>NC_135634.1:37808982-38409229 GCF_053574225.1 Canis aureus | reverse complement strand
CACGTGGAAGCCCGTAATAGTCTCCTCAGCTGTAACTAGCTGGACTGAAAACAGTGACTTCTCTTTCTCCTCGAGATGGGCATGTTCAAGTAAGATTCATGTTCAGGCCTCAGCACTGGCACAGATGCAGGGTGGAGCTGGGGAAGTTCTGCTCTGACCCCTGTGCTCCTTCTGCAAGCCTTCCCATCTTGGCTGGAGTCCCAGGCCTCGGCCCTCTAGCCCCAGGCTCTTTCTCGGGGTGCCTGGGGCTGAGGCCACAGCATCTCCCAGGCCCAGGGCACCCACAGGGTCATTGTCAGGGGAGGCAGGAGGGTCTGAGTGTAAGAAAGGAGATGCGTGGGGGCAGAGTCCAGAGAAAAGAGACAATACTGCGCAGCTAGCTGTGAAGAGGGAGTGACCACCAGCCAAGGAATCAGTCGACCCAGAAGCCCAACAACTGTCAGGAAACAGACTCTGCCCCTGGAGCCTCTGATGGAATTGGCCCTCACTTTAGGTTTCTGATTTCTGGCAGTATAATAAAATCACGTTGTTTTAAGCCAGTAATATTTGTTAGGTTTTTGGGTTGTTGTTTTTTTTTAAGATTTTATTTATTTACTTGAGAAAAGAAGTGGGCCAAAGAGAGAGAAAGAGCACAAGCAGTGGGAGCAGCAGAGGGAGAGGGAGAAGCAGACTCCCCGCTGAGCAGCTGAGGCTGACCCCAGGACTCTGAGGTCTTGCCCTGAGCCTCCAGGCTCTCCGGTTCAGTTATTTCTTTACAGCAACAACAGAAGCCTGATCCAGGGCACATGTCATTCCAAATTTTCTCACTTGGTGGGGTGTGCTGATCCCTGCGGCCCACTCTACTCTGCAGGAGGGCAGAGCTCCCACTGCAGCCCTGAAACGTTGGAGCTCAGACTTCTGGAGAACTCTGGGTACCAGAGAGTCACACTGAATCAGAATCCAGTGGGTGATGACCGTGTGCCCTAGCGTGAAGCCCGCTTCTCCACCTGACGCAGAGGAGCGCGCTGCGGGGGGGGGGGGGGGGGTGGACAGGTGGACAGGACGCGCGCTCGGCCTTTCCGGTGATGGACCTGGGCGCACGGTTCCCTAGGGAGGTCAGCGTCCCTTAAGGGAAGACTTGGGATTCCCGGGTGGCTCAGGGGTTGAGCACCTGCCTTCTGCCCATGGCGTGATCCTGGAGACCCCGGATCGAATCCCACGTCGGGCTCCCTGCATGGAGCCTGCTTCTCCCTCTGCCTGTGTCTCTGCCTCTCTCTCTCTCTTCATGAATAAATAAATAAAATCTTTTTAAAGGGTGGGGGGGTTGCTCGGGGAGATGGTGGCAGGGGCTGTCGCTGTTAATCTCCCAGGAGGAGACACCAGCCTGGTGACCATCCCCACCGGGAGATCCGAGGCCCCAGGACGCGTGCACAGGTGCGCGCAGGGGCCGGGACTGCCTTCCGCCGGCCGCTTGGTGCCCGGGAGCCGCGGGTGCGCCCACCCCCACCCCCACCCCCACCCCCGGGAAATTCCGGGAGCCGAACCCACTGCTGGGGGCGGGGGGGGGGCTTCACGGGCCCAGGGCCCTGACCCTCCTGTCCCCTCCTGTCCCCTCCTGCCCGTGTCGGAGACGCCCGAGCCAGCGGTCTTGGGTCAGTCTACACCCGCTCCGTCCAATCCTGGCCAGGAGGCTACAGACCCTCCCGCAAGCAGATGCTTCCTCCCCGCCTCCTCCCGTCCCCCCCTCCACGCACGAAGCCCCCCCCCCCCCCGCGGACCCTCCCCTGCAGCGAGCCCTTGTGTGGGCCCTTCCCCATGCACCGACCGTCCCACCAACCCTGTCCCATCCCCCAGCGAACCCGAGCCCCTGCACGGATCCTACCCCTGCCCAGGTGCACGGACCCTGCCCCCTCCTCCAGCCGCCCAGCAGAACCCCCCCCCCACAGCGAGCCCTGCTGCGGACCCTACCCCCCAGCGAACCCTCCCCCGCGCAGGGACCCTACCTCCCCTCCCAGCGAACTCTCTCCCCCTCCTCCATGCACGGACCCTTACCCCTCTCCAGCCGCCTGCAGCGAGCCCTCCTGCAGACCCTCCCCACAGCGAACTCCAACCCCCCCCCCCCCCCCCCCCCCCCCCCGCCAGCCAACCCTCCCCTGAGCACTGACCCTCCTGCGGGCTCTCTCAGGGACTTTCCCCACCACCAACGAACTTCCCTCTCCCCTCCCCCCCACTTTCCTCCCCTTCCCTCCCCCACCCTCTCGCAGACCCTTACCTGCTCACCAAGCCCCCCCACCAACGATCGCCCCCCGCCAGTACCCTCAGGCAGGGGTGATACCCGCGATCACAGAGCGAGGCCACCTTCTAGCCAGCTCTCCAGCCTGTGTGCAAGGACACTGGCTTCATGCCGGGCTGACCTCAGGACCTCTTCTCCTCCCAAAGGACCCCCGCTGACACCGGCGCCTCGTGGGAGTTAAGGTTTCAGGAAGAACTTGGACACAAGGTTTCAGGTTTCCCTGGGCCTGGGAACAGCCCTGCCTGGGGTGGAGGTCACCAAGGCCCTCCCCTCCCTGCTGGGAGGACCAGTGGGCCCGGCTGGGGGAGGGGAGTCTCCTGAGTCCTCACATGGAGAGAAAGGAGCCTCCAGCCATCCTCCTCATTTGCCCAGAAGTCGGGCATAGGGTCAGATTTCCAGGTCTACACCGGAGGTGGTCAGCCCCTGAGATGACCCCCAGGAGCGCTGCCAGTGGGAAGGTAAAAGGCTGACCTTCAGGAGGGAGCAGGGCTCCCTGTGCAGGACGCATGTGTGACTTGCAGACTAGGAGACTCACCAGACACATCAACCCATCACACCCTCCCATCCAAACAAAGAAAAAGTGTCATTTGGGCTCTTTGGGGAATCCAGAACACTGAATTTTTTTTTTTTTTTTTTTTTTTTGCTCCTCTGTTGGTGTGCAACAATGATACCTAGACTTACTGGGCTAAAACAACAAGCTTTCTTTGCTTACGTTTCTGGCCAGGCTAGCACGGGATGGCTGGTTTTGAGGTGGTGGTGTCTGCAGGGGCTGACCTGCCCAGGTGGCCCTCCAACCCGCTGTGAGACCCTCCCAATGCGGCTGGAAGCCTCCCCGGGGCGGGGGGGGGGGGGGGGGGGGGGGGCTGGGGCTGTTCCTTTCTTCTTTCCCAAACGGTCTCTCCCTCACTCTGCCCCGGTCACAGGGGTGTCAGGCCTGACAAGGGGCAAGGAGAGGCTGCTGTCCATGACTAAGGCTTAGCCCCCACGGGGAGAACCGTCGCTTCTGGCGCACTACTGGCTAAACAGACTCAGCAACATCACGAGGACCACAGCTGGGAGCTTTATTTAGACTAAGCAATTACTGTTAACTCTTGCTTGAGGGCAGTGCTACAATCATACTTGTAAGCATCCCCATCCTTTAGAGATCCTCAGGGTGGATGAAAAGATGCTCTGTCGGGAATTGCCCTGATCCCCCTGGGAGAGGGACACGGGGTG
Organism: Canis aureus; assembly: GCF_053574225.1. NCBI lineage: Eukaryota > Metazoa > Chordata > Mammalia > Carnivora > Canidae > Canis > Canis aureus. The sequence goes on along the minus strand of NC_135634.1, from coordinate 38,405,742 downwards.
AGGACAGACCAGATTCACCAAGCTGTGTACCTGTCAAAACTGGCTGGTGGGCACATCTATGTTTGCATGTGTTTGTAAATTTCCATAGTACAAATTTAAAAACCAAATGCTCCCAAAGCCTCAGATTCATTTAAATGAGAGCATGAATGGCCTGGCCTCTCAGGGCTTCTGTGCGCTGGAGCCACTGCAAGAGTGACCTAAGCCGGACAGGCGTCTGGCGGTGTCCGCTGTGCCGCCATCTGCGGCCTAAAGCACTCAGCGGGTAGGAGGTGGAGGGTGGGGAGGTGCTGGGTCTGGGGACAAAGCTGCAGTGGCGTGGGATGTGTGCCCTGAACTCGCGCTGCAGCCAGCCGGCCCTGCACTGCCAGCCCTCTGCGCCTCCAACCGCCCCCCCAGCTCCCCCTTGGTCACGTGGCACCAGCCTTCTGGGCTTCTCTCTGAACTGCAAAGGAGACAAACCCTCTCCCTCCACGGATCCTAGCTCTGGCTCTTTCCTCTGCCTGGAAGGTCGTGCTCACAGACCTGACGTGACTCCATTCTCTGTGTGGGGTCCGCTGATGAGACGCAGCCCCTCAGGACTCCTGGACCCCACACTCTTCATATGCTCTTCCCTCCCCTAAGGACTCACCGCCCTTCCCTCCTCCTGTGTGCCCCCTGGGAACAGATGCGCCCGCCTTCTGCTTGGGGGACAGAGCAGGGCGGGTGGGGGCAGTGCCGGTAGGAGGGTGGGGGAGCATATTCTGGAGTCGGCCCCTGCTCTGCTTCCTTAGGGCAATATTCAGTGAATTCCCCTCCTACAGGAGAGGAGAGAGTTTTCCTTTATTTTTTTTTTCCTTTTTTTTTTTTCCTTTTTTTGGAGAACAAGTGTGCAAAGCCTCCATAAGCCAAGGACAGATTCTCCGGTGGATTTTTCGTGTGTGCAAGCCTTTAGAAAGTGCATCAGGGGCAGATACCAGGCAGCCTTCCCTGAGCCTCTGAGTCCATTTGTCAACAACATGAGAAAGGGGAGGTGTGCTGCTGTGGACAGAGGCCCACTGAGTCACATCGGTGCAACAGGAGCTGAGAAGCAAACACCCCAAAAGCCCGTGGGTCACTCCCCCTGGCACCTCCTAGCAGCCAGATCCGTGATCTAAGAGCATGCTCTCCCTCCTCCTGACTGTGGCTGGCTGGCAGGAGACAACCTCTCTTCTGAATCCTGGCAATATTGGATCCGAAGGGAGTCTTCACTTGGGAATATATTTAGTTTTCATGGATCAGTCACATGTGTGTTTGCTCACCAGACCCAGCTGCTTGCTGGAACTATCAAAACTGTAGAAAAACCAAGCCCAAAACTCCTGCAGTTATTTCAAGTTAACAACAACAAAAAAAAATCACTGGTCTATGTGCATGCTGTTTGCTTTAAGGAAAAGCTTGCTGCCCTTGGCAGAAAAAGGTGGCTAGCTATAAATGGCAGGGTACAGCAGCCTGAGCAGCGTGGGGGGTGCGGGTCACCAGCTGCAGCTCCCCAAGACTGGAATGTGCACACCTGCAGGAGGAAGTTCTGTTGTCCTGACCTTGAGCCCAGGACGGTCAGGAGTCCCTTCTGACTGAATAATCCTTGAAACTGCTCACTGGCCTGGAAAGAATGATTTTTTTCAGGCATAATCTGCTATGATACATGACTCGAAAATGTAATTTGCTGTGTAAACAGCAGCAGATCTGCTTCCCTTGCTGGCCTGACCGCCATCTGGACTGACTGGCCTTCCAGACTCTCTTCCTGCCATGACCCCTTCTTATCCAAGGGCTGGAGAAAGATTTAAATGTTGGGGAAAGGCTGGAGTCTGCTTGCAGAATGAATCTAACCCTTATTTAACCTGGGGGGCACTTGCCTTGGGGACCCCCAGCTGACACCTAAGAAGCTCCTGCCTTTGAAAAGGAGCTGAGCATAGACATTTTCCCACAACTGAATTATCTCAAGCCCTCAGGTAGTCTGCACACTTCAGCTTACTAGTTCTGAGTCTGTCCTGCTTGTTTGGATTACATTGTTTCTGGGGCGAGCATCAGGGATGTACCTGTAGAGGAGCTGGGGGCTCCCACAGGCAGCCCTCCCTGTGCCGCCTCTGCCCCTGTGTGGCTCTCCGTGGGCTCTGGAGTATTTCTTCCTTCCCCTCAGCCAGGGGGGACCTGCCCTGGTCCTGGCCACAGGCTCAGCCCCAGGGAGGGATCTGAGGGAGTGGTGAGCATAGGAACACATGCTTTGGGGAGGGCCAAGCTCATCCCAGAAGGTACAAGGCTCTGTGCAGAGGGCCGGGGGTCCCATCAAGCGACCCCCACACCACATTCAGGATCCAGTCCCTGAGCTCTGTGGGGCAGAGGCAAAGGGATTTCAGGAGCAGGAAGAAACATGCACAGAGGTGGAAACTAGACCTGAGTTTGAATCCTGGGTCTGTCATCCAGCGCTCTGGGGAAGACTTACTCGGCCTTAACGACCAACAATTGTTTGTCACCATCAGATCTGTTTCCTTGAAGATTTGGGGATCTTTGATCATGGGTTCTTGTGTCCTTAACCCTCATCTGTGAGGATCAAGAGTTGCTCTACTGTGTTCACCACTGCTTGGGAGAGATTATAAGTAATAGTTTCATTTCCTATACTGCACTTCATACTATGACATTAAAGTTTTTTTTAAATTTATTTATTCATGACAGACACAAAGAGAGAGAGAAAGAGAGAGAGACAGAGACACAGGCAGAGGGAGAAGCAGGCTCCATGCAGGGAGCCCAATGTGGGACTTGATCCCCGGACTCCAGGATCACGCCCTGGGCCAAAGGCAGGCGCTGAACTGCTGAGCCACCCAGGGATCCCCTCATACTATGACATTAAAGAATAAAATGAATTAAACACAAGAGATTTACAAGAAAATATTTTGAAACCTTAGGGCTCCATCTCCTTAAGAAATTAGGTGAAGAAATACAGAGTAGGCAATATGAGGAATTTCATTGAAAACACACACACACACACACACACACTCACTCTGTCTCTGTAGCAAAGAGTTGCCCTGTCTTTCTATTTTTCTGTGGACTGGGCGGGGTGGGGTATTCATTCTTCACTAGCTGGGTTGTCCTCTTCAAGCAATTTTCACATCAGGTGCTCAGAATGGAAATGTTAACCATGGACATTAGGGAGCCCTGCCTTTTTCTACGGATTCCCCCAAAGCATTGGGCTCCTGTTACCAAGACCTAGGCAGACCTGGAAAGATCATTTGTGATCTCTGGACAGATGTGGTTAGAAAGCTTTTGTTGAGATTTGTCATGAAGGATATGGGGCTGCATTTGGTCTTTCTTTAGGGTTTTTTTTTTTTTTTTTAAGATTTTATTTGTTTATTCATGAGAAACACAGAGAGAGAGAGGCAGAGACACAGGCAGAGGGAGAAGCAGGCTCCCTGCAGGGAGCCTGATGTGGGACTTGGCCCCGGGGTGGGACTCTATCCTAGGTCTCCAGGATCATGCCCTGGGCCAAAGGCAGACGCTCAACCGCTGAGCCACCCAGGAATCCCTAGTGCTCCATTTGTAATAGAAACTCCAGGGATCCCTGGGTGGCGCAGCGGTTTGGCGCCTGCCTTTGGCCCAGGGCACGATCCTGGAGACCTGGGATCGAATCCCACATCAGGCTCCCGGTGCATGGAGCCTGCTTCTCCCTCTACCTGTTGTGTCTTTGCCTCTCTCTCTCTCTGTATGACTATCATAAATAAATAAATAAATAAAAGTTTAAAAAAAAATAAAAAAAAAAAGAAAGAAAGAAACTCCAGGGCAGCCCCGATGGCTCAGCAGTCCTGGGATGGAGTCCCACATCAGGCTCCCTGCATGGAGCCTGCTTCTCCCTCTGCCTCTCTCTCTCTCTCTCTCTCTCTCTGAATAAATAAATAAATAAATAAATAAATAAATAAATAAATAAATCTTTAAAAAAAAAAGACCTCCAAGGCTCCTCCAGTTCCCTGTTCTCTCCCTACTTGAGCTGTAGTCATGAATACTTCCCATGATTTTCAAAATTGATTCCCCTGAAAGTGCAAAGTAGACAACATCTAAAAGGTATATTAATAGTTATTAATGCTCCTATTCCCACCACAAATTTTAAAGTTTCTCCTGAGCCCATAATGTGCCTGTTAAACTGGTAAATGAGTGGAAATGAGTAAGGGACAGGCAGGCCACAGAATCAGGCTCACAAAAATCCCAAAAATGTGCAGATGAAAGTAAACCAGAGATAAATAAACCAGATCATCCAGTCCCAGGTGCCAGAGGCGGGGGTCTTGTTTTAACAGCTACTTGTGACCAACAAAGACCCTGAAAAGGAAGTAAGCCATTGAGGATGTCATCACTAGTTCTTACTCAATGGTGATGTCAATAGAGATGGTAAAAGGATTTAGGTTCCTTGGTTGGCTTTCAATAAAGGACCAACCCTACAAAACCCCCATGGCATCCCTGTCAGGATCCCCTCACTCTTGATAGCTCTTTCTGTATCCTCATTTAATAAACTTCTATTGCTTTACTTACTCTCCTTTGTCCGTGAGATTCATTCTTTGACTCCATGAGACAAGAACCAAGGTTTCCTGCTTCAGAGAGAGGAGTTCACTTTTTAAGATCAGACTCCTTAACAAAAGCACCTTTGCTGGGATGCCCAGGTGGCTCAGTGGTTGAGCATCTGCCTTTGGCTCAGAGTGTGATCCTGGCGTCCTGGGATAAAGTCCCACATCATGCTCCCTGCAGGGAGCCTGCTTCTCCCTCTGCCTATGTCTCTGCCTTTCTCTGTGTGTCTCTCATGAATAAATTTTTAAAAATCTTTTTAAAAATTTTAAAAGAAAAATCTTTGGGACGCCTGGGTGGCTCAATGGTTGAGTGTCTGCCTTTAGCTCAGGTCATGATCCCGGAGTCCCAGGATCAAGTCCCACATCGGGCTCCTTGCATGGAGCCTGCTTCTCCCTCTGCCTGTGTCTCTGCCTCTCTCTGTGTGTCTCTCATGAATGGATATATAAAATCTTAAAAAAAAGAAAAAAAGAAAAATCTTTGGAGGGAAACAAAAGGAGCCTTTTTCTAAGGTATCAGGGCTTTTCTTCTCAGCTTCTGAATCAGGGGAAAGTATCTGGGATTCCCTCCTGGGGTAAGGAGAAAGCTTGAGTATGGTGCTGAGAGGGTAATCACTTCAAAACTTTCAAAACTGCCTGCATCTATGGTGAAAAGAGGAAGAGCTGTCATTGCTGAGGAAGTGCTGTCCCTGCCTAGGTAGTGGGGCTCATGATGTTGGTGCAGGGGGAACAGTGCACACAGGGCCCTCAGCAAGTGCTCAGCACGCCCAGTCCTGTGTGCAGGCATCACCCTGGTCCTGCTGATGGACCAGGCATCGGGCTCACCTGGGCTCAGTTATCACGAGCACATAGCAAGGACTGAAGAATTCCAGAAAAGCTCACTCCTCCACCCGCAATGGTGCCTCATCGCACTCTGTGCTCCAAACAAGACAAGGACAGATCTGACTTCCTACCAGTCTCGCTATGACATTTCCTCCTGTGCACAGAATGGGAAATCAGCTGCCCTCACACACACAGGGCAGGGGACCTGGGCACTTGGGTGATGTTTGCAGATATTCTGGTGGTCCTGTTGGAGAGAGGGATGCTACTGGCATCTATTGGGTGGCTTGACCTAGTCTTCCCCAGAGAGAGGGCTGTCTGCCCAAGTGTCAAAAACGTAGAGCCAAATGCACTCTGCCCTGGATCAACATTGTCCGATAGAAATATATGCAATTTAAAATTTTCTGGAAGTACAGTAAAAAAGCAGAAAGAAAAGGGTGACCTGATTTTATGACATATTTTATATAAGGCATAGATCCAAAATATTATTCTTTCAACATCTACTCAATCTCAACATTACTTTTTAAAAGTTTTTCAGAGATTTTTATTTATTCATTTGAGAGAGAGCACACACAAGCAGGGGGAGGGTCAGAGAGAGAGGGAGAAGCAGACTCCCCACTAAGCAGGGAGCCCGACTGTGGGGTTCCATACCAGAACCCTGAGATTATGACCTGAGCTGAAGGCAGACACTTAACCAACTGAGCCACCCAAGCTCCCCAATCTCAACATTATTAGTAAGATGTTTTACATTCATTATTTTTTCTTTGTTTACCAAGTCTTTGGGTTCTACTGCATATTCTATGCTGACAGTTCTTCTGGGTTCAGACCAGCTGCATTTCCAGAGCTCGGCGGCCGCCCTCTTTTCTGGACTGCTATAGACAGCGCAGCACGTAATAAGAGAACATCGACTGTACTCTGAATTTAGCCTTCTGCAGACATGGACAAGGACACCAGCCTCAGGGTTCAGTGACTGGGACAGGGTCTGGCATCAACCCACCCACTGAAGGCCAGAGTAGAAGGAAACAGCAGGGATGGGTGAATTTGTCTCTCTATGAGCCGGACGCCCATCGAGTGCCCTTAGACGTGGCCTCCCAGTTTGCCACATCTTTTTTAAAAATCTTTTTTTTTTTAATTTTTTATTTATTTATGATAGTCACGGAGAGAGAGAGAGAGAGGCAGAGACATAGGCAGAGGGAGAAGCAGGCTCCATGCACCAGGAGCCTGATGTGGGATTCGATCCCAGGTCTCCAGGATCGCGCCCTGGGCCAAAGGCAGGCGCCAAACCGCTGCGCCACCCAGGGATCCCCCAGTTTGCCACATCTGGGAGTGGCCCTCCCACACCCCCGCACCCACTCCTGCCCCCTGGAAGTGCAGGCTGTGAACTAGTGCCAGCCTCTCTTCCTTCCCAGCCAGTGGCTTCAGGGAGCCCTTTAGGCTCTGCCGAGGGTCCTAGGGAGGCTGAGTGCTTGGCATCCCACAGCAGAGGCCAGCTCCATTTTTTCTTTGTCCTGCTTTTCTCTCCTGTCTTCCTCCCCACCCTCATCATGTGCCCAGGATCACAGGTCACAAGACCTGCAAGCAAGCTGTCATCTGGCACAGGAAGAGCGTGTGGGCCAGGCTGAGGTCAGGAGACACATCGTGGACAGACAAGTGTGCAGTGTATCAGGAGATGATAAATGCTCATAGCAAAGGGAAGGGGCGAGGGGGGCACCCTCAGGGGCCTGCACAGCCAGGGGAGTGGGCGCAGAACCTGAGGGTCTCTGGGATTGCAGTTCTCCAGGCAGAGGGGAGGCATGGGAAGGTGTCCTGAATGCATTCCCTGTGCTGGAAGCATGGGAGGGCAGGGTAGGGGGTGGGGTTAGACCCCAGAGGTCATAGGGCTACAGGTCCTAGAGGGCCAGCCTGGCTCCCAGGGGCTGTGCTTTTTGTTCTGAGATGGAAGCCATGGAGGGTTTTGAGGAAAGGGGAGACATGGTGGGACCTAGTGCTTGAAGGGCGGCACTATACGGTCACACACACTGGAAGGTGGAGCGGGAGATCAGGACAGGTGTGCACCCAGTGAGAGCCCATGTCCTGGGCTGGTGGAGGCAGGGCCAGGTGGACCGTAGAGTCCTTGCAATTCCTTCATGGACCAAAACTGGGAGAACGAGGCCTCTGGCCTGCACACGACCACCCAGGCCTCCCAGGTTCTCAGACTGGCAGGTGGTGGGGCCCACAGATCCAGGGTCAGGAGGACATGGTCCTCTCTGGGCTGCCCCAGAGAGCCCTGTGGACACAAGGGTGTTCCCAAGACCAGGGAAACAAGGGGTTTCAGCACACGATGGAGAGCCGGCCCCAGTCAGATGCTGGCTGTCTTCGTGGTGAAGAAGGACGACCAGGTGCCCACGAGGTCCCATCTGGGTCAGAGGTGGTCACCGTGACTTCGTCCACACCCATTCTACGGGACTGGGCAGCCTGATTCCGTGGATTCTGAAGGAACCAAGCGACAGAAAGGGAGACCAGGTACAGACAACCATTGTGGGGACCCAGGAGGACATGTGCTGTTCTCCCAGGGATTTGACCCTCGTGCATGGACGCAGGAATGACCCAAGAACCAGGGAACAGTGAAGCCGTGTGAACAGCACTTCCAGGCCTGCGAAGGAGCAGATGGGGCAAGATGGGAAGCGACCCCCAAGCAGGAGGGGGGCCCTGTAAACAGTGTGGTGTTTAAAACAGAAGCTGGGTGTCGGCCCAGGAGGCCCTGGGAGCCCTGGGAATCATGGGGTCAGTGACAGGAGGGGTGATAGTGTCCCCAGTCAGAGAAAGGGGCAGCAGAGCACTGTAGGGTCACCACCAATGGCCTGTCAGCGAGGAGAGCCCCCTCCAGCCGCTGGGAATCAGGAAGGGAGCTTGCAGGGTGGGCCTGAAATGTGTCCAGTCCTTGGCTACTAATGAGGTGGAAGGAAATCCATGAATTACATATAAGGGCAAGTAGCTTAGAGACCCGAGCTTTGTGGGAGAGGACAGAGGGTCCCAGAGGCCAGAAGAGCCCCTGGAGGGTGGGCAATGGGGGTCACAGGGCGTGGGCCAAAGAGTGGAGAGGCCAGGCTTTGACAGGACCCTTGGGGAGGGTGACACCTGAAGGGCGACGTTGGGAGGGTTGGTTGGGAGGGATGGCATGGCCCCTGGAGTCCTCTCTGCACACCTGCCTGACCTGAGGAATTACAGCAGAAGCAACCAGAAACCTTTCCCCCAGAAGCTCAATGTTTGCTGGACATTGATATATCCATAGTGTTTTCTCCTTCATGTGCTGTCAGCCCAGAAGGACTGAGGCTCTACTGCAGGACAAGAGAAAGGAGCCCAGGGTGCATGGGTGGCTCAGTTAGTCAACTCAGGTCATGATCCTGGAGTTCCAGGATCGAGTCCCCTATCAGGCACCCTGCTCAGCAAGAGTCTGCTTCTCCCTCTACCCTCACCCTATTCGTGCTTGCTCTTTCTTTGTGTGTGTGTGTCTTTCAAATAAATAAATAAAATCTTTTTTAAAAAGAAAGAAAGAAAGGAGCCCAGAGGAAAGGGTCCCCGCCCAAAGGAAGGGGTCCAGAGCCCCAAGAATGGCAGCAACGGTGGGCAGACTGCGAGCTGAGTTTCTGTGCCCTAAAACCCCATGTGGGCTGCTTGTCATTGAATTACCACATGCATGGCACCCTGTAAAGGAGTCGCTGCTTCACCTCCCCTGCTAAGTCCAACACTGGCAAATCTCCAGGAGGGGGATGGAAATCACTGGCAAGCAAAATGAGATCCTGTGGAGTCAGGAATATAGTTGAGTTTGAGAAGTGCTGGGGAGAAAGGTAACTAGGCAGCCCGGGGCATCTTGCAGGTAAATCATGACTCAGCAGCGTTAAGTTCCCTTCCCAACAGATGTAATGTGTAGATGGTTCAGTAAATAACATCAGTCCAGAGGGCAGCCTCTGCATATTGTATTGGAGAGTAGTGAAAGATGAAAAAGCAAAAGATGAATTAAAGCAAAGACTTTACATTCATGTATGCAGGGCAGCTGCCTTCAGCCCAGGGTGTGATCCTGGAGACCCTGGATCAAGTCCCACATCGGGCTACCTGCATGGAGCCTGCTTCTCCCTCTGCCTGTGTCTCTGCCTCTCTGTGTGTGTGTTTGTCATGAATAAATAAATAAACTTTTTTTTTAATAAATAAACTCAAAAAAAAGATTCCTCAAATACTGCATTGTTTTCAAGTCACTCTGCATGTCAAAAAAAGAGCTATATCTTGTCTTTTGCATAATCTGATTTTATTGCACTAGTCTTTCAGAATGTTATTGATTGCATTTTTTTTCCTTAGGGAAGATGCATAAGATGGCCTTTTCCAGCAAGTTCAGCCCAAGGTTGTACAGAAGAGTGCTTTCTGAGCAGTAATTTTGAGGCTATCGTCTTGCCAACCTTTTATTTGCTCTGTGGCAGATGCCATGTGATCACTGACCTTCTTAGCTCACGTAGTGTATACAGCCCATGCCTGGGTCCTCTCGTCTGGTAATATACCCAGGTGATATTGTCACCAGCACAGACTGCACCCACTGCAGGAACTGCTCCCAACACCTCTCTCCAGACCCTGACTCCCATACTGCTTCCAGTCCCTTCTAGCCCCATCCTGCCCCTCCCCTCCGAGAACGGTGTGAGATTTTCTGTACACCCCTTGCCCCACACAAACACAGCTTCTTCTGTTACCAATGGATCGTACATCTGTTGAAACTATGAACCTATGGTGACATAGTGTTATCGCCCAGAATCCATGTTATTACTATATGGTTCACTGTTGGCATTGTATAGTGTATGAGTTTCAACAAATTTATATTGACATGTACAGAGCACACATTTTTCATTTTTATATGGGAGAGCTTGATTTTCGTCTCATGGAGTCAAAGAATGAATCTCGCAAACAAAGGAGAGTGAGTAAAGGGATAGAAGTTTATTAAGTGAGGATACAGAGAAAGCTCTCAGAAGTGAGAGGGGTCCCTACTGGGTTGCTGCTGGGGACTTGTACGCTTGGTCCTTTATTGAAAGCCAAGCAGGGAACCTAAGTATTTTAACTATCTATTGATATCTCCATTGAGTAAGGACTAGATAATCTTTTTTTAAAAGATTTTATTTATTTATTCATGAGAGACACAGAGAGAGAGGCAGAGACAGTGAGGAGAGGTGGGAGACTCACCTTGTTGCAGATCACTCACTCCATTGCTGTAACTTTATTTTATTCACTGTATTTATGTAAGCCTTGCAATGTGGGTGTGTGAGGTTTCTAGCTTTTTTTTTTTTTTTTAAGATTTTATTTATTTATTCATGAGAGACACAGGCAGAGGGAGAAGCAGGCTCCATGCAAGGAGCCCGATGTGGGACTCGATCCCAGGACTCCAGGATCAGGCAGGCCCTGGGCTGAAGGCAGGCGCTAAACCACTGAGTCACCCGGGGATCCCCAAGTTTTCTAGCTTTATTCCTCAGTCATATGTTGTGTATTCTAGGTTTAGCAACTAGCTTTGCTTGCATGTTGGTTGGGGTTAAGCTGAATCTGCACATCAAATTAGGAAGAATTGTCAATTTAAGAATATGGAGTCTGTGGGTCATGAAAAACAAACATCTCTGTATTTTATCTTATATATTTTTTTAAGATTTTATTTTATTCATGTGACACACACACACACACACACACACACACACACACACAGAGGCAGAGGGAGGAGCAGGCTCCATGCAGGGAGCCCGACGTGGGACTCGGGACTCGTGGGACTCGACCCCGGGACTCGACCCCAGGCCTCCAGGATCACGCCCTGGGCCGAAGGCAGGCGCTAAACCATTGGGCCACCCAGGCGTCCCCCTACTTGTCCGTGTTAATTCAGATTTTGTTTGCGATCTTTCAGCAGGTTTATGATGCTTCTGAATGCAGATTTTTACAGATGTTCTTAGGTTCATAACTAAGGACTTCAATTTGGGGGAGGTCAAGGGGACATCAAAAATGGCGTTTTTCAACGTTCAAATTCAATCGTTAATTACGAACGTGTGGGAAAGCAGCTGGCCCCTATAAATCGACTTTATACTTGGATTCTTGGTGTCCCCAGGCGCGGCGGTGGGAGCACGGGGCGCTGGCGGCCCTTCACGCTCCCCGCGGCCAGGAGGGGGCGCCAGGCAACCCCGAGCGGGGGGTGGGGGGGCTCCGAGCTCCTGCGCTGCACCCCGCGCTCCCACCCCCACCCCCACCTCCGGGGCCGAGGGCAGCGCATGCGCCCTCCGCGGCGGTGCGGCGAAGGGGGGGGCGTGCGGGGCCCCCGGGGGCCGAGCTCGGGCGGGGAGCGCGCAGCCTCGCTCAGGGGCGTCCCCGCGGGGGTCACCGCCTGCGCTCCCACCGGCCGGGTAGGGGCTCCTCCCGCCCACCGCTCCGGGGGCCGGAGGCGCGGGGCGGGGCGACCCCGCGGGGGCTGGGAGGAGGGTCGGGCGGGAAGGGTTGGGGCGGGGCGGGGAGGGGAGGGAGGTCCGCGGCTGGAGGGTTAGGGGTCCCGGGGCTGGGGGCGGGCGGACACCCCGTGGCGGGGAGGGTTAGGGGGCGGGGGGGTCTGTGCAGGGGTGGGGGGACCGGGGGTGCAGGGAGGGGGCTCCCTGCAGGGACTGGGAGGAGGGTCTAGCGGGAAGGGGTCGGGGTAGGGGGGATCCCTGCGGTCTGTGGCAGGAGGGTTAGGGGTCTGTGCAGGGGGTGGGGGGACGGGGACCGGGGGTGGGGGCGGGAGGACACCCCGTGGCGGGGAGGGTTAGGGGGCGGGGTGGGGCGGGGGAGGGTCTGTGGCTGGAGGGTTAGGGGTCTGTGCAGGGGGTGGGGGGACGGGGACCCGGGGTGGGGGAGGGGGGAATCCCTGCGTTCTGTGGCAGGAGGGTTGGGGGTTCGGGCCGGGGTGGGGGGCCCGGGGGTGCGAGGAGGGGGTTCCCTGCAGGGACCGAGAGGAGGGCCTGGCGGGAAGGGTTAGGGGTCGGGGGCGGGGGGATCCCTGCGGTCTGTGGTAGGAGGGTTAGGGGTCCGGGGGACGGGGCCCGGGGGTGCGAGGAGGGGGTTCCCTGCAGGGACCGGGAGGAGGGCCTGGCGGGAAGGGTTAGGGGGCGGGGGATCCCTGCGGTGACCGGGAGGAGGGCCCGTCCCGGGAGGGCGGGAGGGCTACGGGGCGGGGGCCGGGGGAGGAGGGAGGAGGGAGCGGGGCAGGGAGGAGGGGGGAGGCCGGAGGCCAGCGGAGCGGGACCTGCACCCGCGCGAGGAGAGGTCGGCGCCGTCCGAGTCCGCCGCGCTCAGGAATGTAACCTTTACCCGTGAAGGTGGAATTTCCGGGCCGGTCCTAGGAGGTTCCGAAGGACCCCAGCCTCCCCTGGAGGCAACTTCGCCTAACAATGCATTCCTTGCTAATGAATTCCTTGTCTCTTTAATCCCTGGGCTCTGCCTTCTAAAACCTTTCTCTGGTTTAGCTCGGGAGAGCTCCCCTCTGCTTGCTGGGCTGGACGCTGCGCCAATCCACAAACCCGTTAATAAAGCCCATTTATCCTCGAATTTGCTGGATTGAAGGCTTTTTCAACATGTGAAAGAGAAATGGGGCGTCTGTGTATTTGCTTCTCCTGGTTCTTACGGATTCATGGTCTTACAGCTCCTAAAGTAGCTGAAAAAACGTGTACTAACATTTGAAATTCCAAAATTGAATTTGTACCCAAAACAGAAGTATTTCCAATATCTTTTCTTTGTTGTTTCAGATTCAGAAAGAATATTCTTAAGTTTTGTAACAGTTTTAGGTGCATCTAGCCTGTTTTCAGAAGTCACTCTCTCTCCTTTGCTGTAAGGAGAGGGACAGGCCTAAACAGCACAGAACTTCATATATTACCAGAATTTCTCCCTGGAGAATTGTAGTAACTATTTCCTCTTTGTTCAAAATAACATACCACGCTGGTAATTTGCGTTTTTAAAAAAGGCCAAAATGGTTTTGATTTCCGCAGTGTGCACTTCCTTTTTTGAGATTCACTACATTAGTACGTTTAATTTCTGTGAAAATTCTTCTGGTGGTGATGTGTAGCACAAAGCAGAAGGAAGGTAGATCCAAGTCCTTATAACCTGCAGCCCGCTGCCAAGTCTGAGAGGTGGGCTGAGAAGATCCTTCTCCAGGAAGCTCCCAGCTGTCTTACCGTTAATGCAGCGCTGGCGGGACCAACGGCCTCAGACTGACAATAACCAGGCCCCCAGGACCCTGTGAGTCGTCTTTTGCATACAAAAGCCCTTTTGGAAACTTCCCCTGTGTTTACCTTCCCCCCACTCCATGGTACATAATCAGTTTTTAATAAAACTGATGTGGTTTTGGGGTGTTGGGGTCTGGAGCTGACAGCCAAGGAAATTCTTCAAAGGTCTTTGGTGCAAAAAGGTGGTTTTATTAAAGCCTGGTTGGGGCGGGGGGTGGAGCAGGACCCGTGGGCAGGAAGAGCTGCTGGCCCGAGGTTGTGAGGGTGGCTGATGATCTCCGTGGGAGCTGGAGGGTGGAGGGGGGGGAGCGGTGAGGACAAAGGGAGGTTTCCAGAAGGCTTTCATATGTTAAGGAGGACCTAGGAGACACCGGAGGCCTGCCTATTGTCAGGCTGAGGCTGTTTGTCCCTCCAGCGAGGCATCTAAGTGAAGGCAGTTGGGAGCTTCCTGGAGGAAGGTTCTACTCTGCCGGTCTCAAGTCTTTGTCAAGGAAGGAGCTGCAGGTTTTAAGGACATTTAATTTTATTTGCATTTCCTTCTGCTTCTGTCTCCCCCACATCTTCTGTGATCTTAGGGCTCCAGGACATTGAATCTATGGGTCTCTGGAAGTCAGGCTATTGATAAGAACACTTACTCCTTGTAAATCACTAAGACTGGTCCAGTAGAGGAGATTCTGTCCTGCAGGACGGTGATCTCTAATCACTCAGCCATTTGTTTTTCCTTCCCTTAATTTTAGGGCAGCCAGGAATGCCTGAGGAATGTCACACACATCCCCCCTGGAGGGAGGGAGGGTTGAGGGTGTCAGCTTATACTCTGTCCTCAGCCTGCCTTCTCCTTCATGAAAACCACCTTTTTGGCACTGAAATCATCTCCATTCTTTCTTGACCCCTCGCTCCTGGATCCCACATCAAATCACATCAATTGTAAAGCAGGACATGAAACTCCACAGTACTTTGAAACTGTCTAATGGTTTACAAGAAAAACACAATCCTAATCATAACCAGACCTCCAAGAACCTATAGACTCAATTTCCTGCAGCCCTAACATCACCTTCATCTCCATAGGACAAAAGACCCTATATAATCAGTCACTCCTCACAGGTTCGAATGAAGCTCTTTGCCCTCAGGTCCTGTCCCTGGGCTTTCATAAAACCACCTCTTTGCACCAAAGACGTCTCAAGAAGTCTTTCTTGACCATAGCGCTCCACGATCCCACATCAAACTTCTTTATTAATATGTGCTAATTACATTTAGAAAGAATAATGGAGTTTGGGCAACAAAATGGAATTGCAGATCATAATTGTGATTTACTTTTTAAAATTTCATTTATTTATTTATTCATGAGAGACACAGAGAGGCAGAGAGAGAGGCGTCCCAAGATTCCTAATGTTTTTACAAGAATGTTCTTCCTCAGTCAACGCAAAATGTATGTATATTTAATTCACTTATACAGTCCTGAGATCGAGAAAATAATCAACCCTAATGAATTGCATTAAATTTTTTTTTTAATTTTTATTTATTTATGATAGTCACAGAGAGAGAGAGAGACAGAATCACAGGCAGAGGGAGAAGCAGGCTCCATGCACCGGGAGCCCGATGTGGGATTCGATCCCGGGTCTCCAGGATCGCGCCCTGGGCCAAAGGCAGGTGCCAAACCGCTGCGCCACCCAGGGATCCCCATGAATTGCATTAACATTCAATTTTTCATTTATTGGGACCCCTGGGTGGCTCAGTGGTTGGGCATCTGCCTTTGTCTCAGGGCGTGATCCCATGTTGCTGGGATCAAGTCCCCCTTTGGGCTGTCCGCATGGAGCCTGCTTCTCCCTCTGTCTCTGCCTCTCTATCTCTCTCTCTCCTCTCTCTCTCTCTCTCTCTCTCTCTCTCTCTGTCTGTCATGGATGAATAAATAAGATCTTTAAAAAAACAAAAACAAATTCTCATTTATTAAAACACAACAGATATTATTTCCAATTTATTGATAGTTTTTACTCAAAATAACTCGAATGTTTATATGCAACCCTTTCAGTTCCCACTCTTCTCCAGCAGCTGAAAGAGGGATGCAACTTTGCAAATAATGTTCACATTCAAATATGTGAGTCCTTAAATATGAGGTCTTCTTGAACTAGCTCCTGTATCTGTCTTATTCATTTAACCAACCAAAAAAGAAACATTCAATGAAAATATCCTTTGTACTAGTAGCTGCGTGTGCTCCCGGGGATGTGGAATAAGACATTTATAAAACGAAAACAAAAATACAAAAAACACATCTATCCTCCTTCAAAGACTTCAAAGATTAGTGGGGACACACAAAAAATTATAGTACCAGTGATAATTTCTACAATAAAAATATATTTGCAATTCTATGGGAAAATACAAGAGGCAATGGGCCACTTTATAACAAAAACTGATAAAGGGGAGCCTAGGCGGCTCAGCCGGCATCTGTCTTGGATTTGGATTTGATTCCAGGGTCCTGGGATGAATCTCAAGTTAGGATCCTGCTCAGGGGGGTAGTCTGCTTCAACCTGTCCCCTCTGCTCATGCTCTCTCTTGCTATCTCTCTCTCTCAAATAAAGTTTAAAAATCTTTAAAGAATAAAAAAAAAAAAATCTTTAAAGAATAATAAATAAAAATAAAAATTCCTTTTGGATTTTATTGCACAAATAAAACACAGGTCCCTTTTTATCATTAGCTACAATCTTAGCAATATCGACATTATGATGACATAGAAGTTCAACTAAATTTGGAAACACTCTAGGGTTTGTGCTTCCTTTCCTAGGTTTTGACTAATTGTGTTGCACAACTGATTCATTATCTAAATCTGAGTCTGAAGGCAAGAATACAGAAGTAAAGAAATCAGATGAGTAGAAACTGGAGGATTGGCAAGATCAATGTCAGGGCGGCTGGAAGCCTGTGGGTAACTTCACCAATGCTCCACTTAGACCGGTTGTATCTTCTTCTAAGTGTCATCTCCCTGGGGCCCGACCTGGATTTGTTGTTAAGTCTGGGTGTGTCCTCTCCCAGATGGGCACCAGGGATAGCATCTCAATGCCACTGAGCACTCCAAGTAGATACTCTGTGAATTCTGTCCCAATCAAGCGGTTATTCAACAACTGGGGGACACAACACAAATGCTAGGTGACTTTTTTTTTTTTTTTTTTTAAGACAGAAAATAACAAGCGTTGGTGAGGATGTGGAGAAACTGGAATCTGTACAGTCTAGGGGGAAGGCAAAATGGTGCAGCTGATCGGGAAATAAGTTTGACAGTTCCTCAGAAACTTAACCATGGAGCTACCGTGGGGCCCAGCAATTCCACCCCCAAGTGCACACCCAGAACGAATGAAAACATAAGTCCACACAAACACGTATAAACAAATGTTTACAGCTGCATTCTTCCTGATGGTAGAAAAGTGGAAATAGCTCAAGGGTCCTTCGACTGATGAGCACAAAGGCTAAATGTGGTCTACTCGTAGACTGGAATGTTATTTGGCAATAAAATGGCTTGATGTACAGATACAAGCTACCACATGGGTAAGCCTTGAATATGTTATGCGATGTGAAAGAAGCCCGTCACAAAAGGCCAATATTGTATGGTTCTATTCCTATGAACTGTCCAGAATGGACAAATGTATGGAGGAAGAAAATGTTATGGGTCAATTGAGAGTGACCACTAATGGGTAAGGGGACTCCTTTTGAAGGTAATGAGAACATTCTGGAATTGGGTGGTGGTAACAACTGCATGACCTTGTGAGTAAACTAGAACAATTGAAATGTACACTTTTTTTTTTAAGATTCTATTCATGAGACACACACACACACACACACACACAGAGGCAGAGACACAGGCAGAAGGAGGAGCAGGCTCCATGCAGGGAGCCTGACATGGGACCTGATCCCAGAACTCCAGTATCATGCCCTGGACTGAAGGCAGGCGCTAAATACGCTGAGCCACCCTGGAATCCCAGAAATGTATACTTTAAAGGGGTATTTGGGGGACACCTGGGTGGCTCAGTGGTTGAGCATTTGCCTTCCACCAGGGCGTGATCCCAGTTCAGGGATCAAGTCCCGCACCGGACTCCCTGCGAGGAGTCTGCTTCTCCCTCTGCCTATATCTCTGCCTCTCTTTCTGTGCCTCTCATGAATAAATAAATAAGATATTAAAAGATAAATAAATAAATAAATAAATAAATAAATAAATAAATAAATAAGTATTTGGTATGTGCATTATATCTCAATGTAACAAAATACGAGAAAGGCCAAGTATTTTTTTTTTTTTTTAAGGCCAAGTATTTTATCAATGCTGTCACAGCAGAAGATTCCTCAAATGACCTATATCCACCCATATACAACTGCTCAGGCCTGTCTGGTAGGATGGCTCCTCAAATATTGGGAGGTGCCATCAGGAGGCATGCCACCCCTGGTGCTGGCAGGGAAGACTCAGGAAGGATGCCTTTGGTTTGCCTGTGACTCTAGAAAAATTCGCCTGTTCCCTTGAGGGCCCTGCACCCTCTTCTGCTGACCTGGAATACCCAGAGACTACCCTTAGCCAAAAAGTCACCAAATACCTATCTAAGTCAACTAGGGGGCTCAGAAAACATCATGACTTCATGGAAAGGCTGGAGAAAACTTTAGTGCCTGCACGAGTGTCCTTAAAATCTTCTGGGTGTGCTCAGAGCCCAGCAACTATCGCTGTCAAAAATTGAGGCACAAGGGCAGCCCCGGTGGTGCAGCAGTTTAGCGCCGCCTGGAGCCCAGGGTTTGATCCTGGGGACCCTGGATCGAGTCCCATGTGAGGCTCCCTGCATGGACCCTGCTTCTCCCTCTGCCTGTGCCTCTGCCCCTCTGTGTGTGTGTGTGTGTGTGTGTGTGTGTGTGTGTGTGTGTGTGTCTCTATAAATAAATAAATAAAATCTTAAAAAAATTGAGGCACAAAACGGGATCATCAGCCCATCTGAGCTTCTGGAAACATTGAGTCCTCTTGTCCCAAGAAAGACCACAGCTGTGCTGGAAGGTGAGGGCAGCTTGCCCGCCCCTAGTTTTCTAAGTCCTTCTGGGCTCCCTGAGAGGGGTCTGCAGGCCTTTGTCACCCTCCACTGCGTCGGGTCCCCTGGAGCTCAGGGGAGTTCTCATTCCAACACTCCTGGGCCTTGGGCCTTGATATGTAATAGAGACCTCTGGGCTCCAGGAGTCTGAGTGGAATAGATGGCAGAAGGGCAAGCAGAATGGAAGGAAACATTAGATGGAAACAGAGAGGGTGACAAACCATGAGAGATGCTGAACTTTATTTTTTTTTAAAGATTTTATTTATTCATGAGAGACACAGGCAGAGGGAGAAGCTGACTCCATGCAGGGAGCCCGACATGGAACTCGATCCTGGGACTCCAGGATCATGCCCTGGGCCGGAGGCAGGAGCTAAACCACTGAGCCACCCAGGAATCCCAACACTGAACTTTAGAAACAAACTGAGGGTCGCTGCCGGGTGTGGGGGGATAACTGGGGGATGGGCATGAAGGAGAGCACATAATGGGATGAGCACTGGGTGTTATAGGCAACTGATGAATCACAGACCTCTACCCCTGGCACTAATAATACAGTATATGTTAACCAAATGGAATTTAAATTAAAAATAATAAGAAGGGCAGCGGGATGCTAAGAGGGGAGTGTGCTCCTTTCTTTTTTTTTTTTTAATTTTTATTTATTTATGATAGTTACAGAGAGAGAGAGAGAGGCAGAGACACAGGCAGAGGGAGAAGCAGGCTCCATGTACCGGGAGCCCGATGTGGGACCCGATCCCGGGTCTCCAGGATCGCGCCCTGGGCCAAAGGCAGGCGCCAAACCGCTGCGCCACCCAGGGATCCCAGTGTGCTCCTTTCTTAACGTATGTCCCAGGCACGGCTTCTGCATGCCGTGCAGATCTGACTCCTGCCTTTCTCACAGGGCACCCAGCCCCTCCATCAGCCAAAGCTCTGCAATCTGCTGGTCGTCACATGATGGGCAGTCTGAGACCAGGGTTGGAGCATCTGCCTCCACCCGTCGGGCCTGTCCTCTAGGGTTCTGTGCACTTGCCAAGCTCATTCATGCCCTCCTCTTGTTTGGGTTTCTATTCCATCCAGTCTGTCATTTTTGCCTAGGGGACAATTTTCTTTGTGTAACCCTAGGAGCCTAAATCTAAAATACACCCTGAGCCCAGACATTAGTAACTACACTTCAAGAAGTCTGTTCGTCGAATCTCACATCTCCTTAGATTTACAGTTATCATCAGTAATAGTATTAGTAGTGTGCAAACTAAGTAAAGGCAAAGTCTTTGCCCTAAGATACATTCCTTTCAATAACCAGGAAGGATCTTTGAATGCTTATCCAGAGTTGGCTATCTGCTGAATCAACACTTTTGATAAGCCAGGTCATATGATTTCCCCAGTGAATCAAAGACAAAAATCAGGACGCCTGGGTGGCTCAGTGGTTGAGCGTCTGCCTTAGTCAGGTCATGATCTCCGTCTGGGGATCAAGTCCCGCATCGGGCTCCCTCGCCGGGAGCCTGCTTCTCCCTCTGTCTGTGTCTCTGTGTCTCTCATGAATACATACATACATACATACATACATACATCTTTCGGGGAAAAAAAAGACAAAAATCATCAAGATAGAAAGGCGGCTGGGTGGCTCAGTCGGGTATGCCTCTGACTCGATTGCAGCTCAGGTCACAATCTCAGGGTCCTGAGTTCAAGCCTTGTGGCAGGCTCTGTGCTGAGCACTAAATGAGGAGCCTGGTTTTTTGTTTTTTTTTTTTTTAATTTTTTTTTTACTTATGATAGTCACACAGAGAGAGAGAGAGAGAGGCAGGGACATAGGCAGAGGGAGACGCAGGCTCCATTCCCTGGGAGCCCGACATGGGATTCGATCCTGGGTCTCCCGGATCGCGCCCTGGGCCAAAGGCAGGCACTAAACCACTGCGCCACCCAGGGTTCCCAGGAGCCTGGTTAAGATTCTCTCCTTCCCTCTCTGCTCCTCCCCATTGCACCCTGCCTGCAAGCACACTTGCTCTCTCTCTCTCTCAAAATAATAATAATAATAATAATAATAATAATAATAATTCATGCACTTTGTACAACAAACGTGGGTGGATGTGGCACAGTCACTCAAGTGCTGTTCCACTGATGTAAATCAGAGAAGTTTTAGTTGTGAGGGGACATAGGTAAGAGGTGCACAGGAATTCTTAACCCAACGAAAATCAAATACAGAACACTGCTAGGCAAAAGTTTCTAGAACTGCTGAGGTCTTCCTTCTGAAGTCAGCTCTGTTCTGAGCATAAGACACATGATGTCAAAATGAATACATCAATAAAAGACTTGAAAAACGTGTTGAGTGAGTAGAGGTAGAAGCTGGGTGGAGGCTACCTACAATAATGCTCTTAGTAATGAAAGAGTTGGCTCTGGAAATAATGATGCAAGTCAGCATCCTAGTGTGCCAGATCTTGCCTTCTGGATGTCTTATGTTCTTCAATTTTGAAAAATGCCAGAAGAAGTCTATTTTGGATGTATAAAAATTATATATAAAAATCTGACATCCTTGGGCAGCCCGGGTGGCTCACCGGTTTAGCTCCTGCCTTCATCCCAGGACGTGACCCTGGAGACCCCGGATCGAGTCCCGCATCGGGCTTCCTGCATGGAGCCTGCTTCTCCCTCCGCCTGTCCCTCTGCCTCTCTCTGTCTCCTCTCTGTGTATTCTCATGAATAAATAATAAAATCTTTAAAAAAAAATCTGACATCCTTTTCTGATATCCCTGTGTGCCAGAATGTAGCCACATTCGTTTGTGTAAGCTCCAAGAAGGCGGGAGGGACTTGGTCTGTTTTTCACACTGTAATCTGTACCAAGATGCCATGTTGGTGTGGAATTAATGGATGACTTCCATGCAGGTTTTGGGATGGCCATTCGTTGGATGGAAGCTTCAAGCTATGGTATCACACTGTAATATTCTGTATGGGTTTCAGGGACAGATAATACAGATTTCCCCACAGCAAACTGATGCAAGGTGAGTAGGGACATACAGGGTGGTGGGTAGGTGCTGGTGAAGGAAGATGTGAAGAGCAGAGGTTGCTCCTGGACAAAGATTGGCCCGTGTTCCCCCTCTGGCTTTGGATCACTGAGGTCAGTGCCCTCCCCAGTGTCTTTGGGTGGGCATTTGCAAGCAGGGATCAGGACCTCCTGGGCCTGAGTTGAGCAGATTGGGTAGCATGGTATTGAGGGATGACATACTGTTGGGGGTTTAAAGTTCATGGCAGACTAGCTGCTGCACTGCAGGGATGTGGGTGTGGGTCAGGAGTCCTGAGCCCAGTAGGGTAGCTGCTGCCCTATTGCCAGCTGGACAGCAGCTGGGTTCCCAGCATGCTCTCAGCCAGCGTCCTCCCAGGAACCCTCAGCTGCACACTTGCTATACTCCTGATTTGCTTTCCCTTTTTGCTCCTTTTCCTTCACTTTGGAGGTACCAGTGACATAGGAAAGACACTAGGGTTCAAAGTTGAAAGCCGAGAAAGATGCCTTTGGTTCAAAAAGGTGGTTTTATTATTATTATTATTATTATTATTTTAAATAATTAATTTAGGGATCCCTGGGTGGCGCAGCGGTTTGGCGCCTGCCTTTGGCCTGGGGCACGATCCTGGAGACCCGGGATCGAATCCCACATGGGGCTCCCGGTGCATGGAGCCTGCTTCTCCTTCTGCCTGTGTCTCTGCCCCTCTCTCTCTCTCTGTGACTATCATAAATAAATAAAAATTAAAAAAAAATAAAAAAAAATAATTAATTTATTTATTCACAAGAGACACACACAGAGAGGCAGAGACATAGGAAGAGGGAGGAGAAGCAGGCTCCATGCAGAGAGCCCAATGCAGGACTCTATCCTGGGAATCTGGGATCACGCCCTGAGCCAAAGGCAGATGCTCAACCTCTGAGCCAGCCAGGCATCCCAAAAAGGTGCTTTTGTTTTTGTTTTTTAATGATTTTATTTATTTATTCATGAGAGACACAGAAAGAGAGAGGCAGAGACACAGGCAAAGGGAGAAGCAGGCTCCCTGCTAGGACCTGATGCGGAACTCGATCCTGGATCCTTAGCGGAAGGCAGATGCTCAACCACTGAGCCATCCAGGTGTCCCAAAAAGGTGGTTTTATTAAAGCACAGGGACAGAAACTGTGGGTAGAAAGACCTGCCCTGGGGTTGTGAGGGCTGGTGATTATGTGTCTTTAAGCTGGGTGGGGGGGTCAGGGAGAGCATGAGTCTCTAAGGAATTTTGGAAGCAATGTTTCCAGGACCTTGAGGGGGCTAGCTATTGTTGGGGAAGGTCATTTGTTACCATCTAATAAAACCTGAGTCATGAGACTCTTTGGATGTACATCAGTGGGCTATATCCTTGGGCGATGATTGCCAACTCGTATCTTGGAGGGTAGAGATAAAGGAAGTTTCCAAAGGGATTTTTATATGTTAAAATAGACTCACAAGAGCCTGGGGTCTGGCTAGGACTGCCTGTTGCCCTCAGCAGAGTATCCCCACCTAGGGAGTTGAGCTCCCAGAGAAGTCACTGCTTGTCTCATGGCTTTGTCGGTGGGTTGTAGGAAGTGAGGACATTTATTTTCTCTTCTGCCTCATTTCCCACATCACCAGGGATTCCTCAGAGATACTGCAGTTGGGCCCCAGACCACTGCAACAAAGCAAATACTGCAGTAAAGTGACTCTAATATAGTTTTTTTTGTTTTGTTTTCTGACACGTATAAGAGTTATATTCATACTATACTGTAGCCTATTAAGTGTACAATAGCATTATGTCTAAAAAAGCCAATGTGACTGCCTTTCATTAAAAAATACTTCAGGGGATCCCTGGGTGGCTCAGCGGTTTAGCACCTGCCTTGGGCCCGGGGTATGATCCTGGAATCCCAAGATCAAGTCCCACTTCAGGCTCCCTGCATGGAGCCTGGTTCTCCCTCTGCCTGTGTCTCTTCTTCTCTCTCTCTCTCATGAATAAATAAATAAGATCTTTAAAAAAATACTTCATTACTAAAAAATGCTCACCCTCATGTGAGCCTTTGGTTAGCCCCTTTGCTGGTGGAGGGTCTTGCCTCCATGCTGAGGGCCACCAAACCAGCAGAGTGGTGGTTGCTAAAGGTGCGGTGATTGAGGCAGTTTCTTTCTTTCTTTTTTTTTTTTATTTTTATTTATTTATGATAGTCACAGAGAGAGAGAGAGAGGCAGAGGGAGAAGCAGGCTCCATGCACCGAGAGCCCGACGTGGGATTCAATCCCGGGTCTCCAGGATCGTGCCCTGGGCCAAAGGCAGGCGCCAAACCGCTGCGCCACCCAGGGATCCCGAGGCAGTTTCTTAAGACAACAGGGAGGCCTTGCTGGCTCAGTCAGTGAAGCATCCGACTAGGTTTCGGGGCTCCCCTCAGGTTGTGATCTCAGGGTCTTGAGATGGAGCCCCGCGCTGGACACTGCACTCAACTCCTGATCCCTCCCCTGCCAGCTCACTCTCTCTCTTTCTCTTCAAAATAAATCAATAAATCTTTAAAGTAAGACAACGGTAAAGTTTGCCACATCCATGGATTCTTCAAGATTTTCTCTGATGCTGTTTGAGAACACTTCACCCACAGTAGAACTTCTTTCAGAATCTGAGCCAATCCTCTCAAACCCCAGGGCTGCTGAATTTATATGAGGGTCTAAATCCTTTGTAGTCATCTCACCACCTTCACGGTGTCCTCCCCAGGAGCATATTCCACCTCAAGACGTCCTGATGTGGGCACTTTGTCATTCGCTCTGGGAGGCCTGTATTTTACTCTCCCATCTTCGGAGGACCCTTCTGATGGTTTTTATTATCGTCATCATCATAAAGAATGTCTTCAATATTACTGATGTTCATCAGCATTTTTTTTTTTTTTTTAGATTTTATTTATTTATTCATGAGAGACACACAGAGAGAGGCAGAGCCATGGGCAAAGGGGGAAGCAGGCTCCAGGGAAGGAGCTTGATGTGGGACTGGATCCCAGGACTCCAGGATCATGCCCTGGGCAGAAGGCAGACGCTCAACCACTGAGCCACCCAGGCGTCCCTCATCAGCATTATTGTAATTATTGCTGCGATTATCAAACACCGCTGTTGTCATAAAACATTAAATCATGTTTGTCCAGCCAATCAGGATCTGATTTACTGGATAGGGTGACCAAGTACTCTCAACACAAACACATAGGTGCTCCCTCACTGGAGGTCATTTCTCCTGGGGAGTGCCTGGAAATTTTCAATGCCCTGTCCAGATGCCCAGACTTAAAAGGGGGAATCTTGTCCTGTCTGAGCTCCTGGAAAATACTCTAAGGTACTTGGAGTCCAGTGGGGGCTCATGGCTGCCTAAAGGTACTGGGAGGGCATCCTCAGACCTCCAGTCACTTCAGATTTCCTAAGACCCTTGGGGCACAAAATCCACGGGGGCAGGTTGGGGTCTTGAGAGAAGTATCCACCTACTGGCACCTGTACAAAATTTCCTAAGTACATCTCAGAACCTGGGAGCCATTCACGCCACCCCCAAGTCACCCGCCTCTGGCTGTGGACACTGAGGAGGATGCCTAGGCACTGGTCTCATGGTCCGTCAACAGCCCCAAACATGAGGGTGGCTAGCAGAAAGTGCAAGGCAAGTCGGCACTGAGACAGGGCTGCGGCCTCCTGTTTGCTGTAGGCAGGGCTCTGGACAGAGGCAAAGATGGATCCCAAGTCCAGCTTCCCTGGGAAACACACACACACACACACACACACACACACCCCTATAGGAACCAAAGAACTGCCTGACAGGTTGTTTTCCAGATGAGTGCCCTCTCATATTATGCTAATTTCTATTTTCAGCATTTTGGAACAATAGATACATATAAATAATAACAAAATATTGCTCCTAGGACAGGAGTTGGATTATACAAGAAATACATATGAACATGTATTCTAGGATGTCCTTCTTTATTTATTTATTATTATTATTATTATTATTATTATTATTATTATTATTATTTTTAGGATGTCCTTGATGTAAACAAGATGCATACTAAACATATAACGTGTCACCTGGAAACCATATCTCAGGTAAACAAAATCCATGCAAGTAGTTTTTTATGTTAAATTCGATTCTTTCCATGCCTCACTTGACCTCCTTGACAAAAATCATGAGCCCTATCAAAGTGAGTTCCTGCTCCCCTGAATATGTTTCTGATGCATGATGCTACATAAGATATGAATGTTTCCATGACTCATTACACATCATGAACATGAAAACTTTGTCCTGTTGGGATGCTCAGCAGTTGAGTGTCTACCTTCGGCTCAGGGCCTGATCTCTGGGTGCTGGGATCAAGTTCCACATCCAGCTCCCTGTGAGGAGCCTGCTTCTCCCTCTGCCTATGTCCCTGCCTCTCATGAATAAATAAAATCTTTAAAAACAAAAATAACAACAACAACAAAAACCTTTGTCCCGTTGGTCTTTCATGTATCATATACATCATTATGATATATATATCATATATGAATCACTTCACAGGTTACTTCTTGAAAAGAAGCCTTATCTATTTCATCTTTTTATTTCCATTCTAAAAATACTGAAAGCTCACTGAAGTTGCACTCTGTGAAGGAATATTTGGAGAGGAAACACGGATATTGTGCTGTAGGTACTATGGTAAAGGCTGAATACCAAAATAGGACACTTGCTCATTGCCCTTCACTCTCACTTTGTCTTTCCAGGTCCATTAGAGCACCTGCATCCTCTATTTTAGCTCCTTTTCCTAGTGGGAAATGGGAAACGTGTGAAAACGACAGCCGGGCATTTTGGCCCATCGGAGCCAGGAAAAAAAAAAAAAAAAGTTTAAATCGAGCAGGAAGCACTTTCGTTACCACGGACCACCAGGGACCACCAGTGAACTCCATCCGAGCTCGGACACTCACACTCGGAGGGCCCCAGGGCCAGAGCGTCCTCCGGGGCAGGCTGGAGGGGTCTGTGCCACTCCGTCCCCCCTGCCCCAACGGGAATCTTCTGGGAAGGTTTCTGGGCCGGCCTGGGTGGGATGCCCATCTGCGTGAGGTACACACCGACAAACCACTCCTGTCCTAAGTCCTCGGGAGGGAGACCAGGCAGGAAACCCGACGGCTGAACAGTGCGGCCCACCCCACGCCTGCAGGTCACGGGGGCGAAGCAGGGGCGCGGACAAGGCCTCGGGGTGCCCGGTCCACCAGCACGCGGCTGCCGAGTAGCACAGGGCTTCCGGCACGGGGGGCCTCGGGACAGCGCTCACGGGGGGCAGTGCCTGGGGAGCTGCCCCCCGCCGCCTCCCGCGGTCCGGCCCAGCCCGGGCGCTCGCTGACCCCGCCGCCGCCGAGCCCACTCCGTAGGACCTCCCACTTCGCATCCTCCGAGCTGCTCCTCTCACTCCCTCCCGGGCTCCGCTCCCCTCTCCCCGCCCACTCCGCTCGCAGACCAGCGCAGATGCCGGCTGCCTGCAGAGCTGCCCAGAGCCCGCGGAGCCTCCCCGCCACCGCAGGTACGGCCGGGGGCGCCGGGGCGCGGACAGGGGAGCACGACGTGTCCGGGACCCGCGGGGGCGGCGGCGGCGGCGGGGAGGCCCGGGAGCCGCTGCGGGGGGGCGGGAGGCCGGGCCGGGGCAGCGGGGAGCCGGCGACGACCCGGGCCGGCAGAGGCCCGGGGGGGCGGGGGGCGCCGGGGAGGGGGCGCCGAGGGGCTGTGCGTGCGGGGCCAGGACCTCCGTCCCGAATGAGGACACGGGGAGGGCGGAACGCGGGCGGCCGAGCGTGCAGGCCTCGGAGCCGCCCCGAGCGGGCGGACGCCGGTTCGGGCCCAGCGCGCGGCCTCGGGCGTGTAAGGGCGACGCGGAGCCCCACGCGGGCGGGACGGGCGGGGACCGGGCTGCGGAGGGCGGCCTGGAACCACAAACACCAACGCCCACCCGCCACCGCAGGGGGACCTTCGCGCCAACAGAAGTTCTGGCGCCAGGAAATTGCGCGTGGGGGCGGAGCCGCCGGGGGCGGGGCCTGCAGAAGCCCGGGCCGCGGAGTGGGGCCGCGCCGGAGCCGCCGCGGTCGGCGTGGGGCGGGGCCAGAGCGCGGCGCGGTCGGCGTGGGGCGGGGCCAGAGCGCGGCGTGGGGCGGGGCCAGTGCGCCGGCGCGGTCGGCGTGGGGCGGGGCCAGAGCGCGGCGCAATCGGGGTGGGCGGGGCCAGTGCGCCGCCGCGGTCG
Source organism: Canis aureus (assembly GCF_053574225.1). Classification (NCBI taxonomy): domain Eukaryota; kingdom Metazoa; phylum Chordata; class Mammalia; order Carnivora; family Canidae; genus Canis; species Canis aureus. The sequence goes on along the minus strand of NC_135634.1, from coordinate 38,377,878 downwards.
GGGTGGGCGGGGCCAGTGCGCGGCGCAGTCGGGGGCGGGGCCAGAGCGCGGCGCAGTCGGCGTGGGCGGGGCCAGTGCGCGGCGCGGTCGGCGTGGGGCGGGGCCAGAGCGCGGAGCCGTCGAGGTGGGCGGGGCCAGTGCGCCGCCGCGGTCGGCGTGGGGCGGGGCCAGAGCGCGGCGCAGTCGGGGTGGGCGGGGCCAGAGCGCCGGCGAGGTCGGCGTGGGGCGGGGCCAGAGCGCGGCGCGGTCGGCGTGGGGCGGGGCCAGTGCGGGAGCGCGCTCGGCGTGGGGTGGAGTTGGGCCAGTGCGCGGGCGCGGTCCGGCCGGGGCGGGGCCAGTGCAGCCAGCGTGGGGCGCGGTCTGGGCGGGGGGGGGGAGTGAGCAGAAGCCGGAGATAGGCCGTCAGCAGAGGGGCGGGGCGTGAGGAGGGAACTCGGAGCCCTGACGGGACGTCGGCGGAGGGGCGGGGCCCGGGGAGGCGACCTCGGAGCGGGGACTGGGATGTCAGCGGGGGGCGGGGGGGCGGGTCTGGGGCGCGGTCGGCGGGGGGCGGGGCCTGGGGAGGGCGAGCTTGAGCCGGGCCGGGACGCCGGCGGAGGGGCGGGGCGGGGCGGGGCGGGGCCGGGGCGAGTGCGCGCGCAGCCGCGCCGGGACGTCGGCGCAGGGGCAGGGCGGGGCCGGGGCGCGGTCGGCGAGGGGCGGGGCCGGGGCCGGGGCGCGGCCGGCGCGGGGCGGGGCGTGGGCAGAGTGCGGACGGAGGCAGGAAGAGGCGGCCGCAGACTTTCCGGGTCGGCCCCTCGGTGTGTCCCGCGTCGGCAGGCTGGCGGCTCGCGTCGGTCCGCCGGGACTGGGCGTCCAGGGGAGCCGGCCGCTGCCGCCTGCCAGCGGGGGGCTGCGCCGGGCGGTTCCAGGTGAGACGTGGAGCCCCGAGGCCTCCCGCGCGCGCGCCGAGGTCCACCCGCCGGGGATCCGGCCGCGTCGGGCCGGCGGGGGCAGCCGGGCCGGCCGGGGCTTGGGCACCGCGCCGGTCGGGTCGGGTCGCGAAGTCTCCGGTTGCTGCAAGTTGGCGCGTGGGCGGCCGCGGCCGGGGCCGTCGGAGAAGTGCGCCGTGTTCCGATCAGTGGTTTTGTTTTGTTTCTTAGTGTTTCTTGTCGAGTTAGGGCGATGAGGCTTGCAGAGCGGCTCCTGCTTGGGAAACGTGTGGATTTCGGTTTTAGTTAATGAAAAATTAATTTTTCAGTCTCCGGGGACACGCGATACGGGTGCTTATTGTTTCCCATTGTTGACCTTAAGAGTAAGACCAGTGCAGCGGACGAGGTAACTGGGTTATGTGGACGGAGACGAGTGCGGCCCGGGACGAACGGGCTGCGGAGGGACGGCGGGCGAGGAGGGGAACAAAGGACAGGCGTGTTTTTTAAGGAGAAAAGGGGTAAGTTGGGAAGGGTTCTGTGAACTTCCAGTCCATTGGAGGAAACGGGGCGTTTGAAGTGTGCCGGCGCCTCATTGGCGGAGCTGCGGTCCCGAGCGGGGGTGGGGGTGGGGGTGGGGGTGGTTGGGAGAGGGACCTGCGGTGCCCCGGGGGCGCGGGCCGCCTGCTCCCTGCCGGGGCCCGGGGCGGGGGAAGGGGAGCCTGCTCCGGCCGCGCGGCCGGGGTCCCGCCCACGTGGGGGCCTGGCTGGGACCTGTTCGCAGCCTGAGCGTGAGAAACAATAACCAGAGATTGGGTATTCAAATTTTAGGAGCTTCGTCTATGCCCTTAATAAAGTTTTTTGCATGGAGACGTAAGTTCATATTTTCTGTTTCCTTTGGAAAGTGTGACGTTTATGCCGGTTGGAATTTGTCAATACCAGAACTGCAACTGTTGATGCCAAGGAGATACCCTTCTGGCTTTCTCAGAATTTTTAAGTTATTTTTATTTAAGATTTTATTTATTTATTTATTCATGAGAGACACAGGCAGAGGGAGAAGCAGGCCCCATGCCGGGAGCCCGACGTGGGACTCGATCGCGATCGCGGGTCTCTAGGATCACGCCCCGCCCAAAGGCAGGCGCTAAACCGCTGAGCCACCCGGGCTGCCCTCAAAATTTCTAAGTTAATTTAATGTTAATGTTTGAACTGAGATCAATTGAGAATTTGGAAGATACTTTAGGCAGTGGAACGGTCAGCACTCGAGTGCCTGTGCACAAGGGAGCGGGGGCACCTCCCAGTGTCCAGATCTTCCTCGCTCTCAGACCTGCGGGAACGGGGACTCCCCAGGAGGAGCCCGGACTCACACCGTTGGTGGTCAGGTGGCCCTGACGTTTGCAGTCTCCGTTTTACTTTTTCTTCATCCTGTCTCTGCTTACACAGCAGTGACGTGATCGTAGCCTGTGTAACCCATCCAGCCACTTCCTCCACTTTGAGTTTTTTTTAAATAAAGCTTTGATTTTTTTTTTTAATTTTTACTTATTTATGATAGAGAGAGAGAGAGAGGCCTCTGACCTCTGAGCCACCCAGGCTGCCCCTCCACTTTGAGTTTTATATAGAATATGGACAGGGGAGGGATCCCTGAGTGGCTCAGCGGTTTAGCACCTGCATTCGGCCTGGGCATGATCCTGGAGTCCCGGGATCGAGTCCCACGTCAGGCTCCCTGCATGGAGCCTGCTTCTCCCTCTGCCTGTGTCTCTGCCTCTCTTGCTCTCTCTTTGTGTCTCTCGTGAATAAATAAATACAATCTTTAAAAAAAAACTTAAAAAAAAAAAAGAATATGTACAGGGGAGTCTCCATCACATGGAGTGAGACCTCTTGGGTCTGTATTGGGTGCCTATCTCCCTGTGACAAACTTGAGCCCATAAGGTGGGTGTCTGAGTAAAGCACACTCTGTGTACCGTGTCTCTGAGTCTGTTTCCTTGGATCCCTTTTTCAAGAGAAAATCCATCCCTACATAAGCAGTGTTTGTTATGTGGAAATTACTCTTTGAGGTTATAAATTACTTCATATAATCATGGGAATTTTGCCTTATGCATGGGCTTTCTCGTGGGTGTCAACAGGGGACAGTGTAGGGACTTGTTATTCTCTTACTGTTTTCTGAAATGAACACTGCTTATGTTCTATCAGATAAACACCCAGTTTCCCTGGACTGCTAACTTTAAGGACAGAAGGAACCAGCAGTAGGAAGCCAACTGTCTCACACTCAATTTAAATATCTTTAATTTTTATCTTTTAATAACTGAGAGGGGTAAATATAAGGAGCCCAGTCTCAGCAGTTTTATCTTAACACTTCCATCCATTTTCCTTTCACAAAGAAACTTCCCTATGGTCTTTTGTTTGCCAAAAAAAATACACAAACGGATTTTAATACTTGTTTGCCAGAGCTGAACAATGAACAAAAATGAGATTTAATAAATATTAAAACCTGGGTGGTTAATTGTCACCAGAGGGATGTTAACTGGGACTCTCACTGCTGCAGTACACAGACCACCTGCTAATTCCTGACAGGCTTGCCTCACCCCAGGGCATTTGCACTGGTCTCCCCAGGCCTCTTCATGAATAACTGCCAGCAGCACTTTTCAGACTACACAAATGTTGCTTTATCAGCCCTGCATTCTCTGAACACTTTTTTTTTTTTTTCTCTGAACACTTTTTAAAGAAATTTTTATTATTTATTTATTTTATATTTAAAGATTTTTATTTATCCATTCATAAGAAGAGAGAAAGGGATAGAGACATAGGCAGACAGAGGAGCAGGCTCCCTGTGGGGAGCCCCAGGTGGGATGTGGTACTCTAGGATCACGCTCTGAGCCAAAGGCGGACTCTCAACCGCTGAGCACCCAGCCATCCCTCGGAACACATTTTTAAAACACTTTTTCTTCCCTAACAACAAATATTTATTCAGCTCTTTGTATTTACAATTTATTTAGCTCTTTGTGCCTACAACTTATTTTTTAAATCTGTATTTTTAAAGATTTTACTTATTTATTCATTTATTACTTATTTTATTCATTTATTCATTTAAGATTCTATTTATTTATTCATGAGAGACACAAAGAGGGAGGCAGAGACACAAGCAGAGGGAGAAGCAGGCTCCATGCAGGGAGCCCGATGCTGGACTCAATCCCAGAACTCCAGGATCCACACCCTGAGCCAGAGGCAGATGCTCAACTGATAAGCCACCCAGGTCTCCCAAGTTCTGGGTCTTGAATCCATATGTCTGTGGCCTATTGCCCCTGCCATTCTACAGAGTGGATGCCATATTAGCAGGCATGAAAACAACATTCATCTCATTGTCCCATCTCCGTCAGAGCTCTTGGGTGACCAGGCACATTGTCAAGGAGTAGTAATATTTTGAAATGAATCTTCTTTTGAGCAAAATGTCTCAACACTGAACTTAAAATATTCAGTAAACCATGTCGTAGGCAGATGTACTGTCACCCAGGCTGTATTGTTCCATTTATATATAGGGCGCAGGCAGAGTAGATATAGCATTCTTCTGAAGGGCTCTAGGATTTTCAGAATGGTAGGTGGGCATTGGCTTCCACTTAAGAGTCACCAGCTGCATTAGCTCCTAACAGGAGAGTCAGCCTGTCCTTTGAAGCTTTGAAGGTAGGTGTTGACGTATCTGAAAGTCCTAGATGGCATCTTCTTTGTTTGGTCTACACTAATGATCTGTTAGTTGAGTGTAGCTACCTTCCTGAATTCTCTGAGCTAGATCTTCTGGAGGACCTGCTGCAGCTTCTCCATCAGCATCTGCTGCTTCATTCACCTTGTGCTTTCATTTTTTTTTTTTTTTTTAAGATTTTATTTATTTATTCATGAAAGAGAGAGTGAGGCAGAGACATAGGCAGAGGGAGAAGCAGGCTCCATGCAGGGAGCCTGACATGGGACTCGATCCTGGGTCTTCAGGTTCAGGTCCTGGGCTGAAGGCAGTGCTAAACCACTGTGATACCAGGGCTGCCCTACCTTGTGCTTTCATGTGATGGAGGTGGCTTCTTTCCTCAGTCCTCACCAGTCACCCTCTGCTGGCTTCAGACTTTTCTTCTATAGCCTCCTCACCTCTGTCAGCCTTCACAGAACTGAATTCAGATGGGGCTTTGCTCTGGGTGAGGTTTTGACTTGGGGAATGTTGTGTTCCATCCAGACTCTTCAGACTTTCTCCATATCAACAATAAATCTGTTTCCCTTTCTTAGCATCCACCTGTTCACTGGACTAGCGCTTCTAATTTCCTTTAAAAACTCTTCCTTTGAATTCATAGCCTGGCCAGCTGTTTGGCACAAGAGGCCTAGCTTTTAGCCTGCTTTTTGATATATCTTCACTATTTTTTTTTTTATTTTTTTTATTTTTTTTATTTTTTTTTATTTATGATAGAGAGAGAGAGAGAGAGAGAAAGGCAGAGACATAGGCAGAGGGAGAAGCAGGCTCCATGCACCGGGAGCCCGATGTGGGATTTGATCCTCAGTCTCCAGGATCACACCCTGGGCCAAAGGCAGGCTCTAAACCGTTGCGCCACCCAGGGATCCCTTCACTATTTTTTTTAAAAAGATTTTATTTACTTATTCAGAGAGAGAGAGAGGCAGAGACACAGGCAGAGGGAGAAGCAGTCTCCATGCAGGGAGCCCAGTCTGGGACTCGATCCCTGGTCTGCAGGATCACACCCTGGGCTGCAGGCGGCGCTAAACTACTGCGTCACCGGGGCTGCCCTTCTCCACTAAATTTAATCATTTCTAGCTTTTGCTTTAAAGTGACACACATAGGGCAGCCCAGGTGGCGCAGCGGTTTAGCGCCGCCTGCAGCCCAGGGTGTGATCCTGGAGTCCCGGGATCAGGTCCCACATCAGGCTCCCTGCATGGTGCCTGTTTCTCCCTCTGCCTGTCTCTGCCTCTCTCTTTGTGTGTGTCTCTATGAATAAATAAATAAAATCTTAAAAAAAAAATAAAGAGACACATAGGACTCTTCACTTGAACACTTAAGAGGCCAGTGTAGGGTTATTAATTAGCCTGATGTCAATATTGTTGTGTCTCCTGGAATAGAGGCCCAAGGAGAGGGCAAGAGACGGGAGAGCAGCAGGTAGTGGAGTGGTCAGAACACATTTATTGGTCAAGTTAGCCATCTTATATGGGCACAGCTCATGGCACCCCAAAACAGTGGCAGTAGTAACATCAAGGATCATGATAACAAATGTAATAATAACAAAAACATTCGAAATATTGTGAGAATTACCAGCATGTGACATATAGATGACAAAGTGAGTTAATGGTATTGGAAAATGGCAGCTGTCAACATGGCACTGCCACACACCTACGTAAAGATAACTGTGTCCAAAGTGCACTAAGTTGAGGTGTGCCTGTAGTTAGGACCTGGAGGGGAAGGAGTTCTCTGTCCTTCCAGGCCCAGGACATTGCCCTCAGTATGCCCTCCTGCTCATCTCCAGGCAGATGAAACTTATATGCAGACTCTTCTCTTCTTCCATTAGCCCTGGGCAAAGAGAAAGCCCATCCAACACAGATGTCTTTAGGTCAGATTGATTGAAATCCTAATGACTAATACTTGACATGCATCAAAATACTACACGTTCGAAGTGTAAATTATACTGTTAGTGTTATTTTTCCCATAAATAGAGTGTTTCAACTATCTTTTAATAATACAAAAATGTTTATAAGTCTCAGGACCTATCTCAATAAAAGAACAAATTACTTCTGAAGAAAATGATCAGGCAATATGTTTTCATTATAGGCAGAAGCAGTTGATTCCAGAAAGAAGTTTGTCTTTTTTTTTTTTTTTTCTCAGTGTATTTGTATCGAATATAAAAGCAAGCCTATAATAACTGTGAGTATTGCTTTTATAGCAAGTATTTAAGGTAATGGAGGACTACTCAGTTTCCATGGTTCTCTCATATCCTCCTGTCTTGACCAGCCTGCTCACTCTGCAGTGTTCTTGAGGCAACAGTGACCTCTCTTCGTCAGAGAGGCGTGTGTGCTGTGGGAGACTCTGAACAAGGCTTGTGCCAGACACCTAGTTATGCTAGAGGAAAAAAAGGATAAATTGTCAAGCTCCGTGTTGTTTAAAGGCTAATTTAGCAGATACAATTTAAAGAAATTAAAAAGAAAAACCTGTGTATATAATCCTAAAGGATATCCATCCTATTCTTTAAGAGAACTCTTGTGTAAAATACAGATATTTTAGTTAATTTTTTGAAAATTTATTTGAGCAAAGTCTTAATATATACTCATGGAGGGATGCCTGGGTGGCTCAGCGGTTGAGTGCCTCCCTTAAGCCCAGGGTGTGATCCTGGAGCCCTGGGATGGAGTCCCACATCAGGCTCCCTGTATGGAGCCTGCTTCTCCCTCTCTCTCTCTCTCTGTGTTTCTCATGAATACATAAATAACCCCCCCCCCCCAAAAAAAAAAAAGAATACATACCCATGAAGGTATGAATAAGTTTGGAGATTTTGTTTCCCCCACCCTGGTAACAACTTGTGTAAATTGCTGAGACCAGCAAAACCTTCTGTGGCCCAGGAGCTGGGAGCAGAGCACAGTCCGGTAAGCCACATGGACGAGCTAGGGCAGCATCTAGAGGATTTCGGGGCCTGAAGATTGTGGCAGGTCTCAAGGTCCTACTTCAAGGTCACTGAGAAAGCATGGAAGAAATTAGACCTGGAGAGTGTTGGAATCAATTTGTGTTTGTAAGTGAAATCAGTCCCACCCAGTCCCACTGGGGATGGGAGAGGTCGCTGCAGGTAGAGCTCTGTAAACTCTTCAACAACCAGGTTTAGAGGGTCATGCACCCCACTTCCAAGGGGACCCTTACCCCATGTATCTCTTCATCTGACTGTTCATTTTTGTCCTTTTTTTTTTTTTTTTTTTAAAGATTTTATTTATTTATTCATGAGAGACACAGAGAGAGAAAGAGGCAGAGACGTAGGCAGAGGGAAAAGCAGGCTCAACGCAGGAAGCCCGATGCAGGGCTCGGTCCTATGTCCCCAGGATCACACTCTGACCCAAAGGCAGACGCTTAACTACTGAGCCACCCAGGCGTCCCCATTTTTGTCCTTTATACTGAGCTAGTAAACCTAAGGAAAGCTTTTCCTAAATTCTGTGAGCCATTCTAGAAAATTACCAAACCTAATGTGAGGGGTTATGGGAAGCCCTGGACTTGCAGTGTGCTCAGCAGAAGTGTGGGTAGCTGGGGCATTACCTTTGTGGCTGGTTTGTGGCTATTTCATCACCCTGAAATAGAGGAAAGCTTGTGGGATCTGATGCTGACTCCAGGAAGACACTATCAGAGTTGGACGCAACCCTAGGACACCCAGTTGCTGTCAGAGAATTCGTTACTGGTGTGAAAGAAAAAGGACTACTTATTCGAATTTTGGATTTTGAGAACTGTGACTGCTGTGTGTTACAGGGTATTGATCATTAAATGGGTGGAAGAAATGGATGTATTAGGGAGATAAGGCAAAACAAAATAGGATCTTTGTTACCTGATTTTTTTTAAAGATTTTATTTATTTATTTATTTATTTATTTATTTGAGAGAGAAAGAGAACATGAGTGCAGAGGTGGGGGGGAGAGGGAGAAGCAGGCTTCTTGCTGAGCAAGGAGTCTGATGTGTGGCTTGATTCCAGGACCCCAGGGTCATGACCTGAAACAGAGGCAGACACTTCACTGATGTAGCCACTCAGGCACCCCGACCTCAGATATCTTTGAGTATAAGCCATATAACCAGGCATTAGGACAGTTGGGACACAATTGCATTTTCTTGTCCTAGATACATGGGAAAAGGAGTAAATGGGGATTGGAATGGACAGTAACAGTGATGGATGGCATGGGGGTGGAAGACTGCAGGTGGACTCAGCTGTGGGAGGAGTGACTCTGGTGGGAGGAGTGACTCTGAACTCAGGCTGAGAGGAGGGAAAGCAGGTATTGCTAGATGGTCTATGTGTCTTGATGTGACAGGGGCACTCCTATTCTACCTAGGAGTCATTTATACCCCTGAAGAGGACCATGTTTACAGATCGGAGCTTGGGAAGCAGACCAAAAATCAAGCACTAGCTGTATCATTCTTTAGCCATGTAATTTCATCATATTACTGAAGCTTTCTGAAACTGCATTTAATGCCATTTGTTAAATAAGTAAATGTTTTAGTTATCTTAGGCTTCTGTAACAAAATACCACAGACTTACTTGGTGGCTTAGACAACACATTAAATTTTCACAGTTCTGAATCCTGGAAAGTCCCCAGACCTAGGTGTCAGCAGATGGAGGACTTGGGGATGGGCCATTTCTAGGCTTGCAGAAGCCTGGCCCTCAGTGCCAGTGTGGCAGAGAGAGAGCTGTGCTCTGTTGCCCTGATAGTGACACCAGTTTCTTCATAGGAGCCCTGCTCCATGACCTCATCTAAACCAAATTAGCTCCCAAAGGCCTCACCTCTCCACCTACCATCATCCCGAGAATTAGGGTTTTGACAGATGGATTTGCTTGGGGCTGGAGGGGACAAGGGGGTTTAGTCCATAACAGTAAATATACCAAAATGAGCAGGGTCTAAGTATTAAGTAAGTGAATGTGCTTAAATTTTCAAGCAGAGAGTCCTATTTCTTAAACTTTAATTTTGTCTTACTAATTTCCTGGACTCTAGGTATAAAGAGGGGAGTTAAATCTACTTTTGTTTGTGATATAATGTCATTTTCCCGTTTTTATACAATTAAGTACTAGCAAATTTGGTAAGAATTCAAGTTTGCCAAACTTTTATTTTATTTTATTTTATTTTATTTTATTTTATTTTATTTTATTTTATTTTATTTTATTTAAGATTTTACCCACTTATTCATAGACACACAGAGAGAGAGGCAGAGACACAGGCAGAGGGAGAAGCAGGCTCCATGCAAGGAGCCCAATGTGGGACTCGATTCGGGGTCTCCAGGATCACACCCCAGGCTGCAGGTGGCGCCAAACCGCTGCGCCACCAGGGCTGCCCTTTTTATTTTTTAAAAAGTTTTACTTATTTATTCATGAGAGACAGAGAGAGGCAGAGACATAGGTAGAGGGAGAAGCAGGCTCCCCGTGGGGAGCCCCATGCAGGACTCGGTCTTAGGACCCCCGCTGGATCACAACCTGAGCCAAAGGCAGATGCTCAACCACTGAACCACCAGGTGCCCCCCAAGAAACTGTTTTAAAGAGACTAAATCACTTGTCCAGGGTCCCCCTGTAGTAAATGACAGTGACCGTCTGTGAAGAACCCAAGCGTGTCTGCCTCCTGAGGGTGCCGATGGGCCAGGGCTTCATTAGCAAACAGATGGCCTTCCAAGTGGGTGACTTGCAGTGAAATTAATAAAGGGACTATTTTATCCCAGGACCCCAGGATCATGCCCTGAGCCAAAGGCAGACGCTTAACTGCTGAGCCACACAGGCATCCTTATTTATTTATTTTAAAGATTATATTTTTTTGGAAGAGAGTGCAGATGGAGGTGGGTGAGGAAGAGGAAAAGAGAGAAACAGACTCTGCTGAACCCCACGCAGGGCTGGACTCAGGAGATCATGACCTGAGCCAAAATCAGAAACTTTACGGACTGAGCCACCAAGGCACCCCCATAAAGTTTACCAGAACTTTAAAATACAGATTTATGAAATGCTGGGGTGTTGTTTGTGCTGATGATTAGTGTAGGATGGTATTCTAGTTATAACTTTACTAAATGTTAGATTGAACAAATATATTTCCCTGTGAGTCCCCTGCATTCTACATTTTCTAAGCAGGGACTTTTAGGTTTGCAGTTCAGGGAAGGAATTAAATAACCCTACAAAAAAGTTTCTGGGTAACTTATAAATTCAATGATTTTCATTTCCTTGTGTGAAAATAGAAAGGAATGTTCGTATTTTATTTACTAGCATTGGTAGTCAAAGCCTTCTCACTTGAGATCCATGCAGATGTGAGAGTTCTCCCACTTGTCTGAGGGCCATGGCGTGTTCCTGAAAGGGGGTTGGGAGGTTGCATGCAGGTGCATCGGGATTTTGTGGTCAGGGTCTCTGGTAAGACTGGAGTCTCTTGGCTTCTCTCTCCTTGCCCAGCTTTTCCTCCTAACTTCTTGGACTGTCCGTGAGTGGGGAGATCCAGAGGAGGCGAGGTGGTGGCTGAATTCCTGAGAATGCAACTGCAGGTGAGTAGAGATGTGATCTTTCTGTGGATATAATACCTCTGTTGCCAGTGGACGGGAAGGCTTCTCTTGGCCTGAGACTTCTCCGTGTATCCAGGCAATGTTAGGATCTAGGCTCTACTTAATTCTCAGGACTCAGGGATACTTCTGTGTAGTCCGGGATTGATCAGGAAATCCTTTCCCTTCCAACAGTGACACTAGTATATCTCATTCTCTATTAAGAGTGTCCTTGCAGAAAAGAAATTTGCATAGTTTTTCTCTCCATTGTATAGACTTAGTTGAGAAATAGTTTACTCATTCATCATCGTCGCACATAGGCATGTGGTGGTGGGGTGACAGATGAGCAGGGGCAGGGGTTTACGGTCCGCCCATGAGGGGACAGCTGTACCTGCAGGGGAGCTGTGCCGTGGCCCAGAGAACTTGAGAAACATCTGCGGAAGAGAAGATAGAAGAAATCATTATTTCCTCTCAATACTTACTAAAGTTTTAATAATACATACTTGAATTAGTTTGGAAACTAACGGAGATGACTATAATCTTCTCTACTACCTTATCCCTCTTACCTATGTTCCCTCTTTGTGATTAAACTTTGTTAAAATTAGAAACCCAAGAACAGTGCCCAGGGAGTAATTTTTTTTTTAAATTTTATTTATTTATTCATGAGAGACACTGAGAGAGGCAGGCAGAAACATAAGCAGAGGGGGAAGCAGGCTCTATGTCAGGGAGCCCGATGTGGGACTCGATCCTGGGACCGCGGGACCATGCCCTGAGCTGAAGGCAGACGCTCCGCCGCTGAGCCACCCAGGCGTCCCTAATTTTTAAAAATTAACTGCGCGTTTGGCAGAATGTGTGTAGAAATTGTGGTAAAATTTAGATCCTGAAACGATTTTTGAAGGACCAAGAGAGGTCAGAACTAACCAAGAGGATTTTATTGCCTTTGAATAGAAAAACAGGATTAACATCCAGAGAACTGCTACCACGAGAATTGGTGTTAAGAATGGAGAGCTCGCTGCCAGAGGGATCACTCTGGGGCTGTCCTTCAGAAGAGCCATCTCAGGAGTCCCACGCTCTCCTGCAGGACCTGTCTGCCTTCATAGACTCTAAAGAACAAGTGAGTTCTGTAAGATGACAGATCCTCACCCTGCTGACCGTAGGTTCTTTGTCATTGTTGTCATCCTGGAGAGTGCTGGGCATTGCTTCATGATTCTCTACCTGTTAATATGAACGGACCTATCACGAGTATGTGTTCAGTGTTTGCTGTAAAAAAAGTGTCTGCACATTAGTTCTTTGAAAATCTCAACATCACTATTGATAAATTTTTTTAAGTTGTTTTTTTCCCCATTAACTTCTACAAATGTGGGGCTCAAACTCCTGACGCTGAGATCAGGAGTCACATGCTCTTCCAACTGAGCCAGCTAGGTGCCCATTGCTACTGTTTAATCTAGGTTATAATCACTAACCACTAACTAGGAATTCAAAATTTCCAGTTTATTGGGAAATTGCCAGGTTCTTTCACATTGAGATTACTGTATAATGAAGTAATTGTGTGCTTACTGTGTATTTCTGTTTGAATGTGTCTGAAAGACACAGGGCAGACCAGCATGGGAGTTTGAACCACAAATGGAGTTTGACCTTTCTTTTCTTCTTTTTTTTTTATTTTTTATTTTTTAATTTTTATTTATTTATGATAGTCACACACAGAGAGAGAGAGAGGCAGAGACACAGGCAGAGGGAGAAGCAGGCTCCATGCACCGGGAGTCCGACGTGGGACTCGATCCCAGGTCTCCAGGATCGCGCCCTGGGCCAAAGGAAGGCGCAAAACCGCTGCGCCACCCAGGGATCCCCTTCTTTTTTTTTTTTAATTTTTTTTTTTTAATTTATTCATGATAGTCACACAGAGAGAGAGAGAGAGAGGCAGAGACACAGGCAGAGGGAGAAGCAGGCTCCACGCACCGGGAGCCCGATGTGGGATTCTATCCCGGGTCTCCAGGATCGCGCCCTGGGCCAAAGGCAGGCGCCAAACCGCTGCGCCACCCAGGGATCCCGAGTTTGAACTTTCTATACATAGCTCCCCCTTTGCCATAATGACTATCATGGTGACAGTTCTCCCCCAGGGATTACTAAATATGGCCCTGTTGAAACCCAGTATCTGTGATATTTTAGGACTCTGTGACCTTCAAAGATGTAGCTGTAGACTTAACCCAGGAAGAGTGGACCCTGATGGATAGGTCCCAGAGAAAGCTGTACATTGATGTAATGCTGGAGAATATCACTCATCTGGTCTCCGTAGGTGAGTCTGTCACCGTGTCTGTTTCTTAGTTTATCAACCCTGTGTCCAGGACAGCTTTCCTGCATTCTAATGGCTCTCTACTCTAACTTGTTCTTCTGTAGCACTTCTGACTAGATGGAATATGTCATTTTCTTCATTTTCATCCAGTATGTTTTTTTTTAATTCATCAAGTATGTTAATAATATGAATTTAGGCTTCTTGGCTATAATTGTGTATCTTTCTACTGTACTTTATCCAAGACCCAGAACAGTCTTGGGAATACAATGAATATTTTTTGAATGAATAAATAAATATCTGAAATATTTTCCGCTCTGGGAATTATGGTGAAGCCTGAGCACAGGAGAAAATCTAACATCTTGTATCACCTTCCATGTAAAACTACAGAATATTCTCGTGGAGCTTATGTTTATTGTATTCCTTTGAAAATACTGTTAACCCCCTTATGAGGACGTTTCCTTCTGGATGCACACTCCGAGCCTTCTGCTGCCTTCTGGCTTAGGTGGGAGTATGAGCCGCCAGAGGTCTTTGCTGATGTGACCTGATGCTTCCACAGCACTTCTACGTGCTCCTGGTGTTTGTCCACAGTAGCTTGTACTGTCGAATGCTATGCACCGTTCTCCACGCAGAAGTACAAACTCACGTATTGTTCTCCCACTGATACAGGCTGTCAGTTCTTCCAGTCAGATATGATTGCCCAGTGGGAGCAAGGAGGGGAGCTGTGGAAGGAAGAGAGAGGACTGGCCCAAGGCTGGGGTCCAGGTGAGCTTTGGACACTCATGCTCAGTGCAAGATGGCTCGTGAATGTGTGAGTGGGATCTCACGGATGTCAGTGCACGGGTCCCTGAGTGAGTGGTAGCTTCAGAAAACCGAGCGGCCAGTGGGACTGCATTCCTCAGATTGTGTCATTATGTGTCACATGTCAGTTTCTCTTCATGTATCTACACTTACATTTGACTTCAGGGAAGCAATGATCCTGTCCTTAATGGAAGTAAAATTTCACATTGTGGTCTTTGTCATGAGTTCTGGTCTCTCTTTTTCTAATGCTTTATATTCATATTCTCTACAATAGCCCATCATTATTTTTTTTTCTTTAAATTAAACATTGACTTTTTTTCTCTAATTGATATTATTCTAAAATGTATGTCTATTCACCAGTATATTCCTCAATTTGACATTATTTGGTCATGCAGTGGTCAGTGTTTGGAACACATTTATATGGGTCTTGTGTGCTTTTCAACACATTAATTCCCCTAATCTATTTAAGATATTTCTTAGTTTTATTTATTATCTTCAGTTATTTCAGGCTTGGAAAACAGCTATCAAAAGCAAGAAATAATATCTATGGAAGACATCTGCAGGGAGGATGCATCTAACTACAAGACAATAATAGTAAGTTTCACAAGGACACGCCTCCTATCTATATGTTAAAGGCTTGGGGGTGAGATAAGTTAACAATTCAGAATAGTTACATATTGTCACAGAATGTGGTTTCAAATTTAAATCTGGGGACAAAATTAGCTTGGATTTGAACTTCAAGTGGCTCTGCTAAAAGAATAATTGTATAACTTTGGTATATTTGCATTCATGATATCTTTAAAATACTTAGCTCTCTGTTAAAGATGCTGCCAAGGTGTTCTAAACAAAAGATTCATGGCAGCCTGTTTCAAAGGGAAAAAACACTTCCTTGATACTATAAAAATCTGATAGAAACAGAAAGAAGAGAGGGGAAATCTGTGCATAGACAAGGGTAGTAGTGAGCAGTAAAGGAGAATAGGACAGAGTTTGGTCAGATGGGGTGCTTACAGCATCCAACCCCATGAGCTGGGGAAGCCCCCTGCACACACCTGGGCTGGAGTCTCCATGGAGAGACCTGGGTGGAGCATCCTCCTCCTCAGGTGAGACTTTACCCCTGACCATCCTCACTGTGGCCATATTTATGGGGCCAGTGATGGGGTCTGAGGTTAAACAAGTGTTCCTGCAGTGCTTAGTGAGCTGCATTTGTGTTGTCATGTCTTCACATCTTCAAGAAGCCCATTGCCTCCCCTCCTGGATTCTATTCTGGGCATCCAGACCAGAAGGACCAGTTCTGACCGGGTGGCCAGCTGATGGCCACTAAGCAGGTCCCCGAGGTCACTTATGTAGCATGAGTCTCACACATAACACGCTTTAGCCTGCCTGTGTCCATGGAGGTCGGGATGGTGGGTTATGCAGGACACATCACAGAAACCTCCGTTGATATGATCTATTTGTTCTTTGAGTTGTCATGCATAATAAGACACCAAATGTACCCACAAGGCACTGTTTACACATCTGCAAATCCAACAATGTATTATAAGTACGATGAAGTTCATTATAAGTAAAGCATCCTTTAGATCCCTCCCTAATGGGGTAACTAGTCAAATAAACTATAGGAAGTATTGATTTGATTAATTCACAGTTGGTAGTGAAAATTGGCATTGTCACAAGCAGAGATTCCTTTTTTTTTTTAAGCTTTTTTTTTTTTTTTTAAGATTTAATTTATTTACTCATGAGAGACACCAAGAGAGGCAGAGACACAGGCAGAGGGAGAAACGGGCTCCGTGCAGGGAGCCTGACCTGGGACTCGATCCTGGGTCTCCAGGATCATGCCCTGGGCTGAAGGCGGCGTTAAACTGCTGAGCCACCTGGGCTGCCCGCAAGCAGAAATTCTTGTTTAAAACTGACATCAGTGGGAGTTTGTTTTCTCAGTTTTACACACATATGTTCACTGTCATCATTCAAGGTGATGGCCATTAATCCTACAGTGAAATTACAGTTACCTCGACAAATTTGGTCATTGTGGTTATGAAAATGTCTGATACATGTTTTGGAAGTAAATCTCATCTTCATCGTGATACCAGCATATTGGTACTACATGTAAAGAACAGTTGGTCCAACAGGACAGGATCAGTGGTTGTCCTGCTTCAGTAGAGAAGCCTCGGCTTGAGTCTTCAGGGTCCAAGGGATAGCGTGTCCAGGCAATGGGAAAGCATGGGATCCAAATTTACATCCAGAGTCACAGAGGGAAACCTATTAAAGGAATACAATACTGTTATTGTAGCATCTCCTCCTTGAACAGTTACCTTAGCGGGAGAGGGGATGTAGTTATGTGGCTTTGTAAGGTCGTCAAGCACCTGAATGAATATTCTATCATATTAATGGTGCTGGAAGGGTTTTGCATATTGCTTACTTGGAAATTAAGGGTCTTCATCTACCCTAATGGAGTTTCATTTTGACCAATATGTCTCTTGTGTAACATTTTAGCCTCAGTTAAATAACTTCCATTTTGATGAAGAGACCTCTTCTAATTTTTTAAGTTGTTATATAAGCAGTCCATTTATCTGTTTCATCAAGTCAGCCACCTGGGGTCAATAGGGAATATGATAAGTCCATTCAGTATTAGAAGAGGCAGCAAAAGCTTTTAAACTACCTATCAAGTGGGAGCTATTATCATTCTGGATCTGAATATGGACGTCATAATATAATAGTCTCTAAGATTTTGATAGTATTTTTTGGGGGGATGTGGGACAAATGGGCAAGCTATTAAATACCCGAAAAAGTGTTCACTGCCATACAAATATATTGACAACCTCGGAAGGGGGTACTGGCCCCATATGATCTATTTGCCAAATTTGGACAGGGAGTCTTCCTTTCTGTATCTGTCCTTTTTACTGTTGTGGAAATTTTTTTTTTTTTTCTTAAAGATTTTATTTCATGAGACACAGAGAGAGGCAGAGACATAGGCAGAGGGAGAAGCAGGCTCCATGCAGGAAGCCCGATGTGGGACTTGATCCCAGGACCCTGGGGTCACGCCCTGAGCCAAAGGCAGATGCTCAACTGCTGAGCCACCCAGGCATCCATCCCACCGTTGTGGAATTTCTTGCTTGGCCAAATCTGACAAGTTGGATGTTTTACTGTGGTTTCTTTTATGGCATCCCGAGTGATGAGTATGCCAGAGTCCTGGGCCCACCTGTATAGCCTGCTTTACCTAAGTGTCTGCTTTTCTCCTGCGTCCATTGTGCCAGTCTGGTGTCAGTCACAGGTTCAATTCTATTTGCTGTGATTTGGGCTAGTGGGTCAGCTACTTTGTTGGAGATCTGCTCTGTGGAGGTGAGCACACTGAGGATCTACGTGGAAAACAGTAATTTTATTTATTTATTTATTTTGAAAACAGTAATTTTAGTATTTGGGGTCCATTGCCAGGTATCTTCCCATAGGAGTCTTCAGTAAAAACTAGTAACTAAATTGTGGACTCTTATACCAGAATTCTTTGGATGGCAAATTTATGAGTCAATTAAGCACAAAGCATATTTAAAAAAAGAGTCAAATATTCTTAGTTTCTCTGCAACAAGAAGTTAAAAGTGCAACCTTTATGTTCAGTAATCAATACTTTAGCACTTTATCCTGTTTGGAAAAGACCTAGATTTCCAACGAATTCAATCCCATTTTATCATCCAAGCAAAACCTGGAAGTTTCAGGTTATCAGAGACTTTGAAAGCTATCTTAACAATTATCCATGAAAACTTTGGGACAGAAAATTAACCATTATTTTAAGTCATCTTTTTGCCAACAAATTGCAACAGAGATAACATGGGCTTATTTGTCCTTTGTTAAAACTTTATTACAAAAGATCTCTAGAATAGTTAGAGCATTTACCCAGACAGCATGACCTGAGGCTTATTTTTTGTTTGACCGTGTTTTTCAAGTAACATACAAAATAAAAGGCCTCCTTGGTTAAAAAGATTTCATTTACAATTGAAATCTTGGAAAGTTTCTTAAAACCCTACAAAGTTTTAAAAGTACATGTCTAAGTTGGATTATAGATCTTTAAAGACCTGATAAAGCCAAAACATAGAAACTGGTTTTTCTGAGCAGACAGAGAAGACATCTGTTTATAAAGTACAGACCAATAATTCAAGAAACTTTGTTTTTGAACAGAGGGAAAAACAGAATTTTAATTTTATACTTTTAAAATCCACTCATTTCTATCTTAATCTGTCCTACCACACATAAATTCATTTCCAAGGATTTCCCTTCACAAACCATCTACAAATTTACTTAGCTTTCAGAGTTTGTCCCAAGCCATTTCTCCCCAAGCAACTAGTCTCATCCAGGACAAAATTACCATCTTTTACCTTCAACAAAAATACATTCCCATTCCTTATGTCTATTTTATATATCCCCTACTTTTCTTCTTCTTCTTCTTCTTCTTCTTCTTCTTTCTTCTTTCTTCTTTCTTCTTTCTTCTTTCTTCTTTCTTCTTCTTTCTTCTCTTTCTCTTTCTCTTTTTTTTTTTTTTTTTTTTTTTAATTTATTATGGTAGTCACACAGAGAGAGAGAGGCAGAGACATAGGCAGAGGGAAAAGCAGGCTCCATGCACCGGGAGCCCAATGTGGGATTCGATCCCAGGTCTCCAGGATCGCGCCCTGGGCCAAAGGCAGGCGCTAAACCGCTGCGCCACCCAGGGATCCCCTATCCCCTACTTTTCTACATACAGAATCATTTTCATTATTTCTACCAATCTTAAGGTCTGTAATGTTTTGTGAGCTTTGGGTAAAATCTCTTTTGAAATTGCCAGAGAGGGACACCTGGGTGGCTCAGCAGTTGAGCATCTGCCTTTGGCTCAAGCGTGATCCTGGGATCTGGGATCGAGTTCTGAATCAGGCTTCCTGATGGAGCCTGCTTCTCCCTCTGCCTGTGTCTCTGCTTCTCTCTCTGTGTGTCTCTCATGAGTAAATAAATAAAATCTTAAGAAAAGAAAAAAAAAAAAAAGAAACTGCCACAGAGTATAGCAATGGATTTAGATGTATTCCAATGTATTCCACCTTTTTCTTAAACTTCATTTAGCACAATATCTTGTATTTGACATTTCTTCATGAGGAATTCTTTTCTCAAAGTTCTCAGAAAAACTCTTATATTCTGCCTGGTGATGCTGTAGGTGCCACCATCAGAGAGGCTGAGGCTCTCTGGGGCAAGCTTCTTTGCCATCATTGCTCCAGTCTGTACTGGTCTCATCATCATCCTAGATGTTGCCATCCACGTGTCAGTGTCCCACTTTAGGCCCAGCAGAAGCAGTAGCTGCGTGCACTTGTGTAGTGTTCCATCTTCCCTCTCCTCTTTTACTTAGACTTGGCCACCTCTGTGGTTGCTTTTTGTGCCATGTACTGGTGGGTGTGAACTTGGTCAGGATGAACATAAGTCTGACATTGAAGGATGGCCATCCTAGATTATAAATCAGATATTTTCTTTTCTAACTGTAGTTTTTCCTCCTGCACTGAGCACAGGGTTTTAGTATTATTCTCCTGTAGACTGTTAAACAGCATCCCCAGTGTGCTAGGAATGACATCATGTTTCCCAGTTACCGTCCACAAAGCATCTATGAGCTGGAGAGGCCTGGGTGGAATGTCCTCTTTTCAGGTGTAACTTTACCCCCTGACCATCCCCACGAGGGCCGTATTTATGGGGCCAGTGATGGGGTCTGAGGTTAAACATGTGTTCCTGCAGTATGGAATGAGCTGCATTTCCATGTTGTCATGTCTTCACATCTTTAAGGAACCTGGATCATGTGTGCTTGCCTCCCTTCCCAGATTCCATTCTGGGGGGCCAGCCCAGCGTGGAGCAGGAGGGAATGCAAGACAGACTTATAGTCCTGGGTGTCCAGACCAGAAGGGCCAATTTTAACCGGGAAGCCAGCTGATGTCCACTAAGCAGGCTCCCGAGGTCAGTCATGTAGCACAAGTCTCACAACCTGCTTTAGCCTGCCTGTATCCATGCAGGTGGGGCTGGTGGGTTATGCAGAACACATCACAGAAACCTCCATCCATAAAATACACAAAGGCAAAAATGTTTGTGAATGCAGGAGGTGAATATCCCATGTGCATATATGTAACCTGGTGAAGGTTTTAATTAGAGATGATGACTGAATGGTCAGCTTGAAATTCATATGTAGAGTGTTGAATGGATGAATGTTTGGGAGAAGTCCTATAACAGTCTGTCATCTCTTTCCCAACAGCAGAAATGTCACTCAGGAGAAGACCCCTTTGCACATATTGGGTATGATGGAGTTTTCACTCACCCCTACACATTGACTCAGCATGTTTTAACTCACACTGGACAGAGACCCTATAAATGGAGTGAATGTGGAAAACCTTTCAGTCATAGAAATGACCTATATAGACACCAGAAACCTTATATGGAAGGCAAACTTTATAAATGTAACGAATGTGAGAAATATTTCCATAATAGAAGAAAGCTTTGCATACACCAGAGAATTCACACGGGAGAGAAACCCTATAAATGTGATGAATGTGGAAAACATTTCAGTCGAAACTCCCACCTTCGTTCCCATAAAATAACTCACACGGGAGAGAATCCATTTGTCTGTAATCAGTGTGGGAGTCATTTCAGGTATTTTTCATCTTTAACTAGACATAAGCATATTCATTCTGGAGAGAAGCCTTATGAATGTCATCTGTGTGGAAAAGCCTTTGTTCAAAGCTCTTATCTTAAACAACACGAGAGAACTCATACTGGAGAGAAACCATATAAATGTCTCCTATGTGGAAAAGCCTTTGTTACAAGCTCCAATCTTAGAGAACATGAGAGAACCCATACGGGAGAGAAACCATATAAATGTCATCTATGTGGGAAAGCTTTTGTTCAAAGCTCTTGTTTTAGACAACATGAGAGAACCCACACTGGAGAGAAACCATATAAATGTCATCTGTGTGGGAAAGCCTTTATTACAAGCTCTTGTCTTAAAAAACACGAGAGAACCCACACTGGAGAGAAACCATATAAATGTCTCCTATGTGGAAAAGCCTTTGTTACAAGCTCCAATCTTAGAGAACATGAGAGAACCCACACTGGAGAGAAACCATATAAATGTCCTCTATGTGAAAAAGCTTTTGTTACAAGTTCTAATCTTCGAGAACATGAGAGAACTCACACTGGAGAGAAACCATATAAATGTCATCTATGTGGAAAAGCCTTTGTTACAAGCTCTTGTCTTCGAGAACATGAGAGAACTCACACTGGAGAGAAACCATATAAATGTCCTTTATGTGGAAAAGGCTTTGTTACAAGCTCTTGTCTTAGAAAACATGAGAGAACCCACACTGGAGAGAAACCATATAAATGTCCTCTATGTGGGAAAGCCTTTGTTACAAGTTCTAACCTTAGAGAACATGAGAGAACTCATACTGGAGAGAACCCATATAAATGTCCTCTATGTGGAAAAGCCTTTGTTGAGAGCCCTAATCTTAGAGAACTTGAGAGAACTCATGCTGGGGAGAACCCATATAAATGTCCTCTATGTGGAAAAGCCTTTGTTACAAGCTCTTGCCTTTGAAGACACGAAAGAACTCAACTCTAAATGCAGTAAATGAACACAGAAGAGCCTTCAGCCACAGCTCAAACCAATCCCAGAACTCCTAAATGGGGGAAATTCTATGGCCATATTCATTATGGAAGTGCTTTCATTTCTAATTTATCATTACAGAACATGAGTGAACTCCATTTGGAGGAACCTTATATTTATAATAAAGGAGGAAGAGACATTAGATGATCTCCGGATGTAGGATGCAGAAGAAAATTCACTATGAATAATCTAACCTCCCTAAAATGGGAAATTACACAATTACAGATGGAGGTCACTCTAGTAGAATAGCAAAAATTAATGCTGGAGAGCTTATTCATTGTAATATGCATGGAAAAAATCTTTATTAGTAGAAAAACTTGTAGGCATGTGAAGTTTCACACTCTGTAGAATAGAGAATGAATGGAAGTCTTCAGTGATTTTTAATTCTTTAGTCAACATGCAATTTTCTCACACTGTATATATGCCATTGCTAAAATCAGATGAAAGGTTAGAGTTTGCATCAGAAATTCCCAACTAGGAAAAACATATCAAGAATGAACAACATAAACAACAGTTTAGACGTTATAGTTTTGCCTAATGGCTTATTATAAAAGTGTAAGAAACGTGGGATTATTACATCTGGGAATTCTAAATGCAGGATTTTGTGACAATAATGGTTTTTTTTTTTTTTTTTTTTTAAACTAGTACTTAGAAATGCATATGAAGCAAAGTTGTTGCTAGAAAATCCATTACGTTGGTCAGGTCCTATTTTCCATACAGCAATAATTATGATTGGGTTCAACTAGAAATAACTTTGAATATTAACTGTAAAACAACACAGAATGATGTGTCATTACAACATATTGTTAACCCTGTATGTAGATCTTGATGAATTAAATATTGATACATGGATAGTTTGTGACTGATTTTCGCTTAAATTTTCATTTTAAAACGCTATTATTGGGATGAAGGGTATAACAGAACAATAAGGAGGGCCAGTTCAACAGCAGGACATAACATCTGTAAATATTTGCATCCAACATAGGAACACCAATATATAGTAGCACCTGGGTGACTTAGTGAGTTAAGCGCCTGGCTTTGGCTTTGGTCATGGTCTTGGGGTCCTGGGATGGAGCCCTGTATTAGGCTTTCTGCTCAGTGGGGAGCCTCCTCCCTCTCTCTCTGACCCTCCTGCACTCTTGCTCTCGCTTTTTCTCAAAATCTTTTAAATATATAAAAAAGGAACACCTATATATATGAAATATATAAATAGCTAAAGAGAGAAACAGCAATACAGTGATAGAACGGGGAATTTATTATTTATTTTTTTAGAAGGGGGACTTTAATACACGTTTTCATCAATGGATAAATCATTTAGGCAGAAAATCTGTAAGAAAACAGACTTCAGTGACACATTAGATCAGATGGACTTCACAGATGGATCCTCAAGACTCCAACAGCAGCGGAATGCATCCTTTTGTCAGGTGCACATGAGACATTCTCCAGGATTGAGCATATGTTAGGACCTGTCAGGACCATTGGAAAGTTGCTTTCTCTCTTAACCAAGCCACGTAGCTGCCCTATTTCTCATAAAAACCCATGGTTTTCACTCTTTAGGTGGGACACTTCTGGTTATTGCTTGAGTCTGTGCTCCCCAAACTGTAATCATTAATCCCAAATAAATGCGCATCTGTCTGCCTCTCATTGCAGTGCTTGTTTTCAGGGTGGCAGAGTGGACAAGAATATTTGCCTTCCTCTCTTGGCCAGGCACTACAGTGTGAGTTCTGGAGGAGCTGACCTGGGTGCTGGAATCTCCAGCAGTTTCAGGGACTTGTTTGTAGCTCCAGAGAGTCTGCTCATGCTGTGCATGCCACAGAAGGCCCATCAACATACCACCCACGAAACTTGTGGAGATCATCTCTGTACCCTTCTAGATTCTTGGCTCTGACCACCACCACCCCTCTTCCCTTGCCCATGGGGTCAAGGCCACAGAGGGACAAAATGATGGTCAGGGATTTGAGGCGGGGAAGGAGAGGATCCCCGGACAATAACAGCTGAAAGGGGGCTCTAGGGACCAAGTGCAGACCTCATGGGTACTGGGACCTGATGGTTGGGGGGAGGAAGGATATCAGGAACTGCTGCCCTGCGGAGAACAGGTGCTGGTGTTGAGTTTAGGGGAGGGTGGAGGGGTGGGGATGGGTGAAGGAAGGCTGATGTTTGTTACCAGCAGGACCAGTTGAGGAAATGAAGGTGAGAGCATGGAAATAAAGAGGCCAAGAGAAAAGGGCCAAGGCAGGGTGAGGCAAGTAAACCAGGAAGAGCACACTCCCAGGAAACCTCAACAGTAGGATTCTGAGAGGCAGAAAAGTCACCAGATCTACCTCCTTGGGTGCCAGGTTGGGGAAGAGTGATGTGAGCAGAAAGGAGAGGACTTCCCTAGGTGAGAGTTTAGGCCAGAGGCTGTTGCTTTGTGAAGAGGCAACAAGGACTTTGGGGTCCATTATAGTAAAATTGAGCAGCAAGAAGACCCATGATCTCACATTTCTGAGGTGCTAGCGCCCAGTAGAGGAGAAAGTGGCCCAAGTCCATAGAAGCTCAAACAACTTAATTACAGTCATCTTCAGATTTTATACCTTTATGCTTTTGTAAATGCTTATATTTTAATTACATTGACTAATTGCTAACAAGTATAATTGAGTTACATGACCTTGAATTCTCTGAATGCGATACATTTAATAGCTATTTATCAGCTTTTTTTTCTGTTTATTTTTTAAAGATTTTATTCATGAGAGAGGCAGAGACCTAAGCAGAGAGAAGCAGGTTCCTTGCAGGGAGCCTGATGTGGGACTCGATCCCAGGACCCCGGGATCACAACCTGAGCCACCCAGACATCCCTCTAAGCATCCCTCTATATTTGTGTAAATATAGTTGGGCTTTCTGCATACATAGTCACTTCATTTACAAACCGTCATATTTCCCAATTTTTCTAAACTTTTTTAGAGTCCTTGCAGAGTGTAGCTACTCCACTATATGTTAGTAGACATAGAGCAGACCATTCCAAATGGCAAGAAGGGTCCTAGGGAGAGTAGACACTTGTTCTGGCCCTGATCAAACTTGGAAAGCTGTTTTTGTTTTTTAAGATTTTATTTATTCATGAGAGACAGAGAAAGAGCAAGGGAGGCAGAGACACGGGCAGAGGGAGAAGCAGGCTCCCTGCATGGAGCCTGACGTGGGACTCGATCCCAGGCCTCCAGGATCACACCCTGGGCTACAGGCGGCGCTAAACCGCTGTGCCACCGGGGCTGCCTGGAAAATTGTTTTTCAATAGGATCTATGATGTAAATGGAACGTTTTCACATGTATTTCCTAAATGACGATTTTCTAAAATTCATGTCCTTAGTTGTTGGTCAGGTCTCTTAGGCTGGCAGTGATGACGGGTCTTTTAAATTTTGGGAGATTATTACCTTTTTTTTTCTTTTTAAGATTTTACTGATTTTAGAGAGAGATCATGTGAGCAGGTGGAGGGGCAGGGAGAGGCACAGGCGGACTTCCCACTGAGTGCAGAGTCCGATGCAGGGGCTGAGTCCCACGACCCTGAGATGATGACCTGAACCAAAACCAAGAACCAGACATTTAACTGATAGTGGCACCCACACACTCCTATAGCAAATTTTGATTCCTGCAGGGATTTTGCCTGGTGCTCTCTATGAGCAGTGACTGTTGAGTGCACGGCACTCTCCCATCAGAGGAATGTGGTGTTCACTGGGGTAAACGGTGCTCCTGAAACCAAACCATGTAAGGATGTTTGTTTTTATCCCTTACCTGTTTGGTGACTGACCTTGAGGGACACCCATTGCTGATCCCTTAGAGATATTCAAACTGCTGTCCCCATGATCATTTACCTTAGAAGACCTTCAAGACATAACCCCCAAACTTACAGGATTTCCACTGCATATTTCAGTATCTCAGCCCCCCAGTGTTCTCTCCAAACTCTGATGCCCACAGCTCCCACCTCTCTGGGCTGTTTAGACCCTGGATCGTAGTTTCTCGCTGGTCAGGATCTGGCCTTCCCTTCTCCAGAGTCCCTGCAAGTCTCAAATGGCTGACTCCACCATGTTGGCTTCACTTTTCCTAGGCTCCCCAGCGGGAGTGCTCTGTGGACCTTGACTGCAGTGGTGCCAGGGATAACTTGCTTTTCACCTGCTGCACCCTCTGAAACATGTCATCACACACACTCATCCACAGCAAACACGGCACACTGACCATGCATTCTCTCGGGTGACATACGAGTTCTAATGATCACACGTTGACCTTCTGCCCTGACTATATAATGGCCAACACCCTCAAAGTCAGAAAAACCAAGGAAGGGTGACTGGGTGATGGGCACTGAGGGGGGCACTTGATGGGATGAGCACTGGGTGTTAGACTATATGTTGGCAAATCAAACTCCAATAAAAAAAAATTATACAAAAGAACCCAGAAAAAACAGGGAAACAACTATGCAGATCATATGACTGTATACTCTGCAGCCGCATAGAATTGGTGATGCAGACATGTGGTCCTTGTATGGAGGGACTCTGGCTGTGCATGTGTGTTTGGATCATGAGGCATTTCCCAGTTTGACATCAACATGAAAACTCCATGCATAGAGGGGAGAGGCTTGTGGCACAGGGATAGGATGTGTGTGGACCTCCCATCAGTGCTTGGCAGTGCTTATTCTTGGCAGATGGTGTAGGATACAGGGAGCTAAGGATCTGCACACTAGGTGTTTGATACAAGCATATCAGCAAAAAGATTCATAGAAAAAATCCAGAAAATGTAACCAGGGTCCCCTGAGAATGCACTAAGGATTCAGTATGACTCCAAATTGTCAGGAGGATTTGTTGTCAGAGCAGTCCTGTTTCTCTTAAAACTTGGATATAAATGTTTCATACATAAAAAATATTAAAGTATTCTTTGCTTGAAGATATGTGAAGTAAAAGAATTGAAGTTCCTGCCATGAGTGAGTAGATTTTGTTGATCCAACCCATAAAAAGCAACAGCAAAACCTGGTTAAGTACACAAATCTTTGAAGTAAAAGATGTCTTTGAAGACATCAGTATGTAGGCTATTTTTTAAAATATATATATATATTTAAAAAAAAAAAGATTTTATTTATTCATGAGCAACCCAAAGAGCAGAACCAGCAAAGAGCAGAACCAGCGGCAGAGACATAGGCAGAGGGAGAAGCAGGCTCCCTGCGGGGAGCTCAATGCGGGGGGTGGGGGGAGTGGGGGGGGTGGATTTGATCCTAGGAGCTCAGGATCACACCCTGAGCTGAAGGCAGATGCTCAATTACTGAGCACTCAGGCGCCCCTGTAGGCTGTTTATTTTTTATTTTTTATTTTTTTTAAATTTTTTTTTAAATTTTTATTTATTTATGATAGTCACAGAGAGAGAGAGAGAGAGAGAGAGAGAGAGAGAGAGGCAGAGACACAGGCAGAGGGAGAAGCAGGCTCCATGCACCAGGAGGCCGATGTGGGATTCGATCCCGGATCTCCAGGATCGCGCCCTGGGCCAAAGGCAGGCGCCAAACCGCTGCGCCACCCAGGGATCCCCTGTAGGCTGTTTAAACAGGAATTTTTAAGGCACAATGGATGGGTCTAGGGGAGTCCACAGGAAGATGATTGCCTCATCCACACTAGATTTTCTCCTGGGGCAATTGAACATTAGTAGGGAGGGAGATTGAGACCCAGAAGAAAAGTGAAGCCTTTCTGGGCTTAGGAGAAATAAGATGGAACTTTGTGCAAGCAAAATATTGGGGCTTTGCTTCCTGGTAAGTCATGGTGAGTAGAGGTGAGATAATAGTAGGAAATAAATATTCACTTCAAAGGTGTATTTGTGAAAGTTTAGGGGATTGCGGGACCAGAAGAGAATATAAGCACTAGGATTCCACATGGGTAAAAGCCCTTACTGTGAACGGTGAGGTCCCCAGGCATTTCCACACCTGAAGCACCTGTTTAGTGTGGACACTGATGATCTTGGGGAGAGACATCACTAGGGAGTGAAAACAGGTTGATGGGGTGTTGGCCGACAGAATTCCCAAACTTGGCTGCTTTTTTTTTTACAGGCAAGAAAGCTATTATAATACAGTCCCATGGTTTGGGAGGATTACTTCCAACTGCAGGAAGACATCTGCACTGACTTTTTTTTTTTTTTTTTTTTTAAGATTTTTTTTTGGGGGGGTGCTGAAACCTGAGAACGAACTTTTTAAAGGATTTTATT
Source organism: Canis aureus (assembly GCF_053574225.1). Classification (NCBI taxonomy): domain Eukaryota; kingdom Metazoa; phylum Chordata; class Mammalia; order Carnivora; family Canidae; genus Canis; species Canis aureus. The sequence continues at coordinate 38,349,830 of NC_135634.1, read as the reverse complement.
TATTGGAGAGAGCGAGAGAGCGAGCGTGCACAAGTGGAGAGCAGCAGGAGAGGAGAAGCAGATCCCCTACTGAGCAGGGAGCCAGATGTGGGGCTCAATCCCAGGACCCTGAGATCATGGTCTGAGCTGAAAGCAGATGCTTCACTGACAGCCACCCAGGTGTCCCTTACTACTTTTGAAATTTTGGTAGCAATACTACATGTCCTTTTAAAGGAGGACAATTGACATACCAGCAGACCTTACTTGATCTATTAAGAATTTCTGATGATTTTCCATAAAATAGCTTCTCCATTATGAATTCTCTTATTTTCATAGATTTTTATCTTCCTGGTGATTTCTTTTTTCACTTATTTCCTGTTTTAGCAGTTACCCTACATTAAATTTTCTTGTGCACACAGCAAGGTGGTGTTTAGCTGAATGAGCATGCAGATTGGGTACAGACATAGTTTCTGTTCCGTGGAGTTTACTTATTTCTTTGACTAGAACAAGTTTCTGGGGAACCAGGGTGACTCAGTCAGTTAAACATCTGCCTTTGGGAAAAAAAAATAAACATCTGCCTTTGGCTCAGGCCATGATCCCAGGGTCCTGGGATGGAGTCCCGCATCGGGTTTCCTGCTTAGCGGGGAGTCTGCTTCTCCCTTTCCCTATGCCTGCTGCTTTACTTGTGTGCTGTCAATTAAATAATTAAAATGTTTTTTACAGCCCCCAAGTTTCTTTTTTCTTTTCTTTTTTTTTTAGTCCCCAAGTTTCTGTAGAATTCTTCCAATATAGTTTTTGCATCTATGAACATGAACACATAATTTTCACATTTCTATTGATATGATTGTCTTAATGGATATCCTCAATCTGAATCACACTTGCATCCTGACATAAAGGTCACTTGATCATGGTATGATATTTCTTAAGTTGATGAATATTTACTTATATTTTGTGCAATACTTTAACATTTCTTTGCATATGTCCAATTTGTCTGACAGGTATTATATGGGCCAATCTATGGGAAGATCTATTATCAGCCTTATATTCAGTGTTTATAAAACCACTGGGAAAGATCGACTAAAGCAATACTATGAAATAATTCATTAATGGAGCTTCTCTCTTGGACTGTATGAACCTAGCTTTTGTGTGTGTGTTTCCTTTTGTTAATTCCTCCGCCCCCTTTACATATATTTGGCTTACAAGAACACAGATTCATTCTCTTTCTGTTCTGGAATAAGAACGGTAAAACCAACATGAATGTTAATGGACTAAAATCACACTCTCAGTGGGGCTGCGTTCTTTCTGAAGGCTCCAGGAGACGATCTGTTTTCTTTCCTGGCTTCTGGAGGTTGCCTACATCTCTGGCTCACATATCCCTTCCAGGAGTCACACCACTCCAACCTCTGCCTCCATCATCACATCTGTGCCTGTGACTCTCCTGCTTCCCTGTTTCCTGTGTAAGGATCTACCTGAATAAAATTCCCTACAGTCTCCCATCTCAAAATATTAACTCAATCACATCTGTAATCTCTTCAGTCAAGTCAGGTAACATACTCAGCTTCAAGGAATTAGGATGTATCATTAGTAAAAACTAGGATGTTCTTCTGTGTAAATGGGTATAAGCATCAAACTCAGCGCATTCCCGGTGCTGGGTTAGCACCTTCTACTCCTCAGGCCCTCTTCAGGTGTGGTCAGCCGTCCCAGTCTTGTTCTGCACGGTCACCGAATCTGACCCTAAGGGTCAAGTCTCCTCCGACATCTTTAACTTGAAATAGGTCCACAGCCTTTTCTTGACTTTTACAACCTCAGCAGTTGTGAAGATTGCGGGCCAGTCACTTTCTAGATTGTTCTGCATTATAAATTTGTCCAGTGTTTATTTTTTAAAAAAGATTTTATTTATTTATTCATGAGACACACACACACACACACACAGAGGCAGAGGCAGAGACGCAGGCTCCATGCAGGGAGCCCAACATGGGACTCGATCCCGGGTCTCCAGGATCAGGCCCCGGACTGAAGGTGGCGCTAATCCTCTGAGCCATCCAGGCTGCCCTATTTCCGCATTTTTTAAAAGTCAGTAATAATGTAGAAGTGATGAAGTGATGCTGTGCTTTCTTGTTCCATGGCTGATGGTTTCCACGTGGATCACTCCAATTAAGGTAGACTCTGAAAGACTTGGCTGTCGAGCCTCTCTTTTACTTGTTTCTCTTACATTGTTCAATTTAGAATCTCATCTCTGTGGAGGTAAGTGATAAGCTATATGTATACCTGTATCAAGTATAGATATTTATCCCTACTATGGATACACACAGACACATATATATTCTACATTTATATATTAAGTAACACTGAATTGCAAAGATCTGTCTCTATTTCTCTTTTTTTTTTGGTCTCTATTTCTGATGCCAATATTTGACATTATGTTCTTGTGCCCATTCTGAACTGTTTTTTTTTTTTTTTTTCATTTTGAACTGTTGACAAATGCTCCTAACATTCCTGTGGAATCCCATTTCTCCATTCATAATAAAATGATGGTGCCACTCAGGAATTGGAGGCTTAGCAGCCAATTGGATTTCAGCATAAGAAACCTCAGGGAAGGACAACATTTCCTGAAACACACGCTTATCTTCATCTGAATCTTGAGATGAGGTCCTCCGCAGATGCTTCTGCTGAGACCCCCTTATAGGAAGAGAAGGGAAAACCTGGAAGACACTTTTCCAACTCTGACATGGTACTGAGTACTGTGCCCCTAGTGCTTCTCAGTCTCTCTCCAGCCCAGGGATCTCTGAAAATGCTTCTCCCTTTGCCTGTGTCTCTGCCACTTTCTATCTCCTATGAATAAATAAATGAAGCCATAACCTTTGTTTGGGGTTTCCTAAACAGTGAGACCAATGCCATGCTTGTGTTCACCTGATCTGTGATCTGTACGACACTGCCTGGGATGGGGAGTCGAACAGGGGGAGCCAGGACTTCTGTGGCAAAGGCTCTTGCTTGTGCCATCATATGAGTGATTATAGGATCAAAGCTTTCATTTGTGATTTGATGCTTTGTCTGCTGCTCTGACACCTGGCACCTGAGTCTCTCTCCACAAGGCCAGTGAGCTCCTGGCAGCAGAAACTGCATGGGGTGTGCACATGGGGAGATGGCGAAATGAGGTCCATGATGTGTTTGTCGGAAGGGATGAAGAGCCCTGTGCTGGCATAGGATGTAGGCAGAAAGAACGTAGATTTCTGAGACCTGGTGAGAACTGGCAGAGTGATTGGAAACACATGACAACAGACATGGGTTGTGGGCACAGGCATTGGAAATATACAGAGGAAAACATGGCATGGTGATGCTGGAGACAGACATGGTTGGGGGGCACAGGGTTTGAGAAGACAAGAGAGAACCATGGGACCCATCTAAATCAATGTCTTGTGTAAAATTATAGACTTCTGTGGACACATTAGAGTAGAAGAAAGATGAAATCCGTCACCTTTGTTTCCTTCAGGAAGCATATAGAAGTAAGGAAATAGCAAAGACAAGAGTATAAGAGAATGACTTAGAAAAAAAACAATATAAAAATAAAGAAGGGTAAAAGTTGATAGTAATACCAGCAATGAACAAGCTGAGGAACAGAAATGGAGAGCAGACCAAAGCAGTGACGTTGGAGATGCTCTGTGAGCCTGCAGACACTGATCGGATGCTGCCAGGGCTTTGGAACCGTGAGGGACACAGTCGGCCCATAACCAGCCCCCCCGCCTGCTCACAGCCTCTGCTCATGGCCCCAAGCTCATGGGCTCATGGCCCCCACTCATAGCCTGCTGATTCTTCCCAGGCCCGAGCCCAGGGTGCCCTGAAATGTGTGGTGAGAAGGTACATCCTTGACAAGTTCCAGATCTTGGATGGAAAGCATTTTTTTTTTTTTTTTCCTTTTCACCACTAAGTATCCTGTTAGCTCTAGGGTTTTTGTTTGCTTGTTTGTTTTGTTTTGTTTGTTTTGTAGATGCATTTTACCAGATTAAAGGAATTCCCTTCCCTTACTGGTATCTTTGGAGTGTGCAAGATGACTGGATATTGAAATTTGTTGTTTCCCTGCATCTCTTGAGTTTTCACTGTTGTGATAATATGGTGAATTATATTCACTTAAAAAGTATTGATTCAGAAAAGAAGTACTGATTTAGCCTTTCACTCCTAAGATGATCTCTGCATTGTCTTAATGTTGCTTGTAGGTCTGTGGGTATATATGTATATTAATGTATTTATGTATACATAATATTCATATAGATTTTAACACTTTAAATAAACTTTTTACTTTTTTTCAGCTTTGTTGTGTTATAATTAATAAATTGCAGTGGAGGGATCCCTGGGTGGCACAGCGGTTTGGCGCCTGCCTTTGACCCAGGGCGCGATCCTGGAGACCCGGGATCGAATCCCACGTCGGGCTCCCGGTGCATGGAGCCTGCTTCTCCCTCTGCCTGTGTCTCTGCCTCTCTCTCTCTGTGTCTATCATGAATAAATAAATAAAATCTTTAAAAAAAATAAAATGAGTCTCTTGTAGACAGCAAATAGATGGGTCTTGCTTTAAAAAAAAATTGCAGTGGAATATATTTAAATTATACAAAATGATTTTTTTTTTTAAGATTCTATTTATTTATTCATGAGAAACACACAGAGAGAGGGAGAGACGTAGGTGGAGGGAGAAGAAGGCTCCTCCCAAGGAGCCTGTTTTCGGGACTTGATCCCTGGACCAGGATCACACCCTGAGCTGAAGGCAGACGCTCAACCACTAGCCACCCAGGCATCCCCATACATGATGATTTGATGTACATATATGTACATATACATTGTGGAGAATTCTCAGTCAAGTTAATTAACACTTATATCACCAGCTGGAAATCCAAGTATAACTTTTGACTCCCCCCAAAACTGAACTACTAATGGCCTTGTGTTGTTTGGATACCTTACTGATAACATAATCAATATCACATTTTTGTACTGTATTTTTACAATGAAATAAGCTAGAGAAAAGAGTTGATATTAAGAAAACATAAGGGGGAGGAACTGCCTGGTATAGCTCAGTGGTTGAGCATATGCCTTCGCCTCAGGTCCTGATCCCATGGTCCTGGGATTAAGTCCTGCATAGGGCTCCCTGCAGGGAGCCTCCTTCTCCCTTTGCTTGTGTCTCTGCCTCTTTCTCTCTATCTCCCATGAATAAATAAATAAAATCTTAAAATTTTACTGTATCCTACTGTATTGAAAAAAAGGCATGCAGAAGTGGGCACACACAATTTAAAGTTGTGTTGTTCAAGGGTCAGCTATATGTGTATATACATACGTGTGTATGGTGTGTGTGTGTGTGTGTGTGTGTGTGTGTGTGTGTGTGTGTGGTGTGGCCTCCCACAGCATTCAGACAGACCTATGCTTATCTACAGAACCAAGAAGACATCTACCCTGAACCCTATTCTCACAAGTCAGCTGCTGGGAAAGAAACCTATGAGAACCATCTGCTCTATAGGGTCTCCCATTGAAAGACCTGAAGTGAGCTTTACCTCACTTCATGGACTGGAGAGAAGATAGGAAATAGCTGTCACTGACACAATGACACTGTCCAGGCACTGTGGCCCAGACCCTGCCCTCATTATCACTTTGGCAGACAACGGGCCTGAAGTCTGTTCCCATGATGTTCCCTGGGCTGCCTCTAAAACATGTGGACTGGGCCATGTCCTAATCCATCAGGCACAAATCTAGTGTCATGATGTAAACTCAAACCTGAACTCATGGCCTGCTGCGTGGACACTGGGCCAGGATTCTAAGCTCAGCCTCAAGGTATCAGGCAAAAGATCTGACCAGATGTCCATCTGGACTCCCCATAAGCCCCCAAATAAACTGAGACTCCTTCCCTTCTAGATCACCCAGGAGAGCCTCAGAGACCTGATTTGGACACTGTTCAAACTCTCCACTTTCTATCCATTACAACTGGACTTGGACCAAAGGAAAACCCCACATGACCAGGAAGATGGCAGCTGAGGTTCTGAGCACAGACTTCATCTGAATGCCGTCTCCACCTGCACTGGTCCTCATTCTTCACCATCCAGCCATGTTCTAGGCCAATCCTTCAGAATGGTCTTCAGCACAGTAGACGGCGATTGATGAAGCTCCAGATTCATAGCAGCTCTCATTCCATCCACCTGAGAAGCATACACCTCAATTTCAGACGCCTCAGTTTTTCCAGATGCTGTCCCTATGTCCCCTTTAGTGTCCTCTGTGAAGACCTCTGGTGTCCCCCTGAGAAGAATGACTGGGAGGGAGACCCCTTGCAGGATGTGAATGCATCCTTGTCTCATGTGACTTGGAGGTTATTGCTGCATCGACAAGGACAAAGATGTAAGAGGCAGCTGTTTCTGGTTCTGCAGTGCTTCTCCAGCTTGGCATGTGTGCAGATGCTGGAATCCCAGACAGCACTTCGGGGACACATGCAGACACCACATATTTAGTTATATAAACTGAAATTGTATTTTTTTTTAAAGATTTTATTTATTTATTCATGAGAATACACAGAGAGGAGAGAGAGAAGCAGAGACACAGGCAGAGGGAGAAGCAGGCTCCATGCAGGGAGCCTGATGTGGGACTTGACCCTGGGTCTCCAGGATCACACCCTGGGCTGAAGGCGGTGCTAAACCGCTGAGCCACTGGGGCTGACCCTGAAATTGTATTTTTAAAAAGATTTTATTTATTTATTCATGAATGACACAGAGAGAGAGAGAGAGAGAGGCAGAGACATAGGCAGATGGAGAAGCAGGCTCCCTGCAGGGAGTCCATCTGGAACTGGATCACAGGTCTCCAGATCACAACCTGAGCTGAAGGCAGACACTCAACCACCAAGCCACCCGGGTGCTCCTGAAATTGTATTTATAATTAAAGTTTTTTTTTTTTTAAATTTTATTTATTTATTCATGAGAGACACAGAGAGAGAGAGGCAGAGACACAGGCAGAGAGAGAAGCAGGCTCCATGCAGGGAGCCCCATGTGGGACTCGATCCCGCGGCTCCAGGATCAGGCCCTGGGCTAAAGGCGGCGCTAAACCGCTGAGCCATCCGGGCTGCCCCTGAAATTGTATTTAAAATGGAACTTATTGGGACACTTGTGTGGCTCGGTAGTTGAGCATCTGCCTTCGGCTCAGTGTAATCCTGGTCCGGGGATCACATCCCGCATCAGGCTTCCTGGGAGGACCCTGCTTCTTCCTCTGCCTATGTCTCTCATGAATAAATAAATAAAATCTTTTTTTTTTTTTTAAAATGATGAGCACTTCTTTATTTTTATTTTTTTTAATTTTTATTTATTTATGAGAGTCACAGAGAGAGAGAGAGAGGCAGAGACACAGGCAGAGGGAGAAGCAGGCTCCATGCACCGGGAGCCCGATGTGGGATTCGATCCCGGGTCTCCAGGATCGCGCCCTGGGCCAAAGGCAGGCGCCAAACCGCTGAGCCACCCAGGGATCCCTAAATAAATAAAATCTTAAAAAAAAGAAAGGAACTTATTAAACTGGAATATGAACTATTTTTAATTAGTTTTGTTAAAAAATGAGTCAAGTTGTGTGAGTAGGTTTTAAACTATAATCTAAATAGAATACTATTAATCTGCATTTGGTCTGCAAATGATTACATTTTGATAAAATCCGTGAAAGGACCCACCTATGTGGTGTGTAGTTTTTATTTATTTTTATTTTTAATTTATTTAATTAATTTATTTAAAAAAAGATTTTATTAATTTATTTATTCATGAGAGACAGAGAGATAGAGAGGCAGGGACACAGGCAGAGGAAGAAGCAGGTTCCACGCAGGAAGCCCGATGTGGGACTCGATCCTGGGGGCTCTGGGATCACACCCTGAGCCAAAGGTGGACGCTCAACCACTGAGCCATCCAGGCATCCCTGGTGTGTAGTTTTTAAAGTGTCCTCTCCAGAGATAAGAGTTTTTGGCTCTGTTGAAGTGTTTCAGTGAAAATCATCATGGGGAATAGTCTATCGTCCTGTATATTTTGGCTTTTTTTTTTCTTAAGATTTTATTTATTTATTTATTTGAGAGAGAGAGAGAGAGAGCTTGAGCAGGGAGGAGAGGCAGAGAGAGAAGCAGACTCTTCAATGAGCCGGGAGCCCCACATGGGGCTTGATCCCAGGACCCAGGGATCATGACCTGAGCTGAAGGCAGATGCTTCGCCAACTGAGCCAGCCAGATGCTGTTGTAAGTATGTCTTTTTAAAAAATTATTTCATTATTAATAAAATTCTTCCAAATTTGACATATTATGCAGGTATCTTAACTTTTAAGCATTGAAGACATTTTGTAAATTATTTTTATTCATCAAAGTTTATCTGGGAATAAAAAGGAGGTTGGTATGATCTGTACCTTATTTATTTAATTTTTTTAAAAAGATTTTATTTATTTATTCATGAGAGACACACAGAGAGAGGCAGAGATACAGGCAGAGGGAGAAGCAGGCTCCCTCCAGGGAAGCCTGATAAGGGACTTGATCCCAGGACTCCAGGATCATGCCCTGAGCCAAAGGCAGATGCTCAACCGCTGAGCCAGCCAGGGGTCCCAGGACCTGTATCTTATTAAAAACCCGAATCTTGGGCAGCCCGGGTGGCTCAGCGGTTTAGAGCCACCTTTGGCCCAGGACGTGATCCTGGAGACCCGGGATTGATCCCACATCAGGCTCCCTGCATGGAGCCTGCTTCTCCCTCTGCCTGTGTCTCTGCCTCTCTGTGGGTTTCTCATGAATAAACAAAATCTTTAAAAAAAAAAAAAAAAAACAGAAACAACACAAATCTTAGGCACAACTCAGCCCCAGCGCATCAAGATATGCATATAAACGCTGTTCCTTTTTTTTTCTTTTAAGATTTTATTTATTCATTCGTGACAGATACAGAGAGAGAGAGAGAGGCAAAGACATAGGCAGAGGGAGAGAGCCTGCTTCATGCCGGGAGCCTGACATGGGACCCGACCCGGGGTCTCCAGGAGCACACCCTGGGCCAAAGGCGGCGCTAAGCTGCTGGGCCACTGGGGCTGCCCATAGATGCTGTTCCTAAGTGGATCTTATGTATATTAAATTGTGGAAAGTACTGCAAACAGACTGATCCTCTGTTTTTCTCACATTGGAATCAGTTGTTGAGATTTACACAATTTTTATTATCTAGGCCCTACCTTAAAGATACCAATTACCTGCTGTTCTTTGTTTTGAGGCCTGTGCCTTGAGCCACACCGTGTCCAGGTGGTGGTAATGGGCAGCAGAACTTGAGAACCTCGGAGTTGTTGGTGAAGAGATCACAGCATGCTCATGCGGTCCACATTTTCTAACTTTGGAAAAACTGTCACTAGCATCCACAAAAGTTGTATGGCTCCATAAGGGAAGGATTTCCTTCTGAAGAGCAAATAAGGTCTCCTTCCTCCCTGTCGAGTACTCACCTCATTGGTGCTTCTTTCTTTCGACAGGATTTTGTCCCTAAGTGCAGGGCATCTCCTGTAGAGCAAGAAAAGGTCCATGAAAAACACCGGGAAAGGAAAGGAACCCAAGGTTGGACCAGTCCTCCGATCCTCCACAGCCCATGAAATGATCTGGTCTCTGTGTCACTTGGGTCACAGGCTGGTTTTGTGTAGGACAAGGCCTGGGCTCCTGCTCTGCATCTTGCCTCATTATTCTAGCATAGCTCTTCATTTCTGGGAATATTGAAACAGTCTGGAGAAGCACAGAAAATTGCTCTCCTTTCTGGAATCTTTCAACAACCAAAGGAGTTAAAGACTCTTAGGGTCATACATAAATAGCAATTTGAGTTCTGGGGTGGAAAGCGAGCAGCAAGCTACATGTTTGAAATGCAAACAGGGATCAGAGGGTTAGGAGGCAGGAAGGCATTGTTAGAACAGTATGATGCACAGCTCCACTCCAAACACTTGAAATGATGTCCAGGATGACTGTGTTTCTTACAAAGCTCCAGGTGACCCCAGTAGGAAATCAGTATTGAGAACCATTTAGCTAAATACTGCTCTTAAACCCTTCCCTGCTTACAGATGTTTTGGAGATCCAGGGCTTGACACGAGATTTTGTTTCAAGCTGTTTGGGATGGAACCATGAATGTTCACATTCAAAGTCACTGGTGGTGGGATCCCTGGGTGGCGCAGCGGTTTAGCGCCCGCCTTTGGCCCAGGGCGCGATCCTAGAGACCCGGGATCGAATCCCACGTCGGGCTCCCGGTGCATGGAGCCTGCTTCTCCCTCTGCCTTTGTGTGTGTGTGTGTGTGTGTGTGTGACTATCATAAATAAATAAAAATTAAAAAAAAAAAGTCACTGGTGGTGCTCACATGGGCGCCCCCAGATGCCCCTCACATGCCCTATGGGGGTGAGCACAGCACACACTAGTGCCTCACAGCCATCAGTTCTCAGTACAACTGGTATCCCCTTTGACTCCCCCTGTGGTTACCTCTTTCGCTGGCTCTTATTAAACGGATAGGTCAATAGTGTCTGAGCAAGGCAGTATTTGAGAAACACATGTGCATTCATTGGAGCAAGCTTGTTTGGGCATGTACTGTGTGCTCTCAGGTTTGCCAGGATGTGCTGTGTGCCAGGTGCTGTGCTGTGGACCCCCGCACACCCTGGCTGTCTGTGCTGCAGCCTGGTGGACCCCGTGCACAGCCACAGCGTCTGGGTTCAGGGGTGACTCTGTGCTGCCTGGGGCATGGAGGTCTGCCCGTAGATAGGACTGAGGTCTCCCGTGAGGCCAGGGCCTCTAAGGGTGTATCTACGTCAGGATGTGAGGGCCATTGGCCAATGGATTTTGCTCACATATTCACCAAGGATTGCTGTGTTTTCTTCACTTCCCATGCAGTGATTTTGGAGGACCTGTGCACGTGCTCAAGACACAGCTTGGAGAGATGAGTTTAATACTGAAAAGTAACATGGGTGCTACCCCAGGGCCTTCTACGCCATGTGCTCCTGTCCTCACAACGGGGAATGGGGGCTTCCTTTCTGTACCATCCTAACCAAACCTATGAACTGACGTGCAGCAAGTTCTCAACAGATTTCTCCTCTCAAGCTGGAGATGAGAGGTTCCCTAAGATGAGAGGACACCAGAGTCCTAACAAGGAGGAATTCTTATCCCTCACGGAATGAAGTGGACATAGGGTCCCTTCTGTGTACTGCATTGTTTTTCATTTTTGTGTCTGCATTGCATTTTAGAGAGGCCACCTCTTCATCGAGGCCATCTGAGCATTACTGTGCTTAGGTAGGGCTGAATTTTTCCTGAAAATAGGAATACTTATTTATCAGGGGGCTCTTCAAACGAATGCCTGGAAATCCTTTTTTAATTGTAATAGCAGCAAAGAAAAGCAAATAAGTTATGCTTCAGTGCCCTGTCATTTCCTTTTACTGGCCTATTTCTATTGGCTCTAACTCCAGTGAGGTAAACAGACACTCAGAGCCGAGGGGACGTCCCTTCTACCTCAGACACACACTATGTATAAATACAAACACAGGAGATGTGAGGGAGGTGGCTGGAGGCTGGAAAGTTTACACCGACAGAAGTCTTATCGCTGGACTCCAATGAAAAGAGGGAAGGAAACTTAAATTGGAGGTTTTGGAAACCTAGATTCCTTGACCATCAAGTAATGCGCAGACCTCACTCCTTTATCTGCACCTACTTTACTGCTAGTCTGAGCAGAAGGGAACTCAGTCCTGGAGCAGCAGTGGAGATGATTTCTCCTCCACTTTTTCAGTCCTACTAGTTTCTGTTCCTTTGCTTAAGAGAGAGTTATTTTCTACAATTTAAACCCAATATATTTAAAAATATAAAAAATACTCAAAAGTTGGGAGAAACTGGTATTACTTATGGAAATGTCAGAATACTGCTCAGATTTAGAGACACTCTATGAAATTGAAGCATGATGGGCACCTGAGTGGAACAGTTAGTGAAGCATTCAACTCTTGGTTGAGGTGGGGCTCTAGTGCTCAGTGGGGATTCTCAGTCCTCCTCTTCCCTCTGGACCCCCACCCCTGCACAACTGCACTCTCTCAAGTAAGTAAATAAGTAAATCTTAAAAAAAAAAAAAAAAAGCAGCATGAATGACTGGGATTTGATCTTGCCAAAATCCAGGCAGCAAAAACTTAAGAATTTTTAAAGTAAATAGGGGAGTACCTGGTGGCTCAACCGGTGAAGCATCTGTCTTTGTGAGCTCCTGGGGTCCTGGGATGGGCTCCCCGCTCAGTGGAGAGCCTGCTTCTCCCTCTCTTTTTGCTCCTCTCACTGTGCTGCTAGAGCTCTGTCAAATAATTAATAAAATATATTTTTTTAAAGATTTTATTTATTTATTCATGGGGGACACAGAGACAGAGACAGAGACACAAGTAGAGGGAGAAGCAGGCTCCATGCAGAGAGCCTGATGTGGGACTCGATCCCAAGTCTCCAGGATCAGGCCCTTGGCTGAAGGAGGGGCTAAACCGCTGAGCCACCCAGGCTGCCCTAATTAATAAAATCTTAAAAAAAAAAAAACCTGCTAAAGGTATTACTGAGGCCTCTGAAAGTCGAAAATGGAGTTTTATTATTTTTCAAATATTCATGTAAAATAACAGACATCCATAACAAATATGCCTGGAAATATTGAAAAACTAATTATGGAATGCCACCCTCATTTAACCCAAAGACATCAGAATTTATTAATCATCTCTGCACCTTCTGAACAGAATGAACTAAATGGAAAGAGGACTATAGGTGCAGAGCCCGGGACGGCGTCTCTAACCCCTGCGTAGTCGCGGGCCAGAAACCAGTCAGGCTCTGCGGAGTCCCCGCCCTGGCCTAGTGTGGCGACTGCCAGGCCCTGGTCCCCGGCCTCTGCAGCCCACCTGCTCCCCCGGCTCCCTGACCCTGGTGCGCCCACCGCCCTCCCCGGCCTCGCGGTCGTCGGCCACTTAAGCCGAAACCGAGAAAAAGGTTTTTAAAGAAATGTTTTAACTTATTTTTTTAAGAGAGAGCATGAGCCAGCGAGAGTGACCACCAGGCGGGGTGTAGGGGGAGGCGGCAGAGAGAGAAGCAGGCTCCCCGCCAACAAGGGACCCCCCCACCCATGTGGGGCTCGACCCCAGGATCCCAGGATCCCAGGATCCTGACCTGACTCGACCCCAGGATCCCAGGACCTCAGGACCCGGGGATCCTGACCTGACTCCACCCCAGGACCCCAGGGCCCCGGGATCCTGACCTGAGCGGAAGGCAGCCCTTCACCCTGACTTCCCAGGCGCCCCTGAAAAAGCTTTTTGTGACAGAAGAAGCCCTTCCAAGGCTGGGAAGGAAACATCTCGGCGCTGACGACGCTTATTCCTCTCGGCGGTAACCTGCAAGGCGCCGAAGGACCCGCAGAACGCACGCCGCCCGGCGCACCTGCGCGGACTCTTCGAGGACTAGGACAGACCGGAAGCGTCGCGGCCTGGCGGAAGGACGTGCTGCGTCCGCTCGCACTGGCCCCGCCCTCCTCAGGTCCCGCCTCCCCGCGACCTGTGACCCGGAAGCGCTCTCCGGGGGCGCCCTTCCCGCCTGTGAGCGCGGGCTTCGGTCTCGTAGCGCAGGACGGCGCTCGCGGTGGGGGTGCGTCCCGGTCCTCCCCCTGAGCCCGGCGCTGGGAGGGGACGACCAGCGCTTCCCCGGACGCCTCCTGCCCTGCGTCCCGGATGCCATGCGGCTGGCTGTCCCTGCCGGGGTGTGCTTACGGTCCCGCCGGCAACTTCCTCCGGGACCATCTGGATTCCGTCCGTGGGAACCTGGAGGTGGCCGCGGGGCGGGGAAGGGTCGGGTGTGTGCGTGCGAAGAGGGGGTGACGGGCCGTGTGCACGTGGGGGAGGGGCGAGGAGGGGGTGACGGACCGTGTGCACGTGGGGAGGGGCGAGGAGGGGGTGACGGGCCGTGTGCACGTGGGGAGGGGCGAAGAGGGGGTGACGGGCCGTGTGCACGTGGGGGAGGGGCAAGGAGGGGGTGACGGGCCGTGTGCACGTGGGGAGGAGGTGGGGGCGGGGGAGCACGCTCCGACTGTGAAGGACGCAGACCCCGGAGGGAGGCCGGAGCGCAGCGGAGCAGGAGGGCGGTGACCGAAGGGCAGCTATCAGAGTCGTCATAGTTTGTTCTCATAATCTTCTGTGTTTATTGTGTCGTGCTTAGATTATGAAGCTTTCTGCTCCTTATTGTAGAAGATCTTTGGAAGTTCATCATTTTGCACTGTTTCAATGTGCATTTGTTAAGGATAGTGACCTTTATTTTTTATTTTGGGATTAACAGTCACAATTTTGTTTAACCGGTTTGTCTAATAATAGATTAATTTTTTAAAATTTTTATTTATTTTTTAATATTTTATTTATTTATTCATGAGAAACACAGAGAGACAGAGACAGAGGCAGAGGGAGAAGCAGGCTCCATGCAAGGAGCCCGACGCGGGATTCGATCCTGGGACTCGAGGATCACACCCTGGGCCGAAGGTGGTGCTAAACCGCTGAGCCACCCGGGCTGCCCTAGATTTTTTTTTTTTTTAAGGTGATACTTTAACGTTGTGGGCTGTGAACTAACAGTTTCCCACTAAGGACTTGCTCCCTTTATGCCTTCGCAGCCAGGGTTGAAGGGTGAGGTGTTGTAACAAACCTGTCTGCTCAGGAGTGGGTCACGAGGAGCCGTTTACTTAGGTGGCCGTCCTTCATGATTTCCAGGGCCAGTAATGAATTCTTCCTAATTTCTGATAGTTCACTGTGATGTTTTAGAAGAGTGAGATACTTGTGATCATTATGATTAAAACCATGACAGATAAGTTGCCCTTGCTGAGGAGTCTGCAGTGTGGTCTGTCATCTTTGGACATAGGGGAGGGAAGAGAAGGGCTGACCCTAGGGCATTCAGATCACAGTGTCCCTGCAGGGGTACCAGTGGCTGCGTCCTGCTGGCTTCCGCTGGCTTTCTTGCCTGGCCCAATATATGGGAGCAGGGTTTGCAGGCAGTAGGAGAGGACAAGACGGAACACAGATGTGTCTCCCAAGAACAGGGGCTCTTGGTGAAGTGGTGACAAATCAGGAGTGGGACCCTGGGAAGATCAGGAACAGGAAAAACAAGTGTCTCTGCCCATCTTCACCCGGAGATCCTTTGCTCAGCAGGAACTACAAGTGTTTTCACTGTCTGATTTCAAGTGAAGGCCAGTCCCCTAATCACAAACCACTGCTGCCAAGTGACATGTGGCTTTAACTAGGATACAAAAACTTTCTGAAGAAATGAGCAGAAAAACCAAACTCTGGGTCTTCATGTTGGAGTTTATCATCCATGTATCTTCTGAAGAAGAGATTCAAGCAGCCAAACACTTGCAAAGATGAGAAACCACTTCCTTGATCTTATAAAAATCTAACAGAAGAGAAACAAAGAATAGAAGGGAGATCTGCACCTAGATGAGGGCAGTAGTGAGCAGTAAAGGAGAATATGACATAGTTGCATTAAGTGCTTACAGAGTCCAACCTCATCAGCTGGGGAAGCCCCCTGGACACACACCCAGGCATAACATCCTCCCCTCAGGTGAGACCTCTCCCTCAACCATCCCCACCAGGGCTGTATTATGGGGCCAGTGATGGGGTCTGAGGTTAAACATGTATGTGTTCCTGCAGTATGGAATGAGCTGCATTTCCACATTTTCATGTCTTCACATCTTCAAGGAGCCCAGGCCATGTGTGCTTGCCTCCCCTCCTGCATTCCATTCTGGGGGGCCAACCCAGCCTGGAGCAGGAGGGGATGCGAGACAAGATCTACAGTCCTGGGTGTGCAGACCAGAGCGCCAGTTCTGACTAGGAGGCCAGCTAATGTCCACTAAGCGGGCCCCCGAGGTCAGTCATGCAGCACGAGTATTACAAACCTGCTTTAGCCTGCCTATGTCCCTGCAGTTTGGGGTGGTGGGTTATGCAGGACGCATCACAGAAACTTCCATCCATACAATCCAGTGTAGGAGTCTCTGTGGGAGGTGTCCCACTATTTCAGTAGAACGCAGAGGACTCATCTCCACATGTTGAATTCCTTCCAGCGTGTATGGTTTTGACACAAGAAGGGGTATATTGATTTCCAGCCCTGAAAGGCATAGTCTCAGCACTCACAAGGGAGTTAAGAGTGATCTTGCCTTGTAAGGAAGCTCAGACAAGAAGGAAGGTGAGCAGGAGTCAGGAATGCCTTTTTCTTAGAAAAAAAAAGTTATTCTCTTGGTTGTTATGTCCTCTCCCTCCTGAAATGCCTTTTTAGAGCCTGCTAATCTTCAGCTCAAGTATCCTAACACATTGTTCACAGTCACTCATGGTGTTTCCTGAACCATGATCCATCTCTCTATGAACTACTGATGTGAGAGTTGTGAAGTATTTCCATTTGGGGCTGAATCATTGGAAGGACGTCATATTCACACATGTATTGGAGCCTGGGGGGTGAGTACTGTGGTTTCAACTGGGTAAGGTAGCAGGGATTTCCTAGGGTATCAGGATGTCCTGCCAATTCTCTATGAGTAAGAGTTAAAGAAACTGAACAGGGGGAAAAAAAACTGCACAGGGAAGTTGTTGATTGGTGTGTAGGAATCTCTGGAAAATCCTGGAAGAGAAGATTGGTAATAGAAAACTTGATCCTACCTGACTTTGTAGCACATTCTGACCTTGGCAAAGTGCGCCTGTGTGGATCTGACCTCAAAATAATCATTACTTGGAATATAGTGGGAGAATGCAGAAACTGATCATGAAGATCAAGGTTGCATTTAATCCATGTGATAGGGTGGGTTTTATTCCACAATTGCTTTGTAAAAATGAGATCAACCTAAATGACTAAGAGCATTTTAAAAATAGCTTGCAGCACATACAAGAGACCTTGACATTACTGGATTTGTAAAGAATCTCAGTGGTTGCCTCTGAGCACAGTGGCTTCTCTGAAGATGTCTATGTGTTCCTATGCTTTGGGCAGGTTGGAGTCTGAGTGCTGGTTTGAAGTATGGTGCGTGTGTTCATGTTTAGTAGATTCTGGCAAGACAGTCCCTGCCTAGAGTTGCAGTGATATTGTCAACCCCAAAATGTGGGCTTTTCACTCAGATATAGACAAGACTTACATTCTTTCTTTTGTATATAATAAAAAATGGCTATTGTTTTCATTTATAATTCACTGATTACTGAATAAATGTTATTAACACAGTTGTATTTATAGAAATGTCAATTTTCCTACTTGGTTCATTTTTCATGTAATTTTATATAATATTTTATATTACATAGTTTTATCATGCACACACACAGTCATATACACATACATGTGTGCACTTTGATCTGTTTTAGTTATGATTTTTATATAGTGAAATGTAAATGTTTAATTCCTGCTGTTACCTTTTGTATGTTATTTTGGAAGTCTTCCTTATTCTGTCGGTATAAAATGCTCTATTCATTTTAGTCTGAGTATTACGTTGTTTAATACACTTAAACACGATGAGCTCATCTCTGTGTCCATATAGTGGTCTTGTTACTTGTTATAGCTTCTGAGTTACAGTCTGTCTTGTCTGATGTTAGTAGAGCTACCTCTGCTCTCTTAGGATTTCCACTGACCTGGAATATGTTTTCCTGTCCCACCACTTTGAGTCCATATGTGTCCTTAAAGCTGAAGCAAATCTTGTGTTGGTGGTGTATATTTGGGTATTGTTTTTTATTCAGTCAGCCACTATGCAGTCTTTTTTATTGTAGAATTTACTCACATTTGAAATAATGATTAGAGACGAGGACTTACTAATGCCATCTTATTAGTTCTTTTCTGGATGTTTTGCAGTTGTCTTGATCCTTCACTCATGTCTGTGCCTTTGTATTGATGCTTGTTGATTCCTGCCTTTTTATCTTCTCTGTATCTACAGTTGGTTTGTGGCTACTGTATGACTTCTGTAAAACATCTAGATAGAACCGTCTGAGCTGATAAGCAACTTAACCTTACTCCTCTCATGCATTATGTTTTTGATGTCATGATTTATTTCTTTTCATATTGTGTGTCCTTTAAAAATTATGGTCGCTGTAGTTATTCTCTGTTCTTTTTTCCTTTGACCTTTCTGCTGGAAGTAATCCCCATACAGTAGGACTGCAGTATTCTGATTTTGGCTATATTACTACATTATATGCTTTTTTTTGGTTATTATTTGTGTTCTTTCATTTCAACTTAGAGAACTCCCCTCAGCATTTCTTATAAGGAAGTTTATTGGTGATGAATTACCTCATCTTTTGTTTATCTGGGGATGTCTTTGTCTCTCCATTTAGGAAAGAACATTGCTAGGTGAAGTATTGTTGGGGAGGTTTCTAAAAATTTTTTTTTAAGTTTGATTTATTTATTTGAAAGAGAACATGAGTGGGAGAAGGGCAGAGAGAGAGAGAGAGAGAATTGCAAGCAGACTGTCTGCTAAGCATGGAGCCCAGTGTTGGGCTTGATCTCACAGCCCTGAGATCAGGACCTGAGCCAAAATTGAGAGTGGGGTGCTTAACTGAATGAGCCACCCAAGTGCACTTATGTTCTTTTAAGTTTTGTGTTTGCTGTGTCTTTTCCCATACATTTTCTGTGTATAGTCCTGTTCTGCAGTTCTTGTCTCCTCCTGTGGACATGTATGCCTTCTCTTGCTACTGCAAAGTTAGGTGCTGACAGCCTTAGTCCTGCATTCTCTCTTGTGCTGCTAAATGTTCCTGGTTTGTGTTGACTCACGGTCCTACAGGTTGGGGCAGTGTTGTTGGCATTCTCACTATCCATCTGTCAGAGTTCCCTCTGAACACAGTTGCGAGTGTATGCAGGAAGCTGGCCACAAGGTTTAGAGATGTGTGGGTGATGTGCACTGAGCATTGAGGGGTTGCCCGTGGGCCAGCTGGGGTGGGTTTCAGAGGTGCGGTGTTCCTGGCAGCTTGTGGACAGGCTTACTCCTGGAGTGGTGGTAGTGGAGTCAGTAGGATCCACATCTCTTTGATGCCCTGTAAGACCCTTCTGCTCTTCTCACAGGTGCTTCCCAGCCCCGAATCACACAGCACACCCCAGTGTTGTAGATCATGCAGGAAAGAACAGGGTTTCTCTGGCAGCCTCTCACACAGCTAGAGGAGCAGGTCACTCACTTGGATGTTCTCCCTTTCCCCATGGGAGAAAATGGGCCAGGATGGTCTCTCCTGGCACAGAGCTGTGCCATCGTGGGGGAATTGTGATACAGTTAAAGTCACGCTGTCACTCTTACCCTTTTAATGCACCCAATCTTTGATTTTTTTTTTTTTTCTTTCTTGCTCCAGTAGTGTGCTGGAACTTCTCTGCGGGATTCCTGAATTTCCACAAAGGCCCTCTCATCCTGGATCTAATCAGTGTTCTTAGAGAGGAAGACAGGAAAAAATCCTTCTGGCATGTTGATGAAGTCAGTTTTCTCAGTAATATTTTATAATAACAAAATAGGGAGTCCTTTCACAGGAGGGCAAAAAAGAGGGCATGAAGGCAAGGTTTTATGTTTGATTGCATGAAAATTATGAGTAAAAGATACAGGAAAGCCTGACCTTCCTCTTCTCTTCTCTTCTCTTCTCTCTTTTCTTTTCTTCTTTTCTCTTTCTTTCTTTCTTTCTTTCTTTCTTTCTTTCTTTCTTTCTTTCTTTCTTTCCTTTTCTTTTCTTTCTTTCTTTCTCTCTCCTTCCTTCCTTTTCTTCCTTTTCTTCCTTTCTTCCTTCCTTTTTCCTTTCTTCTCTTAATTTCTTTTCTTTTCTTTTTTTTTTTTTTTGCCTGACATTCTTCTTTAGAAATGGCTCTATGCAGTTTATGAATCTTGTTGAGCTCACTGCTCAATAAGTCAGAAGATTACATATAGCAGAGATACTGCTGGATATTAGACTAACTGGTTATACAAGGTTTTATTAATATAAAAAATCTAATATTCTTATAAAGTACATATTGGGGGATCCCTGGGTGGCTCAGCGATTGAGCGCCTGCCTTCGGCCCAGGGCGTGATCCTGGAGTCCCAGGATCGAGTCCCGCATCGGGTTCCCTGCATGGAGCCTGCTTCTCCCTCTGCCTGTGTCTCTGCCCCACCCCCTCTCTGTGTCTCTCATGAATAAATAAAATCTTAAAAAAAAAATACATATTATGTAAAATTATTTAACATAGATTGAGGAATATTTTCAGGTCTTGTGACAATAAATTTTGAGTGGGAAGTAATTTAGAAAAATTTTAAAATGTAATAATTATGACATTTGCCCTTCCTTTATGCCCTATGCTGTTCTTAAGGCCTACTTCTGTTCTGTCCTTCATCTCTCATGGTCCAACATTTTTTTTCCAACTTCTGTTTTCATTTATCCCACTGAATCTTGTCTAGATCACTCGTAATTTGCTGCTATTTGGTCTTTATGAGCCCATTGGACCCACTCCCCCATCCTTTATTGTACTCTTTCATTCTACCTCACTTTCTCTGCTTCATTCTGTCTTTTTCTTCCTCTGAATTGTTCTTTCCTCCATATGCCCACATCCAACATCCACATCCATATGGATGTGCTAACGGTGCTGTCCTCCTAGGAAGAGCTGACTTTCCAGCAAAACACTGGGAATGTAAACACCATGCCAGACACAGCAAGGAAGGTAAAATTTGGAATAAGAGGAGAGGTTGTTGACCCCCCCATCTCCACCCCACCTCCCGACTTCCCTGAGGTTAGATGGAAGCAAAAGCATGAGAAACAGTAGGTGCAGTTCCCAGGAGAACAGAAATAGTGTCTCAGGAGAGGCCTGGGGTCTGCAGAATGCTAGGACCAGGAATGGCATGGTGCCTGGGGGATGGTCTTAAGGGCCAACTTGGTTGATGATGGCGAAGGGCAGTAATCCACTTCCTAATTATGATTTGTCATGATGTTGAGACAAGAGACCGTGAAGAACCCAAAGGCAGAAAGTCCAGACAAGGATAGCTTTCCAACCAGAAACAAAATAAGTTAGACGTGGCAGGAGAATGACCAGTGTCCTGAGCCACTCAGGGTGATGAGGGTCTCTTTGCTGACAGTATGGGCAGGTGTGGAGAACGGGTGGGGCAGGAGGTACCAATGAATGTAGGATTTGAGTCTCAAAGAAAGCAGCACCTGGTCCACTTAGGTGGTACCTTTACTCCAGGAAATTTGCTTCTAGCTCAACAGACTATAGGGCATGTAGTGTTGGTCAAAGAGGAGTGTGATCAGAGGGGCCTCCTGGGAAGGGGCAGGGGCAGTGAGGCTTGGTTCAGATGTGCTGGGCCTTGAGAGACATGTAGCCAGTGTGAGCAGTCTATGCCTCACCTACCCAGGTGCTTGTGCACCTGCCCCTCCTTCCTCCAACAGTATGCATCACCCCACATTTTGGAGTTGCCTCAAAGTACCTTTGGTCCTTTCCCTTGGTGGAGAATTTAGGATCCTTGATCCCCCAACCTACAGACTTTCCACCACATAGCTCTGTAACTCACTCCCCAACATTCTGTCCAAACTTAACAGCTCTCCCACTCAGAGCCCCCATCACTGGTGCCCACAGTTCCCATTTCTCTGAGTCATTCAGACCCTGGATCATAGTTTCCCACTGGTCAGCATCTGGCTTTCCCTTCTCCAGAGCCCCAGCAAGTCCCACAGGCCTGACTCCACCACGTTGGCTTCACTTTTCCCAGTCTCCCCCATGGGAGTGCTCTGTGAGCCTTGACTGGTGAACTGGTACCAGGGAGACCTTACTTTCCACCTGCTGCACCCTCTGAAGCATGTCATCATACACACTCATGCCATAGGAACCTGGGAACCTGGTTTAATTATCTGCACTTTAATTTTTTTAAAGACAAATTATTTATTCATGAGAGACAGAGAGGCAGAGACACAGGCAGAGGGAGAAGCAGGCTCCCTGCAAGGGGTCCGATGTGGGACTTGATCCTGGATCCCGGGATCATGCCCTGAGCCAAAGGCAGATGCTCAACTGCTGAGCTACCCAGGCATCCCTAACGTACTTTGAACACAGTACCCTGAACATACACAAACCCTAACATATGCATGTGCATGCACACACAAGGTATGATTAAAGCATGTATATGTTCTTAGAATCATGAATGTACTTTCCACGTTGATCACATACTCTGGCACCATGATGTTCTAAGTCACAGAAGCACCAAGGAAACTGGACTGTGTGGAAATCTTATAATTACCATATGCCCTCTGACCATAGACAACTGCTGACAAACACCCTGTGCCTGTGTTGCCTAGATAATGGGGTATTTCACCCTTGGACATCAACAGGGCTGAGGAGGCCCAGGTATTTGGTACAGGGATGAAATGTGTGCTGACCTCCCATCACAACCCAGCAGAACTGGTCTGTATGGTGGCGTATGTTAAAAGAGATGAAGACAAAGGGTTGATATTTAGGTGTTTGATAACATTCTCCAGAAATTAAGTTAGTAGGGATGCCTGGGTGGCTCAGCAGTTGAGCATGCCTTTGGCTCAGGTCATGATCCTGGAGTCCCGAGATCAACTCCCACATCGGGCTTCCTGCATGGAGCCTGCCTCTCTCTCTCTGTATCTCTCATGAATAAAAACAAAAACAAAAACAAAAACAAAAACAAAAAACATTAAATTAGGAAAGTGCAGATAATTAAAACATTCCCATGAGAAAGTTTTAATGTGATTCCAAGTTATAAACTGAGGAATTTTTCCTATATAAACAGTGTTTTCAAAATTGTGACAAATATCTGTATTAAAAATAGAGATAAATCATTCTTTGCTTTAAAATGTCTCCAGGTGAATTATTTCCATTTTGTCCCTGAGTAGCTTTATTGGACCAATTGACCAATGATAGCAATGAAACTGTACTAATACACACAAAGCAACTGCTCAAAATAACTGAAGTGTAGCGTGTTCAGACGACTTGATAAAATCAGAAAAGGGAAGCTCATACTCAGAGTGACTTTCTACTGGAGCATTTGGAAAGGAACACCATGAAAGGGCAGTCCAGATAAAATAGGCCACTTTTTTGGACTGCTAATAAAATCAGTTGGAAATTCGTTCAAACAAATTTTGAGGCTTCTTCCAGGTTAAGTTGTGTGAATAGAGATAAGACAGACAACAGAAAATTAAAGATTCAAATAAAAATGTATTGTTTTAAATTCAGATATTTGTGGAACCAGAGAAGATTGTAATAACCATGAAGAGGCCATCTGATTTCCACATCTGGGGGAATCTGCTTAGTATAGACACTGAAAATCATAGGCTAAAGTATACTACCAGGGAATAATAAGTAGATGGGTTTATGAACCTGTGGACTGGCACAGGCTGACTGAAATACAGAGATCTCAAATACTGGGATCCTTTTCCCCATCAGTTTTTAGGTGGGGATGGACAGAGAGGAAAAAAAAGTTTTATCTTCTCAGTTTATTGTACTTTGGAAGGTGTCTTCAATAAATCTAGAGGAATAGAGGAAGGACCTGAAAGGCAATGAATGAATGAATGAATGAATGAATGAAATCAAAGCTGCAATCTGGCCTGAGTGTATTTTAATTCCTGGATGGAAGAAGTGATGCCCTCTCACTAAGACAATAATAAACTTGTCTGGGTAAAACATCAACTCAGCTTCTTCCTTTTTTTAAAGATAACGTGTGAAATTAAAAAATACAAAAACATCTTTGCAAAGCAGCAGGAAAGCTGATAAAAAAAAGACACAACAGATCCACATGTATCTTTAGACTGGAGTTAGGAAAATTTATATTACTATACAAAATAGAAAAAGTTATAAGAAACATGACAAGATGGAGAACTTCAATAGTTCAAGGTTTGGGAAACTATATCCTGTTAGTGACATTAGTGGGTGACTTTAATAGAGGTTCCACATGGAAAACATCAGTTTGAGGACACATCAATCATATTCAACTCTGTGGGAGAGAGGACTGTTTCTGATTCTTTCTTTTGAGGTGAGGTTTTCCTTCTAGTCATTTTGCTCAGTGCAGAGTGGCCAAAAGCAAGTTGTATTGGGAAAAAGAGAAAAAGAGAGGAGAGAAAGAAGGAAAGAAAAGAGAAAGAGAAAAAAAAG
Organism: Canis aureus; assembly: GCF_053574225.1. Lineage (NCBI taxonomy): Eukaryota > Metazoa > Chordata > Mammalia > Carnivora > Canidae > Canis > Canis aureus. The sequence goes on along the minus strand of NC_135634.1, from coordinate 38,325,807 downwards.
GGAAGAGAAAAAAAAACGAAAGAAAAAAAAAAGAAAAAGAAAAAGAAAGGAGAAAAAAAAAGGGGGGGTGGGGGAGGAAACAAATCAAAAAGCAAAACAAAACAAAAAAACAAAACAACAACAACAACAACAACAAAAAAACCACCGGGGAGTATCTTCTGATTCTGTGTTCTTTAAGTCCCTTGGCTTCTCCTGGAAGTTGTCAGTCTAGCTGGTGTTCTGGGGGAGGGGCCTGTTGTGCTGATTTTCAGGTTAGCAGTTGGGGGAGCTGCTGTGCCCCTGCCTGGTGCAGGGCTCAGTGGGGGTTGTTTACCCCGTGAGGCCGCAGGAGGAACAGCCCCAGTGGCGGGGCAGCTCTGGAAACCTGGATTCAGCTCCGGCAGGAACTCCGTCTGCAGGGCCTGGAGGCTCCGGGCGGGGCCGCTGATCTGCTCAGCTCGGGGCAGGAGCGTCCTCGCTGTCCTGGGCCCTCCCGGCCTCTGCCTGTCCCGGGGGAGGCGGGATCCTGGGCTGTGTCCCGGCGCCCTGTGCTCCGGCGCCTGCGCTGGTGGATTCGCGCTCCCGGGCCGCGCAACCCCCTCCGCGGAGCCGCCCCCGAGCCCCCCGAGCTGCTCCTGGAACCGCGCAGGCCCCTCTGCACGGAGCCTCTTCCTCTGCCCGAGCCCGGCCGAGCTGCTCCCGGGGCCGCGCAGCCCCCTCCGCGGAGCCGCCGCCCGAGCCCCCCGAGCTGCTCCGGGTCCCGCCGTGCGCGCTGCAGCCCTTAGGGAGCTCGGCGCACTCTCCTGGGCGCGGAGTTGCTGTTACTGTCCCGGGGAGCCCGAGGGCATCCCCGCCCTCCTGGGTCCTGCTCCAACTCCCTGCGAGCCCCTTTCCGCCCGGGAAGGTCGGTGCAGCTCCTGCGTCTCCGGGACGGGGCTCTCCTGTCCTGGGGACACTCGCCCCGGCCTCAGCCCGGCTCCTCGCGGGGCCCCTCCCCCTCGGAGGCCTTTGTTTCTTTATTTCTTTTTCCCCGTCTTCCTACCTTGGTAGAAGCGCGAACTCTTCTCACTGTTGCATTCCAGCTGGTCTCTCTTTAAATCTCAGGCGGAATTCATAGATTTTCAGGATAATTTGAAGGTTTTCTAGGTAGTTTGGTGGAGACAGGTGATTTGGGGACCCTACTCTTCCGCCATCTTGCTCCTCCCCCCATCAATCATATTCAAACGAAAGGACAAATCAAGGATTGAAAAGGGCATTGCATATTCCCTCACGACATTTAATAAAATAAAGATTTGCATCTTTGTTTTTGCCACTTGTGAAACACGATTACTTATTAATGTTCAAAAGAGTACCAACGAACGACTCAGCCTTTTGTTGTCCTGGCAGAAGAGAAGTGTTAACTGCTCTTCTAGCTTTCTGTATTTGCATGTTGGAGGAGCTGGGACTCCTAGGTATCCTCAGTTGGGTGAATTGTGGATTTGTAGCTGTTGTGACAAGGATATGGGGCAAGGTCAGGTTGTCTTTGCTTCTACTTTTAGTTTTGCCAAATAGTGTATCACTACTAGAGGCAGTGCTTTGTCACTGCAGAAATTAGTGGAAGTATATTAGGCATCCTGGAAATAGGATACTCCAACTGTCTTCAATCTTTTTCATGTCCTAGTTCTTGTTGAACACAACCCTTTGGCCACAACATTCTCTTGTCTTCCTACTAATGATTGTTTCCCACTTATTTATCGCTTTAGCACATTTCTTCTGCATGCCAGATGTGTTGCTAAATTGAATGAGTGCACAATAATTACAGATCTAGAATCTCTCCTGCACAATTTATTTAAAGGATAAATGAAGGTATTTCTTCAATGATTACACAGATTTTCTCTGACATGTGACTTCATTTTTTTTTTTTAAATTTTTTATTTATTTATGATAGTCACAGAGAGAGAGAGAGGCAGAGACACAGGCAGAGGGAGAAGCAGGCTCCATGCACTGGGAGCCCAACATGGGATTCGATCCCGGGTCTCCAGGATCGCGCCCTGGGCCAAAGGCAGGCGCTAAACCGCTGCGCCACTCAGGGATCCCGACTTCATTTTTTAAAAAGAGAACTATGTATGGAAATTCTTCCACATTCACTTCATTTACATTCTTTCATGTACATTATTTGGAGGTTTTATCATATAGATGGACCACATATGGATTCTCTCCACTTTGAATTAATCTAAGTTGAGTGAAGTAATAAGGATGAATAAATGCTCTCCCATACTGATTACAAACAGCATTTCTTGAGTATTTGAACCCTCAAGAGTGTTTATAGTTTGAAGCTATAGGTGGTGAATTTTCCACATTTATTACCTTTATATGTGTTTTCTCATGTTGTCTAAGGTTAAAATATTTACTGAAGGCTTTCCCACATATATAACATTTATATGGTTTCTCTCCAGTGTGGATTCTCTTATGCAATCTAAAGTTATAGCTTCTGTTGAAGGCTTTTCCACATACATTACATTCATATGGTTTCTCACCAGTGTGAGTTCTCTCATGTCGCCTAAGGACAGAAGAGTGATTGAAAGCTTTCCCACATAGGTGGCATTCATAAGGTTTCTCTCCAGTGTGAGTTCTTTCATGTCGTTTAAGGACAGAAGAATCAGTAAAGGCTTTCCAACACAGAGGACATTCATATGGTTTCTCTCCAGTGTGGGTTCTCTCATGTCGTCTAAGTACAGAAGATTCAGTGAAAGCTTTCCCACACAGATGACATTCGTATGGTTTCTCTCCAGTGTGAGTTCTCTCATGTTTTCTAAGGTGAGAACAGTGAGTGAATGCCTTCCCACAGAGATGACACTCATATGGTTTCTCTCCATTATGAGTTCGCTCATGTTGTCTAAGGTAAGAAGTTTTACTGAATGTCTTCCCACATAGATTGCATTCATATGGTTTCTCTCCAAAGTGAGTTCTTTCATGTTTGTTAAGGTCAGAACACTGAGTGTAGGCTTTCCCACATAGATGACATTCATGCATCTTTTTCCTAGTGTGAATCCTCTCGTGGCGCCTAAGGTTATAACTTTTACTGAAGGCTTTCCCGCATAGATGACATCCGTATGATTTCTCTCCAGTGTGTATTCTCTCATGTTTTCTAAGGTCGGAACAGTGAGTGAAGGCTTTCCCACATAGATGACATCCATGTGGTTTCACTCCAGTGTGAATCATCTCATGTCGTCTAAGGTTAGAACTTTTTCCAAAGGCTTTCCCACATTCATGACATTCAAATGTTTTCTCTCCATTTTGAGTATTATTGGGTTGTCTAAGGGCAGAGCTTTGAATAAAACCTTTCTCACGATGACATTCATATGATTTATTTACAGTATGACTCTGCTTATGTATATTAAAAGATGTTAAATAACTGCTGTCTTTTCCACATTTTTTGCTGATAAAGGGATTCTTTCCTATTTTAGGTACCACATATTGAGTCCATGTTAGTATTTCAGTAAAATTTTCTCCCAGATCACTGCATTCAAAAGGATCCTCTTGAGTGTGAGATTTCTGCTTTTTGAGAGGAAATGAGAGACTGTTAAAACTTTGCTCACATTTATTCCTCCCTTCCTTAACCTGCATATGAATTCTATAGTCATCATTCAGCGATAGACTCGTACAAAATTGTTTGCATGTTATTTACATAAACATGGGGTATTTGTCTCTGGCAAGCATAGAGATTTTCTTTCTTGTAGTATCCCAAATGTAGAGATACCTGATGAAAGACATTACTATGTTTCAAATGTTAAGTATATAATAAGTCATAATCATGCAGCTGTTTATAAGACCTCAGATTATGGTTTTGACTTCACATTAATTTCTTCCTTAAAATTAAATTAAGCAAAACTTCCTGCTGTGAAAACCCTGGATTCCAGCTTAAACTATGATTGGGCAATTGTGCCCAATTCCTTACTTACTAAATACCCAGATCATTTGGAAGTACAGGTTCACACTCTTAAAGCTTACCATTGCACTGATTAATGCTGTGTCCTTCTTGCAGATATGCTGCATGAATATCATTTCTTGTTTTTTAGGACCATCTTCTTTATCTGAAATGATTGGGGAAATAATTCCCATAGTGATATTGAGGGAATTAAAATGTTGAAGACACTAAATGGTCATTTGAGTATGTTTCACATAATAACATGAGAAAGTGTCAAATTAAGGAATATAACATGAGAATAAACATGACATCAAGAGTTGACATTTTTAGGACTGCAATATAAGGAAAATAAGATGGAGATGGCAAGCTGGGGAGGAAAAGAGGGAAAATCTTCATAGAGGAGAACCCCGAAAAGTGCTACTGTGTATATTTTAACTCCAGTAAGTAAGTACATAACTATTACCTTCCCAAAGACAGAATAGAAATTGTCACCTGTAAAGTGTAATACAATATCTGAAGAAGTTTTCCCCTATCATATTGTCTTTTAAAAAAGTCACTAAATTTCGTTTGATGATTCTTAGGGCCTACCTCACTTAGTTCTTCCTATAGCTCACCTAGACTCTGGCATTGCAGCAAACTTATCCCTTCTTTTGAAAGTTGCACTCCTGGTTCCAAGTGGGAAATTGTGTCTGATTTGTAGAGCTGTTTGCCTGTTCATAGAAAAGAAATAATTGAATTTTGACTTTTGTGCTTATAACAGTGCATGATTATCAGTATAGGGCCCACTAATGAGAAAGAATAAGGTAACCTCAGAATTTAATCCCAGGGAAGAGTATGTTGAAAACAACATGGATAGTCCTTCACCAACAGAATTTTAATTCTTAAATTTTCTCAAAGACATCAAGGAGCTATCATTGTTGATGCCTAACTAAGTTCAAAGACAAATCGCAATCTTCAGTATTTTAATACAATGATACAAGTATTCACAGTGTGAATATTATATCTTAAATGAACCCAATAAATACAATTCCATCAGAAAAATCTAGGTTTTACATGGAAAACCGTATATCTGTTTTTTGTTTTTTGTTTTCAAAGATGTTATTTATTTATTCATGAGAGACCCAGAGAGAGAGGCAGAGACACAGGCAGAGGGAGAAGCAGGCTTTCTGTTGAGAGCCCGATGCAGGACTCCATTCCAGGACCCAGGACCATGACCTGAGCCTAAGGCAGATGTTCAACCACTGAGCCACCAGCTACCCTACACCCCCTCTTTTAAAATATTAATTTGAGGGGGAGAGTGCCAGGGAGAGGAGCCAAAGAAGTGCGAGAGAAAAACTTAAGCAGACTCTGCATTGAGCATGGAGCCCAACGCAGGGCTCAATCCCACGACCCTGAGATCACAAACTTAAACCAAAAGTTGGATGCTCAACTGATAGCATCTCCCAAGTGCCCCTGGTTAGTTTTTCTTTTTTTTTTTTCTTTTTAGTTTTTCTTTTTCTTATTATTTTTTATTGCTTTATCTTTTAAAAGGTTTAATTTATTTATTCATGAGAGACAGAGAGAGAGACAGAGACACAGGCAGAGGGAGAGGCAGGCTCCACGCAGGGAGCCTGACATGGGACTCAATCCCGGGTCCCAGGACCACACTCTGGACCGAAGGCGGCGCTAAACCACTGAGCCACCGGGGCTGCCCCTCTTTTTGTTTTATTTTTATTTTTATTTTTTTATTTTTGTTTTATTTTTGTTTTATTTTTATTTTTATTTTTTTTAATTTTTATTTATTTATGATAGTCACACACAGAGAGAGAGAGAGAGAGAGGCAGAGACATAGGCAGAAGAAGCAGGCTCCATGCACTGGGAGCCTGACGTGGGATTCGATCCCGGGTCTCCAGGATCGCGCCCTGGGCCAAAGGCAGGCGCCAAACCGCTGTGCCACCCAGGGATCCCTTTATTTTTGTTTTAATACTGTGGTTGGTCAGTACCTACACGAAAAAAATGTATTTTTTTAAAAGTCAATATATTTACTTACCAATTCAAAAATAATGATTTCCCACCACTGTTTGGGTGTTGTGGAGATTGAGTAGCATGAAAGACATGAAATTGTGTGAGAAGATTTGCCTTCTAGTGGATGACAAAAGTAAAATGTGAAGAAGATTGTGATAAAGTAGTTTTGAAAATTAAGAATCAAGACAGTCTTCAGTGAGAAATGAGGAATCTTTTCTATACAGCTGTTGAATGAATGAGTGAATGGATATATACATACATAATATAAGAGACTCACCAATTGAGACCAGGTGACTGATATTCTCCAGCATCACATCTCTGAAGAGTTGTCTCTGGGACCTGTCTAGCAGGGTCCACTCTTCTTGAGTAAAGTCTACAGCTACATCTGCAAAGGTCACGGATTCCTAGAAGATTATGGATGTTGTTTTCAGACAGGAACATCTCTGCCAATAGTCAGAGGAGGATGGTACAGGTGACAGCACTAAGGAAGCATGAGGCATGCATGTACGCATAGCTCAAACAGGATGTTGGGTTTGGTCATTATTTACAGTGCACACCTGGGTATCTGGCTTTAAGATATACCCAGACACATATTGTAAACACATAAATTTCATTATAAAGAGATCGAATGAGATGTATAATCTGGATTTCCCGATAAACTTGTAATTAAGACTGCCAGAGGATGAGTATAAAAGTTTCTTTTGAAAACTTTAAAACACTTTTCTCCACAAAACACACACAAAAAAAACAAACAAACAAAAAACACTTTTCTCCAATTTCAAGTCAATCTATGGGCTCATTACACACTCTTCCACTTTGTAAGTACTAGGATTAGATTGTTCCCCTTTATGACCTCAGTTTTGTTATCCACAAGTGTACTGACCTTTTATGACTTCTTAAAGATCCAATGATGTAGTAAATACTAACTAGCATTTTTAAAAACTATTTTATTTATTTATTCATGAGAGACACACAGAGAGAGAGAGGCACAGACACAGGCAGAGGGAGAAGCAGGCTCCATGCAGGCAGCCTGACATGGGACTCCATCCTGGGTCTCCAGGATCATGCCCTGGGCCACCCAGGGATCCCCTAGCAAACATTTCTTAAATACAATTTCTAGTTTTATTCAATAAATGTCAGAGAGTACTGAAGCAATGTCCATAGTTCTGCAAAACTTAACCATTTGTACAGGATAGGAGATCAATAGCACATCCTTTTACCTTCACATAATTTATTTTTTTTAAAAGATTTTACTTATTAATGAGAAAGAGAGAGAGAGAGAGAGAGAGAGACAGGCAGAAGGAGAAGTAGGCTCCTTGTAGAGAGCCCGACATGGGACTCGATCCCAGGTCTCCAGGATCACACTCTGGGCTGAAGGCAGTGCTAAACCACGGAGCCACCCGGGCCACCCAATTTAAGCGTTTATTATAAAATATAAGGCTAAATGATTCATGAGCATATTTCAGAGGCTCTGAGACTTTTGTAATGAAGGATAGTATTATCCTGACCCTTCCTGTGGCCTGCGGCCTTCCACATATCAGTTATCATTATGCTTTTATCTGGTCTCTGTTCAAGCTTACTTAAATCCACTTTATTGTTCTTGTCTCTCCAGCTCATCAAAAATTTCTAAGGGGGGATCCCTGGGTGGCGCAGCGGTTTAGCGCCTGCCTTTGGCCCAGAGCGCGATCCTGGAGACCCGGGATCGAATCCCACGTCGGGCTCCCGGTGCATGGAGCCTGCTTCTCCCTCTGCCTGTGTCTCTGCCTCTCTCTCTCTCTCTCTCTCTGTGACTGTCATAAATTAAAAAAAAAAAAAAAAAAAAAAATTCTAAGGGTCCTTAATTTTTTTTTTTTTTTTTAGATTTATTTATTTATTCATGAGAGAAAGAGACCGAGACACAGGCAGAGGGGAAAGCATGTTCCATGCAGGGAGCCTGATGTGGGACTCCATCCCAGGTCTCCAGGATCACACCCTAGGCCGAAGACGGCGCTAAACTGCTGAGCCACCAGGGCTGCTCGGGTCCCTAAGTTTTATTTTACCTCCTATACTCCTTCTCCTGAATTACAGTAAAAATTAAGGAAACTATACCTCCCTATACATTGTTTCCAGCTACCAAATTTGAACAAAGGTAAATTACAATGAGGGGGTTAAATATGGATTTGGGACGAAGAAGTAATGAGTTAGTTTTCTTTTATAAGTTTCAAAAAGTACAAATACATTCTATCAAATTTAGGTTTAAATTTGGAGGAAAAAAAAAAGAATGACAACTCATTGGCTTCTCTGGCATGACCATTATTCATTTTTCCCTTAATATTAATTAGCACTCCCTTCCCTGCCCAGCACATATAATACTGGATTGACTGAGCTCACATGTAAGAACATCTGCTTTCCTACAGGGCTGTGAAGTTTTGCTCCTTATTCATCTTTATCACCTGCATTGACCTGAATCCTAAGTCCTTACAGTCAATAAAATGGTTAATGAGTGAATTTTTGGCACCAACTAGGGCATGTGATGGATATGAAAAAAACAAACAGACAAAAAACTTTCTCTCTTGGAAATACAGGGCATTAACTGGGGCTGAGATGTGTTAACATAACATTGGGAGATGATGAGCATTCCAGTTCTTGGAAAGTTGAGTGTACTTAGAACATGAATGATTATATGTCCACCAGATGGTGACAGACATGCTATTTCAGTAGAAAGAAGAACTCCCTACTCACTTGTGATTCCATCCTTAGTTGCTCCGTTGCCATGTCTCTTCGGAGTTGTCACTCGTACACAGTGTCAGCAACGGGTGGCAAAGCTGAGGAAGGGGAAAGGAGCCATGAAACTCTCGCTGCCCACTTGTTACGAGGTCCAGTCCTTCACCTGGAACTAATCCCCAGCAGAACCGATAGGAACATGCCCTGTGCTCCAAAGAAAGTGGGGAGGGAGACAGCTCTCCAAAGTTGAGGCTCTGACTATGGTTGCTTGGAGAGATGGTAGAAGGACCCTCAATTTAGGAAGAATATGAAAAGCCAATTCCCTCCCGATTCCTAAACAGGATTTCTGGCACCTGCCACTCATGGAAGCATTGTGAAAGTTCTCAGAATTGGGTATCTGTTCATGTACTATTTCCCCAACTTCTCAGCCCTCTGAATACACGTATCAGCATCGTCTTCTCCAAGAAGGGTCTCCAGCAGTATCACTCCAACGCTGACCTTTAGATTTGTTTTGAATGGGTTTTGTTATGAAACATGATTAGTAAGAATGCACTTTATGGGGGTGTCTGGGTGGCTGAGTTGGTTGTCTTCGTCAGGTGCCCTGCTCAGTGGGGAGTCTGCTTCTCCCTCTGCCCTTCCCCTGCTCATGCTCTAATGAATAAATAAAAAAATCTCTAAGAAAAGAATGCATTTTATGGTAAAATTAATTTAGTGACTTCATTTTGAGGGTTCAAGGACATCCATCTTACAAATTTACCCCTTAAAATTCCCTGCATCAGAGAATCACAGGAATATGTGGGTTAGAGCCTACTGTCATGTCCATCAATCTTTACAGAGTAGTACTTCCAGAAATTACAGAATGAAAGGATTTTAGGACATTTATTTACTCCAGCTAAAGTTTTTAGCAAATTGTATTAGCTGCAACTTCCCTGAATTTCATTGTTTGATTTTGTATTTGTATCTTTGAAAGCATAAATTGTAAATCCTCCCTTAAAACATCCATAGTAAGTAAATATATTTCTAATGAGTCATAAACAGAAGGTTTAACTCACCCATTTGTATCTCATGTCAAGAACAGATAACAAGATTTTATTTTATGTGACTGTGCTTGGGAGATACACATACATTTGTTCATTTTGCTTCAAAAGAATTCTAATTAAGATTTCGTTATTAGGGATCCCTGGGTGGTGCAGCGGTTTGGCGCCTGCCTTTGGCCCAGGGCGCGATCCTGGAGACCCGGGATCGAGTCCCATGTCGGGCTCCCTGCATGGAGCCTGCTTCTCCCTCTGCCTGTGTCTCTGCCTCTCTCTCTCCCTCTCTCTGTGACTATCACAAATAAATTAATTAAAAAAAAAAAAAGATTTCGTTATTAATTTAGTAAGTGCCATCATCATAGGTTCAAGCAACTTTAGTAACATGACAAAGCTTCATGCATACCAGCATACAGTGGCACATAAGCATACATTAGAAAAGTGTTACAGGTAAAGTTTGAATTTTCCTTTGCCTGCCTCCTAATCTCAAATTTTAAAGGTTCCACATCATACCTGGATTTTACCTGGAAGAGTATCCCTAACATTACAGAGGCCCCTCTCTGTTTTTACAACCTACTGTCCATGCTTTTTCACAAAATTAGCTCCTGTGTCCATGTTTTCTATTTCACGGAAACACAGCATTGCCCCAATTCCCAAATGTCAGTCTCCAGCCCTCGTCATTTTAACGGACCAGTTTAATTTACTCATTTCAATAGATGTTTACTAATGTTATTTGTCTCTTTACTGTGTCTGCTGACCAAGGCTTCAACAGAAAGTGACTCCAAATACCTGCCTATTCCATGACTGTATGTGGCAACACAGGATGAAAATATTGCCTCCCCCCCGCCTTTTTTTTTTTTTTTTAAGATTTTATTTATTTATTCATGAGAGACAGAGAGAGAGAGAGAGAGAGGCAAAGACACAGGCAGAGGGAGAAGCAGGCTCCATGCAGGGAGCCTGATGTGGGACTCGATCCCCGGGTCACCCACACCGACACCCTGGGCTGAAGGCAGCGCTAAACTGCTGAGCCACCCAGGCTGCCCTTGCCTCTCTTTTATATGTAAAGTCACAACTCATAGTGACCTCCAAGTATATCTGGTAACATCATTCTTATTTGGTGACTAATCTTCCATCTTCTTAAACATTTCAAACCTTCTTCATGCCTTTAAACTCGCACATTGATTTATTTCTCCCTTCACTTTCTAAAAATGAGATTTTTTCCTACTAAGTAAAGGAATTATATAGCTTGACAGGTTATTTCCAGAGTGAATGATCACTAAGCATTGATCTTACTATAAATAGGACATTTTTCCATTTTATTCTTTTTGTAGTAAAACATTTACCATTCTAATCTTTTAAGATTTTATTTTAAAAAATTTGTTTTAAAAAGACTTTATATGTGTTTGAGAGAGAGCAAGCCCAAGCCAGGGGGAGGGACAGAGGGAGAACAGACTCTCTGCTGGCAGGGAGCCCAACATGGGGCTGGATCCCAGGACCCGGGGATCATGACCCGAGGCAAAGGTAGCTGCCTAACCAAATGAGCCATTTAGGCACCCTCAGATTTTATTTTTTAAGTGATCTCTACATCCAACATGGGGCTTGAACTTAACAACCCTAAGATCAAGAGTTGCATGCTCAACTGACTGGGCCCACCAGGCGCCCCAATCCTCATCATTTTTAAGTGTACAGTCCAATGATGTTGATACATTCATCATGTGCAATTGTCACCACTATCTCCAGAACTCTTTCCATCTTTTATTTTTTTTTTTTTTTTTTTTTTTTTTTTTTTTTTTTTTCTTTCTTTTCTTTCTTTTTTATTTTTTTTTCTTTCCATCTTTTAAATCTGAAACTTGTGCCTAAACAACTCCCATTCCTCTTCACCATTCTCACCCTCTGATAACCATGGAATTTTTTTTTTTTAAAGATCATGGACTTTTTTTTTTAAGATTTATTTATTTATTCATAGAGACACAGAGAGAGAGAGAGAGAGAGAGAGAGAGAGGCAGAGACACAGGTAGAGGGAGAAGCAGGCTCCATGCAGGGAGCCTGACATGGGAATCGATCCCGGGTCTCCAGATCATGCCCCAGGTGGCAGGCGGCGCTAAACCGCTGCGCCACTGGGGCTGCCCAACCATGGAATTTTTACTTTCTCTAAATAGTGTTCTGTTTTAAACTGATGGTAAAAGAATATAAATTTTAAAATCTTAAGACATTTCTTTACAGAATATATTATTTTTGAAGAAGAATCATGCAATATATTTTCCTTTTAGGTAGGATGCATTAAGAAATGCTTTGTCATTTTCTTTAATAATATTTCAATCTTCTGACAGTAAAAGATCGTATGTTTATTTTAGTTGATGAACTTTTTGATTTTCATGTACCTTTGACATGTTGTCTTTTTAATCTACTTACTACAACCTTTGAGTCATTTGAGAACAAGTAATGATCTCCTTTTGTCATTAATAAATAAAAATTTCAAGTCAACTCAGAGAAAAGACTGTACCAGACAGTGAAATCCATGGATGAATAAATGAGAGAGATCATCTGCCCTTGTGGAATTAAGTCTAGTTTAGAAGAGATTATTTAAAGAAATAATGACAAAGATATTCAAATACTAAAGCATTTCATTTGTGTTTCATTTGGGGAAATACTATTAAAATGTATGTATAATTTATCTGACACCTTAAAAATTTAAAGGGGAAAGCCTCAGAAAGTTTAGTAAAGACAGGAAGCAAGTAGAACACTGTGGACACAAGCAGAACCTGCTGTGCCCCAGGAAGTGAAAACACACTGGAAGGTAATGGAGTAATGGGATGAACTTGACATGGTGGCAAACAAGCAGATTTCAGGAACCAAGGTCATTGTAATTAGATTGGTTTTTAACTTTTTTTTTTTTTTTTTTTTAAGATTTTATTTATTTAGGGGATCCCTGGGTGGCTCAGTGGTTTGGTGCCTGCCTTTGGACCAGGGCGTGATCCTGGAGCCCCGGGATCGAGTCCCGCGTTGGGCTCCCGGCGTGGAGCCTGCTTCTCCCTCTGCCTGTGTCTCTGCCTCTCTCTCCTCTCTGTGTATTCCCATGAATAAATAAAATCTTATAAAATAATTTTTAGGGATCCCTGGTTGGCGCAGCGGTTTGGCGCCTGCCTTTGGCCCAGGGCGCGATCCTGGAGACCCAGGATCGAATCCCACGTCGGGCTCCCGGTGCATGGAGCCTGCTTCTCCCTCTGCCTATATCTCTGCCTCTCTCTCTCTCTCTGTGACTATCATAAAAAAAAAAAAAAAAAAAAAAAAAAAAAATTTAAAGGTAATGGGGATCTACTGGAGAATTGAAAGCAAGAAACAGGAATAGATTAGATTTGTGTTAGTAAATGAGTCTTTTGCTGAGGAATGCAGTAAAACAAGAAGGGTTTGATTAATTTTAAAAAGAAGATACTTGCCTGGCATAAGGTGTTGACAGTGAAACTGGTGAGGCAGATGTAAGTGTGTGAGAGCAAAAGAAAAGCATAAACATAATAACAAATTTAAAAATTTATCAGTTATTTTTATTTTTAAAAAGATTATTTATTTATTCATGAGAGTCCCAGAGAGAGAAGCAGAAACATAGGCACAGGGAGAAGTAGGCTCCATTACAGGGAGCCTGACACAGGACTCCGGGATCACAACCTGAGCCAAAGGCAGAGATGCTCAACCACTGAGCCACCTAGGTGTCACTTCAGTAAAAAAATTTAAATACCCCAATAATTAGATCACATCAGCAGACCCTTAGTAAAACATCTGACCTTTCAAAATAATTAGAAATATTTAAAATTCATGTTAAATACTGGGGAATATTTCTTGTTAATCCAGAGAAACTTAGTAAGCATACTCAGTGGCAGACAAAGAAGCAGTCCCACTAAAGTTAAGGCTGTGGACAGGGGCTGGTTAGGGCTGCTGCTATGGCCCAGGATGCCTGTGTCAGAAACAGCCAGTAAAGAAATGGAACGGTAGCTATTCTCAGAAGACAGGATTTCAAATTCTAACAAACAGGAGAATCCTTTTTAATGGTTATACCTAATAAAAATATTTTAAGAAGTGGACAAATCTATGCTTAATATACTGAAATCAATACTTTCTTTAGTTACAGTAGTTTAAAAATTAGACACATTAAAAAAAGTCTCTACTTACAATAGCAAAATATTATGGCTTCCATCTGAAATCATATGGTAGACCTGTGTAAAAATATTTTTAAAACTTTTGAGGACAAAAAATGACAAGAATGAAGCCTACCCAACCAATCCTTAAACTAGAGGACACTATGACATAAAAACCTTGGGGACTATAGAAATTTGGTGCAATCCAGATTTAAAAGTAACACATGGTATTTCACATAAAAACTGAGAATTATCTTAAAAGTCATTTTTGTGTCAAATTTGATTTTGGGTCAGGATATAGCCAAAACAATTTGGAGCAGAAAAAAAAAATAAGCTTGGTGAAATTATATCTGAAGATACATTATCTCAAACTTAATTAAAATTAAGTAGTTACACAATATTTAGTGATACAATATTAGAACTAAATGGAATGCCATCACTTTTTATTTTTTATTTTTATTTTTTTAAAAGATTTTATTTATTCATTCATGAGAGATAGAGCGGCAGAGACACAGGCAGAGGGAGAAGCAGGCTCCATGCAGGGAGCCTGACATGGGACTCGATCCCGGGACTCCAGGATCACGCTCTGGGCCAAAGGCAGACGCTCAACCACTTAGCCACTCAGGCGTCCCTGCCATCACTTTTTAATGTGAAATAGGGGATGCCTTCCACAGGAAAAATAAGAAGCAAAGGGCATAAAGAAAGGATTTTGGTTTCACTGCATTAAAATTATAAGAACAAAGTATGTGCCTGTGTATACATGAGCTACAAAAATAAAAACAGTATGTAAATGTACATCAAAAATGAATTAGAAAAACATTTAATACATGTTTATAAAAATAAAATATATTCAGTCTCTTACGTATTTAGTAAAATGGTAATAAAGACTTGTCATTTCATCCAAATCTATACGTATGTATGTATGTATATTATGAATTCCTGGCTTCTGCAGGGGGAACCTCATGAGTTGGTCATGGATAAAGATTTTTTTGCAATTTGGGGGGACAATGAGACTGGCATATATCACAACATGAAAGGTGACATCTCGTGGCCCAGCAAACTCCACCTTACCCTCAGATATCTGCAGGAGAGTCGATTCTTTACAGATCCACGAACACTAATGTCTTGTTGGGAGCGTTGTGCTGTGAACAATTTTAAAATCCTCTTTATGTTAAACATTTAGGTTGATTTTAAATAGCAATTAGTGAATAAAATACTCATTGTGTGTTAAGGTACCACCTCAATTTCTCACAGTTCTGTTTATTATCTCTCCCTTCTACTGCAAATTATGACTATTTCTAGGTCAGATGCACACATTTACTTTGTGAAGCCATTTCCCTTTACTGGTATTCTTCTCCAGGATTTTTTAGGTATTTCTGAGATTCACAACAGTACATCCAGATTTGGCCCTCAGACGGTACCTACTGGCAAACATTATTGATACCATGGTGCCCAGTCCTGGTCCCTAATCTGAGTCCGGGCATGAAGCACTTCCCGTAAAGGTCCCCTAAACGCAGCCACTTCACAAGTTCCATGTCGTGGTTCAGAGATGGAACTGGTTTGGAGGCCGGAGAGTAGGAGAGAAGCCAGGGTGAGTGAGGAAATGTGTCAGGCAAGACAGCTGAGACCCCGAGAGTAGTAGAGGAGCATCATCAACAGATAAATGAACTTTTGCAGAGAAAGAGACCTTCCTGTGTCATCACCTTCCTTCCGCTCTGTGCAATTCTCGGCACCATCAGTCCTGAGATGCCACTGCCTGGTTTGGAGAAATGTGCCATTGCTAGGCTACAGGCACGCACATGGGGAGGAGATGAGCGTGTGGCATCTGTATCCTCCGCTGGCTACTCAACCACCAGGGGATAATATACCTGCAGACAGAGGGGAACCCCGGGAAGCTGCGTGTCCCCTGGCATTCAGGATGAGGGAGTGTATGTGACCCCCACCTTGCAGTCTCCCAGTGTATGCCGAACAGAGGATTGCTGGAGGGAGGATGCCCTCCTCTCTGGTCTGCCCACTAATACGCCGCCCTCACTGAGACAAGTCTTATTCCTTGGCGGACAGATGCATTTGTTCTGCACTTATTTCAACAATTCTGGGTCTTCCCCTTTCCAGCTGCCTTGTGCTGTGTGTTTGGGGCCAGGCAGAGATGTGAAAGGAGAGGCTCCTGGAGTCCACCATCCTGCTTTGCACGTGAGGTGGTTTCAATCCTGGTGAGGCCCGCCCTTCTCACCCCTGCTCCTGAAGACTCCAGCCCACAGTGCATCCTCTTGAGCAACTGGCGCGCCTCTATCTCATGGTTTTACTCACACTGATCAAAAGCTTTTGTCTTTTTTTTTCCCCCCCAAAACATCACATCAGTACATCAAAAAATTTCCTGTTGAGATTATTGGCAGGGGAAAACAGACCCTATTATTGGCAGGGGAAAACAGACAAAATCAGGAACGGAAGTACCTTTCAGCAACGTATTTATTAGGATCAGATGAGACACGTTAGGACAAAGTTCCACAACAACCCGGGGCGGGACAGAAGAAATCTGAGGAAATCATAAACTTAGCCGGAAACTTCAGCTTTCAGATCCTATTAGCAAAAGATCACATAAAAGGGCGCGGTTGGGCGGCTCAGGTCAGGCCAGGGTCCCGGGGTCGAGCCCCGGCTCAGGCCACAATCCCCGGGGGTCCCGGGGTCGAGCGCCACAGGGGCTCCCTGCTCAGCGGGGTCCGCTTCGCCCTTGCTCCTCCTCCCGATCATGCGCGCGCTCGCTCCCTCTCTCCAATGTTTTTTAAAAAATCACATAAAAGTAGGAGAGGGTTTAAACTTGGTTTTGAGTGGAAGACAAGAGCACGCCCAACACCGCACACAGGGTATTACAGGCCGTTACTTATCCATCCACAGGGAAACGCACGGGGACCCGGCGGTGACCCCGGCGGTGACCCCGCCGTCGCAGCGCCCGGCCCCCTGGCCGCCCGCCCCTCACCGGGCCGCGGTGACCGCCGCCGCCCGCCCCCCCACACCCCGCCCCACAGCGCGGGGGCAGGAACCG
Source organism: Canis aureus (assembly GCF_053574225.1). Classification (NCBI taxonomy): domain Eukaryota; kingdom Metazoa; phylum Chordata; class Mammalia; order Carnivora; family Canidae; genus Canis; species Canis aureus. The sequence continues at coordinate 38,309,013 of NC_135634.1, read as the reverse complement.
GCCGCTCTCCTCCCCCAGTCCGGGGACCACGGCGACACCGTGTCCGGAGCGGACCGGGGGCTAGGGAGGGCCTGCGGGCGACTCCGGGACCCGCGCCCCGAGCGTCTCCCCGCGGGCGTGACGGCCGGGCGCGGGGCCTGTGACCCCCGCAGGGACCCTCGGGCCTCGGGCGAAGAACGGAGCCGGGAAGGGGCACAGGAGCCCGGCTTTAAACCTCAAAGACCAGAATTCACTTACCAGAGCGCGACCTTCGCTTCCGGAAATCTCCTTCCGGGTTAGTAGGAAGTTACGTAAGAGGGCGGGGCCTTTGTCCGTGAGTGGCGAGGCCAACGTGGGGCGGGGCCTGGGGAGGGCGAGCTAGGACGGGGCGGCAGCGGAGGGGCGGGGCCTAGACGCCCACGGGTTGCGGGGCCTGGACGTCAGCGGAGAGGCGGGGCCGGGGCCGGGACGTCACCGTGGGGGCGGGGCCGGCCGGGGCTGTGGCGCCAGTTGGGAACAGGGCCGAGGCCGCGACGCTAGCGGAGGGGCGGGGCCAGGGTTGGAGGCCAGCGGAGGGGCGGGGCCGAGGCTCGGACGCCAGCGGAGGGGCGGGGCCGAGGCTGGAGGCCAGCGGAGGGGCGGGGCCGGGGCCCGGACGCCAGCGGAGGGGCGGGGCCGGGGTTGGAGGCCAGCGGAGGGGCGGGGCCGGGGCCCGGACGCCAGCGGAGGGGCGGGGCCAGGGTTGGAGGCCAGCGGAGGGGCGGGGCCGAGGCTGGAGGCCAGCGGAGGGGCGGGGCCGAGGCCCGGACGCCAGCGGGGGCGGGGCCGGGGCCTGGACTAGGGGGCGGGGCCCTCGGGAAGGGCGTCCGGGAGCCCGGTTAGGTGGTGAAGTCTCGAATTACTGCAGCTTTGCGTGTTCCGACGTCGGCGCCGGGCCCAACTGTGTATGGTTTAGGAGAAAGGAATAATGCCGCGTGCTGAAGCCTAGTTGGGGATGCTTCATTCAGGGAATGGGGCCCTTCCACGGCTGCCGTAGGGACGGCGATGGGATTTTGCAGTGGACTGTGCTGGGAGTGGGGTGGCAGCTGGGGGCCCCGGGAAGAGCAGCGCCCAGGAGGAACTATGAGGAATGCCCAGAGCGGAAGGAGCTGAAGGATTGGTTCTTTTAACTTGGCTTTATAGTGACTGATGTTTTTGATAGAGGGCTTCAGTAGATTTTCTGGCTCTAAATAGGAGGACCGAGTCATTCAGCTCGCAAGAGAAGGGTCATTTCCTCTTTCTGGACTAACAGCGCTTCCAGGAGGCCTCCAAGGACAGCTGGGGAAGCCCAGGGGCCCATGGGGTCAGAGCCCAAGGGGATGGGCAGCCCTTCGTGTCACAAGAAGCCTCATGAGGCTGTTCAGAGTGTGGGTCCCCGCACCCTGACCTCCCCGCAGCCCGGGGCCTGCTTCTCGGGTGTGGACTGTGCACGGGTGGGTGAGGACCCGGACCTGGGCACCATCTGGCCAGGCTGCGTGACAGGAGGAAATTGTTGGGGAGGGCGGTTCACGGCATCTGCCTTTTTCCAAGGCTTAACCTACATAGTCCAGCCTCTCCCTCCTTAGGGCAACCGGGAAGAGCGAATGGCCATGCAAGCCCAGGGCCCGCCCCCTGGACGGGTGGAATGCGGCCGAGAGCCTCAAGTCCGGGGAAAGCCTGGACCCTGTGGTGTAGCCTGTCTGAAGGGCGAGTGACTGTTTCAACTGCCAGTTGAAAGTTGCCACCGCAGAATGATTTTCAGTGGACTTCCAGCTGGATGTTGTACACATAGACGAGGAGTATTAATGTGGAAGTGTTTCAGGACTGTCCCCCAAATCTGCCCAAGTCATATTACTGTGTTAGAAAAACTTATGTATTTCCCCCTAGAATGTCGTGCTAAAGCTATGCGGACTGCCTTTTCTTTCTTTCTTTTTTTTTTCCAAAGATTTTATTTATTTACTCATGGAGACACACAGAGAGAGGCAGAGACATAGGCAGAGGGAGGAAGAGGCTCCCCGTGAGCAGCCTGATGTGGGACTCGATCTGGGATCTCAGGATCACGACCTGAGCCAAAGGCAGATACTCAACCACTGAGCCCCCTGGGAGTCCCTGGACTGCCTTTTCTGCACAGGACTGTGTGGCTGCTAAGGTGTTCTTCACTAGGACAACTGGGAGACTTGATTCCCTGTAAGCCCGGGACCCTACAAGAAGCCACTCAGTGGAAGTGAGGATTGAGGGACGCCTGGGTGGCTCAGCGGTTGAGTGTCTGCCTTTGGCTCAGGGGGTGATCCTGGGATCCCCGGATGGAGTCCTGTGTTGGGCTCCCCACAGGGAGCCTGCTTCTGCCTCTGCCTGTGTCTCTGCCTCTCTCTGTGTCTCTCATGAATAAATAAATAAAAGTCATTAAAAAAATGAAATGAGGATTGACACCTAAGAAGTACTTTGGGATGTGAAGGCTCCTTCTGCCCTGGAGGGTGTTGGGGTGGCCACAGAGCCAGGCATGTGCCAGTGACCTGGAGGTGGAAGACATAGCAGACTCTATATCCATGAGCAGAGCCAGCCCTGTGGCACAAGGCAGCTGTAGAGAGTGGCCCGCTAGGAGCAGGAGGTTATCTGCCTCATTTCATCAGTGATCAGGACCATGGAACATATTTGCTCTAAGGGAAGAGCTGGATGATTCCAGTCAGCCCTGCTGGGGGTGGTGTGGCCTGTTCTGGGGAAACCTCCAAATACGCACCTCTGGGAGCCTTGGGTGTTGGAGGATCCTGGGCTCAGTGGGGCATCCAGTCCTACAGGGGTCTGTCTGTGGCCAGCTTCAAGCTGCCACATTTGATAGCATCTCAGGGAGAACCCACTTGCCCCTGGTGGGACCCAGTATACATGCACAGCCAGAGGCTGGCTGAGAGGTGTCTCACTGGGCACGGACAGGCAGCCCAGGCCTGAGGAATGTGTGGAAAGGAAGAATTGAGTAGGAGGGTTGGAGATTCTGGGCCCTGGAGCAGGCTATGGGTGGACCCCTCTGACCTCAACACAGACCCCAGGGAGCACGGGTTGTTTGAAAAGCCCTGGAACTCGTGAAGCTGCTGCCTTTGAAAGAGTTTCAGGGAGAAACCACTCTGCACCCTGGAGGGGAGGGGGCACAGTGCAGTTTGGAGCATTGGCCTGCACCCAACATTCCATGGAGGGCTTGGCCAACAAAGTTGGGGGGGGTGGATGAGGAGGGCTGACTGCACATGCCCAGGCTGCTCAGGCCTGAGAGGAGGCCTGGACTTGACACGGGAGACCATAGGTAGAGAGCCCCAGCCCTGGTGCATCCTTCTAAGAAACTGGTTTGACCCCAACAGACTCCAGCCATGGCCGTGATTGGCAAGGTGGTTTGGCCACTACCAAGCACGCATGCACAGTGGGAGGCCGCTGATGGGGGTCTGACTGCCCATGACCTGGCTGCCACAGGCCCCGGATGGTCTGGACCTTAAAGAAACTGCCATAAGCAGAGCCTAGGCCTGGGCGCAAGCTCCTGGTGGTACGTGGCATGTGCAGAATCGAGGCTATATTCCACAGAATTGTACATGGCATCCCTGAAGGCTGGGCTGGAGGAATCTGGGCTGACTTGGCAGGGAGGGTCTGGTGGGACACTCAGGCTGCCCTCTAGAAGGACCCTTGGGAGCCTCCTTTGTTGGGGAAGCCTGGGACCCCTCAAGCAGCCAGTCCATCTGGGGATGACTGCCACCAGGTTCAACCTGCTGCATCAGAAAGATTGTTTGGGCTCCCTCCACCCTAATGCCATTCTGATGCTCTGGGGTCAATGTGGAGCTCCACAGGACTGGAGGCCAAGCTGGGCTGGCAGGGTGCACATGGTGCATCCACAGGCCGTGCCGGTCGGGGCAGCCAGGGACCTGGAACAGGGCGGTTATAGGAAGAGGCCGTGTCATGGGGAAGTCTTGGCTGACACAGATGCACGTATTTCCACGGGAGGCCGAGCTGGAAACAGTTGGACTCCTGTGTCAGCACTGGCCGAGAGGCCACCTGGCTGGTGTGTCCTCCCACAAAAGAGCCCTGGGAGCCTTGAGTGCTGATGAAGCTGGGTACCCCATCAGCCAGGTGGGCTGGATGGGGACTGCCGGCCCCGCTTTCAAACTGCCCGCTCTGAGACATTTTTTTTGGGTGGGATCCCTCTGTCCTAGAGGCCCCATGGGTCGTTGGGGTGTGAGCAGACCTCTGCCAGCAGGGAGAGACAGGTGAGGGCGTAGCTAGGCATACGGTTGCAGGCAGCCAGGGACCAGAAGAGGATGCAAGATCCAGTGGATCTTTGGCTGTCCAAGTCCTCTGCCTAATTCCCAGCTCTGTGCTACACAGATAAGCCCATGTTTCCCCCAGAGGTAAAGCTGGAGGAGTGGGGACTGCTGTGGCCAAACAGGACCTATGTGGCTGTCGGGGTATCCATTCCTAAGAGACACCTGGGGAGCCTGCGACCCCTTCAGGTGGGTAGCCAGTTGTGTTGGGGATTGAATGTTGACTCAGAAACATTTTGTAGGGGAGGGTACCTTCTGCCCTGGAGGGTGTCTAGGTGGTTTGAGATCCATTCGAGGTCCCCGAGGCCTGGGGGCCCTGGTTGGCTCTGTTGCCCTCGGGCAGTAGAAGTGGTGGGTGATGAGAGAGTTGTGCAACACGGACCCAGAGACCTAGGGCTAAGGCAGGTGTTGTGAGCGGGTGGTTGAGGGTATGAAGTCTCTGCCTCATTATCATCATTGGATCTTGGTCTGAGGGCAGAGTGGGAGGAATCCGGTCAGCCCCCCTGGATGGGCCTTTGTGGGATTGTGTGGGGGACCCACCAAACACAGACCCCTGGGAGTCTTGGGTGTTGGAGCATCCCTGGGCCCAGTGAGGCCTGTAGCCCAAGAGAAGTCTGTCTCTGGCCAGTTTCAAGCTGCCATCTTTGAGAGAATTTGGGGGAGTAGGTGGTCTTGACCTTGGGATGTGTAGGTCCAGGGGAGCCAGCCCGAGCCCAACAGGCCAAGAGGAAATCCGTAGACTTCCGGGTGTCTTTCACGTTCGGGCCTGCTGGGCCTCACTCTCCTGCCCGCGTGGGTTTTTAAGAGACTGGGCCAACTTGGGCCTTTTCTTTTTTATTTTTATTTCTTTTATTTTGATTTTTATTTAAAAAAAAATTTTTTTTAATTTATTTATGATAGGCACGCAGTGAGAGAGAGAGAGAGGCAGAGACACAGGCAGAGGGAGAGGCAGGCTCCATGCACCTCGAGCCCGACGTGGGATTCGATCCCGGGTCTCCAGGATCGCGCCCTGGGCCAAAGGCAGGCGCCAAACCACTGCGCCACCCAGGGATCCCCCCCCTTTTTTTTTTTAAAGATATTATTTATTTATTCATGAAAGACACAGAGTGAGATGCAGAGACAAAGGCAGAGGGAGGAGCAAGCTCCTTGCAGGGAGCCCGATGAGGGACTCAATCCCCAGACCTGGGATTATGCCCTGAGCCTGAGGCAGATGCTCAACAACTGAGCCACCCAGGTGTCCGGACTTGGGCTTTTTGTAGGGGCTGGTTTAAGTAGAACTCTCTTCTTTTCTGAGCAATGTTATCTGTTATCTTAGAGTGAAGGGCAGATGGTGCCCCCAAAGAGTGATGGGTCCATGTCCTGACCCCAGGACCTTTGCAGATGTAAGTAGGTAACATGAGTCATTAGGGTGACCCTAATCCTGCATGACTTGTGACCTTGTAGAAAGAAGAGAGACACAGACATGGGAAAAGCCATGATGGAAGAGACACAGCCAAACCCAGGGGATCCCTGAAGCCTCCAGAAACCGAAGGAATCAGGAAGGACCCTCCTCTGGAGTCTCAGCACTTTCAAAGTGGGGAGCTGCCACGGTGGGGGCAGGGCCGTGGTCCCTGAGGGCTCCGTGTCCCCTGCGTGGTGGCTGGGAGCCGCTCCCACAGGATGCTCACCAGCATGCTGGCTTATAGGAGACTGCGCGGCACTGGACACCCACGCTTGCTCTACCATCACAACCTTCTCTTGGGTTCCAGTCAGCATAGGGTGTCTCTGGGGCCAAGGGGAGCTGGGTTTTCAGCCTCTATGGGGGGCCTTTGGGTGCTGATTAAGAGTGCAAGTTAGGGACACCTGGGTGGCTCAGTGGTTGAGTGTCTTCAGCTTAGGGTGTGATCCTAGAATTCTGGGATCGAGTCCTGCATCGCGCTCCCCACAGGGAGCCTGTTTCTCCCTCTGCCTGGGTCTCTGCCTCTCTGTATCTCTCATGAATAAATAAATAAAATCTTAAAAAAAAAAAGTGCAAGTTATCTTGCCAGAGTGGCCGAAGGCAAACTTCCCAGCAGCTGTCTGGAATGGGGGCTGGAGTCACAGTTACTAGTTAGAAGTGGTGAGAGGGAGTATTATTCAGCGATAAACAGGAGCAAAGCCCCGATGCCACCGTGTAGATGACCCCGGAAAACACGAGAGAAGCCAGATCCAAGGGGAGGGTATGATTCCGTGCATGCAAAATGTGCAGGGCAGGCAAATGCATGGACAGAAGGCGAGTCCGTGGCTCCTGGGGGACGGGGGCCACCAAAGGGTTGGGTTATGAGGGCTTTCTAAAACAGATGTGGGGGTGGTTGTAGCGTTCTTGAGTACACAAGACAGCACTGAGGTTTATTTTATTTATTTTATTTTTAAAAAAGATTTCATTTATTTATTCATGAGAGACCCAGAATGAGAGAGAGAGAGAGAGAGAGGCAGAGACACAGGCAGAGGGAGAAGCAGGCTCCACGCAGGGAGCCCGACACGGGACTCGACCCCGGGTCTCCAGGATCAGGCCCTGGGCCGAAGGGGGCGCTAAACCGCTGAGCCACCCGGGCTGCCCTGGATGCAATTTTTAATATAATTTTTATAAAGTGTAATAATGTAAGGCTGCTTCCTCTTTTTTTTTTTTTTTTTAAGAAAATAGTTGCGGGAAAATAAACATAGCAAAGAATGTGCCATGTTAGCTGTTTTTAAGTACACTGTGGAGTGACATTCAGCACATTCACAGTGGAGTGCACCTACCCTTACCATCCTCTCCAGAGCCTTTTTCTGTTTTGTAAAACTGGAACTTTGTCCCCATTAAACACTAGCTCCCCCTCCCCATCCGCAGTCCCAGCATCCACCGCCCTCCTTCCTGTGTCTCTCGATTTGTGTACGCGGTGGAATCACACAGCGTCTGCCTTCTTGGGAGCGCAGCATCCTCAAGGCTCCTCCATGTGGTGGCAGGATGGACTGCAGTGTGCTGATCCACTCATCCATCAATAGATGCAATATCTGCATTAATTCCTCACATCTTTTTTTTTAAGATTTTATTTATTTATTCATGAGAGACAGAGAGAGAGAGAGAGAGAGAGAGAGAGAGAGTCAGAGACACAGGCAGAGGGAAACACAGGTTCCATGCAGGGAGCCTGATGTGAGACTCAATCCTGAATCTCCAGGATCACGCCTTGAGCCGAAGGCGGTGCTAAACCGCTGAGCCACCTGGGCTGCCCCAATTCCTCGCATCTTAAAATATTTATGGTATCAAGATGCCTGGGTGGCTCAGTGGTTGGGTGCCTTTGGCTTAGGTTGTGATCCTGGGATCCAGAATCGAGGATCAGGCTTCCTGCGAGGAGCCTGCTTCTCCCTCTGCCTGTGTCTCTGCCTCTCTCTCTCAGTCTGTGTCTCTCATGAATAAATAAATAAATTTAAAAAATATTGAGCAGCCCGGGTGGCTCAGCGGTTTAGGCCACCTTCAGCCCAGCGTGTGATCCTGGCGACCCAGGATCGAGTCCCATGTCGGGCTCCCTGCATGGAGCCTGCTTCTCCCTCTGCCTGTGTCTCTGCCTCTCTCTCTGTGTCTCTCATGAATAAATAAAATCTTTAAAAAAATATTTATGGTATCTCTTCAGAAAGTCCCATGAATCAAGTCATTTACCATTAACTTTTTAACTTTTTTCTTTAACTTTTTATTTTGAAAAAGTGAAACTTAGGAAAAAGGAGAATTCAGAAACTTGACGTGTGTTCAGCAGTTAATGGTCTGCTGTGTTCACTTTATTCTGTGCATACGTGTGCTGTACACCAGCGTCTGTGCAGCTGGGTGTGTGCATGTGTGTGTATATGCATGTGTGCAGCTCTGCATGCATAGGTGTGTATGTAGCTGCATGTGTGCATAGGTGTGTGCTCAGCTGTGTGTGCAGCGGCATGTGTTCACCAGAAACACTTGCAGGCTGGCTGCACGTGGAGTTGCACCCTTGTTGTATCTGCACCCACTCTTGCCAACGCTGCTGTGTGACCGCACCACAGTCTTTGCTCTGGGACACTTGAAGTGGTTGGAGGATGATGTCCTTGAGAAGAGTCTGTGCACATGGTCATGCATGTCTCAGGAATGTCCTCCATGCTTTATCTTCCATTCAGGGTCCAGCTGAGGACCCCATGTGCCATTTAGCCTTCCAGTGCCTGGTTCCCTTTAAGCAAGAAGGTTGGCAACTTGGGGAGCCCGGGCCCGCAGTCATGGAGGCACCCCTGCTTTGTCTCTGGCTTCCATATCCTTGGACTTTGCTTCTTCTTTGGGGTCACTCAGCGTGGCCCTGACTCGGATTGGGCCTCTTTCCTTGGGGTGCCCCCGTTGCCCGTTTGGGGTCCCCTTCAGTTTCCCCCCACCTCAGCCCCCCAGCCCATCTCCCTCAGGGGAGACTGTGTTCTCAGATAGCAGGTACCTGGACACATCAGGGCGACAGTGTCATGGAGCAGGTCCCACAGCGGCAGGGTGACACGCTCGGAGAAGGGGGTCATGAGGAGCTCAAACACTCCTGCTCCTCTGCTCAGAACGGCGTCTGTGCTGTGTCTTTGCCCTGCCCTCGCCTCCAAAGACATCGCCGCGCACATTCCAGGTGTCAGCCCGTGTACACGAAGGGCCTGTGCGCCGCACACGTAGTCTGTCCCCACCCCACCCGAGGACACGGACATGAAGGTGGATGCGGCCTCCTGCAGGAGAGGCAGGCTGTGCGTGCTGTCGGCTGCCCTGAAGCAGCCCCCCCTCTGCCCACGGGGCTTGGCCCCCCGGGGAGGACGGACACCAGCTCCCAGCACCCGGTGCTGCCCCAGCCTGTCCTAGCGGGGCTCCTCCGGGTGCCCGGGAACCCCTGACATCACCACTTCTCATCCATCCTTGCTGGAGAGCGGGCTGTACTACAAGAGGTTTCTGGTTGGCCTCTGGAGCCTGACCATCAGGTGGCCACAGGCCAATGTAACACTTGTGTCACATTTCAAAATGCTTAAAAACGGGATGGTTCGAGTAGTTTCCTGGCAAGGGTGACACGTGGAGCCCGATGTTGATGTAACCTCAGTGTGGCTGATGTCCTACTTCCTGGCACACGGCGAGCTCCTGGGCGTAGGAGACCAAACAGGTGCATGTGAGATGCTCCGGGGGACAGCAGTGCAAAGCTGGCGGACCTGACCACGTTCTGCAGACACAGTAGATCTAGGGCTCCCTGCGTCCTGTCTATAGGGAGTGGATCGCCCCCCTGTCCTGTCTACACTGAGCGCATGAGTGCTTCTGAGTCTAGTCTACCCTGGGACATCTACCTGACTATGCTCGGTCTACACTGAGTGCATTTAGATCCGACAGGGTTCTGTTTCAAATGAAAACATTTAAACCACACAGGGTCTGTCTACAATGGGACAATTAGACCTCACAAGTTCTGCAGAAGTGAGTTTATTTAGACCTGATACTGTTCTGTCCTCACTTGGCACATTAATATCTTGCCTTGTTCTGTTTACATGGGGACGTTTAGATCTGACTGTTTTGTCTATACTGGGACACTTAGACTTGACTGTGTTCTGTCTATACTGGGATATTTAGACCTGAGTCTGTTTTGTCTACACCGAGTTATTTATTATTTATTTCTAAAAAAGATTTTATTTATTAATTCGTGAGGGAGAGAGAGAGAGGCAGAAACACAGGCAGAGGGAGAACCAGGCTCCATGCAGGGAGCCCAACGTGGGACTCGATCCTGGGTTTCCAGGATCATGCCCTGGGCTGGAGGCAGGTGCTAAACCGCTGAGCCACCCAGGGATCCCTTACACCGAGATATTTAGACCTGACCTTGTTCTGTCTACACTGAGATATTTAGACCCAACCATGTTGTCTACCCTGGCACCTTCACGTCTGACCGTGTGCTGTGTACCCTGCTTTAACTCTAAATGTTGTTTTAATGCTCACAGTTGAAATGACCCCAACCAGTCAGGGTTTCTCCAGCCTTTTGCATCCTGTGTGGACATGAGTTGGAACAGGGCCTGTTCTAGGACACTGGATGGCTGGCCTCCAGTGCAACAGCTTGCAGGTGTTGTGGAGGCCGTGCTTCTCTAGGTGTTCCTCATGCTGTTAATTCCTTAACATCTCACCAGTCCAAACCAGGTGACATGTCCAGCTTGACAGTGAAGGTGTGGACTGTCCTCACAAAATATGGTGGGAGTCTGGAGCCTGAGGACAGAGCTGGAAACTTGATGAGAGACCCTCCTGCCTGGCTTCAGTCCTGGGAGTTTCAGGATAGACCTCAGAGGCCTGGTCTGAGTGTGGGGAGCTGTGCAACCACAGCCAGGGTCCAGATGTCAGTGCTTTGAGGTCTGGGGTGTATGGCTGAGGTCGCCCGGTGTGGGTAACCATGTGAAGACCCCATGTGTGTCACCAGTCTTGGCAAGGGTGTGAGGTGCTCCTGGCAGGGATCGGGAGCAAAGTGAGGTGCAGGGGATGTGGCCATGGGGTCCTGGTGCCTGGGGAGGGCTGTGGGGCATGGGGGTCTCTGTGTATGGTCTGGGGGTCGGTGTTTTTGACAGCAGTTTATCAAGGTGGGGACTTGAAGCAGGGGCACCGAGGGCTGTGCATGGGGGTGTGGGCATTGGGGGGCTAGCAGAGCACATGGAGCACAATGCTGGCTGAGTACCTGCCCCCAAACATCACCTGGGCACCCTGGGCCTGCAAGCTGCCCTGAGCTTCCATCTGCAACCTTGACCCCTGTAGGGTTCATCTCCCCTTGGGGTCTCCTGCAGACTTTGTGACACAGCAGGACCTGCTCCATTCCATCTGCTCTGGGGGGAGGTCTACGCAACTGTTCCTGGGACTGTCCTGGCTTCTCTCACATTCCTGACAAAGGGGACTTGAATTGGAGTCGCCATTAGCAAATCATCATTTTAACAATTTACTTACTTTTTAAGTATAATTGTAATAAAATGCACATCTCACCTGCCACCTTTAGGCGCACAGCTCCACAGCCTTAGGCATATTCACCTGTGTGTGCAGCCATCAGCACTGTCTGCAGAAACGTTTTCATCTTGCAAAGCTGAAGTTCCACACCCCCTGAACATTCAGTCCCCACCTGCCTCCCCAGCTGCTGGTGTCACCACCCACTTTGTATCTCTGAACTTGGGAGTCCAGGCTTCCCATATAAGTGGAGCTCTGTGGCATTTAGCAACCAGGCATTTGGAAGTGTAGACTCAGGCTTTTTTTTTTTTTTTTTTAAGATTTTATTTATTTATTAGAGACAGAGAGAGAGACAGACAGACAGACAGAGAAACAGAGACACAGGCAGAGGGAGAAGCAGGCTCCACACAGCCTGATGTGGGACTTGATCCTGGGTCTCCAGGATCATGCCCTGGGCTGAAGGCAGCGCTAAACCACTGGGCCACCGGGACTGCCCTAGACTCAGTCTTAAAGCAATGCATGTTTTATGTGTGAAGAACCTCAGTGTAGTGAGGGTGTGAACACGAAGCAGGTGCCTGAGCACCTGACCTGCCCATCAGCCCTGTGCTCCCTGGGTCCTTGTCTCTACCTCACAGGTGTTTGACCTGGGAACACTGGTTTCTACATGGAGATTCAGGGGACTTCCTGCTATTTGGGGGAGGGGGCTTCTTGTTGGACCATCTCTGCTGCCTGAAATAGGATCCTGTGTACTGCAGACCCCCTGGAGTGGGTTCCTGAGAAGGCGGAAAGCCCGCAGGGGACACAGCATCAGGGCTGTGACAGTCCCGTGGAGCAATCGCCTCACTGAGGCTGATGATGTGTGGGGTGTTCCCAAGGACCAGGTTCAGGAGGACATGGTGACATTGCCTGGGACACTTGTTGACAAGCAGAGCTACATAAGGGTGATTCTGGGATGGGCGCAGGGCCTGTGTGGCACCTCAGGACATCTCCCTGTGTTCTATCTTTATTTATTTTTTTAAAGATTTACTTATTTATTCATGAAAGACACGCAGGGGGGGGGGGGGGCGGGCAGAGACACAGGCAGAGGGAGAAGCAGGCTCCATGCAGGGACCCTGATGCAGGACTTGATCCCGGGACTCCAGGATCAGGCCCTGGGCATAAACCACTAAACCGCTGAGCCACCCGGGCTGCTCATGTGTTCTGTCTTTAAGTGCAGCAAAATGACTTTGACCCCGTGGTCAGGTGAGGACCCTTCCGGAAGAGGTTTGGGGCCGATTTCTGAAAGCTCACAGCACTGCTCCTGCAGCACATGCACTCTCCAGTGCTGTGAGGCACCTCAGGGACCTTGACCGACGTGCTCAGCGGGCTCAGCGACTTGGCCATGTACAGCCTGCGGCGCACCAGCTCCCTGGCAGGTGACAGCCGGCTGCTCAGGGCCCACGCGGTGGCATCCACATGGCGTGCTGCCACGGCATGTGGCCTGTAGGGGGCAGAGGCCAGGCCTCCTGGTGGAGAGGGAGAGCAGATGGGCAGGAAGAAGCCACAAAGGGACATGTGCGGGTGGAAGACCCCTGCTAATGGGTGGTGAGGAAGCACAGATTTGGACCTGTTCATCCTCCACTAGAAAAGGAGAGGGCCAGTGAGGGGCTGGACAGACGTTGCCAGCTGACATTTGAGAGAGCACGGGCTATCCAGACTCACCAGGGTGTATACTCTGTCCCCAGGCTGGCTCTCCTGCACATCTCCTGTCCTTTTACCCACATAAATGTTACCTGAGCTGGCTCACTTGAGCCTGTCTGATTCCTCTGTCCCCACAAAATGGCCCAGCAGGGTTACTTGGACATGTCCTATTTCCAGGACAGGAAGTAGGATGTCTTCTGGTTCCCGTGACGGGCCCTGAGCTGGCTCACCTGGGTGTGTCCTGTTGTTACCTGGTGTATCTCATGCCCCTCTGTTGCCCCCTCATGAGCAGGTGTGGCCTGAACCACCTTGCTTCCCTCCTCCACTTCGCCTTTTGTTGACACATTTCGGGTTCTGGAATCACTGGTGATCAAGGCCCCATTCCTGTGGGGTTATCTTTTCTAACTGATTGTAAATTCTGTGAAGCAGGTCATGGATGTTCTGTGGCTACCCAGGATCAGCTGAATAGTCACTGCTTGATTCACAGGAACTTGGTTAAGAAGAGCTCCTTCTTCACAAATTCTGGAAGCGTAGAATCCTTTTATTTTTATTTTTTGAGATTTTATTTATTTATTCATGATAGAGAGAGAGAGAGAGAGAGAGAGAGGCAGAGACATAGGCAGAAAGAGAAGTAGGCTCCATGCACCGGGGGCCCGACGTGGGACTCGATCCCTGGTCTCTAGGATCGCGTCCTGGGCCAAAGGCAGGTGCTAAACCCCTGCACCACCCAGGGATCCCCTGGAAGTGTAGAATCCTTTTGGAAGGTGCAGTTTCTCTTGATATCAAATGCTCTACAGGATAGTTATCAAATGAGAATGCTTCTTTTTTTTTTTTTAAATTTAAATTCAATTAACATATAGTGTATTAGTTTCAGGGCTAGGGTTTAGTGATTTTTTTTTTTTTTGGTGGCTGAGTAATATTCCATTATATGATATACTACATCTTTATCCATTCATCTGTCCATGGACATCTAGGCACTTTCCACAGTTTGGCTATTGTTAACATTGCTGCTATGAACATTGGGGTGCAGGTGTCCCATTCAGATCACTGCATCTGTATCTTTGGGGTAAATACCCAGTAGTGCAGTTGCTGGGTTGTAGGGCAGCTTTATTTTTAACTTCTGAGAAATCTCCACACTGTTTTCCACAGTAGCTGCACGAGCTTGCATTCCCACCAACAGTGCAAGAGGGTTCCCCTTTCTCCCCATCCTCATCAATACCTGTTGTTTCTTGTGTTGTTAATCTTAGTCATTCTGACAGGTGTGAGGTGGTCTCTCATTGTGGTTTTGATTTGTATTTGCCTGATGTCAAGTGATATGGAGCATCTTTTCATGTGTCTGTTACCCATTTATATGACTTTTTTTGGATAAATGTCTGTTCATGTCTTCTGCCCATTTCTTGACTGGATTGTTTGTTTTTTGGGTGTTGAGTTTGATAAAATCTTTATAGATCTTGGATACTAGCCCTTTACTAATAAAACATATGCAAGTATCTTCTCCCATCTGTAGGTTGTCTTTTTTTTAAAAAGATTTTATTTATTTATTCATGAGAGACAGAGAGAGGCAGAAACATAGGCAGAAGGGGAAGCAGGCTTCCTCAGGGGAGCCTGATGCGGGACTCGACCCCACGACCCCAGGATCACAAGCCAAAGCCAAACACCCAACCACTGAGCCACCCAGGTGCCTCTGTAGGTCATCTTTTGGTTTTGTCGACTGTTTCTGTTGCTGTGTAGAAGTTTTTATCCTGATGAAGTCCCAGTAGTTCATTTTTGTTTTTGTTTCCCTTGCCTCTAGCAACATCTCTAATAAGAAGAGCTATAGCCAAAGTCAGGGGGTTTCAGCCTGTGTTCTCTATGATTTTGATGGGTTCCTGTCTCACATTTAGGTCTTTCATTTTAAATTTATTTTTGTGTATGATGTAAGAGAGTGGTCAAGTTTCATTCTTCTGTATGTGGCTGTCCAATTTTCCCAACAGCATTTGTTGCGGAGACTGTCCTTTTTTCCATTGCATATTCATTCTGCTGTGTTGAAGATTAGATGATTATAGAGTTGAATTTCTGGTTTCTCTAATCTGTTCCATTGATCTATGTGTCAGTTTTTGTGCCAGTACCGTACTGTCTTGATGACTACAGCTTGTAATATAACCTGAAGTCCAGCATTGTTATGCCTCCAGCTTTAGTTTTCTTTTTCAACATTCCTTTGGTTATTTAGGGTCTTTTTTGGCTCCATGCATATTTTAGGATCATTCGTTCTGTGTGAAAAATGCTGTGGTATTTTTTTTTTTTAATGCTGTGGTATTTTGATAGGGATTTTGTTAAATGTATAGATTGTTTTGGATAGCATAGATAGTTTAACAGTATTTGTTCTTCCAGTCAATGAGCTTGGAATGCTTTTCCATTTTTTTTTAACAACAGTTTTTTTTTTTTAAGATTTTAATTTATTTATTCATGAGACACTGAGAGAGAGAGAGAGAGAGAGAGAGAGAGGCAAAGACACAGGCAGAGGGAGAAGCAGGCTCCATGCAGGGAGCCTGACATGGGACTCGATCCTGGGTCTCCAGGATCACGCCCTGGGCTGACAGCGGTGCTAAACCGCTGAGCCCGCCAGGCTGCCCTGCTTTTCCATTTCTTTGTGTCCTCTTCACATTCTTTCATGAGTGTTCTATAGTTTTCAGAATATAAATCTTTTATCTCTATAGTTAGGCTTATTTCTAGATATCTTGTAGTTTTGGGTGCAATTGCAAATGAGATGAGTTCCTTTATATCTTTTTCTGCTCTTTGTTATTGGTGTATAGAAATGCAACAGATTTCAGCACATTGATTTTATATCCTGCAACTTTTCCAAATTCATGTTTCAATTCTAGCAATTTTTTTGTCGAGTCTTTTGGGTTTTCTACATAGAATATTATGTTGTCTGCAAATAGTGAAAGTTTGACTTCTTCCTTGTCAGTTTGGATCCCTTTTATTTCTTTGTGTTGTCTGATTACTGAAGCCGAGACTTCCAGTACTATGTTAAATAGGAATGGTGAGCATGGACATCCTTGTTTTGTTCCTGACTGTTGGGGAAAGACTCTCAGTTTTCCCCCACTGAGCATGATATTAGCTGTGGGTCTTTGGTATATGGCCTTAAAGATGCTGAGGTATGTTCCTTCTATCCCTACTTTGCTGAGAGGTTTTTATTTATTTTTTTAATCAGGGAAAGATGCTGTATTTTGTCAAATGCTTTTTCTGCATCTATTAACAGATCATATGGTTCTTACCCTTTCTTTTATTAACGTAGTGTATCACGTTGATTGATTTGTGAATGTTGAACCACCCTGGCAGCCCAGGAATAAATCCCACTTGATTGCGGTGAATAGTTCTTTTAATGTACTGCTGAATTTGATTTGCTAGTATTTTACTGAGAAATTTTGCATCCATGTTCATCAGGGGTATTGGTCTGTAATTCTTTTGAGTGGGGTCTTTGTCTGGTTTTGGGATAAAGGTAATGCTGGATTTATAGAATGAGCTTAGAAGTTTTCCTTCCTTTTCTATTTTCTAGAAAAGTTTGAGAAGAATAGGTATTCACTCTTCTTTAAATGTCTGGTATTATTGCCCTGGGAAGCCATCTGGCCCTGGACTTTCATTTGTTAGGAGATTTTTGATTGCTGATTCAATTTTTAAAAAAGATTTTATTTGTTTATTCATGAGAGACACAGGGAGAGCCAGAGATGTAGGTAGAGGGAGAAGCAGACTTCTTATAGGGAGCGTGATACAGGACTCCACCCCAGAACCCCAGGATCATGACCTGAGCCAAAGGCAGACACTCCACCACTGGGACACCCAGGTGCTCCACTGATTCAATTTCTTTGCTAGTCATGAGTCTCTTCACATTTTCTATTTCTTCCTGTTTCAGTTTTAGTAATTTGTAGGTGTCTAGGGATTTGTCCATTTATTCAGGTTTCCCAGTTTTTGGCATATACCTTTTCATAGTATTGTCTTATAATTGTTTTATGTTGTGGTGTTGATTGTGATCTCTCCTCTTTCATTTGCGATTTTATTTATTTGGGTCTTTTTTCTTTTTGATAAATCTGTCTAGGGGTTTATCAATTTTATTAATTATTTTGAAGAACCTGCTCTTAGTTTTGTTATTTCATTATATTGTTTTTTGTTGTTTTTATATCATTTACTTCTGCTCTAATCTTTATTATTTTCCTTCTTCTGCAGGCTTTAGGCTTTATTTGCTGTTCCTTTTCTAGCTCCTTTAGGTGTAAGGTTAAGTTGTGTATTTGAGACTTTTCTTGTTTCTTGAGGTAGGCCTGTATTGATATGTACTTCCCTCTTAGGACTGCCTTTGCTGCATCTCAGAGGTTTGGACAAACATGTTTTCATTTTCATATATTTAAAAAATTTCTTTTTTAATTTCCTGGTTGCCCCATTCATTCTGTAGTAGGATATTCTTTAATCTCCATGTATTTGTGGTCTTTCCAAACTTTTTTCTTGGGGTTGACTTCAAGATTCATAGTGTTGTGGTTTGAAAATGTACATGGTGTGACCTCAATTTTCTTTTACCTCTTGAGGGCTGATTTTTGACCCATTATGTGATCTGTTCTGGAGAATGTCCCATGTGCACTTGAAAGGGACGTGTATTCTGCTGCTTTAGGATGAAATGTTGTGAATATATCTGTTGAGTCCATCTGTTCCAGTTGTGTCAATCCAAGCCATTGTTTCCCTGTTGATTTTCTTAGATGACCTGTCTGATGCTGTAGTGGGTGTTAAAATCCCCTACTATGATTGTATTATTATCAATGAGTTTCTGTACATTTGTTATTAATTAATTGGTTTATATATTTAGGTACTCCCAAGTTGAGGGCATAAATATTTACAATTGTTTGATCTTCTTGACGGATGGTCTTCTTACTTTTTTTCCCTAAGATTTTATTTATTTATTCATGAGAGACACAGGGAAAGAGAGAGAGAGTGGCAGAGACACAGGCAGAGGGAGAAGCAGGTTCCATGCAAGGAGCCCGATATGGGACTCGATCCCAGGACTTCAGGATCACGCTCTGGACTGAAGGCAGACACCCAACTGCTGAGCCACCCAGGTGTCCCACCCTTCTTCATCTCTTGTTACAGTCTCTGGTTTCAAATCTAGTTTGTCTGGGGGCACCTGGGTGGCTCAGTGGTTGAGCATCTGTCTTTGGCTCAGGTTGTGATCCTGGGGTCCTGGGATCAGGTCCCACCTTGGCTTCCCAAGGGGAGCCTGCTTCTCCCTCTGCCTATGTCTCTGCCTCTCTCTGTGTCTTTCATGAACAAATAAATAAAATATTAAAACAAAAAAAAAATCTAGTGGGGATCCCTGGGTGGCTCAGCAGTTTAGTACCTGCCTTCGGCCCAGGGTGTGATCCTGGAGTCCCGGGATCGAGTCCCACAGCAGGCTCCTTGCATGGAGCCTGATGCTCCCTCTGCCTATGTCCCTGCCCCTCTCTCTCTCCCTCTGTGTCTCATGAATAAATAAATAAACTCTTTTAAAAAAATCTAGGGATCCCTGGGTGGCTCAGCGGTTTGGCGCCTGCCTTTGGCCCAGGGCGCGATCCTGGTAGACCCGGGATCGAATCCCGCGTCGGGCTCCCGGTGCATGGAGCCTGCTCCTCCCTCTGCCTGTGTCTCTGCGCCTCTCTCTCTCTCTGTGACTATCATAAATAAATAAAAATTTAAAAAAAATCTAGTTTGTCTAATATAAACAGACAAAGCTGGCTCCTCCAGCTTTCTTTTTTTTTTAAGATTTTATTTATTTTCCTCCAGCTTTCTTTTGATGTCCATTAGCATGAGAGATGATTTTCCATCCTCTGATGTTTAATCTGCTAGTCGCTGTATGACTAAAATGAGTTTCTTGTGGATCTTATTATGTAATCCATTCTGATACCCCATATGTTTTGATTGGAACATTTAGTTCATCTACATTCAGAGTGATTATTGAAAGATATGAATTTAGTGCCTTTGTGTTACCAGTAGAGCTGGTGTTTCTGGTGATGTTCTCTGGTCCTTTCTAGTCTTTGTTGCTTTTGGTCTCTTTTGTCTCCACTAAAAGAGTTCCCTTTAAAATTTCTTGCTGGGCTGGTTTAGTGGTCATGAACTCCTTTATTTTTTGTCTGATTGGGCAACTCTTTATCTCTCCTTCTATTCTGAATGACAGCCTTGCTGGATAAAGAATTCTTGGCTGCATGTTTTTCCCATTCAGCATATTGAATATTTCTTTCCACTCTTTTCTGGCCTGCCAAGTCTCTCTGGACAGATCTGCTGTGAACCAGATCCGTCTTCCCTTGTAGTTAAGGACTCCCACCCCCACCCCCGCACCCCCAGCTGCTTTCAGGATTCTTGTGTGTGTATTTTGTGGATTTGACTATGATGTGCCTTGGTGATGGTCGGCTTCTGCTGAATTTAGTGGAAGTTCTCTGTGCTCTTGAATTCTTTTTTTTTTAATAAATTAATTTTTTATTGTGTTCAATTTACCAACATGCAGAATACCACCCAGTGCTCATCCCGTCAAGTGTCCCCCTCAGTGCCCATCACCCATTCACCCCCACCCCCCGCCCTCCTCCCCTTCCACCACCCCTAGTTCATTTCCCAGAGTTAGGAGTCTTTAAGTTCTGTCTCCCTTTCTGATATTTCCCACACATTTCTTCTCCCTTCCCTTATATTCCCTTTCACTATTATTTATATTCCCCAAATGAATGAAAACATACACTGTTTGTCCTCCGATTGACTTACTTCACTCAGCATAATACCCTCCAGTTCCATCCACGTTGAAGCAAATGGTGGGTATTTGTCATTTCTAATGGCTGAGTAATATTCCATTGTATACATAAACCACATCTTCTTTATCCATTCATCTTTCGATGGACACCGAGGCTCCTTCCACAGTTTGGCTATTGTGGACATTGCTGCTAGAAACATTGGGGTGCACGTGTCCCGGCGTTTCATTGCATTTGTATCTTTGGGGTAAATCCCCATCAGTGCAATTGCTGGGTCATAGGGCAGGTCTATTTTTAACTCTTTGAGGAACCTCCACACAGTTTTCCAGAGTGGCTGCACCAGTTCACATTCCCACCAACAGTGTCAGAGGGTTCCCTTTTCTCCGCATCCTCTCCAACATTTGTTGTTTCCTGTCCTGTTAATTTTCCCCATTCTCACTGGTGTGAGGTGGTATCTCACTGTGGTTTTGATTTGTATTTCCCTGATGGCAAGTGATGAGGAGCATTTTCTCATGTGCATGTTGGCCATGTCTATGTCTTCCTCTGTGAGATTTCTCTTCATGTCTTTTGCCCATTTCATGATTGGATTGTTTGTTTCTTTGGTGTTGAGTTTAATAAGTTCTTTATAGATTTTGGAAACTAGCCCTTTATCTGATACGTCATTTGCAAATATCTTCTCCCATTCTGTGGGTTGTCTTTTAGTTTTGTTGACTGTATCCTTTGCTGTGCAAAAGCTTCTTATCTTGATGAAGTCCCAATAGTTCATTTTTGCTTTTGTTTCTTTTGCCTTCCTGGATGTATCTTGCAAGAAGTTACTGTGGCCGAGTTCAAAAAGGGTGTTGCCTGTGTTCTCCTCTAGGATTTTGATGGAATCTTGTCTCACATTTAGATCTTTCATCCATTTTGAGTTTATCTTTGTGTATGGTGCAAGAGAGTGGTCTAGTTTCATTCTTCTGCATGTGGAGGTCCAATTTTCCCAGCACCATTTATTGAAGAGACTGTCTTTCTTCCAATGGATAGTCTTTCCTCCTTTATCGAATATTAGTTGACCATAAAGTTCAGGGTCCACTTCTGGATTCTCTATTCTGTTCCATTGATCTATGTGTCTGTTTTTGTGCCAGTACCACACTGTCTTGATGACCACAGCTTTGTAGTACAACCTGAAATCTGGCATTGTGATGCCCCCAGATATGGTTTTCTTTTTTAAAATTCCCCTGGCTATTCGGGGTCTTTTCTGATTCCACACAAATCTTAAAATAATTTGTTCTAACTCTCTGAAGAAAGTCCATGGTATTTTGATAGGGATTGCATTAAACGTGTAAATTGCCCTGGGTAGCATTGACATTTTCACAATATTAATTCTGCCAATCCATGAGCATGGAATATTTTTCCATCTCTTTGTGTCTTCCTCAATTTCTTTCAGAAGTGTTCTATAGTTTTGAGGGTATAGATCCTTTACATCTTTGGTTAGGTTTATTCCTAGGTATCTTATGCTTTTGGGTGCAATTGTAAATGGGATGGACTCCTTAATTTCTCTTTCTTCAGTCTCATTGTTAGTGTATAGAAATGCCACTGATTTCTGGGCATTGATTTTGTATCCTGCCACGCTACCGAATTGCTGTATGAGTTCTAGCAATCTTGGGGTGGAGGCTTTTGGGTTTTCTATGTAGAGTATCATGTCATCAGCGAAGAGGGAGAGTTTGACTTCTTCTTTGCCAATTTGAATGCCTTTCATGTCTTTTTGTTGTCTGATTGCTGAGGCTAGGACTTCCAGTACTATGTTGAATAGCAGTGGTGAGAGTGGACATCCCTGTCTTGTTCCTGATCTTAGGGGAAAGGCTCCCAGTGCTTCCCCATTGAGAATGATATTTGCTGTGGGCTTTTCATAGATGGCTTTTAAGATGTTGAGGAATGTTCCCTCTATCCCTACACTCCGAAGAGTTTTGATCAGGAATGGATGCTGTATTTTGTCAAATGCTTTCTCTGCATCTAATGAGAGGATCATATGGTTCTTGGTTTTTCTCTTGCTAATATGATGAATCACATTGATTGTTTTACGAGTGTTGAACCAGCCTTGTGTCCCGGGGATAAATCCTACTTGGTCATGGTGAATAATTTTCTTAATGTGTTATTGGATCCTATTGGCTAGTATCTTGTTGAGAATTTTTGCATCCATGTTCATCAGGGATATTGGTCTGTAATTCTCCTTTTTGGTGGGGTCTTTGTCTGGTTTTGGAATTAAGGTGATGCTGGCCTCATAGAACGAATTTGGAAGTACTCCATCTCTTTCTATCTTTCCTAACAGCTTTAGTAGAATAGGTATGATTTCTTCTTTAAACGTTTGATAGAATTCCCCTGGGAAGCCATCTGGCCCTGGACTCTTGTGTCTTGGGAGGTTTTTGATGACTGCTTCAATTTCCTCCCTGGTTATTGGCCTGTTCAGGTTTTCTATTTCTTCCTGTTCCAGTTTTGGTAGTTTGTGGCTTTCCAGGAATGCGTCCATTTCTTCTAGATTGCCTAATTTATTGGCGTATAGCTGTTCATAATACATTTTTAAAATCGTTTGTATTTCCTTGGTGTTGGTAGTGATCTCTCCTTTCTCGTTCATGATTTTATTAATTTGAGTCGCCTCTCTCTTCTTTTTAATAAGGTTGGCTAATGGTTTATCTATCTTATTAATTCTTTCAAAGAACCAACTCCTGGTTCTGTTGATCTGTTCTACAGTTCTTCTGGTCTCGATTTTGTTGAGTTCTGCTTGAATTTTAATTAACTCTCTTCTTCTGCTGGGCGTAGGGTCCATCTGCTGTTTTTTCTCTAGCTCCTTTATGTGTAAGGTTAGCTTTTGTATTTGAGTTCTTTCCAGTTTTTGAATGGATGCTTGTATTGCGATGTATTTCCCCCTCAGGACTGCTTTTGCTGCATCCCAAAGATTTTGAACGGTTGTATCTTCATTCTCATTAGTTTCCATGAATCTTTTTAATTCTTCCTTAATTTCCTGGTTGACCCTTTCATCTTTTAGCAGGATGGTCCTTAACCTCCACGTGTTTGAGGTCCTTCCAAACTTCTTGTTGTGATTTAGTTCTAATTTCAAGGCATTATGGTCTGAGAATATGCAGGGGACGATCCCAATCTTTTGGTATCGGTTCAGACCCGATTTGTGACCCAGTATGTGGTCTATTCTGGAGAAAGTTCCATGTTGTGCTCTTGGTTTCAATGTCTGTGTCCTTCCTCAGATTAGACAACTTTAATAATTTGTTCAAATAAAACTTCTGCCCCCTTTTCACTCTTTTCATCTTCTGGGACTCCTATGATATGAATGTTGTTGTTTAGTAAGTTACTGAGTTCCCTAAGTCTGCCTCTGTGATCCATTACCTTTCTTGTTTTTATGGCTTCCCCTTGGGACTGCATCTCAGTTATAGCATTTTTAATGTCGTCCTGACTATATTTTAATTCTTTTATCTCTACAGGAAGGGATTCTCTAGTGTCTTCTGTCCTTTTTTCCAGCCCAGCTACTATCCTTATTTTTTTTTTAAACTTTTTTTTTTAATTTTTATTTATTTATGATAGTCACACAGAGATAGAGAGAGAGAGGCAGAGACATAGGCAGAGGGAGAAGCAGGCTCCATGCACCGGGAGCCCGATGTGGGATTCGATCCCGGGTCTCCAGGATCGCGCCCTGGGCCAAAGGCAGGCGCCAAACCGCTGCGCCACCCAGGGATCCCAGCTACTATCCTTATAATCATTGTTTTCAATTCTAACTCAGGCATCTTACTTATATCTGTATTGATTAACTCCCTAGTTGTGAGTACTACCTTGTATTCTCTTTTGGGAGTGAATTTCTCCATCTCGTTATTTTGTCCAGAAAAGAAAGAAGAATGCACAAGAAAAACAATAACAATAACAAGAACCCCCCAATCTAGTGTGTTTTGTCCTGCTTGTTGAAAGAATCTAGATCCCAAAATAAGAAAGAAAAAAAGAAAGTACAATGAAAATAAACAAAAAAGGCATACACATAAAAAATAAAATTAAAAATTTAATAAAAAAGAATTGAGGAAAATAAATGAATAAATAATAAAGAATAAAAGTATAAAGGAAACTAGATCCTACTTTCCCCCTAGAGCTGAAGCTTTGTAGCCCTCTGTGATCAGTAAGCTGGGTGGGAGCGAGTTGTCTGCGTGGGTCTTCTGGGGGAGGGCCTGTTGCTCTGATCATAAGGGGCCCCCGTCTTAGTGGAAATGCACCTGCAGCACCCAGAGGCAGAGTGTAAGAGCCTCCAGCCTCAACGAGGCAGCACTGTCGTGCTCCCTGAAGACTCAATGCGGACAGGCAAGATGAATATGGGGGTACCTGCTTCTGTGGCCCTGGAGCTCATCATCCCGCCTCCCAGTCTGCAGTGAGCCTTCACAGAAGAACCATCAAGCACTCTTGTCTCCACAGTTTCTGTCAGAACCCTGCATTCACCCTGCCTGTGTCTGAGCTTTTTTTTTTTTTAATTTTTATTTATTTATGATAGTCACACACACACACACAGAGAGAGAGAGAGAGAGAGAGAGAGAGAGAGAGAGGCAGAGACACAGGCAGAGGTAGAAGCAGACTCCACGCACCGGGAGCCCGACGTGGGATTCGATCCCGGGTCTCCAGGATCGCGCCCTGGGCCAAAGGCAGGCGCCAAACCGCTGCGCCACCCAGGGATCCCTGAGCTTTTATTTATTTATTGTTTTTATCTCAGACAAGTGACTGAGTTTCAAAACTCCCAATTTTAGGGACTCCAGTGGTGGAGGCCGGTGCTCTTCCTCCCAGGGAGGGTCTCCTCCCATTTCTGCCCTTTACTGGTCTGTCCCAGGAAAGCGGTGCCGTGACTGCCCAGGGGTTTGCAGTTTATGGCAACACAGAGCAGAAAGCTGGCCCCTAGAGCCGCTGCTATCAGCTTGTTTCCCCACTCCTGTGCCTGGGAAGAGTTGGTGCCACTGTTCTTGTGACCCTGGGGGTTCCTGAGCCCACCCTGTCGCTCCTGGGGCTCCCCCTGACTGCGCCACCCAAGCACCGTTAAGGCAGGTGTGTCCCCCACTCTAGCAGACTTCTGAAAGTTCCTATTTTGTGCTCTGCTGCTTATGGTACTGTGCGTAGACCCCATAAGCTAGCTCCCTGGCCCTGCGTGATGTGGGGCTGTATTTCCCCCAGATCAACTGATTGATTTTTTTTAAAGACCTTGTTTCTCTGTAATCTCTACACTCAAGGTGGGGCTTGAACTCACTACCCCAAGATCAAGAGGTGCATGCTCTTACCAACCACACTAAGCCAGCCAGGCTACCTTTGAGATATATATATATATATATATATATATATATATATATATATATATATATATAAATTGAACCAGCCATGCAGCATGTTTCAGGGCAGAAATTGAGCCCAACTTTGAAGTTTTATGGAGTCATTTAGACCTTGATAAATGTTAAAGAAAGCATATCTTGCACAGGAGCCCAGGGAGCAGGGCCCACACACATTAAAAGTTGACAATTTCCTTTACCAGTGTTTATTTAACTGATGATTAATTAAAGTGCTGTTCAGTGGCAAACGTTGTTCTCAGATTGGGATATAGTAAGAACGTTCTATGATTTGGAGATAGCTAAAGCTCCCCCCTCATGGATTTAATGTTCTAGTTGGACACAGAGATAGACAAGCAAGCAAAGAGATATAAAACATGGCATTGGGGCATCTGGCTGCCTTGGTCGGTTGAGTGTGCAACTCTTGAGCTCAGGGTTGTGAGTTTGAGCCCCATGCTGGGTATAGAGATTACATAAAAATAAAATATTTAAAAAATAATAAATGGATAAACAAATAAGACATGGCATCAAAGGTAAGTGCTTGCTTCAGAAAAAAAAAAAGTGAAACGGAATATGTCTAACCTGCAACCTATGCTTTATCAGCCCTGCTTTCACTACTTTGCCCAGATGATGTTGTCCATAAATGACGGTCCCACCTGAGTGGAGTGGGCTTCTTTCATTGTAAGACCCATGTTCCCCCTTGTTCTGCAGGGAGAGAAGAGCTCTGAAGGCATGAGTTAGGTGGATCACTATAAATCTAGGCAATTATCATTCCTGAAACCAGTAGCCAAAGCTCTGCCTCCTTTTAGGACCCAATGTCTTTATTTATTTTTTAAAAAATTTTATGTATTTATTCATGAGAGACAGAGAGACACAGAGACACATGCAGAGGGAGAAGCAGGCTCCATGCAGGGAGCCTGATGTGGGACTCGAGCCCAGGATCCCGGGATCAGGTCCTGAGCCTCAACCGCTGAGCCACCCAGGTGTCCTCCAATGTCTTTAAAAAGCCTGTATTGGGGATCCCTGGGTGGCGCAGCGGTTTGGCACCTGCCTTTGGCCCAGGGCACGATCCTGGAGACCTGGGATCGAATCCCACGTCGGGCTCCCGGTGCATGGAGCCTGCTTCTCCCTCTGCCTGTGTCTCTGCCTCTCTCTCTCTCTGTGACTATCATAAAATAAATTA
The DNA here is from genome assembly GCF_053574225.1 of Canis aureus. Classification (NCBI taxonomy): domain Eukaryota; kingdom Metazoa; phylum Chordata; class Mammalia; order Carnivora; family Canidae; genus Canis; species Canis aureus. The sequence continues at coordinate 38,282,884 of NC_135634.1, read as the reverse complement.
AAAAAAAAATTAAAAAAAAATAAAAAAAATAAAAAAAATAAAAAGCCTGTATTGGGAATGTGAACTGGTGCAGCCACTCTGGAAAACTGTGTGGAGGTTCCTCAAAGAGTTAAAAATAGATCTGCCCTACGACCCAGCAATTGCACTGCTGGGGATTTACCCCAAAGATACAGATGCAGTGAAACGCCGGGACTCCTGCACCCCGATGTTTCTAGCAGCAATGTCCACAATAGCCAAACTGTGGAAGGAGCCTCGGTGTCCATCGAAAGATGAATGGATAAAGAAGATGTGGTCTATGTATACAATGGAATATTCCTCAGCCATTAGAAAAGACAAATACCCACCATTTGCTTCGATGTGGATGGAACTGGAGGGTGTTATGCTGAGTGAAGTAAGTCAATCGGAGAAGGACAAACATTATATGGTCTCATTCATTTGGGGAATATAAATAATAGTGAAAGGGAATAGAGGGGGAGGGAGAAGAAATGGGTAGGAAATATCAGAAAGGGCGACAGAACATGAAGACTCCTAACTCTGGGAAACGAACTAGGGGTGGTGGAAGGGGAGGAGGGCAGGGGGTGGGGGTGACTGGGTGGCGGGCACTGAGAGGGGCACTTGATGGGATGAGCACTGGGTGTTATTCTGTATGTTGGCAAATTGAATGCCAATAAAAAATTTATTATTAAAAAAAAAAAGCCTGTATTGTCATTGGCTTGAATGAAGGGAAGAGGCTGAGTTAGAATTATGAAGAACAAAGTAGGGGGAAAAACAGCAGTTGAGAGAATGACAGATTTCACCATCTGTAGCCTTCGAAATGATCGTGTCCTTTCCTAAGAGAGAGCCCCACCTCTGTAAAATGTTTCCTACCGCTCTTCACTAATTGTCGGAATCCAGCAAGCACATTCCCACGCCCCAGCACCCCTCTGCAGTCATAAATTGTAGCATCTCTGATCTATTCTATTGTGTGACTAGAACATTGTGTATTTAACCATTCTGCTGCTGTTTGACAACATTCAGGGGGATTCTGACTTTTGTTTTTTTTGGAGGGGGGTATGTGTGTGATTCTATTGCTGTGCAGCTATCTGATCCTCGAGCTGTATCATCCTAGCACTGAAATGACTAGAAACAGCATTTATCATTTCTGGTGCGGTGCAGGGTGGCTAGTTGGGTTCTACTGGTCGACCCTGGGCTCGCTCAAGCAGTGGTTTCCGCTGGAGCGTCAGCTGAGTTTGAAGGTCCCCTTGGCTACATTCATGTGTTTGGGATTTGGTTCCAGCTGGGCGCCGGCTGCTTCTCTTCTCCTGGTTGCCTCTCAAGCTGGGAGCCAGACCTCGGGGCTGCCCTATGGGGGAGCTCCTGAGGGACAAGCTACCCGATGGGCCTAGCCCTGGGACTGCCTGTGTGTGGGAGTCGGGTGGGGAGGGGTTGGAGAAGAGGCCAGGGTCCCTGGGTCCCCTCCGCTGCCAGGCCCCCAGGCTGAGCCCCACTCTGACCCAGCCCCTTCTTGCTAGGACGTGGAGGATGCCTTCCACACGCTGGTGTGAGAGATCCAGAAGCACAGGGTGGGAAAGGAGAGCCCACCTGATGAGGGTGGCCCAGGTTGCATGAGCTGCAAGTGCCTGCTGTCCTGACGTCCCGTCCTGGCTGGCTGTGCCCCAGGAGTACAGGCATGGGGCGAGGAAGGAGGGAAGCGCCACTGGAGTCCGGCCAGCCCAGGTTCCCTGGACAGAGAGACCACAGACCTCCCAGGACGCTTTGCATAGACTGTCGTGAACTTTCCCCACTGGCCTCCTGGCTGTCACTGTCTCCCAGCCCCGTCCTGGCCTGCAGGGCACAGGCTGAGTCGCAGTAAATTCTTTGATGGTCCTGCCCCTGGCGTCTGGCTGACACTGGAAGGCACGTGGGAACATCAGCTTTGTCTCCCTGGCCTCCCCTCTGCAGGGACAGGTCAGGGGGCCTGGGCGGTGCCACCCTCCTCCTTTCTGGGGGTCTTTCCAGCGCTGCTTGTACAGGGCTCTGGAGCCACAGAGACAGGCTGGCTTTGCATTTTAACACTTTATTGAACTTTCAAAGGCAAACAGGGACTCAGAACCAAGGGTGCGTGCCTTCCCCTGGGGAGGGAGACCTTGTCCTTTAGGGGAATGCCGAAATCACACGGGGGTGTGGGTCTAGAGTTCCCCACCTTGGAGCCGGTGTGACTCCGGGTGGGGGCACATTTCCTGAGTTTGGGCCAGAAGGGGCAGTTCTGAGGACAGCAGACCTGACCTGGACCTGCAGCTTTTGGGTTCCTGGGGCGGGTCCCAGCAAGTCTGCTGGACCCTGGCCTCTGGCATATTGGTGCCAGGTGACTGCTCGAGACCCAGCATGTGGAGGAGCCGCCTCCTAGTGTGGGTGAGGGTGGGGCCCACCTGCCTGCCCCTGCTTATCCCTTAGCCGGGGTGTCCTGTTATTCCCAGTTGTCCTAGGTCGGCAACCAGGATCTGTGGGGAACGCCCAGGTCCCAGGTGGCCACAGACTGCTCTGAGGGGGCTTGCCCAGCCTTGGAGCAGAATCCAGGATTGGCCAGGACCACCAGGGGGCTAGATCCCATCTGTCTTCATTCTGGCCCTGGGTGGGGCTTGTGTCATCTGTGCTGCCAGGCCAGCCCAAGCCCCTCTGGGTCAGGGACTTGTGTCCTGTTGGGTGCTGCCACCCTCCAGGAAGGATGGTGCCACGAAGTAGGGCATGGTGCTGGCTGGCCAGAGCCTCAGAGGCCCCACACTCACTATCACACTCTGCTCCAGAAGCTGGTGAGCATTGAGCTTTCCTGTGGATACAGAGATCAGAGGGTCCCAGGCATGTGCAGGGCTTGGGGCAGCTGGCTCAGCGTTGCCCTGGCTCTGTCTTGGCTGTGACAGTCACTGCCCAGCGAGGGGCATGAGCTGCAGTGGCCACAGGGTAGGAAGGATGTCCTGGTCCCTATAGCATCATCTTTAGTGGACTGGGTGAACCCCATGTTGGAAGCCCCTGGGGGGTTCCAGGGCCTGGTCTGTCGTGTGGCTTCTGGGGTGGCCCAGGCAGGTGCTGAAAGGAAGGGGACCCAGTGTTCTGGCTTCAAGCCCATGTCCAGGGGCCACCTGCCTTCACCCTCCTGGTTCACTGGGAGCACGGGGAGGGAATGTCATCGCTGTGGGGGCAGCCAAGCCAGTGAGTAGTCTGGGCTGGGGGCAGCCGGGCCAGAACTAGAGCCCCTGATGTTCCCAGACACAGGTGTGCAGCCATGGACTCTGGGGAGCTTCCCTCCTGCAGCAGCTCCTCGGCCTTGAGGACGGCCTGGCCAGGAAGGGGTCCAGGCTGCTCAGGTTGCGTGGCTGGCCGCAGGGCCAGTTTATCTACGTTTGGCAACTACTCAATGCTAGGAGAAGGGTGGAGAGGCCTGGGTTCTGGGGACACTTGCTCCAGGCCCAGGGGCATCATGGGGAACTCTTCAGGTCCTGCTGGAAAGAGGCAGACTGGGTTAGCATCTCAAGCAGGCTGTGTGTCCCAGCTGGGGGCGGGGGGGGGGGGGGGCTCCAGGTGTCCTCAGGTCTCCCTGAGTGGCTACCTGGCCTGACCCTGATCATAGCCCTTCATGCTGCTGGTGCCCAGCCCCTGCAGTGAGTGCCCGCATGCCCAGCCCTGGCCTGGTTTCCCTGAGGTTGGAGCAGAAGAGGAGAGGCCTAGAGATGAGGAGGAAGGCGCCAGGGACTCTGTCCACTGTGGGTGCCCCAGAAGGCTGAATTGGGAGGGGACTGGGCCCTGAGCCCACTTGGTGGGGGCAGATCATACTTCATCCTTCGGAGCTGGGCCATGGAGGCCCGAAGGTGTCTGAGCACCACCTCATCCTCCAGGGCCCAGGGCTGGGCCAGCGAGTCCTGCAGAAACTCCCAAAGACCTTCCAAGGGCAGCTTCAGGAGGTGTTCTGGGCAGTAGGTGTGTGTCAGACCCAGAGGGGCCCACCCTGTGGCCCCAGGGTGCCTCCAGGGGCAGTGGAAGGGGCCCAGCTGTGGCCAGGAGCACTGTGAGCAGTGCCATGGCCAAGGCCTCATGCTGCTGCTCGTCTCAGGGGGCCCCATTCAACCCCCTTCGCCCCAGGCCTGGGTGCTGCTCAGAGTAGTGGGGTGACACCCCTGCCTTCCTCTCTCCCCGGGCACACCTGGGCTCCCAGGGGCTCACTTACTGCTGTGCACCTTGAGGATGGTGTAAGCCACGGCTGTGAGCATGCGCTCCCCGTCCAGGATGTAGGAGTCCCTGAGCTTCAGGGGGAGCGAGAAGGGGGCCTAGGGGACAGCGGGGTGGGAGGAGCGGCCTGAGCAGGGCCACTGGGGGTCTCAGCTCTGACTATGGACTGCCATCTGCCCACAGCCCCTGCTGCCCCGTCTGCATAAGATGAGGCCCTACAGCCCCTCCTGTGCGTGCACTCCGCCCAGGAGATCAGGGCTCCAGGCCACTCCAGGTTCCAACCCTGGCCAGCACCACCCGAAAACCTGGGAGGTAACAGACTCTGCCCCCACTTGGTGGCTACTCACCTGGAGAGGACTCCAGGCTGGCGGCAGAATAGGCCGAGGCCTTGTCCACACCCCAGGCTGACCTGGCCTTACTGGGGGAACTGAGGCAGAGACAGCATCCCCCAGAACCTTCTCAAGGAGCCCTCTGGGCTTCTCCAGGATGGGTCTGGGCTGCCAGCCGCAGCCCTAGGGCCCCGAGGTCGGGCCTGGCTTGTCTGGAGGGTGGGGCTGAGCTCGGCCCTTCCTGAGGTCAGGGAGCAGGTCAGGGAGCAGGTGTCCTTGGGTGGCTTCACTCAATTGATGAAACACTGAAGGAACCACTTGGGCGTGTAAATGCTGGTGCACATCTGTTCCTCATCCTGGCGGAAGGGCAGAAAGTGCTCAGGACCACCCAGCAGCCCTGTGGAGCCAGATGGACACGGTCCCCATGGCCCTGCTCAGCCCCGAGGGCACCCCCGGGCCCTCCAGGAGGAGGAACATGACACCAAACTCCGGCCAGCTCAGAAGGGCTCTGCCGGCCTCTACCCCCGCCCCAGGCCTCGGGGACAGTGCCTCTGGGGAGCTTCTAGTCACCGAGTGCTTCTTCAGCTTTGGGAGAGCTTTGTTGAGAAGGTTCTCGTGAGGGGCTAGTTTGGGAAACCCTGGAATGAAGAAGCCTGAGAAGGCCCCAGGCCCCCAACAATCAGGGCCTTTTCCCGCACGCAGTCAGGGGAGTGAGTTGTGGCAGGTGCCTCCTCCTGTGGCAGGTCCCATGCCCTGACCCCGGTGTGTGCCTGCAGCCCTCCTGAGCCCTGACTGGACTCTCTCTTCCCAGGGAGCGGGACCCCCTTCCAGGCCGGGGGTGGGCAGGGCCAGAGGACCCTCATCCTCACAGAGACCCCGCTGGGTGTGCGCCCTGGGCTGAGGACCAGGCCCGTCAGACCCAGCACCCTCTTTCCTGCAGTGGCCACAGTGGGGGCAGGTGGGTCGCCAGCAACGAAGGCAGGGGGTGCCGGCCACAGGGAGGGTGATGGGGTGTGCATGGCCTTCTCTGGGTCTTGGGAGTCAGTCCGGGGGCACACGGGAGGCTGGAGATGTTGCACCTGGGCTTCGTCTGGCTGTGGGCTGTGGGTGGCCTGGGGGGCAAGCAGGCAGCCCGACAGGAGGCTGAAGGAGCCGTGCGGGTACTAGACTGGCCTGCAAATCGTGGGGCCGGTGGCTGTGGCTCCAGGCCCCTGAAGGCCACCTGGAGAGGCAGGTGGGAAGGATGGGTGGGGGTCCCCGCCTGTCCCACTGCTGGGCAGCCCTGCAGGGAGGCTCTCCTGAGCTCCAATCCCATCCGGCGGCCAGTCCAGCCCCTACGGTGCATGGTGTGCCTCTCGTTGGTCATCAGCTGGGCCAGCGCCCAGAAGGCGTCCTCCTCAGTCAGAAACATCAGTAGGACGGCCACGATCTGGCTCGTGTCCTGGCAGTAGCCCACCTCCCGCAAGAGCCAGACCCTCGTGGATGGTGTCCGCCCCCAAGGCCACCTCGGAGCCCTCCCTGTCTCAGGCGTCAGGTTCCGACAGCTTCCCTACAACCCAGGCTCCCAGAGGGCGAGGAGAGCTCAGGCGCCAGCACCACGCAGCCCTGCTACCAAGCTCTGCGGGTACCATGCCAGGGCCCCCTTCCTCAGACCAGGAGGAGGGGCCTCCGTGAGGTGTGCCAGGCTGAAGGGGACCAGCCGGGTCTGGAGACCCCGCCATGAGCGCAGTCCAGGGGCCTGACTCTGGCACCTGGAGGGCCAAGATACCGCCACGGAGCTGTGGAGTGTCTGAGCTGGTGCTCCTCAGGGAGAACCTTCTGGAATGTGCAATAGAAGGGGAGCAGCCTTCTGGTCCACCACGGCCTTATGCAGTTCAGGGGAACGGGAGACTTCCTGCCACCCAGGTTCTGATTAGTAATACCGTCTCTTCAGAATCCAGACCCGAGTTTTAGGACAGCAGGGGTGCACGCTAGAGCCCCGGGCAGCCCCGGCACTCAGGCAGTCAGGCGGCCTCCCTCCCTCTCGGGGAGGTCTGCACCCCAGCCCCCTGCCCGGGTCCTAGGAGAGAGAGCATCTTGGGACAGTGGAAGCTGGGGTCCTAACTCTGTGTCCTGTTTGTGTCCTGTTTGGTCACAAACACTCAAGGCAAGGACACCCGTGGGGAGCAGGGCTGGGGCAGGGACACTCACGGTGCCGTACACGGAATAGGCCGACAGCACGTGGAACGGGGCCTGCTGCCTAGGAGGGGACAGCGGGGTGGTTTGCTCAGTGTGGCCACAGGCCCAGCGGGTCCGGCGAGGTGCTGACACCAGCCCCAGCCACGCAGGCCCTGCGGTCTTCAGGGCACCTCAGGGGGACCTTCCTCTGGGGTCAGGTCTGTACACGGTGACAGGCAGTATCTCCCACATACATCGTGCTGGGAGGTTATTTGCATTCTGGGGTTTCCCGTTTGCCTCCATGAGAGCTTCTGCTGTGGGATGTGCAGCTCCTGGGCTCCCCCTTCCAGCCCTGGGCCAGCCCCCCCACCCTGAACCCCCCCCGGGAGCCAGGTGCTCCCCTGCACCTGCTCCCGGCAGCCCCTGATGCCTCTTCTCTCCCTGCTGTGGCTTGTTCCCAGTGTCCCTTGGGTGCCACCGGCCACCATCTGGCCGCCTGCCCTGAGCCAGCGCAGCAGGTGCATCCAGGGCGCTGAGCGCGTCCGCAGCGCCTTCCTAGGTGGCCCTGAACTGGACTCTGTTTTAGGGATTCTCGTGCCCGCTCATCCCAGAGCATTTCGGGTGCTTCCAGGTTTGAGGCATCGTGAAGAGAGCAGGGAATGCTCGTGCGGGTTTGAGACGGATAAAAGGTTTGACCCAGTTGGGTCACTATCTACGAGCACGTTGGGGCATATGGTGAGGCCCGCTCAGCCCTGCCAGAAGCCGCCCGCCTGCCCTCCCGCCCGGCTGCAGGAGTCTGCACCCCCAGCTCCCGCTGCCCCCCATGCCTGGGGTCCAGGTCTGCGTGACCCAGCTGCACTCTGAGGGCCAAGGGCGACACAAGGGTCACCGGGTTCAGGGGCACAAGACACCTCTCCTCTATGCAGGAGCATTGACGTCTCGTGGTGAAATGGTCTGAGGGGCCCCCCGGGAAGCCCCAGTGCACCCCCGCCTAGTGGCTCCGGCAGCCCTGTCCCCGGTGCCCTCCAGGTCAGCCTCTGTGGGTGACACACACCGCCAGGCACCGCACGCTGCGCAGACAGAGCTCCATCCTCTGCCTCCATCCACCTGCACCCCACCCTGTCCTGGGGCTCACACTGCACTCCCCTCCCTCCCGCTCAGCCCCTGGGGACTCTACAGGACACCTGGGCTTCTGATGGGAACAGACCCTCCAGAGAACCCTAAGGTGCCCGCCGAGGTGTGAACATACCTCCACACTACGAGCTACACCACATCCTTGCAGGGGGGTGATTGTGTGTGGGACGTGGTGTGGGGGGGATGGCGTCGGGGGGAAGGTGTGGGGGGCATGGTGTAGGGGGGATGGTGTGGGGGTCATGGCATGGGGGTGATGGTGTGGGGGGCATGGTGTGGGTGGGATGGTGTGGGGGCAATGGTGTGGGGAGTGATGATGTGGGGGGGTGATGATGTGGGTAGGATGGTGTGTGGGCGATGGTATGGGGGTGATGATGTGGGGGGTGATGATGTGGGGGTGATGGTGTGGGGGGCGATGGTGTGACAGGTTGCTCTCAGGGGGATGGTGTAGGGGCGTGATGGTGTGGAGGCAATGGTGTGGGTGGGATGATGTGGGGGGATGGGTAGGGGGCAATGGCGGGGGGGCTGATGGTGTAGAGGGGATGGTGTGGGGGGCATGTAGACACAGGGCATCCCCGTTTTCTGAGACACATCTGGAGACATCTACAGATAAAGTCGATCCCAGGTCCTGGGTTTGCTGTGACACATTTGGTGCCGGGGACCCGTGTGGTCACTACAGGACCCTGGCTGGACTGCGGACAGCATCTGGGGTTCATCATACTATGTATGTTTACAAACAGTGCAATTTGTCTAAAATAAAATGCAAAAAATTCAGAAATGCAAAAAACACTGAGGTTGGGTGTCACTTTGACCTGTGCAACCCCCATTCGATCCATGCGTGTCCTGGTCCAGCTGTGGCTGTGCTGCCTGGCCCCCAGGTCCCCTTACTGCCCCCCACAGTCCCCACCCTCTGCCCACTGCTTGTCATGGAGGAGCTCCCCACCACCTTGGGGTTCAGCTCAAACAGTGACAATGGGAGGCCCTGTCCTGTGCCCTCTCCATCACTGAGACCCCAGGGTGGGGGGCACTCTACCATAAGACAGCATTTTGTTTGCTGCCCTCATTCCCCCTCTCTCCAGAGACCCCGTGTTCCCCACCCAGGAGCCCCCTGGGTCTCTCTGGCCAGGAATGTCCCTGGGGCCCCTGGAACGCTGCTTGCCCAGCAGTCTCACCTGACCCTATAAGTGGTCCCAGAACATGATGTGGTTGCGGAAGGTTCTGTTCATGTCCAAGTCTATCTGCTTGATGTCCTGGGAGGAGACCTGAGTGGCCTCCTTCATTTCCTGTGGGAAGTACCAGGGAAGAGGAGCCAGCATTGGGAACACAGACCCTTAACTGTCACCAACTGCCGTTCTAAGCAGGGAGCACTGCTGGCCCCCATGTGAGTGTGTCCTGCAAAACCCCCTTCCCTCCCCTGTGAAGCCAGCGACGGGCACAAGAGCCCTCCGTGCCCGTGGGGCCCCAGTCAGGGCTTGTGGTCAGCGGCCCTGGGCAGGGAGGGGACTCCCAGGGGTCAGCCACAGGCAGGGAGGGGACACCAAGGGTCAGTCCTGGATGGGAAAGAGACACTCAGGTCAGCTTGGGGCAGGGAGGGGACATGAGGGTCAGCCTGAGGCTCCTCCCATCCCCCAGCACAGGGGCTTGTCCAGGACTGAGCACCAGGCTGGGCCCTGACTTGCCCTGGAACCTGCTCCCAGGGTGCCAGCCCATCTCAGGGCACCTGGAGAGACTGGGAGGGTGGGAGGGCCTCTGCCCCTGGTGCCGTCCTGAGTCCTAGACACTCCCGCCAACACGGGCCGGCTGTCCTCCCCTTCCCGTCCCCACCCGAGAGCTCGTTCTGCTTCATGTAGCAGGAACCTGACACCAGCCAACCTGCTCAGCCCCACTCTGGGCTCCAGGGTCAGGAGGGCTGCTGGGGCTCCAGGCCTGTCCAGGGTAGCACCCATCACCCTGAAGCTCACCCTGCCCAGGAGGGGCTCAGAGCCCTGCAGCGCTGTCCCTCTCTGGACCCTGGCCTACCTGCTCCAGGGACAGTGGGGGCAGCAGAGAGGTGGGCAGGGCCCTCAGGTTGGAGAGGCTTCAGGAGATGCTGGGGCCACCCTGGGTCCCCAGGCAGGTGACCTCACACCCTCCCCACGGGTTCCCCTCAGCTCCTGCCCAGGCCTCCACTAAGGACCGTGCTCTGCCGGGAGTGCAAGGGCCCTACCTGGTATTTCCCCGGGTTCCTGGCTTTAACCTTCTCGATGTCCAGCAAATGCAACCACACCTGTCCCCGCACCTGGGGAAGGACCCCCTTATAGGCCCGGTGACGCAGCTGCAGGAAGGAAGGCAGTGCTGGTGAGAGAGCCCCAGAGCGGCACCAGGGAGCTCAGGGAGCCAGAGGCATCTAGAAGATTCTGGCTTTGGCTGCATGATGTCTCCAGAGAAGCTGGGCCTCCCTAGAGCTGGGTCCCGTCCCCCACAAGGAGCAGGGGACTGTGTCCCTGACCTGACCCACCCCCTGCTGCCATCCTTGGGTCTGGGGAGGCTTTGGCTCTGGCAGCAGACTCTCCCCAGGCAGGAGACTGTGGGCGCCGCCCCACCCCCGTTGGGACAGAGTGCCCTTGGGGAGCACCCGGCGCCCCACCTTCTCGCTCTGATGGCATTGGCCCCATTTCCTGAGCACCATCACCCACTTATCTGCTTGCCGGGTCTCCGGGTGTTGTTTCTGGAAAAGGGCAAGTGGGGGCAGCAGATGAGCCCCCAGCCGCGGTAGTCGGTGCTGGATGCCGTGTCCAGTCGCCCTGCGGGGACTCCGAGGAGCCAGAAAGGCACAGGCCGCTCACGCCGGGCGGCTCCGGGTGGTGCTGGGACTGGGGTTTGCTGAGATGCCCCTGGGGACGTCCTGGGGCCTGGTCTGCACACAGCTGGGCCCATGACCACGGACCCCGTCCTGCCCGGTGCCCAGGACGGGCTCCCACCTTTGCCTCGTGGGGGCTGGGGCTGGGCAGCTCCTCTCCCTGGAAGGCCAGAGAAGCAGAGTCCCCCGGCCCCACAGCCCCCATGTCCCTGCCCAGGGGACTCGGGAGGGGAGGACACCCCTGGGAGGGCAGGGGCTGCCAGCTGCTGTGGTTGGGGGTTGGGTGGGAGCAGTGTTCTGGGGGGGCCTGAGAAGGGTTGTTGCTGGTGGTGGGCTGGGCCCCTCAGCACCCCCAGGAGGTGACCTGCCACTACCCCTGTGACCATCCGGCTGAGGTCCCCCCGCCTTCCCAGGGCTTGACTGCCCAGCATCCAGCCTGCCCCTCCCTGCACCCTGGCCGTCCCCTGGGCTGTCCCCTGACTCCACCCCTCTTGCTGTCACCTCTACCACTCTGGCCCATTTTCACCTCTTGTCTTGTCAGAGTCCCTGAGCACGACCCACGCCTGCCCCATCCAAGCAGCTCCTTGCCACTGGGCAGTGAGCAGGGACTGACGGGGCCAGGAGCTGCCCTGCTGGCCCCACACGCAGCCTCGGGCCTCGGCGAGGTTCTTCTGGGGCCATCGACCCCGCATCCTCCTTCCCTCTGACCAAGGCCACTGGGCTGTCCCCCTTCCCTCGTTCCCGTCCCAGGGCAGCGTCCTCTTCGTCTTCCCTCCTGCCTGCGCACCCTCCCTCCCTGATCTTGCCTTGTCCCTGGCATCTACCTGCAGCCCCGAAGAAGCCATCAGGACTGTGGAGGCCCTGGCCTGGGGGTGTCAGTGAGGAGCACCCCTCCGGCCTCGCCCCAGACCAGACTGTCCTTCTACGGAAAGGAAGCCACTGTCCCAGTGCCCTTCGCCCTCTGGATCCCCTGCTGGACGGACTGGACCCACCCTCTGAATGCAGGAGGCAGACACCCGGCCCTCCCTGAAGCAGGCGTGGAGGCCACTCCTCTGAGTGCCCACGGGCCTGCCCCAGGGCCCAGCGCCATTCCTGCCCACTTCCCGGGTTTGCCTTCTGGGTCCCTCAGTTCCAGCCCAGCAAAGACGTGGCCCTCAGAGGGTTCCAGGGGACAAGATCCTGACCTGGGGGGATGGGTCAGCCTCCAGAGAGGCATTCTTGCAAATGCAAACCACCCCTGAGATGGACGAAGGGGTGTCCAGGGGACTCACTGCAGAAAGCCGTGGCCTTCCACAGTGACAGGTCAGCATCGTCCCAACAGTCCCGTGGAAACCTGCTTGGCGTGCCTGAAACAGACGGGGCCCCGTGGTGGGGACCGGTCAGATTTAGGGACATGGGGAAAAGAGGGAACAGAATGGCTCCTCTCTCCCCTGAATCCTGAGGGAGCCCAGGACCCTCTGAGATTGGCCCGGCACGAGAGGAAGGGCCTGTCTGCCCAATGGGAGCAGCCTGACAGCCTCACCTGCTTCTACCAGCAACGATCCCCACCTGGGCCTGACCTGACCTGGTGAATGTGGTCCCCACCTGGGCCTTGCTGCTCCTCTGCCCATGATCCCCACCTGGGCTCATCTGCTACCGATGACTATGATCCAGGCTGGACCCTCACTTGCTACTGATGCCCAGGACCGTCCCCAGGGTCTCACGTGTTCCTGATGACTATGGTCCTTGTCTGGACTGTCTGGCTCATCCTTGGCTCTGATCCCCACCTGCGTCTCACTTGACTCTGATGCCTCCAGTATTTTCCTGAGGCTCTGCGCCTCCTGTTTTCATTTCTGCCTGGGCCTTACCTGCTCAGCTTAGATTCGGATCCCTGATTAGGTCTCACCTATACTTGCTGGCTAAAACACCCATCTGGACATCGGGTGCTTCTGAGGACTATGATCCCCACCTGGGCTTTACCTGCTCCTACTGGCAGCAATACCCGCTTGGGTCTCATCTGCTGGACTCTGGCTATGATCCCCACCTGGCACGTAACTGCTGTTGCTGCTTATGATAACATTTGGGCCATACTGGCTCCTACATACCTGGCTATGATCACTGCCTGGGCCTCACCTGGACCTGGTGACTATGATCCCCATCCCTGGGCTCATCTACTGCCGATGACTATGATCCAGGATGGACCCTCACTTGCTACTGATGTCCAGGACCGTCCCCAGGGTCTCACTTGTTCTTGATGATATGGTCCTTGTCTGGGCTGACCTGGCTCATCCTTGACTCTGATCCCCAACTGGGTCTCACCTATTCTTGCAGGTATGGTCCCCACCTCTAGTGGGTGTTCTAGCATCTGTGGTACCTCTCTGGGCCTCACCTGATGGTATTTGGCTATTATATCAGCCCTTTCCAAGGCCAGCAGGGTCTCCAGTTCCTCTTGCATGGTGCTGCAAACCAAACACATCCAACTATGATACTGCATGCAAACCTTCAGAGAACACGTGGGTCTGTCTGCTTCCTGTTGGCAGATCCCCATCTGTCTGCCCAGAGCATGGAGACAATTCTACAGCTCCGAGGGGGACATGCTGGGCTGGTGGATACACACGGGCACTCCATTCTGTGTAGCTCGCCCACCTACAGATCACCCTCCCAGCTACTGTCCCAGGACATGCCACATGGCAGTTTTTAAAAATAGACAAAACTACCCTAACATTCATAAGCCCCCACAAATGACCCTGGACAGCAAAAACAATATTGACGAAGAACAGATCTGGACACAGCACTTTCCATTTCAAAGTATGTTACAGAGTCACAGAATTAAAACAGTCTGGTTCTAGGGCACCTGGCTGGCTCAGTTGGTTAAGTGTCTCTGACTCTTGATCTCAACTCAGGTTTTTTTGTCTTGTTCCCAATCTTAAAAGAAAAGCATGCAACTTTGCACCATGGAGTATGATGTTTGCTGTGGGCTTGACATATATTTCTTTATGGCCTTTATTATGTTGAAGTATGTTTTCACTGAGCCCATTTTGTTGGGACTTTTTATCATTAGTTGATATTCAATGATGTTAAATGTCTTCTCCATCTTTAGAGGTGATTCTTTGATTTTCCCCCTTCATTTTTTTAAAAGATTTTTATCAGTAAGAGAGAGAGAGACAGAGAGAGAGAGAGAGAGGCAGAGACATAGGCAGAGGGAGAAGCAGGCTCCATGCAGGGAGCCCGATGCGGGACTCGATCCTGGGACTCCAGGATCATGCCCTGGGCTAAAGGCAGGCGCCAAACTGCTGAGCCACCCAGGGATCCCCTTCCCCCTTCATTTTATTAAAGTGCTGTATCAAATTGATTGATGTGCAGGTATTGAACCAACTTTGCCTTCTCAAAATAAATCCCACCTGATGAACTGGAATGATTCTTTTAATGAATTGTTGCATAGGGTTTGCTAATACTTTGTTGGGAATTTTTAGATTTATGTTCATCAGAGATATTAGTCTGTAGTTTTGGTCTCGGGACAATGGTCATTATAGCACATAGCTCCATATTTGGAGGCATTGACCCCCCTTTTAATTTTTTGGATTAGTTCGAGGATAAGTATTCACTTTTCTATAAATGTGTGGTAGACTTCATCTGTAAAGACATCTGGTCCATGAATTTTGTTCGTGGGGAGATTTTTTTTTTTTTAAAGATTCTCTTTTATTCATTTATGATAGGCACACAGTGAGAGAGAGAGAGAGAGAGAGAGAGGCAGAGACAGAAGCAGGCTCCATGCACCGGGAGCCCGACGTGGGATTCGATCCCGGGTCTCCAGGATCGCACCCTGGGCCAAAGGCAGGCGCTAAACCACTGCGCCACCCAAGGATTCCCTTCGTGGGGAGATTTTGATAAGAGATTCAACTTCATTACTAGTAATTGGTGTATTCCCATGTCTTATTTTTTCCTAATTCAGTCATAGAAGATTGTATGCTACTAGGAATTTATCCTTTTCTTCTACATTGTGAAGTTTGGGGCATATGATATTGCATAGTAGTCTCTTATAATCCTTTGTATTTATGTAGTGTCACTTATAACTTATATTTCATTTCTGCTTTTTTATTTGACTACTCTCCTTTTTCTTGTGAGTTTAGCTAAGGGTGTGTCCATTATCTTTTCAATAATCCAGTTCTTAGTGTCTTTGATCTATTAAACATTTTGCGTCTATTTTATTTATTTTCATTCTTGTCTTTGTTTTTTTTTATTTATTTATTTATTTTTATTTTTTTAAGATTTTACTTATTTATTCATGAGAGACACAGAGAGAGAGGCAGAGACACAGGCAGAGGGAGAAGCAGGCTCCATGCAGGGAGCCCGACGTGGGACTTGATCCCAGGTCTCCAGGATCACGCCCTGGGCTGTAGGCGGCGCTAAACCGCTGCACCACCAGGGCTGCCCTCCTTCTCGTCTTTGCCTCTTTTTTTTTCTTTTCCTAATTTTGGGCTTGTTCTTTTTCTATTTCCTTTATTTGTAAATTAGGATATTTTTTTTGAGGATTGTCTTATTTCTGAAGGCCTGTATTGCTATGGTAATCCCTTTTAGAATCACTTTTGCTGCCTTCCAAAGATTTTGAACCGTTGTGTTTCCATTTTTATTTACCTCCGGGTATTTTTTTATTTTTTTGCTTTGACTTCCTCATCAGCCCATTTGTTGTTAAGTAGCATGTTGTTTAGCTTCCACACATTTGTGGGGGTTTTTTCAGTATCATTTTTGTAATTCATTTCTACTTTCACACCATTGTGATTAGAAAGGATGTTTGAAATTATCTAGCATATCACTAAGGAATGTCATCATCACAAAGGAAAAAAGAGCAAGAAAACAGGAATGGAGAACTACAAAAATAGCCAGGGAACAATTAACAAAATGGCAATAAGCACATACCTATCAATGATTACCTTAAATGTCTATAGACAGATGCTCCAATCAAAAGACATGGGGTGACTAAATGCATTAAAAAAAACAAAACAAAACAAAACACCCAGAGCCATCTCTATGCTGCCTACAAGAGACTGGCTTCACACCTGAAGACACACGTGCAGAGTGCAAGTGACAGGACGGGAAAAGATATTCCATGCAAATGGGAGTGTGACATAAGCTGGCCTTTATTGCACACATTGCACACAAAGTAGATTATTTATTTATTTATTTATTTATTTATTTATTTATTTATTTATTTATTATTGGTGTTCAATTTGCCAACATACAGAATAACACCCAGTGCTCATCCTGTCAAGTGCCCCCCTCAGTGCCCATCACCCAGTCACCCCCACACCCCACCCACCTCCCTTTCTACCACCCCTTGTTCGTTTCCCAGAGTTACGAGTCTCTCATGTTCTGTCTCCCTTTCTGATATTTCCCACTCATTTTTTCTCCTTTCCCCTCTATTCCTTTTCACTATTTTTTATATTCCCCAAATGAATGAGACCATATAATGTTTGTCCTTCTCTGATTGACTTACTTCACTCAGCATAATACCCTCCAGTTCCATCCACGTCGAAGCAAATGGTGGGTATTTGTCGTTTCTAATGGCTGAGGAATATTCCATTGTATACATAGACCACAGCTTCTTTATCCATTCATCTTTCGATGGACGCCGAGGCTCCTTCCACAGTTTGGCTATTGTGGACATTGGCTGCTAGAAACATCGGGGTGCTGAAAAAAAAACAAATAAACAAAAAACCCACAAAACATTGGGGTGCTGGTGTCCCGGCATTTCACTGCATCTCTATCTTTGGGGTAAACTTTAAAACGAAGACTGCAATGAGAGACAAATAAGGGCATTACATCAAGACCAAGGGATCCATTTAGCAAAATTCTACAGCCATTGTAAGCTTCTGTGAATCCACAGGAGTGGCACCTAAACATATGAAGCAAATAGTAAAAGACACAAAGGGAGAAATTGACAGAAATACAATAATAGTAGGAGACTTTTTAACACCCAGCTTACATCAATGGATCTGTCATCCAGACAGGAAGTCTATCATTTCCATGGGGAAACGATGCCTTCGAAGGACACATTAGAACAGATGGGCCTAACAGATCTCTACAGAATACTTCACTGCGAACCACCAAAATACACACTCTTTTCAAATACATAGGAAACTTTTTCCAAGAATGATAACCTGTTGTGGCACAAAACAATTCTCTATAAATTTAAGATTGAAATAAGGCTGATGTGTGGATTAGGGTTAGTTTATTGCTCAGAATCCTGCTCTCCATCCCATCCTTGCCATTGGCACAGTTTCCTGGGTTCCTGGCTGAGTAACCCTGCAACAGTCACGTGGTCCAAATCCTTTGTATTCTCAGACTTCGGATTCTGTCCCAGGTTGGGCCAGAGCCATGCCTGGGGCTGAGGTTGGGACTTGGGAGGTGGTAGGGGGCCTATTTGCCAGCAGTGTGGAGACCACTCTGGAGGGCAGAGTTGAGGGTGAGTGGTTCAGTGAGGGTCAGGCTTAGGGTTCTGGTGAAGGGGGGGTCCTAATTGTGTGGGTCACAGTATTTCATTCAGGAACATATTCTGTAGCTGCTATTTGGTGGTTGAAATGGCATAGATTCTTTCTGTGTTCCTGGCAGTTGTTCAGGTCTCCCAAATACTTGTTTCCTTCAACCTAGGTTTTGGGCCCTGGTAGAGCCAGAGCCATGACTAGGATTGGGGTTAGGGCCAGAGAAGGAGGGGGAGCATATCCACCTGCAGTGCAGAGATTTCCCCAGAGGGCTGAGATGAGGGCCAGGATTTTGGTGAGTGTCTGGCTTAGGGGGCAGTTTCAGGGTGAGGCTCATGATGTGTTTAGGTTTTCACTCTGAAACTTTGTGTCTATCTCCATCCTGGTTGTTACTAACATCACAGTTCTCTTCTGTGCTCCTCATACTTAGGGTTGGGGCCTGGGTGGGCCAGAGCCATGGTTACGGTTAGGATTAGGGCCTGAGATCAGGTAGGGGTTTGTTTCTTGTCATTTAGAGATCTTTGAGGTGGGTTGATTTGAGAGCATTGGTTAGGGCATTGGGTCAGGCTTAGGGTTCAGATTCTGGGGGTGGCCGATGATTAGGGTTAGTGTTGGGTTTTTGCTGGAAATGATCCTCTCTGGCTCCAACTTGATCCTTTCAAATGTCGTGGTTGCCTCTGTGCTCCTGGATGCATCATCGAGTGTTGGTCAGGTATGACATGTTCAATGTTCTTGAAACCTAGGTTTCGGGCCAGGGTAGGATTAGGGTTAGGGTTAGGGTCAAGGACCGGGAGATCTTTCGGATCTATCTGCTAGCAGTGTGGGGACCACCCTGGAGGGCTGTATGTATGTGGTTTTTAAAAATTTTTTTATTTATTTTTTATTTATTTTTAAAGATTTTATTTATTTATTGACACAGAGAGAGAGAGAGGCAGAGACGCAGACAGAGGGAGAAGCAGACTCCATGCAGAGAGCCCGATATGGGACTCGATCCTGAGTCTCTATGATCACACCCCAGCCTGCAGGCGGCACCAAACCGCTGCACCACTGGGGCTGCCCCTTTTTCTGAAATTTTGATTAATTCCTTCTTTATTTCCATTGCCATCACTTACATATATCTTTTTTTAGTAATATGTGCTGCTGAAGCAAGCACTCACATATATCATTCATTTTCTAAACTCTTCCAAAATTCTCTCAAGTTTTTCATTAAAATCTTCTTATCTCTGCAAACTTCATATCTCAAACTATAAAACCTTAAAACAAGTATTATCTCATAATTATCTTCCCCTAAATAATATTACTAGGGGATTGGTCAGTGTTGGGCTTAGATTAAAGGCTCATGAGGAGGCTAATGCTCTGTTTAAGGCTTGGTTTTCACTCAGAAGCTTTGTGTCTATCTCCATCTGGATCCTTGCTAATGACATTATTTCCTTCTGTCCTCATGGCTGAGTAGTCTGACATGCTCAGGTGTTCCGCATCCATTGTTCCCACAGAAGTTGTGATGGGGACCATGTAAGGTTACAGCCATGGCTAGGGTTAGGGTTAGGATTTGGGAGCTTTTAAGGGCCTAACTACTGGTAGGGTAGCAAGCAACCCGATATCCTGAGTTGAGGGTGAGGGTTAGGGAGAAATTCAGCCTTAGGATTTGGGTTCAGTGGGGAAGATGTTAGTGTGGGTTAGTGTCAGGTTTTTATTTAGAATCATCTCTTCCAGCTGCAATTCAGTCTTATAAAGCCACGCTTCCTTCAGTGTTGCTTGCTAGGTCATCTTGTGTTGGTCAAGTGTCCAGATCCACACTGATCTCACAACTAGGCCCTTGGCCTGGCTTTGGCTGCAGCTATAGCTATGGATACTTTGAAGGCTTAGATGCTGATAGGGGCGGAACCACAGGGTGTGCAGAGATCTATTCCAAGGACTGAGTTGAGGGAAAAAATTAAGATGAGGGTCAGACATAGGGTTAGGTATCAGAGAGAGGCTGAGGCTGTAGGCTATGGTTAGCTTTAATCTCAGAACCAGAGTACCTAGGTCTATTACTGATGGTGCAAACACCACACTTTCCTTCTATGTTCCATACTGAATAATCTGGCATCACTCAGTTGTGCCAAATTCCTTGTTTTTCAGACCTTGGGTTTGGGAATGGGTAATTCCAGATACATGGGTACAATTGGGGTTAGGGTCCAGAAGCTAGGAGGGTCCTATCTGCCGGGAGGTGGAGAATTGCCCTCAGGGCTAAGTTGAGGGCCAGGTTTAGTTGAGGCTTAGGGTCAGGGAAGGGGTTTGGTGGTGGGATGCTGAACATACAGTTGGGCTCAGGGGGCCTTTTGGATTTCTCCAGCTCTACTTACTGGCCACCCTTCCAAAGGTACCATTTTCTACTGGGTGGTTGGCTGAGCTTAGAGAGTCCTATCTGCTGACACTGTGGAGAACTCTTAGAGGGTGGATGTGAGGGTCAGGCTTACCTTGAGGCTCAGGTTCACAGCACTGTTCAAGGGTGTAATGAACGATTGGATAGGCTGAGTAAGCCCTTCAATATTCATGGGCTCCAGGGATCTGCCCTTACAAATGGTCACCATTACTTCCTGGGTGGATGGCCAAACATTCTGGTGCCATTCACATGTCCTGAAACATTTGGTTTAAGAACCAGGCTCTGGGGCTGGGTCAGGTGAGAACTCAAGGAACTTGGAGGGTCCTATCTGTCCACATGGTGGAGACCATGTAGGAGGTCTGAAGAGAGGCCAAGGCTCAGTGTGATCCTTGGGCTTGCTTATGTGGAAGGGAGTAACAAATGTGGGTTGGATCAGGAGGCCCTTTGGATATTTCAGGCTGAAAGCATCTGCTGGAATTCCAAATGGCACCATTTCCTTTTGGGTAGGTGGCCGAGAATTCTTGTGTTGCTCACCTGTTGTTAGTTCCTTGGGTTTCTGGGCCAGGCTTTGGGGCTGGTTTGGGTGAGGACCCAATATAAAGTTAGGGTTAGGGCCCAGGAGCTTGGAGGGTCCTATCTGCTGCCTCATCTCCAGAGGGCTGAGGTGAGGACAAGGCTAATTGTGAGGCTCAGGTGCATGGCTGCAGGACAGGGTGGCAGCAAACGGGGCTCTGGGATCAGGTAGCCCTTTGGATTGTTGAGGCTCTAGCTATCTGTTGGTCTTCCAAATGAGACCATTTCATCCTGGGTGGGTGGGCGAGCTTTCTGGTGTTGTTCATGTGTCGTCAGTCCCTCGGGTTTCAGGGCCAGGCTCTGGGGCTGGATTGGGTCAGAACCCAATCTAGGGTTGGGATTAGGGCCCAGGAGCTTGGAGGGTCCTAACTGGCACCTTAGGGGAGACCTCCTTGGTGGGTTGAGTTGAAGATGAAGCTTAGCGTGAGACTCAAGCTTTTGAGTGGTGTGGGGTACCTGAACATTGTCTGGGGGTCAGGGAGCCTTTTGGATTTCTCTGGCTCCTGGTATCAGCCCTTCATAAAAATGGCACCATTTCCTTCTGGGTGGGTGGCAGAGCTTTCTGGTGTCGCTCATGTGTCATCAATCCCTTGGGGTTCAGGGCCAGGCTCTGGGGCTGGGTCAGGTCATAGCCCAATCTAGAGTTTTGGTTAGCACCCAGGAACTTGGAGGGTTGTATCTGCCACCATTGGAGAGGCCTCCCCAGAAGCCTGAGTTGAAGCCAAATCTTAGCATGAGGCTTAGGTGCACAGCTGGTGTATAGGTTGAGGCTGAATGTGAGACTAGGCTCAGGAGACTCTTCCTATTTCTTGGGCTCTAGCTATCTTCCAGTCTTCCAAATAGTACCATTTCCTCCTGGGTGGGCGACTGAGCTTTCTGGTTTTGTATGTGTCATCAGTTTCTCAGGTTTTGGGTCCAGGCTCAGGGGCTGGGTTGGGTCAGAACCCAATCTTGGGTTAGGTTTAAGGCCCAGGAGTGTAGAGGGTCTTATCTGTTGGCATGGGGGAGACCTTTCCGAAGGACTGGGTTGAGGGTGAATATTAGTGTGAGCCTCAGGCTCCTGGCTGATGTACACAGGCGCCCTGAACGTTTTAAGTGGTTCAGGGAGTCCTTCGGATTTCTCGGACTCCTCTTACCCGCCCTTCATAAAAATGGTACCCTATCCTCCTGGGTGGATGGCCAAGCTTTCTGGTGTCCCTCATATGTCGTCACTCCCTCGGGTTTCATGGTTAGGTAAGGGCCCAGGAGCTTGAGGATCATATCTGCCTCCATGGGGGGACCTCATGTTTCCAACAATGTGTGTAGCAAGAAGTTGCTTTAGCCAAGGTCACAGAGGTTGCTGCCTGTTTTCTCCTCGAGAATTTTGATGGATTACTGTCTCACATTTAGATCTTTCATCCATTTTCAGTTTATCTTTGTGTATGGTGTATGAAAGTGGTGTAGTTTCATTCTTCTGACTGTGGCTGTCCAATTTTTTCAAAACCATTCATTGAAGAGACTTTTTTTCTTTTTACCATTGGATAGTCTTTCCGGCTTTGTCAAAGATTAGTTGGCCATAGAGTTGAGGTCCATTTCTAGGTTCTCTATTCTGTTCCATTGATTTATGTGTCTGTTTTTGTGCCAGTACCATACTCTTTTGATGATCATAGTTTTGTAATATAGCTTGAAGTCAGGCATTGTGATACTACGAGCTTTGGTTTCCTTTCTCAGCGTTCCTATGGCTATTTGGGGGTCTTTGCTGGTTCCATACAAATCTTAGGATTATTTGTTCCAACTCTGTGAAGATAGTCCATGGTATTTTGATAAGGGTTCAATTGAATGTGTCGTTTCCCAGAGTTAGGAGTCTCTCATGCTCTGTCACCCTCTTTGATATTTCCCACTCACTTCTCTCCTTTCCCCTATAATCCCTTTCACTATTTTTTATATTCCTCAAATGAATGAGACCATATAATGTTTGTCCTTCTCCAATTGACTTACTTCACTCAGCATAACACCCTCCAGTCCCATCCACGTTGAAGCAAATGGTGGGTATTTGTCCTTTCTAATGGCTGAGGAATATTTATTCCGTTGTATAAACAGACCACATCTTCTTTATCCACTCATCTTTCGATGGACACCGAGGCTCCTTCCACAGTTTGGCTATTGTGCACATTGCTGCTATAAACATTGGGGTGCAGGTGTCTCAGTTTTTCACTGAGTCTGTATCTTTGGGGTAAATCCCCAGCAGTGCAATTGCTGGGTCGTAGGGCAGATCTATTTTTAACTCTTTGAGGAACCTCCACACAGTTTTCCAGAGTGGCTGCACCAGTTCACATTCCCACCAGTGCAAGAGGGTTCCCCTTTCTCCACATCTTCTCCAACATTTGTTGTTTCCTGTCTTGTTAATTTTCACCATTCTCACTGGTGTGAGATGGTATCTCATTGTGGTTTTGATTGATGGAGTCTTTGGTTTTGGGATCAAGGTAATGCTGGCCTCATAGAATGGGTTTGGAAGTTTTCTTTCCATTTCTATCCTTTGAAACAGCTTCAGTATAATAAGTATTATTTCTTCCTTAAATGTTTCGTAGAATTCCCCTGGAAGGCTTCTGGTGCTGGACTTCTGTTTCTTGGGAAGCTTTTAATAACTGCTTCAATTTCCTTGCTGGTTATTGATCTGTTCAGGTATCCTATATCTTCCTGTTTCAATTTTGGTAATTTATTGGTTTCCAGGAATGCATCCATTTCTTCCAGATTGCCTAATTTTTTGGCAGACAGTTGCTAATAATAGGTTCCTAAAATCATTTATATTTCCTTAGTGTTGGTTGTGATCTCTCCACTTTCATCATGATTTTGTTAATTTGAGTCTTTTGTTTTAGATAAGTCTGGTTAGGGTTTTATCTAACTTATTAAATCTTTCAGAGAATCAGCTCATAGTTTCATTGATCTCTTCTACTGTTCTTCTGGTCTCTATTTCATTGAATTTTGCTGTAATCTTTATTAATTCTATTCTCTTGCTTGGTTTAGGCTTTATTTGCTGTTCTTTCTTCAGTTACCTTAGGTGTGGGATTAGCTTGTGTGTTTGAGATTTTTCCGATTTTTTGAAAGAGGCTTGTATGGCAAGGTACTTCTCTCTTAGGACCACTTTTGCTGTATCGCAAAGATTTTGAACAGTTGTGCTTTCATTTTTGTTAGTTTACATGAATCTTTTTAATTCTCTAATTTCATGGTTGATCTATTTGCTTTTTAGTAGGATGCTCTTTAACCTCCAAGTGTTTGAGTTCCTTCCAAATTTCTTCTTGTGACTGAGTTCTAGTTTCAAAGCATTGTGGTCTGAAAATACGTGGAGAACATTCCCATTTTTTTTGATATCCATTGAGACCTGATTTGTGACCCCGTATGTGGTCTATTCTGGAGAAAGTTCCAAGTACAGTTGAGAAGAATGTGTATTCTGTTGCATTAGTATAGAATGTTCTGTATAAATCCATGAAGTCCATCTGGTCATTCAAAGTATGTCATTCAAAGCCCTTGTTTCTTTGTTGATTTTCTGCTTAGATTATCTGTCCTTTGCTGAGAGTGGAGTGTTGAAGTCTCCTACTCTTAATATATTATTATCTATATGTTTCCTTACTTTGGTTATTAGTTGGTTGATATAATTGGTGGATCCCACCTTAGGGGCATAAATATTCATAATTGTTAGGTCTTCTTGTTGGATAGATGCTTTAAGTGTGATACCTTCTGATCCTCTCCACGCCCTCTGAAATTCCAATAATAAGACTGTTATTTTTTTTCAAACTGTCACTTAATTCTTGGAGCTTGAAGAGACTTTTTTTCTTTTTACCATTGGATAGTCTTTCCGGCTTTGTCAAAGATTAGTTGGCCATAGAGTTGAGGTCCATTTCTAGGTTCTCTATTCTGTTCCATTGATTTATGTGTCTGTTTTTGTGCCAGTACCATACTCTTTTGATGATCATAGTTTTGTAATATAGCTTGAAGTCAGGCATTGTGATACTACGAGCTTTGGTTTCCTCTCGTGGAGCTTTGGAGCCTCTCGTGGGCTCTTAGTTGTTTTTCTCTCTTTTCCTCAGCTTCCTTACTTTTCATCAATTTGTCTTCTATGTCACTTATTCTCTATTTTGCCTCATTTACCTTAGGTGCTAGGGTATCCAGTTTAGATTGCTCCTCAGTAGAGTATTTTTAATTTTTTTTTTAAGATTTATTTATTCATTCATTCAGAGAGAGCGAAGAGAGAGGCAGAGACACAGGCAGAGAGAGAAGCAGGCTCCATGCAGGGAGCCTGATGTGGGACTCGATTCCGGGTCTCCAGGATCACACCCCAGGCTGCAGGCGGCGCTAAACTGCTGCGCCACTGGGGCTGCCCTATTTTTAATTTTTGATCTAAATTAGTTTTTAATTTTTGCACAGAGTATTTTTAATTTTTGACCTAAATTAGTTCACTTCTGCACTAAGAGATTCTGTAGAGTCTTTTAAGCTTTTTTCAAGTTCAAATAGTAACTTTGTAAGTGTAATCCTGAATTCTATCTTCAACATTTTACTTAAATCCATTTTACTTAAATTTACTTAAATTAGCTCTGTGGCAGAGAGTTATACCCCTAGTTTTCCTTTTGTGGTGAGTTCTTCCTTCTAGTCATTTTGTCCAGTGCAGAATGGCTGTATGAGTGAGCAGAGTAAAAAATATCAACCACGACCCAAAAATACACACTAGACAATTCTAAGGAGGTCAGGGAACAAAAAATAAAAGAAAAAAGAGAAAGGAAAAAAAAAGAAAAAAAGGGGGGGGGCGAGATGGTGGGGGACAGACAATATAATTTCACAGAGTGGACCAAAACGATGATCCACTTGATGCTGAGTGCATTTTGGTTTGTATGTTAGAAGGTACTAAATTCCAAAATTATATAAAAAGGAAAACTTATATAGAGGAACAATAACAACAAAAAAGAAAAAGGGGGGAATGGAGGGATAGAGAGAATATAATCTCATAAAGTAGACTAAGATGGTGATCCACTTGGTTCTGAGTATATTTTGGTTTGTATACTAGAAGGTACTAAATTCCAAAATTATAGAAAAAAGCAAAACTTATATAGAGATACAACAACAAAAAAGAAAAAGAAAAAGGGGGGAATGGAGGCGTAGAGAGAATGTAGTATCACAGACAGGACCAAAACAGTGATCCACTTGGTTCTGAGTGTATTTTGGTCTATATGTTAAAAGGTACTAAATTCTAGAATTATAGAAAAAAGCAAAACTTCATACCAAATACATACAAAACTAAAATTGAATATGGTGAAAGGAAGCCAAAAATGGAGAATATATCTATAACACATAATTGTAAAATATGGAAGTTATAAAAGAAAAAACTTAAAAATGAAGAGTTGATAAAATATTATAGTTAGGATGGGATCAAAAAGAATATCGGAAAATTTTAACCTGAAAGATAAATGAATCATAAGAAAAAATCTCAAGTTCTATATACTATTTTCCCCTAGTCTTGGACTTTTCCAGTCCTGTTTGGTTAGTAAACTTGCTTTTCCCCTGTTCTTCCAGTTGGTCTTCTGGGGAAGGGGCCTGCTGTGCTGATTCTCAGGTGTCTGTGCCTGGGTGGAGTTGCATCTCCCCTTGCCAGGTGGCAGGGCTCAGTGTAAGCAGTTTGTGGTGTGAGGTCTTTGTTCCAAGAGGCCACACTTCTTTTGCAAGAAGTGGCCATTTTTCTATTTGTAGAGTTTCAGCCATTATTTCCTTACATCTCAGGTTGAATTCATAGGTGTTCAAAACACTTTGATAGTTATCTAGCTAAATTTGGTGGACCAGATGAAACAAGAAATAATATTCTTCCTCCATCTTGCCTCTCCTCTGATACACACATTTTTAAATGTCTGTGTGAAAGCATAAGGAAAGTCCCATATACTTAATTCTGAAAAACAAGTCTGTGGAGAAAACCATTTTTCAACTTACATATACTTTCATGAAGATACAAGTGATTTCAAATGTATGTGTGAGAGCCAGAGGAAACTACTATATACATAATTCTGAAAAATAAGTCTGTGAGGAAAACTAAAACATTTAGTCTGATAAGACTAAGGAAAGGGTGATATACTTAACTCAGAAATATCTGTGTAGAAATAATCTTCAACTAATACCTTCTTTCAGGAAGATACACGCATTTTTAAATGTATGTGTGAAAGCCTAAAGAGAGTGCCACACACTTAACTCAGATATAAGTCTGTGGAGAAAGCATCTTTCATCTAACCTCTTCTATCAGGGAGATAGCAGCATTTTCAAATGTATGTGGGAAGCCCTGATGTATTTAACTCTGAGAATCAAATCTATGTAGAAAGCATCTTTCATCTAACATGTTCTATCACAGAAATAGAGCATTCTCAAATCTATGTGTGAAAGCCTAAGGAAAGTGGCATATGCTTAACTGTGAGAAACAAGTGTGTGTACAAAGCATCTTTCAAATAACATCTTCTTTCAGGAAGATACAAGCGTTTTTATGCGTGAAAGCCTAAGGAAAGTGCCATATACTTAACTCTGAGAAACAAGTGTTGGTAGGACATATCTATCTTACAATAAAAATTTTATTTAATGAAGATAGAAGTATTTTCTAAAGTATGTGTGTGTGAAATCCTAAAGAAAGTGCCATATACTTAATTCTGAGAAACAAGACTATGTGGAAAGCTTCTTTCAACTAATATCTTCTTTCAGGAAGTTATCAGTGTTTTCAAAAGTATGACTTAAAGCCTAAAGAAAATGCCAAATACTTAACTCTGATAACTGTGTGTAGAAAATATCTTTCAACTAACAACTTCTCTCATGAAGATAGAAATGTTTTCAAATATATGTATGAAAGCCTAAAGAAAGTGCCTTATATTTATCTGTGTGAAACATGTCTGTGTAGAAAGCATCTTTCAACTAACATCTTCTTTCAGGGAGATTTAACTGTTTTCAAATGTCTGTGTTAAAGCCTAAGGAAACTGCCATATGCTTAATTCTGAGGAAAAAATGTGTAGAAAATATCTTTCATCTAATATCTTCTATCATGAAAATAGAAGTGTTTATAAATGCATGTGTGAAAGCCTAAGCAAAGTGCCATATATTTAACTTTGAGAAGGAGTCAGCATAGATGTATCTTTTTTTAAATAAAGATTTTATTTATTTATTCATGAAAGACATAGAGAGAGAGAGGCAGAGACATAGGCAGAGGCAGAGGCAGGCAGGTCCCCTGCGGGGACCCCAATGCGAAACTTGATCCCTGGACTGGGATCACGCCCTGAGCCAAAGGCAGAGATGCTCAACTACTGCACCACCCAGGCGTCCCAGCATAGATGTATCTTTAAAGAAACATCTTCTCTGATGAAGATAGAAGTATTTTCAGATGTATGTGTGAAAGTCTACATTCATGAAGAGTGACACTGACCTGGCCTGAACACTAAATCTGAGGAAACAATAGATGTGAGACACCATCAAAGCCACACTACCCAGACAAGAATATAGAAGGAAACATTGACACATAAAAGCCACAGAATGGATCAAGAGAGCAGGGTTCTAGCAAAAACTAACCTTCACTGTGAACCTCATCATCCCACTAAGGCAAAGTTAGAGACAAAGCTCCACCCTAAAGTTACTCCTCAACTCAACCCACAGGGAAGTTTATTCCAATGTCATCGGATAGGACTCTACTACTTCCCAGACCAGAACTCTAACCCCAGACCTGGTAATGGTATTGACTTGGCCTAAACACTAAATCTGATGGTACAATGGATTTGTCACACCTGGAGCACGTCAGATGATTCACACATTAGGAAATCATGTTACATGCAACCACAGAGTCGAGACAGAGAGCATGATTGTAGCAAAACCCCCTGATTTTTTTTTTTAATTTTTTTAAATTTTTTTTAAATTTTTTTATTTATTTATGATAGTCACAGAGAGAGAGAGAGGCAGAGACATAGGCAGAGGGAGAAGCAGGCTCCATGCACCGGGAGCCTGATGTGGGATTCGATCCTGGGTCTCCAGGATCGCGCCCTGGGCCAAAGGCAGGCACCAAACCGCTGCGCCACCCAGGGATCCCAAACCCCCTGATTTTTAACAGTAGTATCAGCATCTTCCTGAATCCATAAGGGAAGCTGAAGACTCACCCTTAACCTAGTCCTCCAGTGAGCCCCCAGGTTAGGTCTCTGTACTGCTATTGAACAGGACCCTAAAGTCTCCTCAACTAGAAATCAAACCCTAACCCTGACCATAGCACTCACTTATCCCGAACACCAAGTCTATGGGGACAATGGATTTGTGCCATTTGGGTGATGTCAGACTACACAAATAGAAATAGAGAAGGAAAGTATGAGAGAAACATCTCCTAGAATTGAGTATGAGAGCATGAATCTATGGAAAAATCTAACCATTCCCAACACATCAGCATTTCCCTGAGGCTAAAGGGAAAGCCTGAGACTAACTCCACAGTGAGGCCTTAACTCAACTCCAGGGGAAGTCTTTCCAGTACCATCAGGTAGGCCCCTAAATTTCCTGGACTGGGACCTTAAACCAAGCTCTGGCTGAGGCACTGACCTGGACTGAACACAATATCTGAGGGAGCAATGGATTTGGGACACCTGCCCAATGAAGACTACTCAGGCAGGAAGACAGGAGGAAACCTTGCCACATGCAACCCCCTGAATGGAGTGGGAGAGCAAGATTCTAATGAGAAACCTAACCATTTACAACACTGTGAGCATTGCCCTGAGGAGAAAAGGGAAGCCAGAGACTTCCTCTGAAGCAAGTCCTCCTATCAGTCCCCAGGAGAGGTCTTTGCATTGCCAACAGCTAAGACCCTACCATTCCCAGGACAGGAACCCTAACTTTAACCCTGGCTTTGGCATTGACCTGGCCGGTACATTCGGTCTGAGGGAGCAATGGACTTGGGACACAAGGCCAATGCCACACTATCTTGGCAGGAATTCAGAGGAAACCATGCCACATTTCAGATCTGGAATGTAGCAGGAGAGAAGAATTCTAGTGAAAACTGAATGTTCACCACCAAAATCACCATCCCACTGAGGCAAAACTGGAAGATGGACTCTCACCTTAAAGCTACTCCTCAAATTAGTCCTCAGGGCAGGTTACCTCACTGCCATTGAATAGGACCCTACTGTGTCCCACAGCAGACCCCTAACCCTTGCCCTGGCTCTGGCACTGACCTGGCCTAAACCCTAAGCCTGATGGCACAATGGGATTATCATACCTGGCCTGTGTCAGATGACTCAGGCAAGAGCACAGAAGGAACCCATGCCACAATGACCCCAAGAATGGAGGGGAAGAAGACGATTCTAGCAAAAAACCTAAACTTTATGAATAATCAGCATCTCTCCGAGGCCAAAGGGAAACCTAGAGACTCACCCTTAAGCTAGTTCTCAACTCAGCCACCAGATCATGTCCCTTCTCTGCCATTGAATAAGACCTTAATGTCTCCTCAACTGGAACACAGACCCTAGTCCTTGGTGTGGCCCTCCTTTGGCCTGAAGCCCAAGTCTGAAGGCACAATGGATTTGGGCCACCTGGCTGATGACATAGTACTCCCTCAGGAGCACATTAAGAACTTGTGCCACGAGCATTTCCCAGATTTTATCAGGAGAGCATGATTCTAGTGGAATACCTAAACATCTCCAACACAGCAGTATTCCCCTGAGGCCAAAGGGAAAGCTATAGAATCCCTCTAAGGCATTTCCTCAGCTCAGCCCACAGGGAAGGTTTCTGCACTGCCATTGGTTAGGACTCTACCATCTCCTACACTGGAACCTTAACCCTAGGTCTGCCTATAGCACTCACCTTACCTGAACACTAAGTCTGAGGGAACAATTTATTTGGGAGTGGTGGCCACTACCAGACTATTTAGGCAGGAATATAGATGGAAACCCTGCCACGTGCAACCCCCTGAATGAAGCAGGATAGCATGTTTCTTGTGAAAAACCTAAACATTTTCAACACTGTCAGCATCTCTGTGAGCCCAAAGAGGAATCCAGAGACTCACTCCAAAATGAGTCCTCAATTCAGCATCCTGGGGAGTTCTCTGCCCTGGCATCATACAGGATCCTACTTCCTCAAGAACCAAAAGCCTAACCAACCCTAGCACTGGCTGTGGTGCTTACTGGCCAAAATCCTAAGTCTTAAAGGCACAATGGAATTATCTCACCTAGCTGATGTGGAAATGTAAGGAAAGTGCCATATACTTAACTGAGAAACAAGTCTGTGTAGAAAGCAGCTCTCAACTAGCATCTTGTTTCATGTAAATTGAAGCATTTTCAAATTTATGTTGGAAACATAAGGAAGATGTCACAAACTTAACTCTGAGAAACAAGTCTGTTCAGAAAGCTTCTTACAACAGGTATACTCTTTCAAGAAAGTAGAAACGTTTTCAAATGTTTGTGTTGAAACCTAAGTGAAGCGCTGTATACTTCTCTTTGAGAAACAAGTCCAATCAGAAAGCTTCTCACAAAAGCCATCCTGTTTCAAGAAGATAAGAGCATTTTCAGATGTACGTGTGCAAGTCTAAGGAAAGTGTCAAACACTTAACACCGAGAAAGAAGTCTTTGTAGAAACCATCCTCAATGATCACATTATTTCACGAAGATAAAAGTTTTTCTAAATCTATGTGTGGGAAAATAAGAAAAGTGCCATATACTCATGTCTGAGAAAAAAGTCTGTTTAGAAAGCATCTTTCAACTAGCATCTTGATTCATGCAGATAAAAGTGTTTACAAAAGTATAAATGCAAACATAAGGAAAGTGTCATATTCTTAACTCTGAAAAACAAGTCTGTGTTGAAAGTATCTTTCAACTAGCACCTTGTTTCATGAAGATAGATACCTTTTCAAATGTGTATGTAGAAGCATAAGGAAAGTGTCATATACTTAACACTGACAATCAAGTCTGTGTAGAAAACATCTTTCAACTAGCATCTTGTTACATGAAGTTAGCATTTTCAAATGTATGTGTGGAAATATAAGGAGACTGCCATATAGTCTCCTCTGAGAAACAACTCTATGTAGAAAGCATCTTTCAAATAGCAGCTTGTTCCTAAAGTTAGAAATGTTTTTAATGTATGTGTGGAATTATAAGGAGGGTACTATACTTAACTATGTGAAACAAGTGTGTATATAAAACACTTTCCAATAAGCATCTTGTTTCATATGGATAGAAAGATATTAAAATATCTGTGTTAAAACATAAGAAAAATGTCATATACTTAACAATGACAATCAAGTCCATACAAAACATCTTTCAACTAACATCTTACGTCATGGTGTTGGAAGCGTTTTTAAAGTATGGAAATGCAAGGAAAGTGCCCTATACTTAACTCCGAGAAACAAGTCTGTGTAGAAAGTATCTTTCAACTAGAATCTTGTTTCATGAAGATAGAAGCATTTTTTTAAATAATAAATTTATTTTTTATTGGTGTTCAATTTGCCAAAATACAGAATAACACCCAGTGCTCATCCCGTCAAGTGCCCCCCTCAGTGCCCATCACCCATTCACCCCCACCCCCCGCCCTCCTCCCCTTCCACCACCCCTAGTTCGTTTCCCAGTCTTCATGTTCTGTCTCCCTTTCTGATATTTCCTACCCATTTCTTCTCCCTTCCCTTATATTCCCTTTCACTATTATTTATATTCCCCAAATGAATGAGAACATACAATGTTTGTCCTTCTCCGATTGACTTACTTCATTCAGCATAATACCCTCCAGTTCCATCCACGTTGAAGCAAATGGTGGGTATTTGTCGTTTCTAATGGCTGAGGAATATTCCATTGTATACATAGACCACATCTTCTTTATCCAGATAGAAGCATTTTCAAATGTATGTGTGAAAGCCTAAGTAAAATGCCATATACCTAACCCTGAGAAACAATTCTGGGTTGAAAGCATCTTTCAACTAGCATTTTGTTTCATGAAAGATGGAAGCCTTATCAAATGTATGTTTGGAAACATAAGGAAAGTGTCATATACCGAACTCTAAGAAACAGGTCCATGTAGATAACATCTTTCAATTAGCATCTTGTTCATGAAGATAGAAGCATCCTGTAATGTATGTGTAGGCTTTTAAGGAAAAAGCCAAATACTTAACTCTGAGAAGTAAGTCTGTGTAGAAAGCATCTTTCAACTAACATCTTCTTTTATGTAGGTAGTAGTTTTTTCAAACGTTTGTGTGAAAGCCCATGGAATGTGCCATATACTTAATTCTGAGAAACAAGGCTCTGTAGAAATCATCTTTCAACTAATATTTTCTTTTGTTAAGACAGAAGCTTTCTCAAGTATATGTGCTGGAACATAAGGCAAATGCCGCATATGTTTAAAAACGAACTGTATATAGAATGTATAGAATGTATAGAAATGATCTTTCAATTAACATCATCCTTCACGAAGGTAGAAGCATTTTCAAATGTGTGAGTGGTACCATGACGATAGCGACATACACTACATCTATGAAAGAACACTGATAGAAACCATCTTTCAATGAACACACACCGATGAATAGAAGCTTTTTCAAATGTATACTTGAGAGCATAAAAAGTGCCATATACTTAACTGTGTGAAAAAAGTCTGTGTAGAAAGCATCTTTCCACCAATATCTTCTTTCATGAAGATAGAATCTTTTCAAATATACATCTGAAAGCATGAATAAACTGCCATATACTTTGCTCTGTGAAACAAATCTGTGTAGAAATCATCTTCCAACTAACATCTTTCTTGAAGATAGAATCTTTTTCAAATATATGTTTGGAACCATAAGGGAAGTGCCATATACATTTCTGAGAAACAAGTCTGTGCAGAAAGCATAATTTAAAAAAATATTTTATTTATTTATTCATGAGAGACACACAGAGAGAGGCAGAGACATAGGCAGAGGGAGAAGCAGGTTTCCTGCAGAGAGTCTGATGCAGAATTTGATTCCAGGACCCCGGGATCATGACCTGCACCAAAGGCAGACTCTCAACCGCTGAGCCACCGAGGCACCCCCAGAAAGCAT
This sequence comes from Canis aureus, assembly GCF_053574225.1. NCBI lineage: Eukaryota > Metazoa > Chordata > Mammalia > Carnivora > Canidae > Canis > Canis aureus. Next base: position 38,249,817 of record NC_135634.1, on the reverse strand, counting down.
ATATTTTTTGAAGATTTTATTTATTCATGAGACACACACACACACACACACACACAGGCAAAGGGAGGAGCAGGCTCCATGCAGGGAGCCCGATGTGGGACTCCATCCTGGGTCTCCAGGAGCACGCCATGGGCTGCAGGCGGCACTAAACCGCTAAGCCACCCGGGCTGCCCAGAAAGCATATTTTAACTAAGATCTTCCTTCATGAAATTAGAATGGTTTTCAATTGTATCTGGAAGCATACGGGAAGGTACCACATACTTAACTTTGAGAAATGAGTCTGTTTAGAAAGTATCTACAACTAACATCTTCCTTCATGAATACAGAAGCATTTTCAAGTGATTGTGAGGAAGAATAAGGAAAATGCCATGTATTTAAAAAATAACACGTATGCAAACTATCTTTTAACTATCTTCTTTCATAAAGATAGAAACGTTTTAAAATGTATGTGTGGAACCATAAAGACAGTGTCTTATACTTAACTCTTAGAAAGAACAATGTATAGAAACTATTTTTCAACTAATATTTTCTTTTATGAAGATAGAAACTTTTTCAAATGTATGATTGAAGGCATAAAGTTCCATACAGTTAACTCTGAGAAAGAAAAGCATAGAAAGCATCTTTCAACTAACATGTTCTTTTGTGAAGATGGAATCATTTTCAAATATATGTTTCAAACCATATGCAAAGAGCTATATACATATCTGAGAAACATCTTCTATCTTCATTAAAGAATATGATAGCTGAAAGATGCTATCTACACAGACTTACTGTCAGAAGTAGGTATGTGACAGTATATTTATGCTTTCAAATATACATTTGAAATTGCATCTTCATGAATGAATGAAGTTATTAGTTGAAATATGATGAAAGCAGACTTGTTTCTCAGAGTAAGGTATGTGGCAGGTTCCTTTTGCTTCCACACATACATTTGAAAATGCTTTTGTCTTCACGAAAGATTTTGTTTAAGGACGATTTCTTCATAGAATTGTTTCTCAGGTTTAACTATATGTACTTTCCTTATGCTTTCACTCATAGGTTTGAAAACTCTTCAGTCATCATGAAAGATGATGTTAGTTGAATGTCAATTTCTAAAAAGTGTTCTTTCTCTGAGTTTAGTACACGGAACTTTCCTTGAGTTTCCATATATACATTAAAAAAAAGATTTTATGTATTTATTCATGAGAGACACAGAGATAAAGAGAGGCAGAGACATAGGCAGAGGCAGAAGCAGGTTCCATGCAGGGAGCCCGATATGGCACTGGATTCAGGGATCCAGGATCATGCCTTAGGCTGAAGGCAGGCACTAAACCGCTAAGCCACCCAAGCGTCCCCCATATATACATTTGAAAATACTTCTATCTTCATTAAAAAGATGTTATTTGAAAGGTGATTTCTACACAGATTTTTTTCTCAGAGTTAAATTAATGTCACTTTCCTTATGCTTTGACACATACTAAATGAAACAAGAAAAGTTCACAGGCAGTGTAAATTAATAATATAAGGAATATGCCTGATGGAGAATTTAAAGCAACAATCATAAGGATGCTCTCTGAGCTTGAGAGAAGAATGGAAGACTTCAGTTTCCCCCTACCACAGATACTAAAAGCATTAAAAAAAATCACTCAGAAATGAAAAACCCAATAGCTGAGATTCAAAACTAGCTCGATGTAATAAACACAAGGATAGAAGAGGTAGGGGAAAAAATAAGTGAAATAGAAGATAAAATAATGGATCTTGAGGGGAGTTAAGATGAGAGTGTAGGGGGACCTTGGGTTTGCTTCATCCCATGAACACAGCTAGATGATCATCAAATCATTTTGACCTACTAAGGAATTGATCTGAGGATTAAGAAAACAATCTGCCCATTTTGAGGGGGGAAATATGGCAGATGCGAATTTCAGAGATGAGAACTGGGAAAAAGAAAAGCTGCAGCGCTGCAGAGGGGTTGGAATCCTTTTCACTGAGTGAAGTCAGTGCCAGAGTGGAAAAGAGAGCAGTGTTTTGGGTTCAAAGAAGGCTCAGTGGTGTGGGAATCCTCTGAGTTCCACAGGGACAGAGTATTCAACTTCCTAGAGTGCATTTGGAAGAGCGTATTTGCCCTTTCCAAGAACAAAAGACCTTCTGGGAGGTATTGAGTGACCATTCAACAGCAGGGAACAGAGGCACATGCAGACAGCAGCTGACCTGCTCATAGTTGTTTGCTGTGTTTCAAAATAAACTCTGGACACTGATACAGGTATGGTACTGCTTTTCTGGGACAGAAAGTTGCTAGGGTAGTGCTGCAAGGCTTTCCTCTGGGGAAAGGTAACAGGTCCACATACTGCTGGATACTTTAAGACTTCTTGTCTTTAGATTCACAGGCAATGGCCTAAGATAAAACACAGAAGTACTGTGTGACCAGGTATGCGGATGACCAGGCACAGAGAGGTTGAAGGCAGGGTTCTGATGAAACCTGGCACACAGAAGAGGAGATTATTCACTTTTCTCTGAGGGCCTCCTTAACAGTGGCAGCTGTGAATTCCCTTCCCTGGGGAGGAGTGGGTGGGTGACTCTATTTTCTACACCTATGCTCACCAGTACATTCAGACTTCAGTGAGAAACACAATGCCTCCTGCAGAGGCTGGAGTCACTTATATGAAACCCTACTCCCCATGCTTGGCAGCAGAATCTTTACAAGGGCAAGTCTATGAGCCAGTGAAACAGATATCTCCCTCAGAAGACCAACATAGTCCTTCTACATGCATCAGGGCTACTGATCAAAAAGTACTCCAAAGCACCAGCTTCAGTAGGTGGGATTATTGGATTATTATATAGGACTTGGATTATTTATTTATTTTTTTCTTTTTTCTTTTCCTTTTTCTTCTTCTTTTATTTTGTCACCCCCCCTTTGGCATCAAGTTATGGTTTTTTGTTCATTTTTGGCTTGTTTCCTTTTCTCATTTTTTGGAGGAGTTTTTTTTTTCCTTCTTTCTTTTTCTTTGGAATCAGTTTATATATATATATATAAAGAGTTCAGGAAATATATATATATATGTTGTTTATCTGTTTGCTTTCTTATTTATTTCCCTTTTTTCTTTTCTTGGATCAGGCTTTTTTTTTTTTTCCCCCATATCAGGCTTATCTTAACAAACAAACAAACAAACAAACAAACAAAAGTATACCTAGTTAAAGATCCAAAAACTCCCCATTGAAAGCAAGGAGAAACTCTGAGGAGGACTGGCCTATGGGAAAGGGCAGCCAAAATACAACATTAGAGTGCACATAGTATACAACAGGAACATTTCCTGAAGCACCAGACCCTGGACAGTGTAAGATCCCTTCTTAATATAGTATTGTTATTAGGAGCAGGAAAAATAAGCTTCCACAACACACAAAAGACAGAAACATAGACAAAATTACAAGACAGAGGAATTCTTCCCAAAGAAAAGATAAAAGAAGAAACCACAGCCAGGGATTTGCTCAAAAAAGATATAATCAATATATCTGAGAATTTAGAACAACATAATAATAACTAGCTGGGCTTGAAAGAAGCATAGAAGATAATAGAGAAACCCTGGTTGCAGAGGTAAAAGACCTAAAAACTAGTCAGTCCAAAATAAAAAATGCTATAGCTGAGATACAAAACTGTCTGATGTAATCACAATGATGATGGAAGAAGCACAGGAATTAATAGGTGATATACAAGATAAAATTATGGAAAATAATGAAGCTGAAAAGAGGGAAAGAGAACTATTAGATCATGAGGAGTGACTTAGAGAACTCAGTAATTTCACAAATTACAATAATATCCATATCATAGGGGTCCCAGAAAAAGAATAAGAGTAGGAAAAGGGAGGAGCAGATTTTTTTTTTTGAACAAATTATAGCTGAGAACTTCCTAATCTGGGGAAGGAAACAGACATTTAAGATAAGAGACTTGGAGAACTCCCCTCAAAGTCAACAAAAACAGGTCAATATCAGGACATATCATAGTGAAACTTACAAAATACAAAGATAAAGATAAAATTCTGAAAGCAACTAGGGACAAAAGGTCCTTACTCTACAAGGGTAGACACATAAGATCAGCAGCAGACTTGTCCACTGAAACTTGACAGGCCAAGAGAGTGGAAAGAAATATTTGATGTGCTGAATAGGAAAAAATGCAGCAAAGAATACTATATCCAGGAAGGCTGTCATTCAGAATAGGAGAGATAAAAGTTTCCAAGACAACAAAATATAAGAGAATTTGCAAACACCAAACTAGCCCTTCAAGACACATTAAAGGGTACACCTTGCATGGGAAAGAAAGACCAAAAGCAACAAAGATTAGAAAGAAACAAAGATGGAAGTGGAGGGTATTATGCTGAGTGAAATAAGTCAGTCGGAGAAGGACAAACATTATATGGTCTCATTCATTTGGGGAATATAAAAAATAGTGAAAGGGAATAAAGGGGAAAGAAAAAATGAGTGGGAAATATCAGAAAGAGACAGAACATGAAAGACTCCTAACTCTGGGAAACAAACTAGGGGTGGTGGAAAGGGAGGTGGGCGGGGGGTGGGGGTGACTGGGTGAGGGCACTGAGGTGGGCACTTGACGGGATGAGCACTGGGTGTTATTCTACATGTTGGCAAATTGAACACCAATAAAAAATAAATTTATTTAAGAAAAGGAAGAAACAAAGACAATCTACAGGAACAATGACTATACAGGTCATATAATGGCACTAAATTCACATGTTTCAATAATTGCTATAAATTTAAATGGACTAACTGCTCCATCAAAAGACATAGGGCAAAAGAATGGATTAAAAACAAGACCTATCAATATGCTGCTTACATGAGACTCACTGAGACCTAAAGACATCTCCAGATTGAAAGTGAGGGGTGGAGAACCATTTATTATGCTAATGGACATCAAAAGAAAGTTGGGCAGCCATACTTATATCAGACAAACTAGATTTTAAACCAAAGATTGTAATAAGAGAGGAAGAAAGGCACTGTATTGTAATAAAGGGACCGAGCCAACAAGAAGATCTAACAATTGTAAATATGTATACCCCCAACTTGAGAGAACCCAAATATATAAATTAATAACAAACATAAAGAAATTCATTTGATAATAATACAATAATAGTGGGAGATTTTAATAGCCCACTCACAACAATGGACAGAGCATCTAAGCAGAAGATCGATAAGGAAACAAAGACTTTGAATGATACACTGGAGTACATGGACTTAATAGGTATATTCAGAACAGCAGTAGAATACACCTTCCTCTTGAGTGCACAGGAACACTATCCAGAATAGATCACACGTGAGTTCACAAATCAGGCCTCAACTACTATAAAAATATTGAGATCATATGATGCAGATTTTCACATCACAATGCTATGAAACTTGAAGTCAGCCACAAGACAAAAACCTGAAAAGACCACAAATACATGAAGGTTAATAGAACATCCTGCTAAGGAGTGAATGAATCAACCAGGAAATTAAAGAAGAATTTTAAAAAATACATGGAAGCAAATGAAAATGAAAACACAACTGTCCAAAACCTTTGGGGTGCAGCAAAGGTGATCCTAAAAGGGAAGTATATAGAAATACAGACTTTCCATGAGAAACAAGAAAAGTCTCAAATACACAATGTGACTTTATACCTAAAGGAGCAGGAAAAAGAACAGCATATAAAGCCTGAATCCAGCAGAGGAAGGAGAATAATTAGGATCAGAGCAGAAATAAATGGTACAGAGACACACAAACAAACACAAACAGCAGTAGAACAGATCAAGGAAACCAGGAGCTGATTCTTTGAAAGAAATAACAAAATTGATAGATATTTTGTCAAACTTATCAAAAGAAAAGAGAAAGGATTCAAATAAAATCACGAATGAGAGAGGAGCGATCACAACCAACAGCACAGAATTACAATTATAAGAGAATATTATGAGCAATTACATGCCAATGAATTTGGCAATCTGGAAAAAATGGAAAAATTCCTGGAAACATATAAACTACCAAAACTGAAATAGGAAGAAATAGAAAACTTGAACAGATCCATAATCAGGAAAGAAATTGAATCAGTAATTAAAAATCTCTCAACAAAGATTTTTTTTCTCTCATCAGGGCCAGATGCCTTCCCAGGGGAATTCTACCAAAATTTAAAGACAGTTAATATCTATTCTTCTAAGGCTGTTCCAAAAATTAGAAATGAAAGGAAAACTTCCAAACTCATTCTACAAGGTCTGCATTATCTTCATTCCAAAACCAAAGATTCCACTAAAAAGGAGGACCACAAACCAATAGCCCATGAACGTGGATGCAAAAATTCTCACCAAGATACTAGTTAATCGATTCTAACAGTGGATTAATTAAGTGGATTATTTACTATGATCAAGTGGGATTTATTCCTGGGTTTCAGAGGTGGTTCAATATACATGAAACAATCATTGTGATACATTACATTAATAAAAGTAAGGATAAGAACCATAGGATCCTCTCAATAGATGGGAAAAAAAAAGCATTTGACAAAATATAGCCTCCTGCTTGTTAAAAGCTCCTAACAAAGTTGGCATAGAGGGAATATACCACACCACGAAGATTATATATGGAAGACACACAGCTAATATCATCCTCAATGGGGAGAAATTGAGAGCTTTTCCCCTGTTTCCCCAGGAACACAACAGGGATGTCCATTCTCACTACCGTTGTTCAACGTAGTACTGGAAGTCATACCTCAGCAATCAGACTACAAAAAGAAATAAAAGGCATCCAAACCAGAAAGGAAGAAGTCAAATTTTCACTCTTCCCAGATGACATGACACTGTATGTAGAAAACCCGAAAGATTCCACCCAAAATTGCTAGAACTAATACAGTAATTCAGCAAAGTTGCAGGATATAAAATCAATGCACAGAAGTCTGTTGCATTTCTATATGCCAATAATGAAGCAGTAGCAGAAGATATCAGGTAATCTATCCCATTTACAATTGCACCAAAACCCATAAGATACCTAGGAATAAACCTAATCAAAGTAGTAAAAGATCTGTACTCCGAAAACTATAGAACACTTATGAAAGAAATTGAGGAAGACACAAAGAAATGGAGAATATTACATGGTCATGGATTGGAAGAGCAAACATTGTTTTGTTTTGTTTTTTTTTAAAGATTTTATTTATTTATTCATGAGAGACACAGAGAGAGGCAGAGACACAGGCAGAGGGAGAAGCAGGCTCCATGCAGGGAGCCTGATGTGGGACTCAATCCCAGGACTCTAGGGATCACTCCTGGAGCTGAAGGCAGATGTGCTCAACTGCTAAGCCACCCAGGCATCCCAAGACCAAACATTGTTAAAATGTCTATGCTCCCCAAAGCTCTACACATTCAATGCAATCTTGATCAAAATAATACAAACACTTTTCACAGGGCTAGAAGAAATAATCTTCTAAAGGTTGTACAGAAACTAATAACTAATAATCCTAAGTTCCTAAAGTTTGTACAGAAAAGGCCCCAAATAGCCAAAGTAATATTGAAAAAGAAAACCAAAGCTGGAGGCATCACAATTACAGACTTCAAGCTCTATTACAAAGCTATGGTCATCAAGACAGTATGGTATTGGCACTAAAGCAGACACTTAGATCAATGGAACAGAATAGAGAACAGAAATGGCCCCTCAACTCTATGGTCAATTAATCTTTGACAAAGCAGGAAGGAATATTCAGTGAAAAAAAAAGTCTCTTGAACAATTCATGCTGGGAAAAGTAGGCAGCCACATGCAGAAGAATAAAACTGGACCACTTTCTTGCACAATACACACAAATAAATTAAAAATGGATGAAAGCTCTAAATGTGAGACAGGAAACCACCAAAATCCTAGAGAGGAACACAGGTAGCAACCTGTTTCATGTCAGCCATAGCAAGTTCTTACTAGACATGTCATCTGAGACAGGGAAACAAAAGCAAATATGTACTATTAGGACTTCATCAAGATAAAAAGTTTCTTCTGAAAAGGGAACCCTCTTACACTGTTGGTGGGAATGCGAACTTGTGCAGCCACTCTGGAAAACTGTGTGGAGGTTCCTCAAAGAGTTAAAAATAGACCTGCCCTACGACCCAGCAATTGCACTGTTGGGGATTTACCCCAAAGATACAGATGCAATGAAACACCGGGACACCTGCACCCCGATGCAGCAATGTCCACAATAGCCAAACTGTGGAAGGAGCCTCAGTGTCCATCAAAAGATGAATGGATAAAGAAGATGTGGTCTATGTATACAATGGAATATTCCTCAGCCATTAGAAATGACAAATACCCACCATTTGCTTCAACGTGGATGGAACTGGAGGGTATTATGCTGAGTGAAGTAAGTCAATCGGAGAAGGACAAACAGTGTATGTTCTCATTCATTTGGGGAATATAAATAATAGTGAAAGGGAATATAGGGGAAGGGAGAAGAAATGTGTGGAAATATCAGAAAGGGAGACAGAACATAAAGACTCCTAACTCTGGGAAACGAACTAGGTGTGGTGGAAGGGGAGGAGGGCGGGGGGTGGGGGTGAGTGGGTGACGGGCACTGAGGGGGACACTTGACAGGATGAGCACTGGGTGTTATTCTGTATGTTGGTAAATTGAACACCAATAAAAATTATTTTATTAAAAAAAAAGTTTCTTCTGCACACAGTGAAAGTGACAATCAATAAAACCTAGGTTTGGGAGAAGATACTCGCAAATGACATATCACATAAAGGGCTAGTATCCAGAATCTATAGTGAACTCATCAAAATCAACACCCAAAGCATAAATAATCCAGTTAAGAAATGAGCAGAAACATGAACAGACATTTCTCCAAAGAAGACATACTAATGACCAACCGTGAAAAAATACTCAACATTATTCATTATCAGGAAATACGAATCAGAACCACAATGAGATACCACCTCCCACCTCTCAGAATAGCTGACATTAACAACTTAGAAAACAACAGATGTTAGCAAGGATGTGGAGAAAGGAGCACCTTTTTGCGCTGTTGGTGGGAATGCAAATTGGTACAGCCACTCTGGAAAACAGTACAGATGTTCCTCAATGCTAAAAATAGAACTGTCCTATGGAATCCTGGGTGTTACACTGTGATCTGAGGATCCCCTGGGTCAAAGAGTGGGTGGCACCTAAATACTGTACTATTCTCAGGCTCAGAAGCTTGGAAGCCCCCTGAGAACAAGAAGTCTAGGTGCTGGCTTTCTGCTCTGTAATGCCATAAACTGCCAACAACTGGGTGACCATATGACTGCTTTCATTGCTTTCCTGGGACTGATCCTGCAAGGACAGAAGTGTGGTGAGATCCTCCCCAGGAGGAACAGCTTAGGTCCATGCTGTGGGATTCCCTAAAATTTGGGAGTTTGGAAAGTCAGTCCCATACCTAAGATTAAAACAAACAAACAAACAAACAAACAAACAAAAAAACCAAGCACAGACACACACAAGTTGAACACAGGGTTCTACAGAAGCCAGGGAGACAAGAGTGATTGCTCTTCTGTGAGGACTCACTGAGGAATGGGTGATAGGAATTTTCAGCTCTAGGGATAGGGGGGTGGGGGGCATTGCCGTGTTCTCCCACCCATGAGTGCTCAAAGACCTCAGGAAGCAAAACAGTGCCATCTAGTGGAATCTAGATCTGTTTTCACCAATCTCTGCTTCTCTGCACCCTGAAGGTACATTTCTACTAGGACAAGTCAACCTGAAAATCAGTGCAACCGGCCCCTCGCCCAGAAGACCAACACAAACAAATCACCTGCACAAAATTTACTGACTAGAGAGGATAGGAAAGCTTCAACTCTAGGATAAAATAATATCCAGCCTCCTTTGTAATTTTATTCCTTATTTTTCATTTATTTTCTTATTTTTTAAATTCTTTTTAAAAATGAAAAAAATCTTATTTACATATGTATACTTTATATACATATATATTTAGAAATTTTTTTGTTTCCTTTTACTATACTTCTTTCTTATTTTAGGCTTTAGTTTCTTTTAACAAGTAGACCAAAACACACCCAGGATCTAGTGCTTTTGTTGTTGTTTTTATTTCTTATTCTTTCTTCTTTTCTTTTCTGGACAAAAATGACAAGATACAGAAGTTCACCCCAAAAGATAGAACAGGAGGTTATACTCACAGCCAGGGATTTAATCAATACAGACAGATGTCTGAACTGGAATTTAAACAATGATTCTAAGGATACCAGCAAGGCTTACAAAAAGCATAGAAGACACTAGAGAATCCCTACTGCTGATAAAAAACTAAAATCTAGTCAGACCAAAATTAAAGATGCTATAACTGAGGTGTGGTCCCAAGTGGAGGCCATAAAAATGAGGATGGACAAAGCAAAAGAGTGAATCAGTGATATAGAAGATAAAATTATGGAGAATAATGAATCTCAAAAGAAGAGAGAAGGAAAGATAATGGACCATGAAGATAGACTTGGGGAATTAAGCAACTCATTAAAATGTAATAACATTTCTACCTAGGAGTCCCAGAAGATGAAGAGAGAGATAAAGGGGCAGAAGTTTTATTCAAACAAATTACAGATGAAAAACTTCCCTGATTTGGGGAAGGGCACAGACCTCAAAATCCAAGAAACACAGAGAACTCTCATTAAATTCAACAAAAGTTGACTATTACCAAGTCATATCATAGTCAAACTCACAAAATACAAAGACAAGGAAATCATACCGAAAGGAGCAAGGGAAAAAAGTTCTAAACATACAAGGAAAGACATCAGATTGGCAGCAGATCTGTCCACTGAAGCTTGGCAGACCAGAAAGGAGTGAAAGGAAATAGTCAACATGCTGAATGGGAAAAATATGCAACCAGGAAGTCTTTATACAAAAAGGCTCATGATAGATTCCCAGATAAACAGAAACTAAAGGAATTTGTGACCAGTAAATTAGTCCTACAAGAAATTTTATGGGGGACTCTGAGTGGAGAAAAGCAAGATTGAAATCAACCAAGACTAGAAAGGACCAGAGAACATGATCAGAAACACCAACTCTTCAGCTAACACAATGACATATCTTTCAATAATCATACTGAATGTAAATAGACTAAATGCTCCAATCAAAAAGCATAGGTAACTGAATGGATTATAAACAAGATCTGGGATCCCTGAGTGGCTCAGTGGTTTAGCTCCTGCCTTCAGCCTGGGGCTTGATCCTGGAGAACCAGGATCAAATCCCATGCCAGGCTCCCTGCATGGAGCCTGCTTCTTCCTCTGCCTGTGTCTCTGCCTCTCTTGCTTTCTCTCTGTGTCTCTCATGAATAAATAAATAAAATCTTGGAAAAAAACCCCCACAAGATCCATCTATATGCTGCTTATAAGAGACTCATTTTACACCTAAAGACATCTGCAGATCAAAAGTGAGGGGATGAAGAACCATCTAACATGCTAAAGGAAGAAAAATGGAAGTCAGAGTAGCAATACTTATATCAGACAAACTAGAGTTTTAAACAAAGACTATAACAAGTGATGAAGGTGGACATTATATCATAATTAAAGGGTCTATCCATCAAGAAGATCTAACAAGTATAAATATGCCCCAACTTGGGAGCTCCCAAATATATAAATCAATTAATAATGACATAAAGAAACTCATTGATAATAATACAATAATAGTAGGGGACTTTAACACCCCACTTACAGCAATGGGCAGATCATCTAAGCATAAGATCAACAGGGAAACAATGGCTTTGAATGACACACTGGACCAGATGGTCTTAACAGATATATTCAGAGCATTGCATCCTAAAACAACAGAATACACATTCTTCTCAAGTGCATGTGGAATATTATCTAGAATAAACCACATACTGGGTCACAAATTGGGCCTCAATTTCTACAAAAATATTGAGATCAGACCATGCATATTTTTAGAACTCAATATTATGAAACTTGATGTCAACCACAGGAAAAAATTTAGAAATACACAGATACATGGAGGTTAAAGGACGAATGGGTCAACCAGGATAGTAAAGAAGAAATTAAAAAGTACATAGAAGAAAATGAAAATGAAAACATGACAGCCCAAAACCTTTGGGTTACGCAAAGGTAGTCCTGAAAGGGATGTATATAGTAATACAGGCCTTCTGTACGAGCAAGAAAAGTCTCAAATATGCAACTTAGCCTTACATGTAATGGAGTTAGAAAACAAACAGCAAATAAACTCTAAATCCAGCAGAAGAGGAATAATAAAGAGTAGAGCAGAAATAAGTGACATAGAACAACAACAAAATAACAGTAGAACCAATTAACAGAAGTAAGAGCTGGTTTTATGAAAGAATCAATAAAATTGATAAACTCCTAGCCAGATTTATTAAAAAGAATAAAAGATAGGATCCAAATAGATAAAATCAGTAACGAAGGAGGAAAGATTACAAATGATACCACAGAATTACAATTATAAGAGAATACTTTGAAAAATTATATGCCAACAAACTGGGCAATCTGGGAGAAATGGACAAATTCCCAGAAACCTACAAATTACCAAAACTGGTGTAAGAAGAAATAGAAAATTTGAACAGACCCGTAACCAGCAAAGAAATGGGATCAATAATAAAAAATTTCCAACAACAAAAAGCCCTGGGCTGGAAAACAGTATGGAGATTCCTCTAAAAGTAAAAAATTGAACTATTATTTGACACAGCAGTTTCACTACTAGGTATTTACCCAAATGATGCAAAAGTACTGATTTGAAAGGTCAAGTGCAATGTTTATAGCAGCAATGTCCACAATAGCCAAAATATGGAAAGAGCTCAGATGTCCATTGACAGATGAATATAGTTATATCTTTTCATATATATTCATATATATTCATCATATGCACACACACATACACACACACAATGGAATATTACTCAGTGATCAAAATGAAATCTTGCCATTTGCAGTGATGTGGATGGACCTAGAATGTATCATGCTAAGGGAGATAAGTCAGCCAGAGAAAGACAAATATCATATGGTTTCACTCATATATGGAATTTAAGAAATAAAACAGATGAACACAGGGGAAGGGAAGGAAAAATAAAAGATAAAAACAGAGAGGGAGGCAAACCATAAGAGACTCTTAACTATAGAAAACAAACTGAGGGTTGCTGGAGGGGCAATAGGTGCGGGGATGGGTAAGAGTGATGGGCATTAAGGAGAACATCTGAGGTGATGAGCACTGGGTGCAACTGATGAATCACTAAGTTCTACTCTTGAAATGAATAATACACTATATGTTAACTTGAATTTAAATAAAAATCTAAAAGAGTTATCTTTTTAAAAAGTGCTACATGGTTACCAGCAGGTGGCACTATTTTCTTTTTTTTTTTATGGTTTTTTTTTTTTAATTTATTTTTTATTGGTGTTCAATTTACTAACATACAGAATAACACCCAGTGCCCGTCACCCATTCACTCCCACCCCCCGCCCTCCTCCCCTTCTACCACCCCTAGTTCGTTTCCCAGAGTTAGCAGTCTTTACGTTCTGTCTCCCTTTCTGATATTTCCCACACATTTCTTCCCCCTTCCCTTATATTCCCTTTCACTATTATTTATATTCCCCAAATGAGTGAGAACATATAATGTTTGTCCTTCTCCGACTGACTTACTTCACTCAGCATAATACCCTCCAGTTCCATCCACGTTGAAGCAAATGGTGGGTATTTGTCATTTCTAATAGCTGAGTAATATTCCATTGTATACATAAACCACATCTTCTTTATCCATTCATCTTTCGTTGGACACCGAGGCTCCTTCCACAGTTTGGCTATTGTGGCCATTGCTGCTATAAACATCGGGGTGCAGGTGTCCCGGCGTTTCATTGCATCTGTATCTTTGGGGTAAATCCCCAACAGTGCAATTGCTGGGTCGTAGGGCAGGTATATTTTTAACTGTTTGAGGAACCTCCACACAGTTTTCCAGAGTGGCTGCACCAGTTCACATTCCCACCAACAGTGCAAGAGGGTTCCCTTTTCTCCGCATCCTCTCCAACATTTGTTGTTTCCTGCCTTGTTAATTTGCCCCATTCTCACTGGTGTGAGGTGGTATCTCATTGTAGTTTTGATTTGTATTTCCCTGATGGCAAGTGATGCAGAACATTTTCTCATATGCATGTTGGCCATGTCTATGTCTTCCTCTGTGAGATTTCTCTTCATGTCTTTTGCCCATTTCATGATTGGATTGTTTGTTTCTTTGGTGTTGAGTTTAATAAGTTCTTTATAGATCTTGGAAACTAGCCCTTTATCTGATATGTCATTTGCAAATATCTTCTCCCATTCTGTAGGTTGTCTTTGAGTTTTGTTGACTGTATCCTTTGCTGTGCAAAAGCTTCTTATCTTGATGAAGTCCCAATAGTTCATTTTTGCTTTTGTTTCTTTTGCCTTCGTGGATGTATCTTGCAAGAAGTTACTATGGCCGAGTTCAAAAAGGGTGTTGCCTGTGTTCTCCTCTAGGATTTTGATGGAATCTTGTCTCACATTTAGATCTTTCATCCATTTTGAGTTTATCGTTGTGTATGGTGCAAGAGAGTGGTCTAGTTTCATTCTTCTGCATGTGGATGTCCAATTTTCCCAGCACCATTTATTGAAGAGACTGTCTTTCTTCCAATGGATAGTCTTTCCTCCTTTATCGAATATTAGTTGCCCATAAAGTTCAGGGTCCACTTCTGGATTCTCTATTCTGTTCCACTGATCTATGTGTCTTTGTGCCAGTACCACACTGTCTTGATGACCACAGCTTTGTAGTACAACCTGAAATCTGGCATTGTGATGCCCCCAGATATGGTTTTCTTTTTTAAAATTCCCCTGGCTATTCGGGGTCTTTTCTGATTCCACACAAATCTTAAAATAATTTGTTCTAACTCTCTGAAGAAAGTCCATGGTATTTTGATAGGGATTGCATTAAACGTGTATATTGCCCTGGGTAACATTGACATTTTCACAATATTAATTCTGCCAATCCATGAGCATGGAATATTTTTCCATCTCTTTGTGTCTTCCTCAATTTCTTTCAGAAGTGTTCTATAGTTTTGAGGGTATAGATCCTTTACCTCTTTGGTTAGGTTTATTCCTAGGTATCTTATGCTTTTGGGTGCAATTGTAAATGGGATTGACTCCTTAATTTCTCTTTCTTCAGTCTCATTGTTAGTGTATAGAAATGCCACTGACTTCTGGGCATTGATTTTGTATCCTGCCACGCTACCGAATTGCTGTATGAGTTCTAGCAATCTTGGGGTGGAGACTTTTGGGTTTTCTATGTAGAGTATCATGTCATCGGCGAAGAGGGAGAGTTTGACTTCTTCTTTGCAGGTGGCACTATTTTCTATTTCTCAGTGTGAGATTTTACTTCCTGAGGCCTGCTTTTTACTTTTTCCTGCCTTGTTCGATCACATGAAATTGTACAGTTCCCCCCCCACACACAGGAAAAAGAAGCAAACTGATTCGCATAGAGAAAATGGACTGTTTCTATAGATTTTAGACAATTACAAACCTTTGTATAGTGATAACACTAAACTGGAATCATCAAATTATCTAATAATGTAAATTTATCCTGATGTTTTTTTGTAAAGCAGAGACAAACCCACTAATCTCTTCTATTTCTCATAAATACCTGCCTTCAAAGAAAACCTTCACAGAGCCAGCTATGTATTCACCTACTTAACCTGATAATTCATTAATAAGTATCAAATTTTGAAAATACCAATGTGGTCAGTTATGATGATATAATTTGAAATCTAAACTAGATACTGATTCCAAAGGGTAAGATAAGATTAGAGGTTCAACTGATTATACGTAGGTCCAGCTCCACCATCTCTACATGACACTAGAAAGCAAATCTTGAAGCAACAGAATATATTAATTTATTAAGCAGTGGTTCCTGAATGCTGCTCATCTATAATTGCCTATCAATATTTTGTCCTGTCTGGTACCTAAAACTTGCTCACTGTTTCACCCTGACCTCTCCTCACACTTTCTCTCCAATCTTGGCGTTCATCTTGCCTCGTTTTAACCTGTCAATCTCAATCTCTGTCAATCTGTCTATTCACCCACTATCTGACAGCTTTCTCATAGTGTCTCCTTTGCACCCATTCACGTTACTGTCTTTCCCACTCTTTACTTCATTTAGAACTTTTTTTTTAACATTTTGTATTTTTTTCTGGGACTTTTCTGATTATTTTTGTTTGTTCTATTTTTGTCCCTTTTCCTTCTATCGGTAATAGCATTGCTTGGTCTTTCTATGGGCAAAGGTTAAGGCTAGGATTAGTTTTCTTTCCTTTTCTTATCTTTCTTTCCTTTTGTTATCTTTCTGAACAAATTGTGCACTCTCTTTTTTCATGGATTCAGTAACAACATCTCACCTCATCCATTAAATAACATGTATGGAGTATTATGGAAATAGTAAAGGGTTATATAAAGGAGAGTAACCACAGTGTTTACAAGCATTTGTTGAGTATAGAAACAAACAGGTTGAATTTTTTTTCTGATACTGAATAACTCCATATTTGCCAGTGATGGAGTTATTTTTGCCTCCGTTTTAGAATGAAATATTGCAAATGATGAGAAAATGAATTGCAGAGTGAAAATGAATAAACTGGGATTAAAATAACAAAGAACAGTGAAATGTGGAACAGGCAATCACACTACGTCCACTCTTCACAAATGAGTAATCTTTTTTTTTTTTTTTTTTTTTTTACAAATGAGTAATCTTAAACAAGGCTCTTTACTCTGTGTTTCTCAGGGCCCAGTTCCTTTATCTGTAAAGAAGGGTATGGTAATATGCATATTTGAAGCCAGAGTCCCTGGGAAAGTAGCAACCTTGAATCCCTGTCCATTTTAAAGATTTGTAATTTTATCATATAGCTCTCACAATTCCTTTACATTGGCGCACAGTAAAGAGCTTCTGGAAAGAAAGGGACTTGGTAAAATTTTTATCTAGTGATTCAGGGATTATTGTTTGAAAATATAAAGGCATCCTGTACCATAGAGAAAATTAGGGGAATTTAGCTTCATGACATGATGATAAGAAATAGAACTTTGTACTTTCCAAGACAATAATCCTGTCATTGACTCGGATCTGCTCATAAAATTTACCTGCTTCAAAAAGTGGGTCTTGCCGATAGAATAATTCAACTTCTTCCATAGTCATTGAGGGGATTACTAAATCACTGTTTAACAATATATTCACTCATTTATTAAGAAAATTATTTGTAGTCATACTATTTTCAAGATACTTTGCTCACTTCTGATAATTTCTTGAGACGTGAAAAAGGAGACAGTATGGATTTCTTTTCCATAGGAATAGGGACAACAGAGAGAGGTTTTATTTTTTTAATTTTTATTTTTTAAAGATACTAGGTTTTATTTTGTTTTATTTTATTTTATTTTATTTATTTGTTCATGAGAGACACACACACACACACACAGAGGCAGAGACACAGGCAGAGGGAGAAGCAGGCTCCATGCAGGGAGCCCAACGTGGGGCTGAAGGCAGGATTAAACCACTGAGCCACCTGGGCTGCCCCAGAGAGAGGTTTTAAAAATTGAGACTAAGAACCTTAATAACTGGAAATAGGGATATGGGAATAGCCCAAGGTTTCTACCATTAACATCTAATTGAGCTCATGGTTGTCTCACCAACTAGATCTGCTCAATTAGTATTTACTTTTCTTGAATTCCTTTTGCTCAACAAAAATATTTAACAAGAGAATTTAACAGATGAATAGATAAAGAAGATGTGATATATATATATATATACACATACACACATATATAGACATACATAAATATAGACATAAAATGGAATACTACTCAGCATCAAAAAATGAGATCTTGTTATTTGCAATGACGTGGGTGGAACTAGAGGGTATTATGCTAAACATCAGAGAGAGACAATTATCATATGATTTCACTCATATGTGGAATTAAAGAAACAAAAAAGAGGATCAGAGGGGAAGAGAGGAAAAAAATAAAAGACAAAATCAGAGAGGGAGAGAAACCATAAAAGACTCTTAATCAGAGGAAACAAACTGAGGGTTGCTGGAGGGTAGAGGTTGGGGGATGGGGCAACTGGGTCATGGGCATGTGATATAATGAGCATTGAGTGAATCACTGACCTCTACCTCTGAAACCAATAACACAGATGTAAATAATCAAATTTAAAATAAAAAATAAAAAAAAAGGAGCTTATAGTCTAGTGAGGGGAGATGAGCAATTAACCAATAAATAAGCTCACAAATAAGAAAAAGTTCAGATACTAGTGAATGAGTACAGATATCTTTAGCTACTTTAGTATAGGTGATTAAGTAGACATTTTAGGCTGAGATCTGAAAGAGAGAATGATAATCATAATGAGAACGGAGGAAACTGCATTGCAGGATTATTGAGCAGAGGGTATATATGCTTTAAGACACAATCAAGCCTGGAACCCAGGCAGGACTCTGTACCTGGAACAAGCCCATGAAGGTGAGAAAGGTAGGAAAAATTGATGGGGAAGTCGATAGGACTGTCTGCTACCAAATGCGTACTCCTTCGGTTTTGCCTTGCTAATCTCCATAATCAAGTAAATTAGCAGGAAATATAAAAAAAAGAGAAGATTTTGCCTGGCTCTAGATAGAGATACTTTAAGTGGTTTAAGTGGTGGAGTTGGAGAAGATAGTTACATGCAACACAGACTGACTTTCTAGAACTTACAGTGCATAGTATTGATCCCATATTATAGTTCTGATTTTGTCCTATAGGCCTCTCCTCCTTTTAGAATATATAACAAGCCTCAAAAAATTCAAACATAGGGATCCCTGGGTGGCGCAGCGGTTTGGCGCCTGCCTTTGGCCCAGGGCGCGATCCTGGAAACCCGGGATCGAATCCCACATCGGGCTCCCGGTGCATGGAGCCTGCTTCTCCCTCTGCCTGTGTCTCTGTCTCATTCTCTCTCTCTCTCTATGACTATCATAAATAAAAATTAAAAAAAAAAATTCAAACATAGCCCTATAAGAGTTTCCACAGTTGCATTTCAACAAAACTGTTTATTAAACAGCAATTCATTATCTTTAGAATAAAAATAACATCAGCATCGTATGAATAAATATATTCTCTCATCTATCTCTTTCTAGAAAATTTTAAATTCTGGTCCTGTTGAAGAAAATTTACAAAGGATTAGCTACACAAAAGGCAAAGCAAAATGCTTGGAATTTTACTGATTTGAAATAAGGGCATGAGAACCTTAGCTAGCAGCACACTTACAAAAAAATCTTTTCTTTTTTTTTTTCAAGACTTTATTTATTTATTCATGAGAGACACAGAGAGAGGCAGAGACAGGCAGAGGGAGAAGCAGGGTCCCTGCAGGGAGCCTGATGTGGGACTCGATCCCAGACTCCAGGCTCACACCCTGGGATGAAGGCAGGCGCTCAACCACTGAGCCACCCGGGTGTCCCACCAAAACACTTTTCTAAAAAGCAAAAAAATAGATTCAATTTAAAAACTAATTACTATTGCTTTGGAATTTGTTTATGATTAATAAACTTATATCTTCCTTATGAGGCTTATAGTCCTATCAAAGATCAAGGTTGTCCTTGAGAGGGGCGGGTTTTTCTCTAAAATTCAGACACTCCTTAGTACCTTCTTGCCTCCACCGGCTCTCTTTCCTCTGTTTCCCTCTCTTTTGCACTAGCTCTGTGGCTTTTCTTCCTAATCTCTACCCCTGCAAGTATGCTTACGCTGCCTCTATCTTTCTCAAATAAACTTGTTTTAAATGTACTTGCCAAGATAATAAAGACTTACACATTACAATTCTCAGGAGTTGCAATGGACTCCATATTTGTGTCCCCACCTAGTTTATGTGTTGAAATCATCCCCCACAATATGGTAATACTAGAAAACAGAGCCTTTGGGAGGTAATTAGGTTGTAAGGGTGGTACTCTCATGACTTGTATTAATGTCCTAATACAAGTACCTCCAAAGACATCTCTCACCCTCTTTCTGCCATCTGACCACACAGTGGGAAGGTAGCCATCCATACACGAAGTGAGCCTTCACTAGATACCAAATCTGCCAGTACCTTGGTCTTGACCTTCCCAGCCTCCAGAAATATGAGAAATAATTATTTGTTCTTTAAGCTCCCCAGTCTATGCTATCTTGTTGCAGCGGCCTGAAGGGACTAAGATAGAAATGTTTGATAGAAAAGAGGCCTACAATAAGAGAGCCACTCATAATGAGAAAAAGTAGACAAGTAATGAGAAGCTACGCATGAATAGAAGGTAGAGTCTTTATTAGATTCAAGGGAGCCCGTTTTTAAATGGTTACAACCTGTTGATATGAGATGGAAGAAAATTTGGGGACATGATCTTTCCAGTACCTTTAATTTTGATCACTTGAGCACTTCCCACAGCACCTGACCCATGCAGCAAGATTCTTTTACTCCCATCACTTGTCCGCTTTCTACCTGGTTACTTTCTTCCCCACTCTGTTGACTCCACTTCATAATTTTATTCTACTTGTAAACATTTCATGTCCCACCTCCCTCCTCAATTCCAGTATCTCTTCTCTTTCAGTGTTTTCCAAACATATCTCTCATGAGGAATACCATGATGACTTTAAAAGTCATGAACAGGAAAGCAGGACCCTTGGGATTCTCATTCTCAGCACTGCCATCACTCACCTTGGGAATAGACAATTCTGTAGGACTCTATATTGAAAGTGTTTATACGTGTTTTTTACATTGACATTATGGAGTGTAGCATTTGGTGTATTTTATAACTATTCCCCTTTCTCCTCAAAATTACTAGCTAATTCAACCAAACTTGAAACAATCTAAAATATTGCTACTTAAAGAATGACCCATCATGTGATGTGATGAGCACTGGGTGTTATACACAACTGATGAATTATTGAACTGAAACTAATGATATACTATATGTCAGCTAAATAATAAAAAAAAAGAACAACCCATGGCCAATCAACATGGGCATCACCAAGAAACATGTTCAAAATCTCAAGTCCCAGACCTGTTGAATCAGCATCTGTATTTCAGTAAGGTTTCCAAATGATTTATATTCATATTGAAGTTTAGAAGGACTTATCTAAAATACACTTGGGGGGGACCTGGGTGGCTCAGTCAGTTAAGTGTCTCACTTTTGGTTTCTGCTTGGGTCATGATCTCAGGATTATGTGATTGACCCCCTATTGGGCTCCATGCTCAGTGGAGAGTCTTCTTTCCCTCTGCCTCTCCCCCTACTCGTGCACTGTATTTCTCTCTCTTTCAAATAAATAAAATTAAAAACTATAAAATAAAATAAAATACACTTGGGCATATGAGTTCAAATCTTGTGAGTACAGTTCCTGGCAGTGTGAAGAAATAAGTCCTGTCTGGGTCACATGATGGATGATGTCCAGCAGATTCAAGGAAGCCAGTTTGTGTGTGTGTGTGTGTGATAGGTTTTTGGTGCCACTGTACAAAATTCAGGACTGTCTTTTATGAGCAACAAAGAGCCAAATATTCCTCCTAAGATAAAGGAAAAATCAGTAACAAATGAGCTCAGAGGAAAAACGGTCCTAGTTCTTTAAGGACCCATTTTGTGAACGAAAAATTGGGCTTGTGTACTAAGGTCATTGTGATCTATGAGTAGAAGTTGTAGAAAGGCAAAAAAATTAAGCAATCATTATTGTCCACTAATGCAATAAAGTCCCTTGAGAAATCCTGAGTTTCTCATTAATAGACACATTCTAATTGAATTTGATGATCAAGTGTTAGGATACTATAGAAGATGCTTCTATATTACATAAGAGATTATGTTTTACAAACTCTAATTTAGTTTTACTTACTATACTGTTATAATTTTAGGGTTACAATTCATTGCTCAATATTTTCACTACCACCACCATCATCATCACTATTGTTATCATTGTTGTCATCGTTTTCACTAACATTTGTCATATGCTCATAATAAATCAGACATTGTGCCAAATATGTACGTGTGTATATATATGTATTTAACTTTTTAATAATCCCAGGAAATAAGTAATAATAAGCAATATATTTAATATTTCCATTGATAAATGAGAAAACCAAGCTTACAAAGGTTGAGAATCCTGCTTTTAAACTACCAGGATTAAGAAGAAATCAGTGGTTGTCAGGGGACTAGCAGTGGGGAGAAGAGGTAATTACAGAAGGGTACAAAAGAAATTTTGGGAGTGATGGAATTGTTATGTATTACCATGGTGGTTACACGGTTGAATGCATTTATCAAAACTCATAGAACTATTCGTTAAAAAGGGTAAATTATACAAAGTATAGTATTTCCTAATAAGCCTGATTTTAAAAATTTTGCCAGTGATCATACAAATAGTTAATACTTTTTTGTGAGCTGAGATATTTATAAGTTTGTATTTTAAGGTTTTTTTTTTTTTAAGATTTATTTATTTATTCATGAGAGACACACAAAGAGAGGCAGAGACATAGGCAGAGGGAGAAGCAGGCTCCTCGCAGGGAGCCCAATGTGAGCCTCGCTCCAAGATCCCGGGATCATACCCTGAGCTGAAGGCAGATGCTCAACCGCTGAGCCACCCAGGTGTCCTTGTATTTTAAGGTTATTTGATTCTTGCCTGAGACCTATATTTTGAATCAGGTGCCATACTTGCAGCTATGTTGCCTGGTCTGGGCCTAGGTCTTTGTGGATACTCTCCTACAGGGATGCCTATGTTATAATATTGTACTGTATGTCACTCTATTCATCTCTGTAATTCACATTTTTATTCATGGTTTCCAAACTTGCCACACTCTGATTAGCTTGAAAAATGAGTTATTTTCTTTATCTCTATAATTAAAATTATCTCTATAATTCTAGTTTCTTTCACGGTACCCATTTTAGGTAAAATGAGTCTTTTCCTCAATAAGTGGCATTAGGAAAATTGAGATTTGAATTCAGCATTAGAAAATATTTCAGATAGTAACTGCTGCTCAGAAATGGACCAGGTGCCCACTAGAACAAGGGTGGCTTATATCAGAGAACGAAGTATTCCTAACCGACTTTTACTGAATTTATCTAAGTTCCAAAATTAAAGAAAAAGCTCAATGATTTCTCTAAAGGCATGGAGAAACTTGCTTTAATAGATTTATAAATATAGAACATTATGAGAGATGACAGAGTTTTGCTTTGCTTCTACTTTCATTTAACTTTTCTTCTGTGCCTACTGTTATGATCATGGAGATTCCTACAGGGAGCAACTCAAGGGCAAGATTTAAAGGAAACTGAAGTCACTAAGAATAATCAATTTTATTAAAAAATGATATTTTATAATCATCATGTCTAAGGATATTTTTCAGATCATTTGTTGCATTGCAACAGAAAATTGTTACAAGTCAAATAATCTAAAGTGGTGAATGCTATTTTATTAGCAGTGATAAGAAAAAAATGAGTAGGAGGTTAAATAAATTGAAGTTGGGAGCTTTTTAGAAAAGCAAATAATATAATTTCGGTTTTCTTCACACATATTTTAGACGCCCAGGTCAGATTTGCTCACATTATACTACTTTCTGAGCCTTTTACAGACAACAATAAACTAAACATGACTATGAATGCAAGGTGTTGAAATCCTCACAGTACCAAATCCACAAAGAGAGAACATGATTAAATATATACTCAAGGACAGAGTACTGTAGGAATTGAGGCTGTCAGCACTCTGCAGTAAAAGGGGTCCAGATTACTTCAAGGCAGGCAGCTTAACAAAGGGAAAGTCATACAGAAGCTCCAGAGCTCTCCTTTCACCTAACTGCATGCTCTTAGGTCACTATATTTTGGGATTTTTTTTTTCTTTCTCACCTGCAACATGAAAGGTACACAATTACTTGAATAGATTTTAGGACAAATCTGATATAATATCAATAGGTAATGTGTTAAAAAATTTAAATGCAATTTTGATCTGACATTAGGAGTGCCTTGGAAATTCCTAGTTTTTAATATTTTCATGAATCTTGAAACACCAAGCCACTGTGAAAATGTCTTTTGCAGCTTTTCAATGTCTGGCCAATCACAACCAACAGTAATCCATGCGGATTGAGCAAGATAAAGACATTTTAAAATAGAAAAAATCTTGCCCCATAGAACTTGTGTCACCATGAAAACTGAACTATCAGAGAACAGTTTCTTATTGTTGCTCAATAGTGGTAGAAAGGTTAAATAAAAGGGGAAAGTTGCTTAATTTGTACTTCTCCTCCAAAATATAAAATTAGCAGTCACTACTCTATAAAGCCAGGAAGTCCTAAAATAAAAAATTAAATAGATAAATATCTACTGGACTAAAATGTCACAAAACATGAAAATATACAAATTAAATTCTATAGGAGACAAGAAAATCAGAAAATTGCCTTGCCCAGTGTGTAACAAGATTTGATAGTGCATATACTTAATTTACATTATGAGAAGTGGCAGCATAGGATCATAAAAATAAGTTTACCTAAACAATTTATTTGACATTATTAACAATATGGGTGTTTAGTATAGTATTTTACAATTTTAGAAGAGTGCTCACACACATTATATCATTTGAGACTCAGTAAAACTCTGAGATAAGTAGAGTATCTTTAATCATATATAGATACCTGTCCCTCCCTTTCAGTCTAGGTGAAAATAAGAATGACCCACATTAATCAGTAAGCAATTCCTAAAACTTATGTAACCTTATGCATTTTGAAGCCACTGATGGCCACCTTTTCCATTTTCATTTCCATTCCTGGACCCAAAAGAAATGACACAGAATCTCCAAATTAAAAGCTGTAAAAAAAACCCAAAACCAAAAACCAAACCAAAACAAAAAACAAAAAGAAAAAACCAAACAAATTAAGAGCTGTGTCATGGGGTACCTGATTGGCTCAGTCAATAGGGCATGTGACTCTTGATCTTGGGGTTGTGAGTTTAAGCCCCATGTTAGGTGTAGAGATTATTTAAAAATAAAATATTAAAAAAAAAAAAGCTGTGTCACTTGCAGATAGCTAGAGGTAAATGGAAAAACTGAATCTTTTCATTATCAGAAAGCTTTACTTCTAACAATGGCACATGGCAAATCCTGACCATTTAGAGGCTGTTTGCTCTTATGTAAAATATTGTCAATGATAAAACCACCACCAGGGTTGTAGTAAGAACTGCATCTATTTATTTAGTCAACAGTTGAGGCCAGAGTGACACCATCAATATAGCATCATAGGAGACTCCTCCCTCTGTCGCCTCACAAAGATCAACAATTAGACAGCTATCCATGAACAAAAACATCTATGGGAGAGCTCTGGAGTCCATTTAAGAAACTTTGGCAAAATAAAAAAACATGACTATACACACACAAGATGAGAAGGAAAACCGCTTTATCTTTCCTACTTCATCCCATCCCCAAACTGGCATTGCTCATTGCTAAGAGGGAACGCCCCAACCAGAATGAGTTCCTGTTTTCCTCAATAAAAAAAGAGAATTGAGCGATCTGCTAGCTTCCTCAGCCTTTCAGGGTACTGCATGAAGGTTCTGCTTCCATTTCATTCTACCCAGACCAGCAACACTGAGATATGTAGAGATGGGTAGGAGCACTGAGACGAGCAGGGACTACCCTACTGATAGCGTCCATGCAGGTAAGTGATTGAGGTTCACAGTAACAGACAAACCCAGCAGCTTCTGACAGTAAGAAAAAAAAATCAACAGCCTGCACTTACTGCAAACACTCTGTAGGTTTTGCCAGCTTTCCCCAGTATTCAGGTTTGCTGACTCCAGCCACTAGAGTCCCCACCTCCACCTCTCTCTCCCAGCCCGGGAATCACAACAGCAGCCAGCCATACTTCTGCAGTTATATAAGTGCAAGACACCAGTCTAGGTGTCCCCTCTCACCGCTGTGTGTGTGCTTCAGTCTAGCCCCTCTAGTTTGTCCCTGCAGACTGCCAGCCTGACATTCATCACCAGCTTTCACTGTGTGTGCACACCCAGGAAAGACAGCAGCCACAGGAGAGACCATCTGGCAGCCATGGCCACCACAGCTGCTTCTGGGTTGAGATCTTCTCTCTCCTTGTTTTCTGTCACTGGCCTGCACCGCTGTGATCACCTGCAAAGCTAGCCTCTCCAGCTGAGCACCTGAATTCTATCTGCCCAGCCCCCTCATCCTACTGCACTGTAATGTGCAGGGATCAAGACCCAGCAGTCAGGGTAGTAGGTGCCAACAGCTAGGACCTCTGAAATAGCAGTGTGATAGCAGCTGTCTATCTTGGGCTGAATAATTGCATGTGTGTCTGCACCTCACCCTTGACATTACATAGACACCTGTAGCTGGCTCCCACAGCCTCATGTGTGCACACCACCAGCTCTGGATACCACCACTACCTGCAGTGATCCCTACCTACTGGATCTGGAGGTGCAGCTGAGGAATCCAATAGCAGCCACTGTGGACATGTGGTAGCTTTCACCAAGAATCACACATTTGCAAGTCTCTGGACCCAGTGGCTTGAGTTGAAGAGACCTTATGCCCCCATGCCATCACACATCTCCAATTTGACACCTACCACTAGGCCCAGGGAAACAATATACTCCAGTGTGACCCCCCACTTGCAAGTGGAAGTCTTTTTTTTTTTTTTTTTTGTAACCAAAATCATTCCAAAAAAGTTTAGAAGAGGTAATTGCTTCTTCAAATGCACAAACTCCCACACAAGCCCACAGGGATCACGGGGAATCAGGGAAACATGATTCCACCAAAGGAATACTGTGAACCTCCAGTAATCGAACCCAAAGAAATGAAGATAAGGGAATTACCTAACAAATAATTCAAAGTAATTGTTCTCAAGATGACCAGAAAGCTATAAGAGAATAGAGGTAAACAATGAACAATACCAAGAAAGACAAACAAACCAAAGCAAAACCAATATTAGGAAAGCAATACAAGAACAATTATAAGAAGTTGAACAAGGAGACATAAAACATAATAAAGAACCAGAAATTCCAGCACTGCGGAATACAATGACTGAACTGAAGAATTCAATAGACAGCTTCCAAATCAGGTTTGAACAAACCGAAGAACCAATGAGCACGAAGACAGATCAATTGAACATTTCCAACTAGAGGAAAATATAAAAGAATGAAAAATAGTAAAAACAAATGATCTATCGTATACCAAGGAAAGAACCGATTTGTGAATTATTGGAATTTCAGGAGAAGGGAGAGAAAGGGTCAGAAATCACATTTTAAGAAATAATGGTGAGCTAGAAGTTACAATGGCAGAGCAGTAGGGGCAGTAGGATGCTTGCCTCATCCTCAAACACAGCTAGATAAATATTAAATCATTCCAAACACCGGGAAAATTGACCTGAATGTTGAGAGAACAAACTGCAGAGCACAGGGGAGAAAAGTTGCCACCTCATGGAAAGTAAGAGCTGCAGAGGCATGATTCTGGGGAGAAAAAAAATCTCTGGTTCTGTGGAGGGGAGGGAGCCTTGATCTCAGAGAGAGGAGAGAGAGTTAGAGGGAGTAACAGAGAGAAAGCAGTGCACACGTGATTGCACAAAAAAAACACTCCCTCAAGACCATGATGGAAGAAACTGGAAGGGCTGGTTATCGCAAGTTATTACAATCAGCAGAGCTCAGAATCTGAAGTTGTGGAAGTCCCCGCCACTGCTGGGTGGAGCCTAGTGGGCATAGTGGTTCTCCTGTGGGGAGGGAGCCAGAGGCCCAGGAGCAGACAGGATGGACTGAGGATCCCCTGGGTCACACTGGGAGAGAGAAGTCCCCTTCTTCGAGTGCACTTGGGAGAAGTGGTATGGCCTCTACGGGGACAAAATGCTGTGCTGTTCATTAGCATAGGAACAGACACGTCTGCTGAGGACAGCAAACCTTAGAGCAGGCTTTTTTTTTTGCCATACTTTATCATAAACTCTGATCCCCTGGGATTCCTGCAAACTGCTTTTCTGGGACAAACCAGCACCAGCCACAGCATGGCAAGACCCTCCCACTGAGGATCAGCGTGCATCTATGCTGCCCTGGTTCCTGAAAATTTGGAGTTTTGAAACCTAGCCATGTGCCTGAGACAAAACACAGGAGTACTCTGGAAAGATCTGCTGCTAGCCTGATCTAACTTCCCTTGTAGGTTAGGGGTTTCTTTTCCCTTGCTGCTTTCAGGATTCCTTCCTTATCTCTGTATTTTGCAAATTTTACTGCAATATGTCTTGATGTTGGCCAGCTTTTGTTGATTTTGATGGGAGTTCTTTGTGCCTCCTGGATTTGGAAGACTGTTTCCTTCCCCAGATTAGGGAAGCTTTTAGCTATAATTTGCTCAATAAACCTTCTGCCTCTTTTCCCCTCTTTTCTTCTTCTGGGACTTCTGTGATATTGTTACAGGATTGCAGGGTTCTTGTCTAACAGAGTTGGAAGAATGAATCTCATGGATACAAAAGGGTGACGTGAAGTGAAAGTTTAAGTGAGAACAGAAAGGAAAGAAAAAAGTTCTCTAGGGGGAACCCTGGGTGGTGTAACGGTTTAGCGCCTGCCTTTGGCCCAGGGCACGATCCTGGAGACCCGGGATCGAATCCCACGTCAGGCTCCCGGTGCATGGAGCCTGCTTCTCCCTCTGCCTGTGTCTCTGCCTCTCTCTCTCTCTGTGTGACTATCATAAATAAATTAAAAAAAAAAAAAAGCTCTCTAGGGTGAGAAGGGTCCCAAATGGGTTGCCACTGAGGGTTTTTGGTGGCAGGCTTTAATTGAGAACTGAGTGGGAAACTTGTGGCCTTGAGATTCTTGTGCCATCTTGGTTTATTCCTTTATCTCTTTTTCTGCTCTATCACAGTATCTCTACCTGCCAGGAATAGTTTTGGAGACTTGTGGTGGTGGTGGTGGGGATTCAGGGACCTCCTATTTCTCCTGCCTATACCTTAACTCCTTTCTTTCTCATGGGACAGGATCTCTGGGCAGAAAGAGCTACACTGGGATTGTAACGAGTGACTATGTACTTTTTAATTAGTGGGGGTTAGGGATAGCACAAGGAATCTGTAAGCAAGGCTTTCAGGACCTTGAGGAGCCAGCTGCTGCCCAAGGAATCTGTAAGCAAGGCTTTCAGGACCTTGAGGAGCCAGCTGCTGCCAAGATAAGGTTACTTTTAAACAATAAGGCACTAAAGTAGCCAATTAGTTCTTTGGGGAAGGTCACACTGCATATTTCAGGTCTCCATTAGTGGGCTGCAAGCTGTAAGGAGATTTTATTTTATTTTATTTTATTTTATTTTTATTTTTTATTTTTTTTTGGCTTTAAATAGGTTTATTTATTTATTTATTTTTTTGTAAGGAGATTTTAATTTAAGCTACATTTCTTTTGTCTTTGTTTCCCACATCAATATGAACATTGGACTTTATTAAGTCATTGAGTTCCCTAGGTCTACATTCGTGGTCCAATTCTTTTCCCTCATCTTTTCAGCTTCATGATTTTCCATAATTTTATCTTCTATCTCACTGATTTATTCTTCTGTTTCTTCCATCCTCATTGACATTACATCCAGTCAGTTTTGCATCCCAGTTATACAATGTTTTCTTTTGGCCTGATAGCTTTTAGTTCTTTTATCTCTACAGAATGGAATTTGCTACTGTCTTCTATACTTTTCTCAAGCCTACCTAGAATCCTTATGATTATTGTTTTAAATTCTAGTTCAGACATATTGCTTATATTTGTTCTGATTAAATCCCTGGTTGTGACTTCTAGTTCTTTCTTTTGGCATGAATTCCTTCATCTTGGCATTTTGCCTAGATCTCTGTCTAGCATGTTTTAGGGAAACTCATTATATTTCCTGATGCCGATTGTAATGGCTATATTAAGAAAAGGTCCTATACTATCCAGGGTCTAGTACTTCAGGAAGTATTTTAGAGTGGGCAATCTGTTGTGCTTTGGCTGCTCTTTCCCCCAGGTCAGTCCTCTGTAGAGTTTCTCCTTGCCTGCACTATGGAGTATTAGGACCTGGTCCAGTGTGAGGTGAGTTTTAATTAAGTGTATTTGGTCTGCTTGTTAGAAAAGGCTAGATCCTATTTCCCCTAGAACTGAAGCTTTGCAGCCTTCTGTGATCAGTAGAGTTGGTGTGTGCTTGGGGGTTTGTGTTGGTCTTGCGGGCTAGGGAACTGCTGCATTGGTTCAACCTGCCCTTGTAAAGATAAATATGTACCTACAGGGCACAAGCCACTCCAGCCTCCACTGAAGTCTGTCCACATTTATGGGCAGGGGAAAATGGTGTCACTCTACTCTGTCATCCCTGGAGAGGGAAGTTCATGCCTGCCACTGCTCAGGAAGCCCTCATGGAAGAGTGAACAATCTCCCGTTTTGGGTCTCAGACTTCTGTCAGAACCCTGCCTTCGCTCTGTCTGTGTCTGAGCCATCAGTCTGCCTAGTAGCACATCAATCCTGTGTTTTATCTCGGGTCTGCAGCTGGATTTCTTTCTTTTTTTTTTTTTTTAAGATTTTATTTATTTATTCATGAGAGACATACACAGAGAGAGAGAGAGAGAGAGAGAGAGAGAGAGAGAGGCAGAGACACAGGCAGAGGGAGAAGCAGGCTCCCTGCATGGATCCCTGCATGGATCGATGTGGGACTCGATCCCAGGCCTCCAGGACCACGCCCTGGGCCAAAGGCAGATGCTCAACCACTGAGCCACCCAGGGATCCCTAGAGCTGGATTTCAAAGCTCTAAATTTTATGGAGCTGGCACACAAAAACTCATACTGATCCTCTGGGGAAAGGTCTCGCCACATTGTGGTTGATGTCAGTGTATCCCAGAGAATTAGTAGCATGACCACTTGGGGCTAGAAGTTTATGGTAAGTAAAAATGGCTGTGTCTGGATCTCCAGCTCTGAAGCTGAAAGATTGTGGTCCCCTCTCTTCAGTAAACCCTCAGGGATAAGCAGTCTTCACTTTTGTGTGCATGCTTGCACCAATCCTCCCAGGGGAAGAGCAAGGGCTGCTGGGTTTCTGTCCTTTTCTTGGTCCCCACATGGAGAATGGAAGCCCATTTGTTGGTGCACTGGCAATGCCCCTCCGGAGGGAAGGTGGAGGTTCTCTGGCTTTCTGCCCTTTGCAGGACCTCCACACGGAGAGCTGTCACCCAATCCTGCCACAGTTTGCAGTTTATGGTGAACCAATCTGAGAGCCCCCTCCTGGGCTCACTGACTGTAACCAGTTTCCCCACTCCAATGCTCGGGAACTCTGTTGGCTCAGGCACCCTCATTCTTTCTGTGACCCTGGGGATCTTGAGACCACACTGTCTCACCTAGGATTCTAATCCCGCTTCACCACCTGAGCACCTTTCAGACACAGACATCTCTCTTTGGAGCAGATTTCTAAAGGTTCCAATTTTGGGCTCTGGGCTATATCACTTTCTGGTAGCTGGCTTCCAGAGGCTCCCTCTCCCCCACCATTTATCTTCCAATATATCCTCTCAGATTTATTTCTCCACATCTCCTACCTTGCAAAAAGTGACCACTTTGAAATTTGTAGAATTCCAGCAATTATTTTCTTACATCTCAGGTTGAATTCATAGGTGTTAAGAATGATTTGATAGTTATCTAGCTAAATTCAGGGGACCAGATAAAACAAGGTCCCCTACTCTTCCATCATCTTGTATCACCTCATCCTGGTTTTGACTTGTATTTCCCTGATGATGAGTGATATTGTGCAATTTTTCATGTGTCTGTTAGCCATCTAGATGTCTTCTTTGTGAAAGTGTGTATTCATATCCTCTGTCCTTTTTTTTAAAAAAAGATTTTATTTATTTATTAGAGAGAGTGAGAGAGAGAGAGAGAAAGAGAGAGAGAGAGAGAGCAGGGGCAGAGGGAGAGGGAGAAGGAGAGGGAGAGGGAGAAGCAGACTCCCTGCTGAGCTGAGAGCCTTGGGGATTGATCTCAGGACCCTGGGATCACAAACTGAGCAAAGGCAAATACTTAACTGATTGAGCCACCCAGACACCCCTCTTCTGTCCTTTTTTAACTGGATTGTTTTTTTGGTGTTGAGTTTGCTAACTTATTTATAGATTTTAGATATTAATCCTTTATCAGATATGTCATTTGCAAATATCTGTCTCATTCTGTAGGCTACCTTTTAGTTTTGTTGATTGAGCTGAAGGCAGATGCTCAACCACTGAGCCACGCAGGTACTCCAATAAACCCATTTCAAAAGACCCAGACAATAATATTTTATGCTTTGCAAACCACATAGTCTTGATTTCACATTCTCAGTTGTTTTCTTACAGCTCCTTAAAAATGCAAAAACATCTTTAACTCACGGAGTTGTACATATATAAGAACATGTTTATAATAAACATCGAAAATTCCTTATCTACTGACATCATCTTTTTTTCTTAAAATTTTTTTTATTGGAGTCCAATTTGCCAACATATAGCATAAGACCCAATGCTCATTCTACCAAGTGTCCCTCTCAGTGCCCATCACCCGGTCACCCCAACTCCCCCCCCACCTCCCCTTCCACTACCCCTTGTTTATTTCCCGGAGTTAGGTGTCTATCATGTTTTGTCATCCTCACTATTTTCACTCATTTCTCTCCTTTCCCTTTATTCCCTTTCACTAATTTTTATATTCCCTAAATGAAGGAGACCGTATAATGTTTGTCCTTTTCTGACTGACTTATTTCACTCAGCATAATACCCTCCAGTTCCATCCACGTTGAAGCAAATGGTGGGTATTTGTCGTTTCTAATGGCTGAGGAATATTCCATTGCATACATATACCACCTAAATGAGTACAGAGATATACCATGCTCAATGAATCAGCAGATTCATTATTGTTAAGATTTCAGGTTTTTTTTTTTTCAAATTGATGAATAGATTCAATGCCATATAAGCAAAAATTACAATATGGTTTTTGTAAAAATTGACAAGATAATCCAATAATTTATAAGGAAATGTAAAAGAACTAGATTAGCCAAAACAATTTCATAAAAGAAAAACAAAAAAAAAAAAGAAAGAAAAACAAAAGACAAAAAAAAAAAAAAGAATGAAATCTTGCTATTTGCTACGATGTGGGTGGAGCTAAAAAATACTATGCTAAGTGAAATAGGTCAGCCAGAGAAAGACAAATACCCTATGATTTCATTTATATGTGAAATTTAAGAAACAAAACAAATGAACTTAGGAGGAAAAAAAGAGAGGCAAACCAAGAAACTGACCCAACTACAGAGAACAAACTGAGGATTACTGGAGGGGAGGTTGGAAGGGGCTAGTGGGTTAAATAGGTGATGGGTATTAAAGCAGGCACTTGTGATGAGCATTGAGTGTAAGTGATGATCATAAAATTCTACACTTTAAAATATAAAAGGAAGAAAAGAAAAAAATTAAAGAAAAACAAAAGGCAACAAAAGTAAAAATAAATAAATGAGACTACATCAAACTAAAAAGCTTCTGCACAGCAAAAGAGACATTTCAAAAATGAAAATGCAACCTATAAAATGAAGAAAGCATTTATAAATCACATATCCATTAAGTGATTAATACCCCAAATATATAGAGAACTCATACAATTCAATACAAAAAAAAAAAAAAAAAAGCAAGCAATCCAATTAAAAATAAGCAGAGGGGGGAGCCTGGGTCGCTCAATTGGCTAAACGTCTGCCTTTGGCTCAGGTCATAATCTCTGGGTTCTGGAATTGAGCCTGCTTCTCCGTCTCCCTCTGCCTGCCTCTCCCCCTGCTTGTGTTCTCT
This sequence comes from Canis aureus, assembly GCF_053574225.1. Taxonomy (NCBI): domain Eukaryota; kingdom Metazoa; phylum Chordata; class Mammalia; order Carnivora; family Canidae; genus Canis; species Canis aureus. Next base: position 38,216,118 of record NC_135634.1, on the reverse strand, counting down.
CTCTCTCTCTTTCAAATAAATAAGTAAAATCTTTTAAAAAGATGAGCAGAGTATCTGAATAAGCAGTTTCCCAAAGAAGATATAAAGTGACCAACAGGTGCATGAAAATGTGTTCAATATCCCTAATCATTAGGGAAATGTAAATAAAAACCACAATGAGATATCATCACACACATTCACACAGAATATTATTTAGCTATAAAATGAAGGAAATCTTGTCATTTGCAACAAAATAGATGGGACTTAAGGGCATCATGCTAGGTGAAATAAGTCAAACAAAGAGAGGCAAATATATGATTTTATATAAAAAAATCAACTCATAAATACAAAGAACAGATTGGTGGCTGTCAGAGGTGGGAGGTGAAAAGTGGGCAAAAGTACAAACTTCCAATTATAAAAAATAAATAAGTCCTGGGGACATAAAGTACAGCATGGTGACTATAGTTAATGATACTGTATCGTCTATTTGAAAGTTGCTAGAAGAGTAAATTTTAAAATTCACATCACAAGAAAAAATATTAATAACTCTGTGTAGTGGTGGATGTTAACTAGACTTACTGTGGTGATCATCTCACAATATATACAAATATCAAATCCTTATGTTGTACACCCGACGCTAATATATGTCAATTATATTTCAAGTTAAAAAATATTTAAAAAGGCTAAAAATGGTCTGATAGAAACAATTAAAGAAGGAAAAAATATAGACAGTGACAAGATGAAAAGGAAGATAAAGAGGTAGAGGTTATGAAGATTATTTTAAAAAGAATAAAGAGAAAAATAGAAATGAGACATAAGAAAATGCTGAGGCAGGAAAAAGAGAGAGAGAGAGAGAGAGATTGAGAGAGAAAGAGAGAGAGAGAGAGATATGGAACCAAAGGGATTAAAGATCAAATGTGAGGTGGAGTGGGGGAATGGGGGATCCAAAGATGCAGAAAGTCTCCTTTACTCCTTTTATGACATGGTATATTTAATTTTTAATATAAACTTATATTTCTCAGTTTTTTATATCTAAGCCCCAATTTTTCCAGATATATTTTTTCTTCATCAGTTTCTCTGTTCCCTAATACACTTGATATTTATTTTATATAATTGGAAGTTTGTACTTTTGCCCGCTCCCAATCTCCCACCTCTGGCAGCTATGAAAATTGGGGTGTATGTTCCACTTCAAATCACTGTGTTTCTATCCTCCATATAAATACCCAGTAGTACACTTGCTGGGTTGTAGGGCAGCTCTATTTTTGACTTTTTGAGGAACCTCCATACTGTCTTCTAGAGTGGCTGCACAAATCTGCATTCCTACCAACAATGTAAGAGGGTTCTCATTTCTCTTCATCCTAAGCAACATCTGTTTTTTCCTGAGTTATTACTTTTAGCCATTCTGACCAGTGTGAGGTGGTATCTCATTGTGGTTTTGATTTGTATTTCCCTGATGATGAGTGATGTTGAGCGTTTTTTCATGTGTCTATTGGTCATTTGTATGCCTTCTTTGGAGAAATGTGTATTCATGTCTTCTGCAAATTTTTTGACCACATTTTTTGCTTTTTGGGGTGTTGAGTTTGATGAGTTCTTTATAGATTTTGGGTACTAGCCCTTTATCTGGTATGTCATTTGCAAATATTGTCTCCCATTCTATAGGTTGTCCTTTGGTTTTGTTGACTATTTCCTTTGCATGTAGAAGCTTTTTATCTTAGTGAGGTCCCAATAGTTCATTTTTGCTTTTGTTTCTCTTGCCCTTGGAGATTTGTCTAGCAGGAAGTTGCCGCAGGTGAGGTCAAAGAGGTTGCTGCCTGCATTTTCCTCTAGAATTTTGATGGATTTCTTTCTCACATTTAGGTTTTTTATCCATTTTGAGTTTATCTTTGTGTATAGTATATGAAAATGGGCCAGTTTCATTCTTTTTACATGTGGTTGTCCAAACTTCCCAGCATCATTTGTTGAAGAGACTGTTTTTTCTCTTGGATATTCTTTCCTGCTTAGTCAAAGATTAATCATATAGTTGAGAGTCCATTTCTGGTTTCTCTACTCTGTTTCATTGATTTATATGTCCGTTTTTAAGCCAGTACCATACTATCTCGATGATTACAACTTTGTAATATAGCATGAAGTCTGGCATTGCGATGCTACCAGCTTTGGTTTTCTTTTTCAACATTCCTCTGGCTAGTTGGGGGCTTTTCTGGATCCATACAAATTTTAGGATTTTTTTGTTCCAGCTCTGTGAAAAATGTTGATAGGGATTGCACTGAATGTGTAGATTTATCTGGGTAGCATAGACATTTTAATGATATTTATTCTTCCAGCCCATGAACATTTTCCATTTCTTTGTGTCTTCCTTAATTTCTTTCGTAAGTGTTCTATAGTTTTTAGAATACAGATCCTGTACCTCTTTAGTTAGGTTTATTCTTAGCTATCTTATGGTTTTTGGTGTAATTGTAAAATGGGATCTATTCTTTAATTTCTCTTTCTTCAGGCTTATTGTTAATGCTTAGAAATGCCACTGACTTCTGTGCATTGGTTTTATATCCTGCCATGTTGCTGAATTCTTCTATCAATTTTCGCAATTTTTTGGTACAGTCTTTTGGGTTTTCTACATAAAGAATCATGTCTTCTGCAAATAGTGAGAGCTTGGCTTCTTCTTTGCCAATTTGGATGTATGTATTTCTTTTTATTGTCTGATTGCTGAGCCTAGGACTTCTAGTACTATGTTGAACAACAGTGGTGAGAGTGGACATCCCTGCTGTGTTCTTGATTTTAGGGGAAAGCTCTCAATTTTCCCCATTGAGGATGATATTCACTGCGGATTTTTCACAGATGACTTTTATGGTGTTGAGGTATGTTCCCTCTATCCCTACGTGGTGGAGTTTTTATTAAGAAAGAATGCAAAAGTATTTTGTCAAATACTTTTTTACATCAATTGAGAGGATCATATGTTTCTTGTCCTTTCTAATGTGACAAATCACTTGGGATTGATTTGTGGATTTTTTTTTAAATTTTTTATTTATGATAGTCAGAGAGAGAGAGAGAGAGAGAGAGGCAGAGACACAGGCAGAGGGAGAAGCAGGCTCCATGCACCGGGAACCCGATGTGGGATTCGATCCCAGGTCTCCAGGATAGCACCCTGGGCCAAAGGCAGGCGCCAAACTGCTGCGCCACCCAGGGATCCCCTGACTTGTGGATTTTGAAGCACTTTTGCAGCCCAGGAATAAATCCTGCTTGGTTGTGATGAATAATCCTTTTAATGTACTGTTGGATCCTATTGGCTAGTATCTTGGTAAGAATTTTGGCATCCATGTTCATCAGGAATATTGGTATGTAATTCTCTTTTATTATGGGGTCTTTGTCTTTTTTTTTTTTTTATGAGACCAAGTAATGTTGGCCTCATAGAATGAGATTGGAAGTTTTCCTTCCATTTCTATTTTTGAAATAGTTTCAGAAAAATAGGTATTAATTCTTCTTTAAATGTTTGGTAGAATTTCCCTAGGAAGCCATCTAGCCCTGGACTCTGGTTTGTTGAGAGATTTTTAATGAAGCTTCAATTTCCTTGTTGGTTATGGGACTGTTCAGGTTTTCTATTTCTTCCTGTTTCAGTTTTGGTAGTGTATAAGTTTCTAGGAATGCATCCATTTCTTCCAGATGGACTAATCTTTTGGCTTCTAATTGCTTATAATATACTCTTAGAATTGTTTGTATTGCTGTGGTGCTGTTTGTGGTCTCCTGTTTCATTCATGATTTTATTAATTTGGGTCTTCTTTTTTGAAGGATTTTATTTATTTATTCATTCATGAGAGACACAGGGAGAGAGGCAGAGACAAAGGCAGAGGGAGAAGCAGGCTCCCTGTGGGGAGCCCAATGCAAGACTCGACCCAGAACCCTGGGGTGGGACTCAATCCCAGGTTTCCAGAATCACACCCTGCGCTGCAGGTGGTGCTAAACCGCTGTGCCACTGGGGCTGCCATCTTTCTCTTTCTTTTTTAAAGAAAGGTCTGTATTGCTATATACTTCCCTCTTTGGATCATCTTTGCTGCATCCAACGGTTCTGAACTGTTCATTTTCATTTGCTTCTATGTCTTTTTTTTTTTTTTTTTTTTACAAATTCTGATTTAATTTCTTGGTTGACCCATTCATTCTTTAGTAGGATGCTCTGTAATGGTTAGTAGGATGGTTTTTCCAAATTTTTTCTTGTGGTTGACTTCAAGTTTTAAAGCATTGTGGTCTGAAAATATGCATGCAATAATCTCAGTCTTTTTATACAGTTGGGATCGGATTTGTGACCCAGAATGTGGTCTATTCTGGAGAATGTTCCATGTGCACTCAAGAAGAAAATATATTCTGCTGCTTTAGGATAAAATGCTCTGAATATACATGTTAAGCCCATCTGTTCCAGTGTTTCATTCAAAGCCCTTGCTTCCTTGTTGTTCTGCTTATGTGATCTCTCCATTCCCATGAATAAGGTGTTAAATTCCTTTACTATTACTGTATTATTTAATTTTATTGTTAACTGGTTTATATATTTGGCTGCTCCCATGGTAGGGTCATAGATATTTACAATTGTTAGATCTTCTTATGATATAGTGTCCTTCCTCATTTCATATTACAGTCTTTGGTCTAAAATCTAGTTTGTCTCATGTAAGAATAGATACCTCAGCTTCCTTTTGATATCCATTGGCATAATAAATGATTATCCATCCCCTCATTTTCAATTTGGGGGTGTCTTTGGGTCTTAAATGAGTCCTCTGTACACAGAACATTAATGGGTCTTGGTTTTTTAATCCCTTCTGTTACTCTATGTGTTTTGATTGGAAAATTTAGTCCATTTGTATTCAGAGTAATTGTTAAAAGATATGAAGTCAGTACCATTGTATTACCTGTAAAGTCACTATTCCTGTAGATTGTCTCTGTTCCTTTTTGGTCTTTGTTACTTTCAGGCTCTCTCTTCACACAAAGGATTCCTTTTAATATTTCTTGCAGAGCTAGTTTAATGTTCACAAATTCCTTTAGTATTTGTTGGTCCTGGAAACTATCTCTTCTTCTCTGCTGAATGACAGTCTTGCTGGATAAAGAATTATTGACTGCATATTTTTTTTCCCATTTAGCAGGTTGAATATATCAACATGGCCTGCCAGATTTCTGTGGACAGTCTCCTGCCAGCATTATGTTTCTACCCTCTTAAGTTAAAGACTTCTTGTCCTGAGTTGCTTTCAGGATTTTCTCTTTATCTTTGAAATTTGCAAGTTCCACTATTATACATTGAGGTGTTGACCTGTTTTTATTGATTTTGAAGGGACTTCTCTGTGTCTCCTGAACTTGAATGCCTATTTCCTTCCCCAGATGAGGGAAGTTCCCAGCTATAATTTGTTCAAATAAATCATCTGCCACCCCCTCCTTCATTTTCTGGGACCCCTACTCTGGATATTATTTCACTTTACGGAGTCATGCTTTATGGAGGTTTCTCTTTCTGATCCAGTGGTTGTCTGCCTCTCTTCTTTTCAGCTTTCTTATTCACCATTTTGTCTTCTATCTGACTATTTTTTTCTGTCTTTTATCCTCGCTGTTAAAACCTCCATTTGTGACTGCATGACAGTAATAGCATTTTCCCCTTAGTAATAGCATTTTAAATTTCAGTCTGATTAGATTTTAGTTATTTTATTTCTTTTTTTTAAGATTTTATTTATTTATTCGTGAGACATAGAGAGACAGAGAGAGAGAGAGAGGCAGAGACACAGGCAGAGAGAGAAGCAGGCTCCATGCAGGGAGCCCGACGTGGGACTTGATCCTGGGTCCCCAGGATCAGGCCCTGGGCTGAAAAGTGGCGCTAAACTGCTGAGCTACCCAGGCTGCCCAGTTATTTTATTTCTATAGTGAGGGATTCTCTAGTCTCTTCTATGCTTTCCTCAAGTCTGGCTAGTATCTTTATAATTGTTATTTTAAAATCTAGTTCAGATATTTTACTTATATACATATTGATTAAATCCCTGGTGGTGAGTATCACCTCCTGATCTTTTGGGGGTAAATTTCTCCATATAGTCATTGTGTCCAGAAAATAAAGGAGGAAAGAAAAAAATAAAAGAGACCCCCCCCAACCAAAGAATAGTAACAACAACAACAACAACTTCAGGAAATATTCCTGGTGTATGCTGTGTATACTTTGCTGTGTTTTGGATCCTCTTTTCCACTGACTCTTCCTCTACAGAGTTCCTCCTTGCTTGTGTTGGGGAGTGCTTGGACCTTTAAGTAGGACACCTACTTTGATTTGTTTGTCAAGATAAGCTTGTAAAACAAGAAAAATGAAAAGGAAAAATGAAAAACAATAACAAAAGCCTAATCCAAGATAAAAGAAGAGGAAGGGGAACAAAGATAGAAAGAGATAAATAATAAAGTATAAGCCTGATTGTAAAAAATAAGAAAAAAGAAAGTAAAAAAAGAACAAGTAGGGGAAGAAGAAAAGAGAGAGAAAATAAGCTGATTCAAAAAATAAGAGATAGAAACAAATGAACCAACAAATGAAGAAAGGATTATGAGCCTGATACAGAAAAAGAAAGATTAAAGAAAGAAGAAGAAAAAAATAGGGACGCTTGGATGGCTTAGTGGTTGGGCTCTGCCTTGGGCTCAGGGCGTGATCCTGGAGTTTTGGGATTGAAAGCCACATCAGGCTCCCTGGAGGGAGCCTGCTTCTCCCTCTCCCTTTGCCTGTGTCTCTGCCTCTCTCTGTGTCTCTTATGAATGGATAAATAAAATCTTTAAAAAACAAAAAGAAAGAAAAAAAGAATAATATATGATAAAGGATAAAGAATAAAAAATAAGAAACAGACAAATAAAATATTTAAATTTTTTTTTAATTAAGAAGAGAAAGAAAAAAAGAAAAGCACACTTGGTCTTATTTCTACCAGAAGCTGATGTTTTGAAACTTTCTTTAATTAGTAGACTTGGTAGATATGGAGGCCTGTGTTGGTCTTCTGAGGGAGAGGCTTGCTGGGCTGACTCACAAACTGATTTGCCCTTGTAAAGATGCTTCTGCCAAGAACAGGGGGGTGGGGTTGAGTGTAGGGGACTCCAAACTCCAGTGGAGGTGGTGTGTTTCTGAAGTAGGACTGTGCTGTGTGCAGGAAAAGGGAGAGATGGTGGTAGAGATGGAATATGGCACCACCGCCCTCTTGTCCCTGGGGAGTGAAACTCCTGGCCACCGCTGTTCAGGAGGCCCTCTGAAAAAGCAAACAATTTCCTGTGTCCCATGCTTTTGTCAGCTCTCTGCCCTTAACCTGTCTGCATTGGGCCAACTGGCACACCTAGAGCCAGAGATCTGCATTTTATCTTTGTCTGGTGGCTGGGATTAAAAACTCTAAGTTCTAAAGAGTCTGGTAAGGTGTGGGCCCACTCCTGTCCCCTGGAGGAGAGGCTCAGGGCATTCCCAGTACTATCCAGTCCCTGAAAAGCCATCATACAGTGTGTGCTCAGAGGCTAAAGTTTATTGTAATATTCTGTGAAAAGCTGGAATCAAGTTGTCAGTCATCTCCATTCTACTCAGTCCTCTACTCCCTTCTGTCCCAGAAAAGCAGTCACACAGGGGCTTGAATCTATTGTGGCAGACAGCAAAAAGTGGCAAACAGGTTATCTGCAATCTGCTCCAGTCTCTGCTTTGTGCTCAGTTTAGCTGCCAAAAAGCAGCTACTCAGCATGCACACAGAAGTTTAAGCCTATTGAGACTCACAGTGAAAGTTGTTGTAAGAGGTTTTCTGTCCTCTGCATACATCTCTGACCCTGGTGTTGAGCCCTACTCAATGGCTCCCTGGCTAGCCTTTTGTCTTTGGAGAGGCAAAATCTGCTCTTCCAAATGCCTTCCAGGGAGGAGAGCCATCTCTTCCTGTGCTACCCAGGGGATCTCCTTACCGCAGCTTATTGTGTCATCCCTACCCACTGGGCTCTTTCTACTTTCTCCCTCTTCCTGACTTTGCTCTGGGAAAAGGGTTTCCTCCCCTTTGCAGCCACACAGCCTCCCTCTCCCCCAAGTCATAGTTCTGAACTTTGCATCTGCCACATTCTCTTACTCCAACTTGTGCAGGTTGTTTCCTTAATCCTCAGATCATCTTCCCAGTTGTTCAAATGTTGATCTAGCTGTATTTGAAGGATGAGGCAAGTTCAGGGTCCCCCTACTACCCCACCATCTTAATTCCTCCCTTCTCACAAAGCAGTTTTAAATTAGGTAAAATACATGAACAAAACATAACCAATTGTCAATAAGCACATGAAAAACATGTTCAAAATCAGTCATTATCAGAGAATATATATAGAACATATATATATACACACACAGAGAATATATATACACACACACACAAACTATACACACACACAAACAAGAATATTCACAAAATCTTTGTGTAATAGCAAAAAAATGGAAATAATCCAAATGTTTACTAACAAATGATTAGATAAATTAGATAAACATGGATTCATATTTACAGTGAAATATAACTCAGCAATATCAAAGAACAAACCCTTGATATACAGAACAATATGCAAGAATCTCAAAAATGGACAGAAAGAGATAGATATATATACTTTTTAATTTCCTTTATATGAAATTTCTACAAGTAGAATGAAAGGGCTTTCTGGCATTATGAAAATTTTCTGTATCTTGATTATGGTGGCCAAAACTTATTGGAAAGGGATGACATCAGCAAAATGACACATTAGGAAGCTCTCAGTCTTTGTTCTTCCATGGAGACATCAATATACATTCAAAATCTTGCTAAAACAAACTAATAGGAAGCTCTGAAAAATAGTTACAAGTCTATAGCAAAGTCAATGGTAACTAATGAACACCCCGTCAAGAAAAAGATGCATTTAAAAAAATTTTTTATGTAAATTTATTTTTTATTGGTGTTCAATTTGCCAACATATAGAATAACACCCAGTGCTCATCCCATCAAGTGCCCCCCTCAGTGCCCATCACCCAGTCACCCCCACTCCCCGCCCACCTCCCCTTCCACCACCCTTAGATCGTTTCCCAGAGTTACGAGTTTCTCATGTTCTGTCTCCCTTTCTGATATTTAAATAGGAAACTTTGTGATGTTTTTGCTTGCCTTTTCCCTATCCCATCCTCTACACATCCCTGTGGACAGGCTTGGTTTAGAAGAGAAAGCAGCCCAATTCCCAGTTTCCTCCCTTGAACCAAAGGAATAAAGCTGACCTTATTTGCAAACTAATTTGGGGGCAGCCTGAAGAACTGGTCTCTTTTTTTCATTCCTATCTAGGCAGAGAGGTCAGAAAAGCTAGAGGGAGACTAAAATCCACAGATGCCTAAGGCAAGAAATTACAGGTGAAAACACATGTAGACCATTGACTGCAGCAGCCCAGTTCCCAATCCCTCTTTTGAACCAAAGGAAGCAGAGAAGATCTTATTTTTTATATTCTAGCTTATCTGAGGGCTTCATGAAAGACTGGTTTCAGTTTCTCCTAACTCAGACCTCAGGTAGAGACAAGGACCAGATGGTGCTCAGCAATGTTTTAGGGAGACTAAGTCTTATATAGACACCTGGGGGGAAGAGATTATGGGTGAATATGCAACAATAGAATATCCAAGAAGAGAATCTGGAGAAAGGCTTCACATCTATTACAGTGGCTACTATAAACTAAGTGAACCCCAAAACAGAAAATAACAAAAGTTGGTGAGGATGTTGAGAAATTGGTACCCTGTGCATTACTGGTGGGAATGTAAAATGATCCAGCTTCTGTGGAAAACAGCATGAAAGTTCTTCAAAGAAATAAATGTAGAACTACTGTATTTAGCAATTGTACTTAAGGGTAAATTTTCAAAAGAATTGAAAGCAGGGTCTCAAATAGATATTTATGCACAAATTTTATTTATTTATTTAAAAATATTTTATTTATTTATTCATGAGAGACAGAGAGAAGCAGAGACATAGACAGAGGGGAGAAGCAGGCTCCCTACAGTATGTACCAATTTTATTACTCACAATAGCCAACAAGTGGAAATAACCTAAATGTTCATTGATGCAAATGTGAATGAACAAAATGTGATACATGCATTCAATGGAATATTATCTAGCCTTAAAAAGGACAGAAATTCTGACATATGCTGTAATATGGATGAATCTTGAACACATTGTGCTAAATGAAATAAGCCATAAAATATAAATATTATATGATTTCACCTATACGAAGGACCTAGAATAGTCAAAATCATAGAGAAAGAAGTTATAGTAGTGGTTACCAGGGGAAGGAGAATAACTGGAAAGTTTTAATTTAATGAGTACAGAGTTTTGATTTGGGATGATGAAAGCTCTGGAGATTTATAGTGGTGAGAATCTCATAACAATGTGACTGTATCTAATACCACTTGGATTATACTCTTTAAAATTCTTATAGCTGTAAATTTCATGTTATATGTATTTCACCACAATTTAAAAAAAAAAAAAACCTCATTGAGTAATTTTAGTGGGTTTTGAGCTATATAAGGGTGATCTCTAGTTGCTTAATGTATAGCCTGGGAATAATTAAGACAGAAATATTGCCTCCTGAGGTAAAAAGCTGGATGGAGAAATATGGCTCTGGATTGTTTAGTTTGCATTATCAAAGTCATATTCCCAATTAGGTCTTTTACTATTTTTTAAAATGATTTTATTTATTTATTCATGAGAGACACACAGAGAGAGGCAGAGACATAGGCAGAGGGAGAAGCAGGCTCCCTCCCGGGGAGCCCAATGTGGGACTTGATCCCAGGTCTTCAGGATTACTACCTGAGCTGAAGGCAGATGCTCAACCACTGAGCCACCTAGGCAGTCCCAGGTCTTTTACTATTTTTAAAAATTGAATATCCCAGTGAGAGGCAGGCTCCCTCCAGCCAGAAATATTAAGATATCCAAACATCATAACATACAGAAAATTAAAAATACATATGATAAAACATCTATTGAACGTTTCACCCAACACTAGCAGAATATTAATTCTCCTTAAGTGAACATAGAATATTCTATAGAATAGAACATATGCTATGCTGTAAAAGACAAGCCTCGGTATATTTAAAATAATTTAAATTATATAAAAAATGTCCTATGAACACAGTGGGATGAAATTAGAGACTAGTAACATATAGAAATTCAAAGAACCCAGAATAACCAAACAAATGTTAAAAGAGAGTAAAGTTAGAGGTTTTACATTTGCTTTCAAACTTACTAAAAAATCAATAACTTCCTAATAACAATCAAGACAGTATAGTACAGACTAAAAGATAGAAATATAGTCAAATAAATAGAATCAAGAGTCCAGAAATAAATCTTCACATTTGTGGTAAGTGGAAAGAATAAGTTTGTGGAAAGAATAGTCTTTTCAACAAATGCTGCTGGAGAACTGGATATCCATGGTCAAAAGAAACTCAGATCCCTATATCACAGCATTCATAAAAATGAACTCAGCTTGGATTATAGGCAGGAGGGAAGCAAGATGGTGGAAGAGAAGGGAACCTCATTCCATCTGGTCTTTTGAATTTAGCTTGATAGCTATCAAATCATTCTGAGCCCCTGTGAATTTAACCTGAGATGTAAGAAAAGAATTGATGGAATTCTACAAATAGAAAACTGACCACTTTTTGCAAGGTAGGATGTGTGAAGGGAATCTGAGGGGTTATATCAGAAGATAAAATGGTAGGGGGAGGGGGCCTCTGAAGGCAGCCACAGGAAAGTGATACAGCACTGGAACACTAAATCAGAACCTTTCAAAATGTGCTCTAGTGAGAGAAGTCCCTGCCTGAAAGGTGCTCAGGTGGAGAATTGGGGCATAATCCTACATGAGACAGTGTGGTCTCAAGATTCCTAGACTCACAGAAAGAAAGGGGTGCCTGAACTAACAGAGTTCTCAAGAATTGAAGTGGGGAAACCGGCTACTGTCAGAAAGCTAGGGAATGGGCTCTCAGCTAGGTTTGCCATAAAGTGGAACCACAGCACTATTGGATGACCCCTTTCTGTGCAGGGGCCCTATAAGTGGCAGGCCCCAGGCCACCTTCCTCCCTCCCCCAGGAGGATCTGGCTGGGTACACACCACAGGAGTCTGTAGAGTTTGGTACACACATAAGTAAAAACTGCTTTTGTCTGAGTGTTTACTGAAAAGAGGGAGCCTGGATCTTTCAGCTCTGGGGCTGGAGATTGGGGCACTGTCATTTTAATTTTCATCCTCTAAAGCAGTGTGGAGAGCCTTCAGGAAATACAGGCCACATAGGGCAACACCAAGCAGCTTACACAGAGCCTGGCCCCATGCCAAAGGGAGGTACAACTCCACCCAGGAAAAGACACCAGAGAATCAGCACAGCAGGTCCCAGGTGGAACATCAGATGAATATCAAGTTTATAGAACACACACAACTGCAAAACTTCGGCACTAGGGGGATATAGTTTATAGAATTCAAGGTTTATTTCTTATGATACTTTCATCTTTTACTTTAAAATTTTCCTTTTCAACTTGTTTTTTGTTTTATCAACTCTGTTTTTAAGTCTTTTTTTTAACTTTCATTTTTATATTTACATTTTATAGATGTATTTTCCATTTTTAGCTTCCTTTCACTGTATTCAATTTCATTTTTGTATATACATATGTTTTTCTTTCTTTACAAATGTGAGATCAAGCACTTCTAACAAACAGAGAAAATACATCCAGGACCTAGTGTATCACCTTATTCTGTTATCAGTTGGATTATATTCTTTCTTTTCCCCCCTTTTAAAATTTTTTTTTGGTTTCTGATCTCTTCTGATTTGTCTAGTGTATATTTCATTTGATATTTTTATTTTTACCTTTTATTTCTTTTTTGTTGTCTTGTTTATCTATTCTTCTCTGGACAAAATGGCTAGAAAGAGGAATTCAACCACAAAATAAAGAACCAGAAGTAATATTCTGTGCCATAGGTTTAATCAATATGGATATAATAAAATGTCAGACCTAGAATTCAGAATATTGATTATAAAGGTAATAACTGGGTTAAAAAAAAGCATAAAAGACACTAGAGGAATTCTTGGTACAGAAATAAAAAGAACTAAAATCTAATCAGGCCAAAATAAAAAATGCTTTAACTGAGTTGCAGTCTAAAATGGACATTCTAACAGCTAGGGTAGATGAAGCAGAAGAGAGTCAGTGACATGGAAGACAAATTTTGGAAAGTAGGGAAGCTGAGGAAAAGAGATAAAAATGATTAAAGGATCATGAGAGGAAGCTTTGAAAAATCAGTGATACTACAGCAAAACAATATTAGATTGATTGGGGTCCTGGAGGAAGAAGAAAGAAAGAGAGGGATAGAGGGTATATTTGAGCAAATCATAGCTGAGGTCTTCCTTAATCTGTGGAAGGAAACATGCATTCAAGTCCAGGAGGCACATAAAACCCCTCTCAAAATCAATAAAAATAGATCAACATCCCAACATATACTAGTGAAGCTTACAAATTTCAGAGACAAAGACAAAATCCTGAAACCAGCTCGAGACAAGAAGTCTGTTTTAACTAACAAAAGTAGAAACATTAGACTGGCAGCACACGTATCCACAGAGACCTAGCAGGCAAGAAAGGACTGACATGATATATTCAGGGCACAAAATGAGAAAAAACATGCAGACAAGAATACCTTATCAAGCAAGACTGTCAGAATGGAAGGAGAGATAAAAAGCTTCCAGGACAAACAGAAACTTAAGGAATTTGTGATCAGTAAGCCAGACATGCAAGAAATATTAAAGGGGATCCTGTAAGTGAAGAGAGATGCCAAAAGACACAGACCAGAAAGGCCCAGAGACAGTCAACAGAAACAGACTTCACAGGGAATACAATGACACTAATTCATATATTTTAACAGTAATTCTGAATGTAAATGGGCTAAGTGCTCCAATCAAAAGACATAGGGTATCAGATTGGATAAAAAAGCAAGACCCATCCATATGCTGTCTACAAGAGACTCATTTTTGACCCAAAGACATCTCCAGATTGAAAGTGAGAGAGTGGGAGTGGAGAACCATTTATCATGCTAATGGATTTCAAAAGAAAGTTGGGATAACAATCCTCATATCAGACTAATTAGATTTTAAACCAAAGACTGTAGTAGGGATGAAGAGGAACACTATATCATATGTAAATGGTCTATCCAACAAGAAGATCTAAGAATTCTAAATATTTATACTCCTTACTAGGGAGCAGCCAATTACATAAATGAATTAATAAAAAATACATTAATACATTAATACAGTAATACTAGGGAACTTCAACACCCCACTTGCAGCAATGCACAGATCATTTAAGCAGGAGATCAACAAGGAAACAAAGGCTTTGAATGACACACTCCACAGATGGACGTCATAGATACATACAGAGTATTCTATCCTAAAGCACAGAATACACATTTTTCTTAGGTGCACATGGAACATTCTCCAGAACAGATCGCATTCTGAGTCACAAACCAGGTATTAACCTGTACCAAAAGATTAGGATTATTCTCTGCATATGTTCAGACCACAATGTTTTGAAATTTGAACTCAATCACAAGAGGAAATTTGGAAGGAACTCAAATACTTGGAAGTTAAAGAGCATCCTACCAAAGAATGAATGGGTTGACCAGGAAATTAAAATAGAATTTTAAAAAATCATGGAAACAAATTAAAGTGAAAATACAACTGTTGAAAACCTTTGGGATGCAGCAAAGGCAGTCCTAAGAGGGAAATACATTGCAGTACAAGCCTTTCTCAAGGAACTAGAAAAATCTCAAATACACAAGCTAACCCTATACTTAAAGGAGCTGGAGAAAGAACAGCAAATAAAGCCTAAACCAAAAAGGAGAAGGAAAATAATACAGATTAGAGCAGAAATCAATGAAATAGAAACCAGAAGATTAGTGGGACAGATCAACAAAATGAGAAGCTGCCTCTTAGAAAGAATTAACATGATCAATAAACCCCTAGACAGACATCAAAAAGAAAAAGAAAATTATAAAAATAATATAATTATAATAATTATAAAAAATAAAATTAATAAAAATCATGAATGAAAGAGGAAAGATCATGACCAACATCAAGAAAATACAAACAATTTTAAGAATATATTATGAGCAACTACATGCCTACAAATTAGGCAATCCTAGAAGCATATAAACTACCAAAACAGAAACAGGAAGAAATAGAATACCTGAGAAGACCCATAACCGGCAAGGAAATTGAAGCTTTTTTTGTTTGTTTAAATTGAAGCTTTAGTAAAAGTCTCTCAACAAACGAGAGTCCAGGCCAGGTGGCTTCTTAGGGGAATTCTATCAAGCATTTAAAGAAGAATTAATACTTATTCTTCTGAAGCTGTTCTAAAAAAATAGAAATTGAAAGAAAACTTCCAAACTCATTCTATGAGGGCAGCATTACTTGATCCCCAAATCAGACAAATATTCCACCAAAAAGGAGAATTACAGACCAATATCTCTGATGGACATGGATGCCAAAATCCTCACCAACATACTAGCCAATAGCCTTAGAATATCCAATGGCAAAAACACTCTCTTCAACGATTGCTGCTGGGAAAATTGTAAAGTCTCATTTAGAAGAATGAAACTGGACCATAAACCAAGATAGACTCAAAAATAGATGAACGACCTAAATCCATGAAAATCCTAGAGGAGAACATAGGCAGCAACCTCTTTGACCTCACTCACAGCACCTTCTGGCTAGACACAACTCCTAAGGCAAGGGAAACAAAAACAAAAATGAACCACTGGGACTTCATCAAGATAAAAAGCTTCTGCACAGCAAAGGAAACAGTCAACAAAACTAAAAGGCAACCTATGGAATGGGCGAAGATACTTGCAAATGACATATCACCCAAAGAGGTGATATCTTAGATCTGTAAAGAACATATCAAGGCAAGATGGCAGAAGAGTGGGGGACTTCTTTTCAACTGGTTCCTTGAATTTAGCTAGGTAACTATGGAATCATTCTGAACACCCATATATTCAACCTGAGATGTAAGAAAAGAATATCTGGAACTCTACAAGTAAAAAAGCAATGACTTTTTGCAAGGTAGGAGGTGTGGATAAGTGAATCTGAGGGGAGATATCAGAAGATAAATGGTGAGGGGAGAGAGTGCCCAAGAGCTGACTTTCAGAAAATGATATTGCCCTGGAGGGCAGAATTGGAACTCTTAGAAATCTGCTCCAGTGAGAGACATCTCTTTTTGAAAGGTGCTCAGGTGGTGAAAAGGGCAGAAATCTAGGTGGGATAATGTGGTCTCAGGATCCTTGGAGTCGCAGAATAATGGTGGTACCTGTGCTAGTAAGAATTGGAGCAGGGAAACTGGTTAGTTCGTGAGCCCAGGTGGGGGCTCTCAACTCAGTTTGCCACAAACCAAGAGCCAGGGCCTGATTGAGTGACAACCTTCCACCTGGGGACCCTGCAGAGGACTGGAATTAGGGTACTCTCTGCCTCCCCTGGGAGGGGTGGGGGTGCATGCATGGCCCAGCAACAGCTCTCAGGGTGGGACATTGTAAAGGACAGTATTGAATGACCCTCTGCCTTCCCCTGGGTGGGGCACAGTGGGTGTAGGCAGGAGCAGGTAACAGCTTTCAGGACAGGGGTCCTATAAAGGACAGTACTAGATGCCCCTTCGCCTTCACCCGGGAGGGGTAGAGCAAATGTGAGCACGATCCAGCAACCTCTCTCAGTGCCAGGGCCCTACAATGTTCAGTAAAGAGAGACCCTCCAACTTCTCCTAGGAGGATCCATGTGGGCACACAAGGCAGGAGTCTGCGAGTTTGGAACACACACAAGTGAAGATGCTTATCCCTGAGCATTTGCTGAAGAGAAGGAGCTGTGATCTTGCAGCTCAGGGGCTGAAGATCAGGGCATGGTCATTTTTATTTTGACCCTCTAATGAGGCACAGAGAACCTTCAGGGAGCAAAAGTCACACCAAGGACTAGCTTACACTGAGCCCAACCCCTGGCAAGGAGTGGTGCAGCTCCATCCAGGGAAAAAGAGAGAAGCCTCACAGCATACCCTTTTCCAGAAGACCAACTGGAAGAACAGGTGCACAGCAAGTTTATGAATCCCACAGGACTATATAACTCCAGTGTTAGGGGAAAATAGTATATAAAATTTGAGGTTTTTTTCCTCCTTATTCCTTCATCTTTCAGTTTAAAAATTTCAATTTCTTTTTTTCTTTTTTCTCTTTTCAACTATTCTTCTTATTTTATCAACTTCTTATTCTTATTTTATCAACCCTTTTTTTAAAGTCTTTTAAAACTTTCATTTTTTACATTTACATTTTATAGATATGTTCTTTAATTTTGGCTTCCTTTCACTCTATTCAATTATATATTCAACATATATATGTTATTTTCTTTACAATCTTGGAATTTAGTGTCTTTTAACACACAGACCAAAATACACTCAGGAACAAGTGGATCACCCTGTTTTGTTCACTCTGTGAGAATGTATTCTCTCCCATTCCTTTTTTTTTCCTTTTGATTTTACTTTCTCTTTTCTGCTTTGGTTTCTGAACCCTTTAGTTTTATCTAGTGTGTATTTACTTGTGTCATGGTTGATAGTCTTGGTACTGTTCACTTGTTCATCCATTCTATTCTGGGAAAAATTACTAGAACAAGAAATTCACAATAAAGGTAAGAAACAGATGTGATATTCTCTGCCACAGATCTAATCATTATGGATATAAATAAAATGTCAGTAATGGAATTCAGAGTAACAATTATAGTTACTAGTGGGGCTTGAAAAAAGCATAAAAGACACTAGGGAATCTCTTAGTGCAGAAATGAGCTCTAATCAGGCCAAAATTAAAAATTCTCTAACTGAGATGCAGTCTAAATTGGATACTCTATGGCTAGGGTAAATGAGGCAGAAAAGAGAGTAAGTGACATAGAAGACAGGTTGATGGAAAGGAAGGAAGCTGAGGGAAAGTGAGAAAAACAACTAATAGCCCATGAAAAGAGGTTTCAAGAAATCAATGATGCCATAAAACAAACAAACTTCAGAATTATTGGGGTGCCTGAGGGTGAAGAGAGAGAGAGAGTGAGCTAGAAATGATATTTGAGCAAATCATAGCTGAGAACTTCCTTAATCTGGGGAAGGAAACATGTCTAAGACATAGAGAGGATCCCTCCCCAAGTCAATAAAAGTAGGTCAACACCCCAACATATAATAGTGAAGCTTGCAAATTTCAGAGACAAAGAGAATATCCTGAAACCAGCTTGAGAGAAAAGATTCCTAACATGCAGAGATAGGAACATTAGACTGATTTCAGATCTATCCACAGAGACTTGACATGCCAGAAAGGCCTGGCATGATATATTCTGGGTACTAAATGAGAAAAATATGCAGACAAGAATATTATCCTTCAAGGTTGTCATTCAGAATGGAAGGAGACAAAAAAAAAAAAAAAAAGAATGGAAGGAGAGATAAATAGCTTCTAGGACAGACAGAAACTGTAGGAATATGTGGCCACCAAGCCAGCCCTGCAAGAAATATTAATCAGGATCCTGTAAGTGAAAGGAGAGTCCAAGAGTAACATAGACCTGAAAGAAATAGAGATGATCTACAGAAACAGGGACTTTACAGGTAATACGTTGTCACTAAATTCATATTCTTTCAATAGTTACTCTGAATGTAAATGGGCCAAATGCTCCAATCCAAAGACACAGGGTATCAGATTGGATAAAAATGAGACCCATTCATATGCTGCATACAAGAGACTAATTTTAGACTTAAAGTGGCTTCCAGACTGAAAGTGAGAGGGTGGAGAATCAATTACCATGTTTATGGACCTAAAAGAAAACAGTGGTAGTAATCTCCATATCAGACAAATTGGTATAGTAAGAGATGAAGAGGAACACTATATCAAACCTAAGGGGTCTACACAAGAAGATCTAACAATTATATTTATGTTTCTAACTTGAAAGTAGTCAGCATAACTTGATCCCCAAACCAAACAAGGATCCCATAAAAAGAATTACAGACCAATATCTCTGATGAACATGGATGTCAAAATACTCACCAAGATACAAATCAATAGGATCAAACAGTACATTAAAAGGATTATTCAGGGGATCCCTGGGTGGTTCAGCAGTTTAGTGCCTGCCTTCGGCCCAAGGCGTGATCCTGGAGTCCTGGGATAGAGTCCCACATCAGGTTCCCTGCATGGAGCCTGCTTCTCTCTCTGCCTGTGTCTCTGCCTCCCTCTCTGTCTGTCTGACATGAATGAATAAATAAAATCTTAAAAAAAAATAAAAGGATTATTCACCACGACCGAGTGGGATTTATTCCTGGGTTGCAAGAGTGGTCCAACATTCACAGATCAATCATCATGATAGATCACATTAATAAGACAAAAGACAAGAAACATATCCTCTCAATTGATGCAGAAAAAAGATTGACAAAATACAGCATCCATTCTTGATTAAAACTCTCCACCGTATAAGGATAGAGGGAACATACCTTAACATCATAAAAGCCATCTACAAGAAGCCCACAGAGGCTATCGTTCTTAATGAGGAAAAACTGAGAGCTTTCCCCCCTTAAGGAACATGACAGAGACGCCTACTCTCACCATTGTTTTTCAATATAGTACTAGAAGTTCTAGCCTCAGCAATCAGACAACAAAAAGAAATAAAAGACACTCAATTTGGCAAAGAGAAAGTCAAATTCTCACTCCTCACAGATGACATGATATTTTATGTGGAAAACCCAAGAGACTCTTCCCCCAAATTGCTGGAACTCATACAGCAATTCAGCAACATGGCAGGATACAAAGTCAATGCACACAGATCAGTTGCATTTCAGTATAGTAACAATGAGACTGAAGAAAGAGAAAGTAAGGAATTGATACCACTTGCAATTGCACCCAAAACTATACCTAGGCATAAACTTAACCAAAAAGATAAAGGAACTATACTGTAAAATTAAAGAACTCTTATGAAAGAAATTAAAGAAGACATAGAGATGGAAAACATTCCATGCTTCATGGATTGGAAGAACAAAAATTATTAAAATGTCTATACTATCCAGAGCGATTCACATATTCAATACAATCCCTATCAAAATACTATCAATAGTTTTCACAGAGCTGGAATAAATAATCCTAAAATTTGTATGGAACCAGAAAATACCCCAAATATCCAGAATACTGTTGAAAAAGGAAACCAGATCTGGGGGCATCACAGTACCTGACAACAAACTATATTACAAAGCTGTGATCATCAAGACAGCACACTATTGGCAGAAAAACAGACACATAGGTTAATGGAACAGAATAGAGACCCAGAAGTGGACCCTCAACTCTATGGTCAACTAATCTTCAACAAAGCAGGAAAAAATATCCAATAGAAAAAATACAGACTCTTCAATAAATGGTGCTGGGAAAATTGGACAGCCACATGCAGAAGAATGAAACTGGACCATTTCCTTATACTATACACAAACTCAAAATGAGTTTATACATAAACTCAAAATGAAGAATAACCTCAATGTGAGACAGGAATCCATCAAAATCTTAGAGGACAACACGGGTAGCAACCTGTCTGACCTTAGCTACAGCAACTTCTTACTGGCTTCATCTCTAAAAGCAAGGGAATCAAAAGCAAAAAAGAACTAAAATCAAGGGAATCAAAAGTAAAAAAGAACTATTGGGACTGCATCAAGATTAAAAGCTTCTGCACAGCAAAGGAAATAGTCAACAAAACTGGAAGGTAAACTACAGAATGGGAGAAGATATTTACAAATGACATATCAGATAAAGGACTAGTATCCAAGATGTGTAAAGAATGTAGCAAACTCAACACCCCAGAAATAAATCATCTAGCTAAGAAATGGGCAGAAGACATGAACATACATTTCTCCAAAAAAGACATACAAATGTTCAACAGACACATGAAAAAAATACTCCCCATCACCTGGCATCAGGGAAATATAAGTCAGAACCACAATGAGATACCACCTCAAACCAGTCAAAATTGCTAAAATTAACAAGTGAGGAAACAGCAAATGTTGATGAGTATGTGGAGAAAGGGAAACCCCGCTTACCCTGTTGGTGGGAATGCAAGCTGGTTTAGCCACTCTGGAAAACAATATGAAAGTTCCTCGAGGGGAGGCGGGAGGCGAGGCGCGCAGTGAATCCCAACCAGCTTCTAGTGCGGTACAGTGAACAGCGTGTGTTCCTTCTACTTGGGGACCATGCAGAGAGCTTCACGTCTAAAGAGAGAGCTGAACTTGTTAGCCACAGAGCCACCCCCAGGCATCACTTGCTGGCAAGATAACGACCAAATGGACGATCTGCGAGCTCAAATATTAGGTGCGGCTGACACACCTTACGAAAAAGGTGTTTTCAAGCTGGAAGTTACCATTCCTGAGAGGTACCCCTTTGAACCTCCTCAGATCCGATTTCTGACTCCCATCTATCATCCAAACATTGATTCTGCCGGGAGGATTTGTCTGGATGTTCTCAAATTGCCACCAAAGGGTGCCTGGAGACCATCTCTCAACATTGCAACTGTGTTGACTTCTATTCAGCTGCTCATGTCGGAACCCAACCCTGATGACCCGCTCATGGCAGACATATCCTCCGAATTTAAATACAATAAGCCAGTCTTCCTCAAGAATGCCAGGCAGTGGACAGAGAAGCATGCAAGACAGAAACAGGAGGCTGATGAGGAAGAGATGCCTGATGATCTACCGGAGGCTGGTGACTCGGGAGTATGCAACACAGCACAGAAAAGGAAAGCCAGGCCCCTGGGAAGCATAGAAAAGAAATTTTGCCCTGATGCTTAGGGGCTTGTCCTGGTCATAGTTAATATATTCTTTGTTAAGATGGTCTAAGTTGCCTATCTTTCTTGAATATTTTTCTTTGTATTTGATGACATTATCACTTTTCATATCCTATGAAACAGACCTTGTGTACTTATGTATTCTGTTCTACATTGATTCTCTGGAGGGTAGTTTGTTTTATTTAGCTTGTACATACGTATTTTGAAATCTTTTAAACCTGAAAAATAAATAACCACTTATTGTTGAAAAAAAAAATATGAAAGTTCCTCGAGAAGTTAAAAACAGAACTACTCTACAACTCAGCAATTGTACTAGTAGGCATTTACCCTAAATATACAAATTAGTGAAATGAAGGGGCACTTGCACCCCAATGTTTATATCAGCAAGGTGCACAATAGCAAACTATGGAAAGAGCAGAGATGTCCATTGACAGATGAATGGATAAGTGGTATAAGTATACAATGGAATATTCTTCAGCCATCAGAAAGGATGAAATTTTACCATTTACATTTATGTCAATGGAACTAGAGGGTACTATGCTGAGTGACATAAGTCAATCAGAGAAAGACAATCATATGTGGAATATAAGAAACAGCACAGAGGATCTTAGGGGAAGGGAAGGAAAACTTAGTGGCAAGAAATCAGTGAGGGAGACAATCCACAGGAAGCTCTTAACCAGGGAAAACAAACTGAGAGTTGCTGAAAGGGAGTGGTGGGGGGTTGGGGCAATTAGGTGACAGACATTAAGAAGAGCATATGATGTGATGAACACTGGGTGTTATATGGAATCGATGAATTACTGATCTCTACATCTGAAACTGTTAATGAACTATATGTTGACTAATTTAATTCAAATTAAAAATGGATTACAGATGTAAACATAAGAGATAAAATTATAAAGCTCTTAGAAGAAAACTAGGGTAAGTCTTCATGACCTTGAATTAGGCAGTGGTTTCTTAGATATGATCATTCATTATGGAAGAAAAAAATCCATAAATTGGATTCCATCAAAATTTCAAACAACAACAACAAGGCCTATATGCTTCAGGGAACACCATCAAGAATGCGAGGAGACAATCCACAGACCTGGAAAAAAATCACGAAGTTTATATGTCTGATAAGTGGTTATGTATAGAATACATGGAAAACTCTATGCTTCAATAATAAAAGACAAATAATCCAACTGAAGAATTGACAATAGATCTGAATCCACATTTCCTCTGAGAAGATATACAAATAGTTAGTACACACACAAAAAGATCCTCAATATCATTAGCTATTAGGTAAACGTAGATCAAAACCACAATGAGGTAACACTTCACACTAAAATGTCTATAATCAAGAAGACAGATAATAAGAAGTGTTGGTGAGGATGGAGAGAAATCAGAACCCTTATACATGGGTGTTAGAAGTGCAAAATGGTGCAGTTACTTTGGGAAGCAGTCTGGAAATTCCTCAAATGATTAAACACAGGGTTACTCAGCAATTCTACTCCTTTGTGAAAACACAAGTTCACACAAAAACTTGTATCCATGTATATTTGTAGCAGCATTATTCAAAATAGCCAAAAAGTTGGAACAATCTAAAGGTCCATCAACTGATAAGTGGGTAAATAAAATGTGGTATATTCATATAATGGAATATTGTGTGTCATGTAAATAAATGAAGTACTGACATATGACTTAACATAATGACAAACCACTGGCATTTCATATGAATGCAATTCCCTGCATGTATTTCCACTCTTTTTTCACTCTTTCACTCTTTCTCTCTCACTCCTCTCTCTACAGTCAGAGCTCCCTCCCTTCCACAGCATCTGAGGCTCTTTACTTCCCTAAATCAACTGTCTGCAGCAACTGCTTTCCACACAGTGATCATTTTTCCTGCTTATATATACATGCAGGGAATTGCACAAGAAAAACTCTTCCTGTTATCCACTCACTGGGAAAAGGAGAGGTTTAAATACTGCAAGTTTTGTATAAATACCAGAGCACAGATTCCAAAGTTTCAGAGAGCTGCAGCATCACCAGGATCAATTCTTGGTGGTCTTAGTGGTGCTCCAGTGGGGAAGGATGGTGGAGACCTAGGAGTGGACAGCATGGTCTAAGGATCCCCTGGGTCATATGCAGAGAACGAATTCCCCTCCTTGGAGTGCAGTTAGTAGAAGTGAAACAGCCTCTCAGGGGGCAAAAGACTCTGCAGGTGCCGGAATATTATGCAGCCTGGCAAGCAGACAGCTTGGACACAGACAGGGTGAAGGCAGGGATCAGATGGAAGCCAGGGACACCAAAGGGATGATAGTTTGCCTGTCTGTGAGGGCTTTCTGAAGAGTGGTAAGTAGATCTTCCCGCTCCAAAGATGAGAGAGTAGGGCAAAGCCATTTTCATCCTCAACCCATCAACACTAACTTACCTCAGAAAAAAAAACAGCACCACCAAGTGGAGGCTGGAGCCACTTGCACCAACTAAGCTCCACTCCCTTGTGCCATGCATGTGCATCTCTACTGGAGCAAGTCCACCTGAGAATTTGAGGAGTGGACTCCTCACCCAGAAGACCAGCACAAACCCCTTGCATGCATCAATTCTACTAACAGTACTGCAAAGTTGCAAAGTTTCAACACTGGGGAAAGAGGCTCTGGCTTCCTTCATTTTGTTTTGTTTTTGGTTACAGAAAGAAGTTTTAAAAATTATTTTATTTTATTTTAAATTTAAATTAAATTAAATTTTATTTTATTTTTAGGATCAAGCAACTCTCAACAAGCAGACCAAAACATACTTAGGATCTAGTTTCCTTTATTTTTTTGAAGATTATTTATTTATTTATTTATTTGAGAGAGTGAGTGAGTGAGTGAGAGAAAGAGAGAGCATGCATAAGAGGGAGGAGGACCAGAGAGAGGGAGAGAGAGAAAAAGAGAGAAAGAGGGAGAAGCAGACTCCCCGTTGAGCAAGAAGCCCTACACGGGGCTTGATTCTGAGACTCTGTGATCATCACCTGAGTTGAAGGCAGACTCTTAACTGAATGAACTACCCAGGCATCCTGTAACTTCCTTTACTTTTATTTGTACTTTTTTGACCTCCAAAGTGAAAAGAGGGAGAAATTCACCTCAAAAGAAGGAACAGGAAGAAGGGATGGCCAGGAATTTAATAAATACAGATATAAGTAAATGTCTGACTTAGAATTTAAAAAAAAGCAATTATAACAATGCTAGCTGGGCTTGAAAAAGCATAGAAAACAGTAGAGAATCCCTTAATGCAGAGATAAAAGAATTAATATCTAGTCAGGCTGAAATTAAAAATGCTATAATTGTTATGGAAACCCAAATGGATGCCATAACAATGAAGATGGGTGAAGCAGAGAATGAATCTTGAATCTGTGATATAGAAGATAAAATTATAGGAAATAATGAAGCTGAAAAGAAGAGGGAAAGAATGGTATTGGATCATGAATGTAGACTTAGGAAACTCAGTGACTCCTTAAAGCACAATGACATTCATATTATAGGAGTCCCAGAAGATGAAGAGAGAGAAAAGGGACAAAATGTGTATTTTCACAAATTGTTCCTGAAAATTTCCCTAATCTGGGAAAGGACATAACATCAAAATCCAAGAAACACAGAGAACTCCCTCTATATTCAACATAAGCCAGCTGTCACCAAGACATATGTTAGTCAAATTCACAAATACACAAGGAAAAAAGTCCTGAAAGCAGTGAGGGAAAAAAAGTCCTTAGCCTACAAGGAGAGACAGATAAGGTAACATCAGATCTGTCCACAGAAACTAGGCAGGCCAGAAGAGAGTGGCATGATATATTCAACATGCTGAATAGGAAAAAAATGCAGCCAAGAATACTTTACCCAGCAGGACTGTCATTCAGAATAGAAGGAAAAATAAAGAGTTTCCCAGACAAGCAGAAACTAAAGGAGTTTGTGACCATTAAACAAGGACTCCTACAGATATTAAAGGGACTCTTTTTTTTAAATTTTTATTTATTTATGATAGTCACACACAGAGAGAGAGAGAGAGGCAGAGACACAGGCAGAGGGAGAATAAAGGGACTCTTTGAGTGTGTGTGTGTGTGTGTGTGTGTGTGGAATACCAAAAGCAACAAAGATAAGGAAGGAATAGAGAACATCACCAGAAACATCATCTTTGCAGGAAACACAATGACACTAAATTGATATCTTTCGATAATCACTCTGAATGGAAATGGACTAAATACTCCAATCAAAAGATACAGGGTATCAGAATGGATAAAAGAAACAATACCCACCTATATGCTGCCTCCTAGAGAGCCATTTCAAACCTAAAAATATCTGCAGACTGCAAGTGAGGGGTCAGAGAACTATCTATCTAATGAACGTCAAAAGAAAGCTTTTGAGTATGGAGTAGCTATACTTATGTCAGACAACCTAGATTTTAAACCAAAGACTGCAACAAGATATAAAGAAGGTAATTATATCATAATTAAGGGGTCTATCAATTAAGAAGATCTAATAATTATAAATATTTATGCCCCTAACTTGGGAGCAAACAAAATATGTAAATCAGTTCATAACAAATATAAAGAAACCCATTGATAATAAAACGATAATTACAGGGGACATTAATACCCCATTAACAGCAATGAGCAGATCATCTAAGGAAACAATGGCTTTGAATGACCAATTGGATGTGATGAATTTAACAGAACATTTCACCCGAAAGCAGTAGAATACACATTCTTTGTGAGTGCACATGGAACATTCTCCAGAAAGATCATATGCTGGGTCATGAATTAGGCCTCTACCAAGTACAAAAAAGGGACTTAGGTCAACCATACATATTTAAATACCACAATACTATGAAACTTGAAGTCAACCACAAGAAAAATTTTGGAAAGATCTCAAATACATGGAGGTTAAAGAACATCCTGCAAAAGAATATTCATTCTTTTTCAATCTTTTGGTTAACCAAAACACTAAAGAGGAAATTTAAAGAAGTACATGGAAGCAAATGAAAATGAAAACATGACAGCCCAAAAATCTCTGGAATGCAGCAAAAGCAGTTCTAAGAAGAAAATATATTGCAATACAGGCTTATCTTCAGAGGCAAAAATGTCTCAAGTATACAGTCTAACCTTATGCCTAAAGGAGCTAGAACCTATATCTAGTAGAAGAAGAAAATAGTAAAGATTAGAGCAGAAATGAATGGTATAAAAACAAATAAACAAACAAACAAACAAAAAAACCCCACGGTAGAACAGATCAATGAAACTAAAAGTTGGTTCTCTCAAAGAATTCATATAATTGAAAACCCCCTTGCCAGACTTCTCAAAAAACAAAAGAGAAAGAACTCAAGTAAATAAAATCATGGATGAAAGAGGAGAGATCACAAGCAATATCACAGAAATATAAACAATTATAAAAGAATATTATGAAGAATAATATGACAACAAACTGGCAAACTGGAAGAAATGGTCAAATATCTAGAAACATATATACTACCGGAACTGAAACAGGAAGAAATACAAAATTTGAACAGACCCACTACCAGCGAAGAAATTGAATCAGGGGCAGCTCCAGTGGCTTAGTGGTTTAGTGCCGCCTTCAGCCTGGGGTGTGATCCTGGAGACCCGGGATGGAGTCCCGTGTCAGGCTCCCTGCGTGGAGCCTGCTTCTTCCTCTGCCTGTGTCTCTGCCTCTCCCCCTCTCTGTGTGTCTCCATGAATAAATAAATAAATAAAATCTTAAAAAAAAAAGAAAATAAATCAGTTATCAAAAATCTTCTAACAAACAGAAGTCCAGGGCCAGATGGCTTCTCTGGGAAGTTCTACCAGACATTTAAAAAAGAGTTAATACCTATTCTCAAAGTATTCCAAAAAATAAAATGGAAGGAAAACTTTCAAACTCCTCCTATGAGGCCAGCATTACCTTGAATCCAACCAAGACAAAGACCCCACTAAAAAGGAGAAATACAGGCTAATATTTTTGATGAACATGGATGCAAAAATTCTCAACAAAATACTAGCAAATTGAATTCAACAATACATTAAAGAATTATTCACCACAATTGAGTGGGATTTATTCCTTGGCTGCAGAAGTGGTGTGATATTTGTAAATCAATCAATGTGATACACCGCATTAATAAAATAAAGGATAAAACCCCTATGACCCTCTCAATATATGCAGAAAGAAGCATTTGACAAAATACATCATCCATTATCGATAAAAACCTCAACAAGGTAGGGATAGATGGAACATACCTCAACATCATAAAGATCATAAAAGCCTACAGCTAATATCCTCCTTATTGGTGAAAAACTGAGAGCTTTTCCCCTACGGTCAGGAATAAGATAAGGATGTCCACTCTCACCATTACTATTTAACATAGTACTGGAAGTCTCGGCTTCAGTAATCAGATAATAAAAAGAAATAAAAGGCATCCAAATAAGCAAAGAAGTAGTCAAATTTCACTATTTGTAGATGACATGATACTTTATGTGAAAAACCTAGAAGACTCCATCCCAAGATTGCTAGAATCCATACAGCAATTCAGCAACGTGGTAGGGTATAAAATAAACTTACAGAAATCTGTTGCATTTCTATACACCAACAATGAAGCCACAGAAAAAGAAATCAAAGAATACCATTTACAAGTGCACCAAAAACCATAAGATACCTAAGAATAAACGTCACCAAAGAGGTAAAAGACGTGTACTCTGAAAACTATAGGAACATTCATGAAAGAAATGGAAGAGGACACAACAAAATGAAAAAAAATTCTATGCTAATGGATTTGAAGAACATTGTTAAAATGTCTGTACTACCGAAAGTATTCTACATATATAATGCAATTTCTATAAAAAATCAGCAACATTTTTCACAGAGCTCAAACAAACAATTCTAAAATGTGTATGGAACCACAAAAGACCCCAAATAGCCAAAGCAATCCTGAAAAAGAAAAGAAAAGCGGAAGGCATCACAATTCTGGACTTCAAGCTATATTACAAAGATGTAGTCATCAAGACAGTATGGTATGGGCACCAATGGAACAGAATATAAAACCAAGAAAAGGTGACTCCTGGGTAGTTCAGTCGGTTTAGCCTCCAACTCCTGATTTTGACTTTGGCTATGATTTTGTGGGTTGTGGGATGGAGCCCCAGTTGGGGTCCATGCTTGGTGGGAGTCTGCTTGAGTTTCTTTCCTTCTTCCCTCTCCCATTCACTTTCTCTCTCTCTCTCTCAAATAAATTTAAAAATTAACATTATTTTTTCTTAAAAGGAAAGACAGAAATGGACCCCTAAGTTCATCGTCAGCCAATCTACAACAAAGCAGGATAGAATATCCAGTGTAGAAAAGACAGTGTCTTCAACAAATGGATTTGGGGAAACTGGAGAGTAATATGCAGAAAAATGAAACTGGACCTTTCTTTTTTTTTAAATTTAAGTTCATTTAGCCAATACGAAGTATATACTTCGTTTTAGTTGTAATGTGCAATGACTTATCAGTTGCATATAACACCCAGTGTTCACCACATCATGTGCCCTCCTTAATGCCTATCACCAAATTACCCCATACCTTCTCCTCTCCCCTCCAGCAAACCTCAGTTTGTTTCCCATAGTTAAGAGTCTCTCATTGGTTTTTTCCCCCTCTCTGGTGACTTCCCATTCACTTTTCTCTTTCTTCCCCTGTGATCCTCTGTTCTGTCTCTTATATTCCACATTTGAGTGAAACCAAATAATAATTGTCTTTCTCTGATTGACTTATAATACCTTCCAGTTACATCTACTTACATGTAAATGGTAAGTATTCATCCTTTCTGATGACTGAGTAATATTCCATTATCTGTCTATCTATCTATCTATCTATCTATCTATCTATCTATCTATCATCTATCTGTATCACATCTTCTTTTATCTATTCATCTATCGATGGACGCCTGAGCTCTTTTCACAGTTGGGCTATTGTGAACATTGCTATTATAAATATTGGGGCTCAAGTGTATCTTTGGATGACTACATTTGCATCTTTGGGGTAAATACCTAGTAGTGCAATTGCGGAGTCATAGTATAACTCTATTTTTAACTTCTTAAGGAACCTCCATACTGTTTTCCAGAGTGTTTTACCAGTTCGCATTCCCACCAACAGTGTAAGAGGGTTCCCCTTTCTCCACATCCTCTCCACATTTGTTGTTTCCTGTCTTGTTGATTTTAGCCATTCTGACTGGTGTAAGGTGGTATCACATTGTGGTTTAAATTTGTATTTCCCTGATGCCAAGTGATGGGGAGTTTTTTCATGTGTCTCTTGGACATTTGTATGTCTTCCTTGGTGAGGTGCCTGTTCATGTCTTCTGTTTCTTGACTGGATTATTTGGTTTTTGGGTGTTGAGTTTAATAAATTCTTTATAGATCTTGGATACTAGCCAATATATCATTTGCAAATATCCTCTCCCATTCTGTAGGTTGCCTTTCAATTTTGTTGACTGTTTCCTTTGCTGTGCAGAAGTTTTTAATCTTGATGAAGTCCTAATAGTTCTTTTTTATTTTGATTCCCTTACCTTTGGAGATGTGTCTACCAAGAAATTGCTGTGGCTGAGGTTGAAGAGTATTGCTCTTTGATGGATTCCTGTCTCACATTTAGGTTTTTCATCATTTTCAGGTTATCTTTGTGTATGGTGTAAGAAAATGGTCCAATTTCATTCTTCTGCATGTGGCTGTCCAATTTTCCCAACACTATATATTGAAGAGCCTGTCTTTTTTCCATTGGATATTCTTTCCTAATTTGTTTAAGATTAGTTGAGCTTAGAGTTGAGGGTCCATTTCTGGGTTCTGTATTCTGTTCTGTTGACATATGTGTCTGTTTTTGTGCCATACCATACTGTCTTGATGATAACAGCTTTGTAAATGAATTTGAAGTCAGGCTATGTCATGCTATCAGCTTTGGTTTCCTTTTTCAACATTACAATGGCTATTTTTTTCCTGGTTCCATAAAAATTTTAGAATTATATGAAATAATCTTAAATGTGGTTATTTCTGTAAAATAGACATTTCTGAAAAATGTCATGGCATTTTGAGAGGGATTGCATTGAATGTGCAGATTTCTCTGAGAAGCATAGATAGACATTTTAATGATATTTATTCTCCCAATTCATGAGCATGGAATGTTTTTCCATCTTTTTGTGTCCTCCTCCATTTCTTTCATAAATGTTCTGTTGTTTTTAGAGTACAGATCCTTACCTTTTTAGTTAGGTTTATTCCTGGGTATCTTATGGTTTTTGGTGCAGTTATAAATGGGATTGATTCCTTAATTTCTTTCTTTTGACTCATTGTTAGTGTATAAGCATACGAATGGTTTCTATGTATTGATTTTATATCCTGCCACGTTGCTGAATTGCTGTATGAGTTCTAGTAATTTTGGGGAGGAGTATTTTGAATTTTCCACATAAAGGATCATGTTATCTGCAAAGAGTGAGAGTTTGACTTTTTCTTTGCCAACTTGAGTGTCTTTTATTTCTTTTTGTTGTCTGATTTCTAAGGCTAGGAATTCTAGTACTATGGTGAACAACAGCGGTGAGTGTGGGCATCTCTGTCATGTTCCTGACCTTAGGGGTAAGTCTTTCAGTTTTTTCCCATTGGGAATGATATTCATGATGGGCCTTTAATATTTGGCTTTTATGATATTGAGGTATGTTTCCTCTATCTGTATATAGTGGAGAGTTTTAATCAAGAAAGGATGCTGTATTTTGTCAATGCCTTTTTTGCATCAATTGAGAGGATCATATAGTTCTTGACTTTTCTTTTATTAATGTGATGTATCACATTGATTGATTTGCAGATTTGAACCACTCTTATAGCCCAGGAATAAATCCCACTTGGTTGTGGTGAATAATCCTTTTAATGTACTGTTGGATCCTTTTGGCTTGTATCTTAGTGAAAGTTTTGACATCCATGTTTATAAAGGATATTGGTGTGTAATTCTCCTTTTGATGGGGTCTTGTCTGGTTTTAGGATCAAGGTAATGCTGGCCTCAAAGAATGAGTTTGGAAGATTTCCTTCCATTTCTATTTTTTTGAAACAGCTTCAGTAGAATAGGTATTATTTCTTCTTTATATGTCTGGTAGAATAGCCCTGGCAAGCCATCTGGCCTTGGACTCTTGTTTTTTGGAAGGTTTTTGATAACAGCTTCAATTTCCTTGCTAGTTGTTGGCCTGTTCAGGCTTTTAAAAATTTCTTCCTCTTTCAGTTTTGATAGTTTATAAGTTTTCCAGGAATGCATGTATTTCTTCCAAATGGCCTACTTTGTTGGCATATAGTTACTCATAATATGTTCTGATAATTGTTTGTATTTCTTTGGTATTGTTTGTGATATCTCCTCTTTCATTCATGATTTTATTAGTTTGGGGCCTTTCTCTTTTCTCTTTGAAAAGTCTGGCTAGGGGTTTATTGATCTTATTAATTCTTTCAATTCATTGATTTATACTCTAATCTTTACTATTTCTCTTCTCCTGCTTGGTTTAGGCTTTATTTGCTTTTTTTTTTTTTTTTCTCCAGCTCCTTTAGATCTAAGGTTAGATTGTATATTTGAGACTTTTCTAGTTTTTTTGAGAGAGACTTGTATTGCAGCATACTTCCCTCTTAGGACTGCCTTTGCTGAACCCCAACTATTTTCAACAGTTGTATTTTCATTTTCAATCTTTTCCATGAATTCTATAAATTCTTCTTTAATTTCCTGGTCAACCAATTCATTCTTTAGTAGGATGCTCTTTAACCTCCAAGTGTTTGAGTTCCTTCCAAGTTTCCTCTCATGATTGAGTTAAAGTTACAAAGCATTGTGGTCTGAACAGGGAATAATCCAAGTCTTTTGGTATCAGTTGATTCGTGACCAAGTATGTGATCTAGTCTGGAGAATGTTCTTTGTGTGCTTGAGAAGAATGTGTATCCTGTAGCTTTAGGATGGAATGCTCTGTATGTATCTGTGAAGCCCATCTGGTCCAGTGTGTCATTCAAAACCCTTGTTTCCTTGTGGTCTTCCGCTTAGTTGATCTGTGCATTGTTGTGGGTGGGATGTTGAAGTCCCCTACTATTAATTTATCATTATCAATGTATTTATCTAATTTGGTTATTAATTGGTTGATATAATTGGCTTCTCCCAAATTAGGAGCATAAATATTTATAATTGTTAGACCTTCTTATTGAGTAGACCCTTTATGTATGATGTAGTGTCCCTATTAATCCCTTACTATACTCTGGTTTAAAATCTAATTTGTCTGATATGAGGATTGTTGCCTCAGCTTTCTTCTGATGTCCATTTGCATGGTAAATGGTTCTCCATTACCTCACTTTCAGTCTTGAGGTGTCTTTAGCTCTAAAATGAGTACTTTGTAGACAGCATATGGATGGGTCTTGCTTTTTTATCCAATCTGATACCCTGTGTCTTTTGATTGAAGTATTTGCCCAATTTACATGCAGAGTAATTATTGAAAGAATCTGAATTTAGTGCCATTATATTACCCATAATGTCACTGTTTCTGTAGATTGTCTCTGTTTCTTTCTGGTCTATGTTACTCCTGGGATCTCCTTTCACTTACAGAATCCAGCTTAATATTTCTTGCAGGGCAAGCTTTGTGGTCATATATTCTTTCAGTTCTGTTTGTCCTGGAAGCTATCTCTCCTTCCATTCTGAATGACAACCTTGAAGGATAAAATGTTCTTGTCTGCATATCTTTCTCATTTAGTACCCAGAATATATCATGCCAGCCCTTTCTGGCATGCCAGGTCTCTGTGGATAGGTTTGATCAGTCTAATGTTCTTACCTCTGTAGGTTAGAAACCTGGTTTCAGGGTATTCTCTTTATCTCTGAACTTTGCAAGCTTTGCTATTATATGTTGGGGGTGTTGATCTATTTTTATTAATTTGGGAAGAGATTCCTCTCTACTTCTTGGACAGGAATGTCTGTTTTCTTTCCCAGATTAGGGAAATTCTCAGCTATGATTTGCTCAAATATTCCTTCTGGCCCTCTTTCTCTTTCGTTGCCCTCAGGCACCCCAAAGATTCTGATATTGCTTTGTTTATGACATCGCTGATTTCTCAAAGCCTCTCTTCAGGGTCCATTAGTGTTTTTCTCTCTTTCTCTCAGCTTCCTTCCTTTCCATCAACCTGTATTGTATGTCACACTTACTCTCTCTTCTGCCTCATTTACCCTAGCTATAGATTATCCAATTTATACTGCTTCTCAGTTAGAGAATCTTTAATTTCGACCTTATTAGATCTCATTTCTGCACTAAGAGATTGCCTAGTTATCTTTTATGCTTTTTACAAGCCCAACCCGTAACTTTATAATTGTTATCCTGAATTCCATCTCTGACATCTTACTTATATCTATATTGATTAGATCTGTGTCAGAGAGCATTGCCTCTGGTTCTTTCTTTTCTTGTTAATTCCTTGTTCTAGTAATTTTGTTTTGAGAAGAATGGATAAACTACAGAATAAAATAAAAAATATCAACCATGGCTCAAGCAAAATACACTAGACAAATCTGAAGATTTCAGAAACCAGAAAAGAAAAGAAAAAGACAAAGACAAAGAAAAAAAAAACAGTACCCCCCCAAAAAAAAGAAAGAAAAGAAAAGAAGAAGAAGAAAAAAGGTGGAAAATAAGAGAAGGAGAGAGTCAATAAAATCTCACAGATGGACAAAACAGGGTGATCCACTTGGTTCTGAGTGTATTTTGGTCTTTGTGTTAGAAGATACTAACTTAAAAGAGGATAAAGAAAGCAAAACTAAAAGAAAGCAAAAACCAAATTGAATATAGTGAAAGTAAGCCAAAAATGAAGAATATATCTATTATATGTAAATGTAAAAAATAAAAGTTAAAAAATGAGTTAAATTAAAAACAAAGAGTTGATAGATGTCTGGGTGGCTCAGGGATTGAGCTTCTGCCTTTGGCTCAGGTCATTATCCCAGGATCCTGGGATGGAATCCTGCATTGGGCTCCCTGCAGGGAGCCTGCTTCTCCCTCTTCCTGTGTCTCTGCCTCTCTCTGTGTCTCTCATGAATAAATAAATAAAATCTTAAAAAAAACCAAATCAGAGTTGATAAAATAAAACTGTTAAAATGGGAAAAAAGATGAAAATTGGAAAAATTTAACCTGAAAGATAAATTAATCATAAGGAAAAAAACCTTGAGTTCTATATACTATTTTCCCCTAGTGCTGGAGATTTCCAGTCCTGTTTGGTCAGTAAACTTGTGGTTCTCCTGTTCTTCCAGCTGGCATTCCAGGGGAGGGGCCTGCTACACTGATTCTCAGGTGTCTGTGTATTGGCTGAGTTGCACTGCCCCTTACCAGTGGGCTGAGCTCGGTGTAAACTGGTTGCTCTGTGTGGCTTTTGTTCCCTGAAGGCTTTCTATGCTCTTTAGAGGGTAAAAATAAAAAAGGCCATTGCTTGATCTCTAGCCCCCGAGCTGAAGTGTTTGTGTGCCAAGTTCTGAACACTCCTATGATGTGTAATCACTCCCATCCTCCCAGGAGAAGTTGATGGGATGTTCATTTGTGCATTTTGCAGGGCCCAGTATGTTTGCCTGATTGGATGGTGCATGCACCTGCTCTGCCCCTCTTGGAAGAAGTGGAGGGTCCCTCTGTTCCTGTCCTTTACAGGGTCCTGGCATAGAGAAGCACTGGCCCGGTTATGGGCATACCTGCTGTACCTCTCCTGGGGGAAGGCGGAGGGTTGCCGAATTCCAGTTCTTTGCAGGGACCCAATGGAGACTGGTCACTAAATCGGGCCTCAGTCTGCAGTTTATGGTGAATGATTCTTTCTGTGACTCTCGGGATATTGAGACCCTACTGTCCCACCTGGGATTCTGCTCCACTTCACCACTTCCTTTCACCTTTCAGACAGGGAAGTCTCTCACTGGAGCAGATTTCTAAAGGTCCTGATTTTATAGTCCAGGGCTGTATCACTTTCCAGTAGTCCACTTACACAGGCTCCTTCCCTGCTCTGTGTATCTTCTGATAAATCTCCTCTGTTTCTCTTCTCCACACTCCTACCTTGGAAAAATGGTTGCTTTTCTATTTGTAGAATTCCAGCCATTCTTTTCTTATATCTTAGGTTCATTTCATAGGTGTTCGGGATGATTTAATAGTTGTCTAGCTAAATTCAGGGGAGCAGGTGAAACGAGGACCCCTATTCTTCCGCCTTCTTGCTCAAGGTGCCAAGAAAGAATTCTTGAGGTGGACTCCATTATCTTATACCATATATTAAAATAAATACAAAATGGATGAAGGACCTAAATGCGAGACAGGAATCCATCAAAATCCTAGAGGAGAATACACGTATCAACCTCTTTCACTTTGGCCATATAAACTTCTTACTAGACATGTCACTGATGGCAAAGGAAACAAAAGCAAAAACGAACTATAGAGATCTCATCAAGGTAAAAAGCTTCTGCACAAAAGGAAACAGTCAACAAAACAGAATGGCAGTCTGCAGATTGGGAGAATATATTTACAAATAACATTGGATAAAGGGTTAGTATCCAACATATACAAAGAACTTATCAAATTGAATACCTCAAACCCAAATATCTCAGTCAAGAAATGGGCAGAAGGCATGAATACACACTTTTATAAAGAAGGTATCCAGATTGCTAACAGACACATCAAAAGATACTGAATATCACTCATCAACAGGGAAATACAAATCCAAACCATGATGAGGTATCACCCCACACCTGTCACAATGGCTAACGTAACAAAAAACAACAGGTTTTGTCAAGGATGTGGATAAAAGGGAACTCCCTTGCACTTTTGGTGGTAATGCAAATTGGTGTAGCACCAATACTTTAAATACTGTGGAGGAAAGTTAAAAATAAAGCTACCCTATGATGCAGTAATTGTAGTACTAAGTATTTACCCAAAAGACACAAAAATACAGATTTGAAAGGGCACATGCATCTTGATATTTATAGCAGTATTATGAATGATAGCCAAGCTATGGAAAGAGCCCCATTGTCCATCAGCTGATGAATGGATAAAGAAGATGTGGTGCATATATACAATGGAGTATTACTCAGCCAACACAAATAATGAAATCTTGCCATTTGCAACAGTGTGCATGGAGCTAGATGTATTATGCTAAGTGAAATAAGTCAGTCAGTGAAAGACAAATACCATATGATTTCACTCATATGTGGAATTTAAGAAACAAAACAGATAAGCATGAGGGAAGGGGGAAAAAGATAGAAAAACAAACCATAAGAGACTCTTAAGGATAGAGAACAAATTGCTTGTTGACATAGAGAGGTGTGGTGAGGGGTGGGATAGATGGGTGATGGGTATTTAGGAGGGCACTTGTGATAAACACTGAGTGTTGTATCTAAGTGATGAATGACTGAATTCTACTCCTGAAACCAATATTTTAAAAAATTTATTTATTTGAGAGAAAGAGAGAGAGCACGCATGGGCAGGGGGAAAGGGAGAAGCTGACTCCCTGATGGGCAGGGATCCTGACTTGGTGCTCAATCCCAAGACCCTGGGATCATGACCTGACCTGAAGGCAGATGCTTAAGAGCCACCCAGGGTCTCCTCCTGAAGCCAATGTTGCAGTGTATGTTAACTAACAAGAATTTAAATAAAAATTAAAAAAAAAAGTTCAGCCCCATTTCTGGCTTCTATCCACTAGATGGCAGTAACACCTACCGCCCTTACCTTTCATGACAACCAAAAATGTACCTGAAGCCCAAATCCCTCTTGGTTGAGAACCTATGTTTTATATGCAGGCTTTCTGGGGTAGGAATAGGTGCTATAATGGTAAATATTCAGCCTACTGTCTTGCGGAAAACACACACACACACACACACACACACACAGACTTACACAGACTTAGTTTAGAATTGTACTATTTGCCAATTTCCATACTCCGGTAATGGCTTGTTTCAAGCTCAAATGCCATTAACCAGCTTGCACAATTCCTTAAAGGGTTAGCAGTCATCTTCAGCGAGATTTTGTCAGCTAGCTTCAGCAAATTACAGGTAAGGATTCATAGTGCTTGACTGAATAGAGCATTCCAGCTGAGACTATTGCTGTCGAAGTGATTCCTGGACCAGGGTTCTAGCAACCAGGAAGAGGCCCAGAGCTCCAACTTTCGTGGTCTCCTCTCCTCTCACTATGGACTTTGACACCTATTCTCAATGTTCTCTGTCAAGATCTCATGACTTGCTTTCCTTGGAAATATTCAGTGAAGCTGCTACAGCTGAAGTCCAATATGGAAAAGTCTTTGGCATTCAAGCTGGACTGGGATGATGAGAGACTCCCTATTTTCTTCTGGCCAGTTAAGCAGACAAATTGAGTTCAAGGCCTCTAGAGAAGGCCCTTAATAATATGGGCTCAAGGTCCTGGCAGATTTATTCCTCTCTTTCATTGCTCTTAGGTAATAAGTCAACTGGGTTGACTCGTAGCTTGAAATAGTCCAAAGAGTGCATCTAGGGTAGGATATGAGCTGTGTAGAATTTTGGACAAGGGTCAATCAAACCTCTGTGTAATGAGAAGACATATGGTAATTGATGTGTGAAGTCAAAGAATAAAGGTTTTATTATTTTTTAAATATTTTATTTATTTATTCCTGAGAGACAGAGAGAGAGAGAGGGAGAGAGAGAAGCAGGCTCCATGCAGGAAGCCTGATGTGGGACTTGATCCTGGGACTCCGGGATCATGCCCTGAACCAAAGGCAGACGCTCAATTGCTGAGCCACCCAGGCATCCCATAAATAAAGGTTTTATAAATAATTCTAAAGATCAATTTGCATGCTAATTTTTCCAGGTGGTTTTCTGAGAATTGTCCAAGTCCAGGCAAATTCTCAATTCTGAATATGATGCCTTATAGTTATAGTAGCCTTTATAATGGTGAAGACTGCTCACATGTGACACAATGTATTATTATTAGACTGCTTACATATTTTGAATGAAAGATATTGGAATTGGTATTGGACAACATATACATAATTTTTGATAAAATAATAAATAGTACTCTAACTCTATTAGTAATGACAAAAAGTCATTAAATTGGCAAGGTTATTTTTTTAAAAAAAGATTTTTAAAATTTATTTATTCGTGAAATACACAGAGAGAGGCAGAGACATAGACAGAGAGAGAAGCAGGCTCTCTGCAGAGAGCCCAACATGGGACTCAAACCCAGGATCCCAGGATTACAGCCTGATCCAAAGGCAGATGCTCAACCACTGAGCTGCCCAGACACTGATGGCAAGGTTAGTTTTATACTAAAATATCAATATAAGTGGGAGAAAAATATCGCTTATAAAATATTTGGTTGCTATAACATTTCAAATCATTCAAGAAAATTAAAAAGCATTACCATATCATCACAAATATTTATGACAATGCGAGCTCAGATCTGGATCTTCTTGATTTGGTTCTGATTTGCATTTACCTTTACTTCATTGGTGAATGGCATTACATTGCCATGTTCAGTCATATGTAAGCTTCTTTAAGACTTCAGAGGTTTCCGGGCATCTGGGTGGCTCCGTTGATTAAGCATCTGCCTTCAGCTCAGGCCGTGCTCCCAGGGTCCTGGGATCGAACCTTGCATCAGGCTTCCTGCTTACGGGGAGCCTGCTTCTCCCTCTCCTCCTCACTTGTTCTCTCTATCTCTCGCTCTCAAATAAATAAGTAAAATCTTTTTTAAAAAGGTTTCAGTTTATCCTTTTAATTCTGGATTTTTTTACTCAACTATTTTTGCCACGGAAATGAGAAAAATAAATTTTAAGATAAATGTAAATACCTTGTAGTAATACTGATTTTCACCTTTTAAACTTTTCCTTCTTTTCTTCCTTTATTCAATCATTTGTTCATATAAATGTCTGAGTACTTACAGTGGTGCCCAAATCTATTTTTGGTGGTAGGGAAACAAGGCTATGACTGAGATTTCATCCCCATTGTTGTAAGGCTACCATCTCAGGCAACAAATAGATAGTAAATAATATATTATATGTCTAGTAATCAACAAATTAACACTATTTTTCTTATACTATTACAAGGAGATTGTAACAAACTCTCAGAAGGAAATCTGGGAAACTCTATGAAGAAAGAGGTACTTAATAAACTAGCAGTCCTTAAAAGACTTAGAGTTACTTACCATATGACCCAGCAATTCTACTCCTTCATATTTACCCAAGAGAATTAAAAACACACTGCTCACACAAAAACTTGTACATGAATATTTATTAGCAGCATCATTCATGGTGGCCAAAAAATGGAAACAACTCAAATATTCATTAACTGATAAATGGATAAATAAAATATGTTATATGCATATAATGAAATATTATTTGTCAATGAAAAGGAACAAAATACTCATGTTTTAAGAGGAATGAATTTGGGATCCCTGGGTGGCGCAGCAGTTTGGCGCCTGCCTTTGGCCCAGGGCGCGATCCTGGAGACCCAGGATCGAATCCCACGTCAGGCTCCCGGTGCATGAGCCTGCTTCTCCCTCTGCCTATGTCTCTGCCTCTCTCTCTCTCTCTGTGTGATAGTCACAGATAGTAGCCTAGGGATGTGGCTGGGGAAGGAAGGAAGGGAAGTGGCAGCTAATGGATACAGACCTTTGGGCATGATTAAAATTTTCTAAAATTGGTCATGTTCACACATAGCTGAACATATTAAAAACAATTTAATTGTATTAAATGGGTGTATTGTATGATATATGACTTAAAGTTATTTTATATTACATTAGTCATATATGTAAAGCTCTTAGAATGATACCTGGCACATATAGCAAGTGGTGTATGAGAG
Source organism: Canis aureus (assembly GCF_053574225.1). Classification (NCBI taxonomy): domain Eukaryota; kingdom Metazoa; phylum Chordata; class Mammalia; order Carnivora; family Canidae; genus Canis; species Canis aureus. Next base: position 38,175,552 of record NC_135634.1, on the reverse strand, counting down.
CTAGCTATTATTATCTAAAATAAACGAACCAACCAACCAAACCAACCATTTTTCGCTTTCCAGTTGGTAGAGATTAAATAGTTCAGTAATACACCGTAATGGCCAGAATATCTACTACAATCACTCAACTCTCCTACACTGTAGATAGGAATCTAAATTTGTGCAGTTTCGTTAGCAGACAGGAGGCTTTACTTATTAAGATGATAAATATTTATACTTTTTGAGTCAATAATTTTAAAGAGTCTGTCTTTTTCATTTTAGCCCAGTATATGTATATATATAGTATATACTATATATATATATATATATACTGGGTGCCCCTAGTCCAGTTTATATTATCGAAAGATCTAAATAACTATTAATCATGTCTGGTTTAATAAATGATGGTACCACCACATAAGGGAAACTCACATGGCCACTAAAATTTATAAAGGGAAGTCTTCTTCATAAACTCATCTCTAAATCACATATTATGTGAAAAAATAAATTGCAGAGCACTTCTTATAGTATGCCGACATTACCGTAAAAAGTAAGTTGTGAATTTGTAGATGAATATGAACATACACAGGGACGCCTGGGTGGCTCAGTGGTTGAGTGCCTGCCTTCAGCTCAGGGCATGATCCTGGGGTCCAGGATCGAGTCCTACATGGGGCTTCTTGCAGGAAGCCTGCTTCTCCCTGTGCTTATGTTTTTGCCTCTCTCGCTGTGTGTCTCTCATGAATAAAGAAATAAATAAAGCTTAAAAAAAAAGATTATGAACTCACAGCACACATTTACAAACACATTTATGCTTGTAAATGTGTAAGCTTTCTACAAACATATACAAAAAAGGGATGTGGGAAGGACCACAGAAATGGCAAGAACAATATCTTCCTTCATGTTACATATAATTTAACAAAATAAATGAGAAAAATTCAAGTAATAAGAGCATAATGATTATTCAAGTGAATTCTGTTGGAAGCTCTTAATATAGCTTTTTTTTTTCTTTTTTTTGAAACCTTACTGTGTCACCAGAAGTCAGCAGGGGGCACTTCAAACATATCTGAGCCTCTGTCAGCTTAGCTCATTTTCAGGTCTTTAATGTTTTGTCTGAAGTTACCTCAGAATGTGTAGTCCTCAGCAAAAACACTGGTGGTCACATATTCAAGTCATGAACAGGGTTTCAAAGAAAGTCTCCTTTTATTTCCTACATGGATTTCGGTTTTTAGTTTTTTTTTTTTTTTTTTTTTTTAGATAAAACTAATGAAACATGAACATGGGTCATAAATCCAATAGGTTATTTGTGGGACATTCATTTTGTGTTTTATAAGCTGTCTTCTAGAAAAGGCCTACACCCTTCTCCCCCTAAACCAATCACATTTTTGCTGTGATAGAATCTGTCTCTGCTACGTTTTGATGTGTCGCCATTACCTTATGGCCTTGTTTCAGGCCATGCCATTGCAATGCATTGGCTTTTTTTTTTTTTTAATTTTTTAAAATTTTTATTTATTTATGATAGTCACACACACACAGAGAGAGAGAGAGAGAGAGAGAGAGAGAGAGGCAGAGACACAGGCAGAGGGAGAAGCAGGCTCCATGCACCGGGAGCCCGACGTGGGATTCGATTCCGGGTCTCCAGGATCGCGCCCTGGGCCAAAGGCAGGCGCCAAACTGCTGCGCCACCCAGGGATCCCTGCATTGGCTTTTTAAATTATTCTTCACTCTCTTTTTAAAAATTATCTTTTTTTCTCTTCTGAACTTTATTTAGACTAATATTTTAATGCTGATATTAAAACATGATTTATTTATTTTTCTTGAGCTTTTTGTTGCTGTTGTTGTTTGCTTTCTTTTGTTTTTGGAAGAGAGGAGTGGATGGATATCCCCAACTCAAAAAACTAAAATACTTAAAATGTGTCTAGATCTTCTAACACCATACTTTTATCATTTGAAACAATTCCTTTCATACTTCAAAATTCCTTTATCCCCAAAACAAAGAAAATAACACTGGTTCTTTTATTTAAAACTGGTGGGGGAAGGAGATAGTAGCAAATCGGCTAAGAATAATATTTATCTGTACTCCTCTTTTTCAAAATACAATATCCAACTTTACCAATGGAGAATTAAATTCTCTTTGAATTTAACCTTTTTTTGAACTGCTAAGTGGAATTTCTTCAACATAGCTTTGCTAGGTAATGAATAAAAGAAGTCTGCAAGACCAGCATCTCTACTTATCAACTGTCCTTTAGGACAGCTTCAGCCTCAGGCACCAGATCCCAGAGCTATGATTTCAAACTCATCCTCACCCTCACTGTCACATCACCATCCCCGACAGATGCAGCTTGTGCATATGTGCATGGTAAGTGGCACTGGAAAAGTCTTTCACAGCAATTTTTGGTTAACATTTTGATTTTGTTTTTTCTTATTAAAAGTCAATAGATTTTTAAGTACTTTTTATGAGTTTATATCTGTAAATTTTATTTTCGTTAGCTATGGTTCTTTCCTACATTAAATATAATTTTTGTGATAAAAACCAGATCTACTTTAGTATTGGTGTTCTTTTAGAGCCCACTTAGACATTTCGTTATTTTAATTTAGAAGAAAAAAGCCGCAAAACATATATGCCCTAAATTATACATGCCCGACAAACATCTGCTTCTCAGCCTTTTCCAGTTTGTAATTGCAGCAAGATTAAAATATAACAATTTTTTTTTCTTGGGATCACCAAAGAAAAAAATTTTTGTGATTTGTGGTTTCTGTTATTTATTCTGCTTTGAGTTTCATCTTCCTTCAACTGTACAATGGGGATATTATTATTAAGTCCAGGGTGGGTTTTTTTTTTTTTTTTTGATAATGATTAAATGCAGGAGATGAAAAGTGCTCAGTGTATGCAAATAGCAGTCCCTCAATGTAAATAATAAATGATAGGTAATAGAACCTATTTAAGTGTACCCATTTAATTTTTTATTTACATCATTTTAAACTTCTACCAGGAGCAAGTATCCTGCGGTAAAAGTGCTGGTTTGTTAAACGTTTCTAAAACAGTTTAGCTTCTTCTAATCTGAAGATTTTTAAGCCTGTTTCAAAAGAAATGTCAATTATGAAAAAAAGTCAAGCATCATACTATCAATAATGAAATAACTTTGCTGAAGTTTGGATGAGGCATTTCAGGGAGGCACAGGGAATCCGGACTTGCAGATCAACTAAGCCTTCTCAGAACAACGCAGGCATCTCTAAGAACAGCCAATCAGGAGAGCGCGTTGCCACCACACCCACTTGTTCACTCTCTGTCCCAGCTATTGGAGCCAAATTCTCTCTCTCTCTCTCTCTCTCTCTTTCTCTCTCTCTCTCTTTCTCTCTCTCTCTCTCTCTCTTTTAAAACCAGGCTGAGTTGCTAGGAGTTAATTCTTCCTGGAAATCTCTTCCACTCTGATGGACATGCAGCATAACCATAACTGGTTTTGTTTTGCAAAACCAAAACTGGTTTTGTGTTAAAAATAAAACAAAACAAAACCAAAAAACCAAAAAACCAAAAACCCTCTAACCCTTAATTTCTTTGATTTTGTTATCCGTTAACCTGGGAAGTCGTTTTAAACATAGATTATAGGAATCAGACTTCCCTTTAGCAATTACATAAAATCTTGTAGTTCTCTGAGTGCAGAAGTGGAGTATTTCAGCAAACAATATTTATGTGTGAAAATCAACTTCATGGGCAGCCCGGGTGGCTCAGCGGTTTAGCACCGCCTTCAGCCCAGGGCCTGGTCCTGGAGACCCGGGATCCAGTCCCGCATCGGGCTCCCTACATGGAGTCTGCTTCCCCCTCTGCCTGTGTCTCTACCTCTCTCTCATGAATAAATAAATAAAATCTTAAAAAAAAAAAGAAATTAGACATATATTCTATATGAGATAGTAGGCATTTTTGCACTTTTGTTTATATGTCATTTATATGTTTATTTGTCATTTTTATCTTGAGCACATACTGTGCAATTCTATTCATTTTGTGTTATTTCAATTAGAATTTACTATATAATTTTTGGGGGACTACCATATCATATTTATTCACGTCCTGCACATTCTGTTCTAAAGTTCTTCTGAGTGGTTTAATTCTTGACAAGTTTCAGAATTCCTCTACATGCTTTGTAGTATAGAATGAATGTGCACAATATATTGTTGAATAATTGAAGTGCAAGACAATATTTTGTATTGTGGCATTTAATGCATCAAATTAACAACAGAACTCTATTTTACAGAATAATAAATTTAGAATTATTGGGGTATTATCAGGGGTATTTCATTTATAAGGAAAACTTAAAATGTGAGCCCAGTTTAATTTCTGTGACCTTTCATCCTTCTCACATACAAATGTAGATGGAGATGGAATGAGTAGAAAAAATAAAGATATTCAGAGAAATAATTCAATATAGACAGTGGATTGGAGGTTTTGATTTATGACCCTGTTTCTCAGATGTAAAGTGTGGAGTATAAAGATAATTGTTTTTCTTGGCTAATGCAGATTATTTACATTTAGAAAGATATTTGAAAATATTCTGAACATTTTGGCAAAAAATACAATATCTAATGTGATTTCATTATTCTTATTTTACTTGCATACCTCAATACATTTTAATAGGTCTATTATTAAGATATAATTCACATACCATAAATTTCACCTATTTAAAGTACAAGTCAATGTTATTTAGTATATTTACCCAGTTGTACAACCAAAACCATAATGTAATTTTAGAACACTTTTTTATCACCATTCCCCCAAAAACATCTCCATTGTTCCCCAGCTCCGAGCAACCACTAATCTACTTTCTGTCTCTAAGATGTGCCTATTTGTGGATTTTTATATAAATAGAATCATACAATATGTGTTTTTTTGGTGACTGGGTCCTTTCACATAGAGTAACAATCTAGTTTCATATTATTTGACCTCAATAATCTGTCTCTAAGGATAAAACGCTATCCTTGGATTCCTTTATGAGCTTGAGGATCGCACATAATTTTCGCCAGAGAAAATTTAGAAACTAGTTAGAGCAAGCTTTTTTTCTCCACCACATAGGCTAATCCATTTTGCCAATGTTAACACACCAGATTGTGCAAACCTAAGCTGCAGAACAATGTGTGTCCATGGGTCCCTAAATTGACATTTTCCAGGAGAATTTTGGGAAAAACAAATAACCAACCAACAACAAAAGCATTGCAGGTTACAAACAGAAGCCAGCAAAAGAGAAGCGCAGTTTAAGTATTGATCAAATGTACTTTAACAGCTTAACTTCCCCTTCTTGGAAAACTGGTGATCCTTAACAATATTGAACATAGGGATCCCTGGGTGGCGCAGTGGTTTGGTGCCTGCCTTTGGCCCAGGGCGTGATCCTGGAGACCCGGGATCGAGTCCCATGTCGGGCTCCCGGTGCATGGAGCCTGCTTCTCCCTCTGCCTATGTCTCTGCCTCTCTCTCTCTCTCTGTGTGACTATCATAAATAAATTTAAAAAAAAATAAAAACAAACAAACAAACAAACAAACAATATTGAACATAAAAGCATATAAATCTGTGCTTGGTGCTGGTGCAGGGGGGCCCTTGGGAGACCGAGCCCTTAGGAACAGCAAGTAGAAACCTTACAGAGAAAGCTAATTTTCCCTTCTGCCCTTTTCCCCTCTTCTCGAGGGCAGGGCTGATCCTCTTTACAGTTTGCTCAAATACTTGGAAGCGAATTTAGGGCCCTCCCCCCAACTTATGATTTTATAGCCAATAGGTGATGAGGTTTATTTGCATATTTCCAGTCACTTAAGCAGCCGTGGAGTGGGAACAGTGTCAGACTCGAGTCTTCCTCCTTCTCGGAGGGAACCAGCCACTTCGGGCTGCCCTGCGCTCCCCTGTACAGGGCGACTTGCCCCCCGCCTGCTCCGCCGCGGACGCACCCCGAGATGGAGAGCAGAGCCCTACTCCTGGTGGCCCTGGGCATGTGGCTGCAGAGTCTGGCCGCCGCCGCCCGTAAGTCCCGCGCGCGGGCCCCGCCGCACCTGCCGGCTGGGTCTCGGCCGCCCCGGGCGCGGGGAGCTGGCAGGAGCGGCGGCGGCGCTGCAGGGGCCCGGGACGCTCCCCGAGCGAGCCGCGGGGCTGGGAGCCGGGGGCGCCGCGCGGGAACGCTCCGGCCGCTCGCGCCGCCCTCGTCCCGCGCAGTCCCTCGCCCCCTGGCGGAGGCCGCGCTTCCGGGAGTCGGGGGCGGCCCGGGGCGGGACGCGGCCCTGGCGGGAGAGGCGCGCGGGCCAAGGTGACCCCGGCGCGCGGCCGCGGGGGCGCGGGGGGCCGAGCCGGGGGGCGGAGGCGGGGGAGGCGGCGCGCTCGCCTCGCGGGAGCCCCGGGGCGCTCGCTCCCGGCGCGGGCGCGGGCGCGGGCGCGGGCGCGGGGTGGGGGGCGCGCACCCTCGGGGGCCCGGGGCGCTCCCCGCGCGCGCCCCTCGCCGCGGCGCCCGGGGGACCCAGCCCTGCGCGGAGCCCCCTGCACGCGGCGCGGCCGGCGGCGGTCTGCGTGCTCCCACAGCCCCGGTCACCGCCGCGGCCCGCCGGGTGCCCCAGGGATGCGAAGGGCTTTCTGCCTCGGAAGACAAAGGCCCCGCGCCGCACCTGGCCGCTGTGCAGGCAGCCCCGGGCCCTTGCACCTTGCGTGGCGCACGGAACGGGCCACGGCCACCCGGAGGCGACCGAAGCAAGTCCTAAAGCCAGGCGACGTTTCCTTCTCCCTTTCCGGTGAAATTGCACTCAGGGCAGCGTTGCCTGGACGTGCCCTCAGGCGGCCTGGTTCGAGTTCTGGTCCTTTGTCCTGACTCTGAGAGCAGCTCAAAGTGCATTTCAGCAAGGGGCTGTAGAAGACCCTTTCTGTTAGATTTATTTTTAAAAATGCAGATTTCAGGGAAGCCCGGGTGGCTCAGCGGTTTAGCACCTGCCTTTGGCCCAGGGCGTGACCCCGGAGACCTGGGATCGAGTCCCACGTCGGGCTCCTTGCATGGACCTGCCTCTCCCTCTGCCTCTCCCTCTGCCTGTGCCCTGCCTCTCTCTCTCTCCCTGTGCTCTCGTGAATAAATAAATAAAATCTTTAAAAAAAATGTAGATTTCACCAAGTCTGAGTGGGTAAAAAGACAAGTATTTTCTCCGTGTTTAAGAACACTAAAGGTTCGATCAGAAAGTCTTAAGTATCTTATATAGTGGCAAGTTTCCTTCCATAGTGTTGAACTCTGCCCCAAAAGATGGTAAGAACAAATTCCATATTCTTATTTCAGAAAATACACCATGGTGTAAAGTTACTTTTACCATAGAAGAACACACAAATATGTGTTGTCCACAGTTTGTTTGGTTGGCATTTAAAAAAAAAAAACAAACCATTTTATTTATTCATTTTAAGAGAGAGGGAGAGGGAGAGAAAATATAAGGGGCGGGGGAGGGGCATACGGAGAGGGAGAAGCCTATGGACTCTGGGATCCTGACCCGAGGGAAGGCAGACACTTAACCCAATGAGCCATGCAGGAGCCCCTTGTTCTTGCAGGCTTCTTAGAAGTTCAGGACCCTACATTCCTGGTCTAATTAGTGTCACCTCCCTGGATTTAAATTCCTCAATTCTAAAATGAGGAGTTCAGACCACACTCAAAATTCTCTTAAGCTACTCTAATTCATACTCTTCGATTTAAGTGGACACTTTGTGATTGATGAATTAAATTGGATTTTAACCAATGCATGCTTTAGCTGGCTGTAAATTAAGGGAGGATTTTTTTTAAACGATTTTGCACTTTTTGTTTTTGTTTTTTTGAGAGCAGGAGTGTGCCGGGAGGGGAGTGTTGTGGGGGCAGAGGGAGAAGGAGAGAGAGAATCCTAAGCAGGTTCAGCACCCACTAGCCAGCAGATGCTGGGCTCCAACTCAGGATTCTGAGACCAGGACCTGAGCCAAAATGAAAAGTCAGATGCACAACTGACATAGCCACCCAAGGGGTCCAAGGGAGGAATCATTTTTAAGTAGACTTGAAATTAATCCTTCCTATTCTTCCCTCCCACTCTCACTCCACCACTTCCTCCCTTTATATTATGCTTCTCCCATCACAGCAAATTTCCCCTCCTTTTCTCCTCCAAATGAATTAATCTAGGAATGTAACAATTTCAGAGCCAAAAGATAGGAGTGTGAGAAAATGGCAAACAGCACCTCTCTGGGCTCTGACTTAATTTATTCTGGATTTTTTTTTTTTTTTCTAGGAAGAATGTGAGGCTATGAGGCACTGCCCTCAGGTTCTTTATTCTTGAAGCCACCTCAGTTTCTGCAGGGCCTCATTAGGGAACTTGGAGCTAGACAAGGAGCATATGGATCAGTACTCAGTAGCTATAAGTCTATTTGACCTGCCATAGTGAATTTCCAGGCTAACATCTAAGTTAAATATGATGGGTGATGACAGCAAAATAGCTGATACCATTTGCAAATGGAGCAGAGCTCACCACTGGAATGATTGATTGATAGTATTGAAAAGTGCAAGTCAGACACAGAGGTAGAGTTACAATGGAAAAATTTCACTTTCTTCCACCAATGTGTTTTTAGCTTCGCCTTCCTTCTTTGCTTTATTCCAGGAGGAGAAATTGGGCTCTATAGTTTACTGCTCCTGTTTTATGAACATTTTTTTTTCTAAAGAAATGAAAAGCAAACCTGTTAAATAAGTCAAGAGCAATTGTCTATGTTGGAATATCTGAAAAGACCAATCAATTCAGTCAGAGGATATTGATTTTCTTTCCCCCCTCACCATATCTTATTTTGTTCTCACCCATTCCATTTGGTTTTTGGCATTCTGTAGAAGCTGCCTGAGTCAGTTAAGTATGACCATCAGTTTCAGAGAGAAGGTAAATTATTGATGAAGTCCTTTAGGTATGTGTATAGTCGGGTAGAAAATTCAAAGAGAATTTCATTAAAATTGAGGTCTTGTGCTTCATGTCTTCATATGCACACTAATTGTATCCATCGGATAATTGTGAATTGACTTTAGACTATCTTTTATGGGATGCTCAATGTTCCTTCTTTTCTAGGAACAATACTGTACCTTCTATAAATTTACCTTTGAAATAATTTGATCTCTTAACATAATTTCATCTCCATAAGTTATTATCCACATTAAGTAAACGTCCTTGTCTTTGTTTATACACTTAGAATTTTAGCTATTTAAGAATTTAGAAATGAAGATTACATAGTCAAGGAGTGAATTAACTTGTAACTTACCCCAAATCTTACCTTACTGCTGAATAAGGACATGTCTGATGGGAACAGGTTGGTGTGGTGATGCTGATGTGATAAGTTGAATTCAGAATGGAAGCTCTTATGAAGGAATATACCTTAGGCAATTGCCCTTCCACTATTTTAAGGCCTTACTTTCTAAGGGCACCTGATAAAAAAGATCCTTACCCCCTTAAAAAAGGTAAGTGCAGAGTCATTAATACCATTTTTATGTATGTAAAACAATAATTCACTTAGTAACAGTTGAGTCAAATCAGTTCATCTGCCAGCCAAGAGCAATCCCAGTGTATACTGGGACAGCTAAACATATTGACTGACCCACATCAGTTGTGTGAGAAGGTGAGACTTGGAAAGTACATTCATCTTTAGGATGCTGAGACACTCTTACAAACACTAGTAATGTGAAAATTTCTATCAGAATACCAAAGAGAAGGGAAGATTGACTGTAATCGCTAATAACATTTATGATTTCATGTATAGAACTGACATAGAATTAAAAATATCACGTAGCATATAGAATGGTGCTATCTTCTTGTCAAATGCTTCAGTATGCTTTCTGTAACTTAAAATGGAAAATAGTTTCCTTGAGAAGTGAAATAAAAATCTCCAAATACAAATTTGTTTGAGAATGTAGGAATTTCCTATTTTTTTGATTCAGAAGTTATGTACCCACAGGAAATGTTAGTTGTGAAAATTGGACCTCTCAAGGCTATGCAGGTAATCTCTACAGGAGCTACGATTTTTTTTTTTTTTTTTGAGAGCGAGAGAGAGAGACAGAGAGAGTGAGCCCATGAGCCCAAGAAGGGAGGGGCAGAGGGAGAGAGAGAACCTTAAGCAGGCTCCGCCTTCAGCACGTAGCTGACATGGGCCTTGATCTCATGATCCTGAGATCATGACCTTAGCCGAAATCAAGAATTGGTGCTCAACAGACTGAGCCATCCAGGCGCCCCAAAATCAATGAGTTTAATAGACCTTTTTTTTTTTCATGGAAATATGCAAAGCTAGACTTAATAGTGTCCGACAATATTTTTAGTCATTTTAAAACCACCAGCAACATGAGGGCTACCGTAATCCATAATTCGAGGGAAGAATAGACCAAAGTGAGTGCCATCCTCTGGAATTGTGCCAAGGCAATAGTCTTAAATATCAGTTTGACAGATAGGTGGTGGGTGAGATCTGTCTGTCATGTCATTTGGGTGATTTCTACCTCAAAAAAATTGGTGATCAAATGTTAAAATATGATTATTGAGGAGGGATGAGTTATTTGATGTGGAGAGATATGGGACAGGTGAAACTAATTTAGTTTTACATTTTCTAAAGTACTTTCTAACAATAAAAAAAACTCTCTTGGGCATTGAAAGCAGAGTAGATTAAAAATTTACAATATTTTTTTCTACTGTTAGGCAAATAATAAGGCCACCAGAATACTTCCTGGTCAGGAAGGAAAAGGAAAACCTACACCTTCAAATAAGATGGAAGGCAGAGTGTATTTTTGATGGGTCAGTGGCTTTCAAGTGCAATATGGAAATGAAAAAAGCCTTAAATATCAATAGTTTACCACAGGCTCTTATTTGAATAACTTATTTTAGAATGTTCAGGTGCTAGAAATTTGTGTGTGTATGTGTGTGTGTGTGTGTGAATGTGTGTATGTGATCAACTTGTCATCTATAAAGAATTGCTTAGCAAGACGCTTGGGTGGCTCAGTCAGTTGGGTGTCTGCCTTCGGCTCAGGTCATCCTGGAATCCTGGGCTCCTTGCTCAGCAGAGTCTACTTCTCCCTCCCCCTCTAAAGCTCCCCCTGCTTATTCTCACTCTCTTTCTCTCTCTCTGTCTCAAATAAATAAATAAAATATTAAAAAAAGAATTACTTAGCAAGTAGCCACAATATTGCTTAAGGAATTTTAGAAAATAATTAAAAAGGAAATGTTGGCCAGCATTCAGCTAATTACAGGATAATCCTGGTTTGAATGCCTATATCATTCTTTTTTTTTTTTTTTTTTTTTCATTTTTTGGCCTGGCTTTGCAATGTTATTTAAAATTTCAGATTTTCAATGTTTGAATTGTGAAAAGAGTGAGTTTAGATTAAGAAATTAGAAGTACCGGTTATTTATCTTCTGAGTTTTAAATAGAGAACTCTAGGGGCACCTGAGTGGCTCAGTGGTTGTGCGTCTGCCTTTTAGGTCTTGATCCCAGGGTCCTGGGATCAAGTCCCACAGCAGGCTCCCTGTAGAGAGTCTGCTTTTCCCTTTGCCTATGTCTCTGCCTCTGTGTGTCTCTCATGAATAAATAATACAATTTTTAAAAAATAGAGAAATCTAAAATCTACAAAAATCTACCTTCTTTTTTTTAAGGTTTTATTTATTTATTCATGAGAGACACACACAGAGAGAGGCAGAGACACAGGCAGAGGGAGAAGCAGGCTCCATGCAGGAAGCCCTATGTGGGACTCGATCCCAGGACCTCGGGATCATGCCCTGAGCCAAAGGCAGATGCTCAACCAATGAGCCACCCAGGTGTCCCAAAAATCTACCTTCTTATAGTAGTTTTAATTTTTTTTACTTGTCAAGAAATTAAATAATTTCCACTAATATGACTTCCCTTTGACTTGTCCACCTTGTAGAAGAGTTTGATTTTATTTGAAATGAGATTTACTTCAAGTGTTCACTATAGTATTAAATGGAAATTTATAAAAATTTAGATTTATTGTTAAGAGAGTCAAAAGGTAGGCTGAAGTTTTATTTCTCTTCTTATTCACTTTGGGATTAACTCTGAAGAGTTAAAGTAGATTCTTTCCCAAATTTGCTTTGCTATAGTTTTTAAAGCTTTGACTTTGTGTGAAAGACTTCAGATACAAGAAATATTGGAAAAGAATTAACCAGTTCTCACATAGCACAGGTATTTCTGAACAACCCGCTGAATTATTTTCTAAGCATTTTTAACTGATTTACCTTGCTGTGGGTGTGGGATCAATTTTATACAAAAGTTTCCCTAGGCTTCCAACTTTTCTTATAGCTTATATTTTTAAAAATTATGCTAGTGAAAAGGAAACAACATTTCCTCAAGCCTATTATATAATATTTTGAAATTATGCCTTAGATGTAACCAGAGATTGAAAGAGGTAAGTAATACATGAGATAAGTGGAACTTTACCATGTAAGAGCCAATAGCCAATGTTCTTTAGGAGAATGAGTTTTGAATCGTAACCAAAAGATTTGGATTCTGGTCTCTGTCAATTTTTTTCACCTGAATGGAGGATTAGTCATTCTCCATTCAGTCTACATATATTTAGACAAAATAGAAACAAAAATAGCATCGGTGGTAGTTGCTTATAAACCTAAAACATACCATTCTAGCAAATAAAACAGACAACCCTCCAATTAGCCACCTCTCCAACTTTTCCTTTTTCAGGAATTCCAGGAGGAAACGATTTTGTAGATATCGAAAGTAAATTTGCTCTAAGGACCCCTGAAGACACAGCTGAGGATACCTGCCACCTCATTCCCGGAGTGATAGAATCTGTGGCTAACTGCCACTTCAATCACACCAGCAAGACCTTTGTGGTGATCCATGGCTGGACGGTAAGACAGTTTCTTAGGGAAGGAGCAGATTGGGGTAGACCAGGCATCTGACTTGCTTGCTCCAGTTGTTGGGAACACCATGATGAGTCTCCATATCCCGTATTTCTGCTTGTTTTCTCATGGCTTTGTTCTGAACTTGAGTGCAGGCAATTCTGGCTGGGGTGAGGACTGTGGAATCTAAAATTACAGGTTCATAAGTATTTCCCCCACGTAGGGCCATCCTTCATTTTACTATGGTACTTAGTTGGTGCCCTCGAACCAGCCACTCTTATGAGGTGAGAAAACAAGGCTTTGCTCAACTACAGAGCAGAATGTAGGTTATCGCTTTAGGATGCCCTTGGACACCTGGTGTGATCCGGATTCATGCAGCACATTATCAAAGGTCTTCTCCTAAGGGAGAACTTGTCAGAAAGAGGAGAGGGTTGGAGTAGAGTGAGGAAGTATTGATTCTGGTTCTGGCTTTGCCATTTTCCAGCTCTGTGATGTGACTGATGCTACTTCTCGTCTCTAGGCCTCAGTCGACTGATGTGTAAGACAAAGAGGTTAGACTCTACTTCCAAAATTCTTCAATTGTAAACTTTCGGGAACTTTTTTAGCAATGAAAGAAGGCTAGCGAGACAAGGTGTCATACAGAATGATTAGAAAAAGTGAAAGCTATGGTTATATTTGGTTACATTTGGTTACAGTTACTTTTACTTTTTTTCAACTAATATTTTTTAAAAATTTAAAATTCAATTAGCCAACATATAGAACATCATTAGTTTCAGATGCAGTGTTCAATAATTTACCAGTTGTGTATAACAGCCAGTGCTCATTTACTTTTACTTTTAAAGAATATGAATAAGTGATAGGGATTAAGGAGTGCATTTGTTGTGATAAGCACCAGACGTTGTAAGGAAGTGTTGAATCACTAAATTTTACATGTGAAACTGCATGTTAGCTAACTGGAATTTAAATAAAAACTTCTTAAAAAGAAAAACAAAACTTAAAAAAATAAAGACTATGATTAAAGTACTGCCTTCTAAATGTGCCAGACATGTACTTTCCATGGTACAGTTCTTATGTAACTACTTCAGTTGGTGGTTAATATTTTCAAACCAAAGTGAGCAGATTTCATTTTTTATATAAAAAGGACTTAAATAAAATGGGAGGTTAAAGAGAAATAATCCTGCCATTATGTCAGAGCTTGTGAATATAGTAATAGATACTAAATAAATTCTAATGAGATGAATTAGAGAATGATTGACAGATTTCTTTTTTTTTTTGATTGATTTTTTTTGATTGACTTCCATCTCCATTCTTTTCCTGTGTAACTTAAGTGCCTTTCTTATTAACAATCTAGAACAATTGCTAGACTTTTATGGAGATGAAGGCAACTACTAACAGAATTACATGGACGTGTATTTTAAAAAAATCAGTTTACTAGTTTTACATTGTAAATGTCATATGTTATGATAAAAATACATATTAAAATTCTTAACATAGGTCTTTTATAAGATATTTAAATAAGTGGTAATCATTGGTAGTTTTAGAGATGTTTTGATTTTATATAGAACTTTAAATACCTTTTGAAAAAGTATAGTAAGCTTAATAAACATTTTATATGACAGAATAAATTGAGTATTTCAATCTTATCCCTGTGAGAACTTGATACTTTAGGAATTTTTGAAAAGCATAGTTCCTTCTCATGCAAAGATGAAATGGCTAATTCAGTATTGGTAGACAGTGCCAATTTCTATCATTGGTCCACTAAGCCCACCATATTCTTTACCTTGTGTGTCCTGACATTTTAAGTCTCTGAGCTCAGGTGCCAAGGCCACCGGCTGTGGTATGGAGTCTCATCATAAAGAGCTGGTTGGTCTATGCAATAACTAATCCAGATACACTGGGTAACTGATCTCAGCTTATTTCGGTGGACTGCCTGGCTGCTTCAGTTGGACCACCTGGAATGAGTGGACAGGAGGACTTCAGTTCAGCTGTGTGTCTTTGAAATCAAAGATTTCAAAAATTTGTGCTGATTTAAGGAATCTCAGAGAAAAACCCTAGTAAATAATACCTTTTTAGAGTTAAAAGGTGATTGCTTGGGTTTTCCACTCCTTTGCTGTTCCAGGTCACTTACAGCAGTATTTTATGTTGAGTTAAAAAAAAAGAAAGGACTAATTTTTAGGCAGTTAATAAAAGTATCAGTCACTGTAGGAGTAAGTTGGGTTACCTAATCTTTGACAGATTGCCTAACTTGAAAATATTGATAGTACAGAAAAACTTACAATAGGGGCTTAGAGCAAACGAGATTTTTCTGCCTTATGTGAGGTAAACTGTTTAGCAGCTCAAGATCCTAAGACAAAGGGAAATAAGGAAATTCTGCAGCTTTTCATGGAAAATCCAGAAGAATGCTTAGTGTGCATTAGAGCACACATCCCAGATTACAAGTTGGACACAGCTGTCCTGCAGCTTTGCCCCTGCTTAGGTCTCATAGACCAGAGTTCTCATTGTAGTAGGAGGTCCTCAAGCCTGGCTGAAAGGATCAGTAGTTAACATTGCATTCTGAACACCTGACATCATCCTTTCTTGAAAAGATGCAGAGGGTAGCAAATTCCCAACAGCTAAGAGAGGAGAAGGAGAGACAGGACCAATTTATCAGAGTTTTGGGCTAGGTGGTATTCTAACTTGTTCCCTCAAAGACCCAGGCTGCACTTAAGACTTTTAATTTTTATTTATTTTTTATTTAAATTCAATTTACCAACATATAGCATAACACCATTGTTCATCCCATCAAGTACCCTCTTTCACACTTAAGACATTTTAAAGCAGCCTCTCACTGAGACAGGTTCAAAGAAGGTTTTTTATTTTTTTAAAGATTTATTTATTCATGAGAGGCACAGAGAGAGGCAGAGACACAGGCAGAGGGAGAAGCAGGCTCCATGCAGGGAGCCCGACGTGGGGCTTGATCCCTGGTCTCCAGGATCAGGCCCTGGGCTGAAGGCGGCGCTAAACCGCTGAGCCACCCGGGCTGCCTTCAAAGAAGGTTTAAATGAGTTTCTAATGGGCTTTAAAACTTTTTTTTTTCCTCTTCATGCTTGAAATGGCAATAGCTTTAGAGCTGGTATTATATCACTGCAAATAGATTGGGAGTCAGAATGGATACAAGAAGACATTTATGAGGTGGCAAGTAACTCCAGAATCATCTGAACCCAACCCCTTTGTTTTATAGGTGGCCTAAAAGGTTAAAATAGTGCCTCCATTCATAGAAGTAATTATTGGAAGAGCTGGGACTGAAACCAAGATCTCCTGGGTTTCAGGCTTGCTTTTTCCTACCACAGGGCACAGCAATGAGGTGAAAAATTGTGCAGTTGTTAGTATCAGGAGCTCATGTTTTGATAGTTTTAGTCTAGAAAATAAACTAAATAAAATGTAAGCATATCTGAAAGAATCCACTATATAAGATCAAAATTCCAAATGAAGTCTCTTGGTTTGAGAACTCATGAGTCCTATTTTTTGCTATTGGAATTATTCTAAGAAAAATATAGGTTTTATAGGTCTCCCTTGAAAAGTTACTTTAAACATGTATTTCAGAACCTTCTTCATTGAGTACATATTTAAGTAACCTTTACAGTGGTTACAACATGATTTTCTCTCAGGTTATGGTAAGGGCAGGGAGACTTGGGGATTTGAATCAGGTTACTGGATGTTTGAGCTCAGGGCAAGATAGTGCACAGTATTCCAATCTGCAGTTTTTAAGTGTGTTTCAATTTTTTTTAAAAGTATGCATCTTTGCAGAGGTGTCCGATGCCCTCCTTGAAAACTTAAAATTTTACATAAATAGAGTTAACTTGAGAACTCTTATAGTTCTTTCGATTTTAAATTTGGGAGCCTTTTTAAAACAAGAAGCAAAGATTTATAGTTGCCAGTTTCCTTATCTCCAAACAGGACCAATCTAATAATTTGGGAAGTGTGACTATTAAACCTTATTAATTTCTACTTTGATAATTAAGAATTTGAGAGAATTATAAAAAAAAATCTAAACCAAAGCTGATCATTTTCTTATATATTAACAAAGAGATTGCCAATAGAATTTACCTTCTGTTAGGATAGTACATTTAAAACTATTTTTTTCATTAGCACATCCAATGTTGTATGTAAATGATTGTTTATAGGAAAAAAGTGTATTTGCATCCTCCAAAACAATGCAGTTGTGAAAGATTTATTAGCCTAATTGAACGTAATTAAATTTATTTTAAAATAGTCTATAATTCTGCAGAATTTTAACTTATTCAGATGGATCTTTCATATAAATTATTGGTTTTACAGAATTTATAAAACAAGTTTTTAAAAACCGATGGTGTAAACCCTAATCTGCTGTTCCTCAGCTCAACACATCCCTTCTTTGGCATGCTCAAACTTGTCAGGCACACTCTGAACACTCTTTTGCATGATTTGAATTTTCTTTCTGAGGCGGTGGGCTTCCTTTCAAGTTTGTATGTTTGTTTTCTTTCCATTTCATAGAAGTGTATTAGGCCGAGATATCTATGACAAGTTGTAAGTGGTTATTTTAGGAAAGCTTGTATCATCCTTTCCAGGTGACAGGAATGTATGAGAGTTGGGTGCCAAAACTTGTGGCTGCCCTGTACAAGAGGGAACCGGACTCCAATGTCATTGTGGTGGACTGGCTGTCACGAGCCCAGCAGCATTATCCAGTGTCTGCAGGGTACACCAAGCTGGTGGGAAAAGATGTGGCCAAGTTCATCAACTGGTTGGCGGTAAGGACTGGGGGAAGAAGACATGTGTCCAAAACATATCTCTTCACTAGTACTAAACAAAAAACTGGTTTTTATTACTTTTCACTTAAATATAAATATTTTCTGGAGCATTTCAAATCTTCAGAATAAGCATGGGCATTTTTTTTAGCCAGAAAGCAGCATTATGATAAGAATGATAAAACTGTAAAGTCAAGCCATAGTCCAGCCCCGCCCTATCCTCTGATATTTTCATAGTGAATAGATCTGGGGAGACCAAGAACTAAGTGGGCAGACCAGACAAAAGCTTGTTATTTCAGGGCAGAGAGAAGATGTCATATTTAGCCAAATCTTTCTCTACCAGTTGACTGGCACATGGAAATGTTACCCTGGCTTTGACCCATTAGAATAGCAATCTTTTTCACGAAAAGATTAACAATACCCATTCCTTAGTGTAGATTAAAGATCCAGATTTTTGTTGAGGGTTAGGGGACGGATTGATTTGAGCTAGGAAGAAAATGTCAGGGAAGGTCTGTAGCATATGAAGTGGCTAAGGGTGAGGAGTTCTGATTTAGCTGCCACCTTATCCACTTTATTCTCTGATGCCATCCTCTGAAAATTACCTTTGAAAAGTATCTTGGGGTTGGCTGAAAAAAAAAAAAACAAACCTAATACTCTGATGGGGCCCAATTATTTAAGCCAGATACTTGGAGGTAAAAAATAAGCTCTGTTTATTGGACGGACCATTTAAAGAGAAAAGTTCTTTTCTTGACTCTTTTGCTTGTCAGAAAAGTGAACCTGGACAAATCAGATCATCTGCATGGGCCTCAGGCTTCCCATCTGTTGAATAAAGAGGCTGGACCGTGTGTGTCTATGATTCCTTCTCCCTGTAATATTTTCTGGTTTTAAGTCATTTTCTGACTAACCTTAAAGAATAAAATGATTTGGGTATTTAGAGTAGGGAATAATGGGTTAAAGCTAAATATCTGTTTAATATATGTGTATGTATTTACAGATAGTTTATCTACATACAGATACATACACACATATATACATTCACATATCTACATATAAATATATAGCTATACATGCATACATATATTTTCAGATATATGGAAATTCAGATTTCCATATGTTTCAATTTCAAATGTATGGGACAACTTTCTAACTTACATATATGTTTTTAAAGAAAGAGAAAATGTCAACACTAGAATATTTCTTTGATCTATAACACAGAATTAAAATAAGTAGAGTTAATTTTCAGCATTGCCTGTATTTCAAAAACAGTATTTATATTCATTTTTTCATTTTAGCTTTGATCTTTTTGTACAGAGCCATAAGAACCCCTTTTTCTTTTTCTCTTCCAAAGGAGGAATTTCAGTATCCTCTGGACAATGTCCATCTTTTGGGATACAGCCTTGGAGCGCATGCTGCTGGCATTGCAGGAAGTCTGACCAATAAGAAGGTCAATAGAATTACTGGTAAGAAGGCAATGCCAGTAGATTTATCATAGAAAAGTTGAGATGCCTGTCATTCTGAAAGAGAATAGGATGCTTGTCAAATTCCCATATGTATGTGATGTTCCTCTTTGTTTGCCCTGACATTTGATTATCTTGTGGGAGGGCTCTTTTTCTGGAGTAGGATAGAATATGGGCCTTTGCTCTCCTGGGCTTACCACCTACTGTCAGAAGCGAAATAGGACAGAGTTAAGCACAGAGAGCCCAATGGAGTCCCTGGGAAGCTCATTTCCCTCCTCCCTCTGCTCTTTCCTGTGGTGGTATATTGCATGTATGTCACCTCTCATATCAGTGCTGGGAAAAATGGAAAAGGACTAATCCAAGAGGCTGCTCGGAAAAAGGAAGACGCTCAACCAGGGCAAAGGCAATGGATGATTTGGCATGACTAGAGAAAAAGAAAGAACCCACCACTGTTTGAAGGCCTTCTCACCAGGTTCAAAAATAATTTATAAAAGAGGCTCTTCTTGTCCTGAATGAAAATTGCTATTTAATAGCTAGTTCTAGAAACTCAAATTCCTTTTAAAGGCGCTAAGCCTAGTTTTAATATTCTCTGTAATCTAAGGATCCAATCACTACAGAATAAGGAGCTAATAAGAACATATGTGGCTGCCAGTTACAATTCAAATGATGAACAATCCAATGCTAAGGTGAAACTAATGGAGGACAAAATGAATGGGAATTTAAATATCTGTGAGGACTTTTTTTCCCCCCCATTAAGGTCTAGATCCAGCTGGACCTAACTTTGAGTATGCAGAAGCTCCAAGTCGTCTTTCTCCTGATGATGCAGATTTTGTAGATGTCTTACACACATTCACAAGAGGGTCACCTGGCCGAAGTATTGGAATCCAGAAACCAGTAGGACATGTTGATATTTATCCTAATGGAGGCACTTTTCAACCAGGATGTAACATTGGGGAAGCCATCCGTGTGATTGCAGAGAGAGGCCTTGGAGGTAACTATGATTTAGAAGTTAATTAAACTGTTTCGTTCTTAATTCTTACTGATCTAGTCTCCTACCCATTCCCCACAAGTAAGTAGTTTTAATATATACATTTAGCCAAGAAATGTTTCTGAAGAAGCTATCATATTCAGCATGATTACCTTTACAGCCTTACTACTTCCTTTGGTCAGACAGACACTTTTTATTTTATGTATTATGTTGTAGACTACACTGAGTACTGCACTTCCAGAAATAAAAGAAAGGAAAGGTGAGATCTACACAAGAAAACTCCACTGCCTTGGATAATAGCAGGATAAAATGATATCTGGTCACATGTTATTGCACTTTGAATGAATGTGGTTGTGAAACCTTTAGAGTTATTTTGAATTTTACTGAAAGTAAAATACATGTTAATTAGTCCAAATTCCCTTTGACAGCCATTTAAAGGACATACAAATAAGAAACAAATCAGGCACACCTGGGTGGCTCAATCTGTTAAGCATCTAACTCTTGGTTTCAGCCCAGGTCGTGATTTCATGGGTCATGGGATCCAACCGTGCATGGGGCTCCACCCTCAGTGGGGAGTCTGCTTGAAGATTCTCTCCCTCTGGGCCTCCCCTTACTCATGTACACATGTTCTCTCTCTTTCTCTCTAAAATAAATAAATAAATCTTTAAAAGAATTTTAAAAATCCCACCAAATCACTATTCTCTAACAATAAATATCTCAAAATTTAAGGAAAAAATGCAATTTAATATTATCTTAATATTTACTTCAATAATTATGTTTGTGTTAAATTTATAATTTGTTTTAAGGGCTTTTTTTTCATCCTTTGTGGGCAATGCAACCAACCTATAGTCAGTAAGCTCAGGTCTTTTGTACATAGGTTTTAGAAATTACAGCTTAAGTTACTATTTTCAATAGTTATAAAAGTTTATGGTAAGCGATACACTTTTATTACATTGCTAATTATTTCTGTGATTCATTTAACGTAAAAACCATTAGCAGTGATACAATCTCCAATTATACATAGTATCTATGATAAAATACTTTTCACTTAATATTTCTGCCTTTCATGATGTTGTTTCTAGAAGCATGTAGAAGTGTTTTATGTTTTCAATATAAGAGAAGGATGTAACAAACTGGGGAAGTCAGCTTCTACCTTGAAGTCTCTTATTACATTTCCATAAACATACAAATGTAAGACAGCAGAAAAGGCAAAAGTTCTCGGCATATTTGCAATTTTGACACTCAGAGCTGAGAAACTGCCACCAAGAATACCTCCTTAAGTAGGACTTACACTCAAAAGGTCATAAGACTAGATTATGGGTAATTTTATTCTGACTACACACCTAAGCTTGTTTAGACATGCAAGATGAAACACTTATTATGGACTTTCATGGAATTGAATTTTCTTTGTGCTTCTTTCTTCCCAGATGTGGACCAGCTAGTGAAATGCTCCCATGAGCGGTCCATTCACCTCTTTATTGACTCTCTGTTGAATGAAGAAAATCCAAGTAAGGCCTACCGGTGCAACTCAAAGGAAGCCTTTGAGAAAGGGCTTTGCCTGAGTTGCAGAAAGAACCGTTGCAACAACATGGGCTATGAGATCAATAAGGTCAGAGCCAAAAGAGGCAGCAAAATGTACCTGAAGACTCGCTCTCAGATGCCTTACAAAGGTAGGCTGGAGAATGTTGTGAGTAGGGAAGATCAATTTGATCCTATTTTTTTGTCATGCTCATTGCCTCCCATGTACTGAGTCTGTCCATTGCAACGGAGGTGGCAAGATGATGTTACTAGACTCTGAACCCTTACTTGTATTTCTATTGATAGAGATGGAGTTACCCTGGTCCATTTTACTGAAGCTCCCAATTCCCATTGCCAGTAAGGCCCAATGCACAACCTGCACTACTCTATGCAGCAGCCTTGCTTGCCACCCTCCTCTTTGGTTGTGACCATTAGCATGGGCCAGCCCATTAGTACCTGGCTCAGAGTTCATTTGAAACCATTCATCTATCCAGGTCAGCAAGCAGACTGTGGCCCATGGGTCAAATCCAGCCCCCCATCTGCTTTTGTAAATAAAGTTTTATTAGAATACAGCCACACACATTCATTTTTGTATTGGCTCAGGGTGCTTTCTCTACTACAGCAGAGTTAAGTAATTATAGAGACTGTATTGCCCACAAAGCCTAAATTTTTTAGTATCTGGCCCTTCACAGAAAAACATTTGCCAACTCCTAAAGTTTGCTTTATTATTTTTTTTAAAGATTTTATGTATTCATGAGAGACACACAGAGAGGCAGAGACATAGGCAGAGGGAGAAGCAGGCTCCCTGCAGGGACCCTGATGTGGGACTGGATCCCAGGATTCTGGGATCCTGACCTGAGCCAAAGGGAGATGCTCAACTGCTGAGCACCCAGGCTCCCCTCCTAAAGTTTGCTTTCAATGAAGGCAAAAGCTACCTGTATTTTAAATTCATCTATTCCTGAGAGGGAAGAATATATCAAGCCTCTAAGATATTTCCATTTTGTCATGAATTTGTACCAGCTGAACTTCAAACTTGGCAGTTTGTTTAGAGAAAGATTTATAGGGATTGAAGGGAAACAGGAGAAGAGATACCAGGGAAATCTGGCAAGAGGAACTACGACCCGAAAAGCTAACTTATGTGGAGCCCAGGTAGAAATCCGAGGAAAGCGATGGCATTGAAATACAATTTTCCAAGGTAAAATATATCTGGTGGAGGCAACCATTAGTAAAGTGGTTTGTTAGAACCTCTACAGCATTCATTTGGTGGCCCAAAGGCCTGGAGCAGCAGGAATTCAAGGAAGCCTTTAAGCAATGAGGAAACCTTTGTTTCCTTGACTCTTTAGAATGAGAAACTGTGTGTGAGGTATAGAGGAGACTGGAATCTTCCAAAGACTTGGGAGATTTCGCTTATCACCCAGGCATTCTGCTCAGTGCCACACAGGGCTCCATCACTATTCACTATTCTTGGGGGAACTTCGGCAGTCTCAGCTTCCCCTGCTCTGACCTGTGGTGATGCCTGCAAGGGCTCCATTCAACCCCAAACTCGGTTTCTCTTCACCCTTTAGTAGCTGTGTGTTAAGCCTGCGGAGTTTCCTATCTCCTTAACCTCCCTCATCCTATCTACTCAGGGTTTTTGTAGCGATACAGAGAGGAGAGAGGAAATGTAGAAGTCCAAGTATCTGCTTCCAGAAGCTCTCCCTAATACAGAACACATCAGGAACCAGCAGTCTTTATGGCCTCACTGTGATTCAATGACTAAATTTGATTGTGAACCTGCTATAATATCTACTTTGTGCTAGATGGTGAGGGGGATAAAGAATATAAATGTGATCTTCTGGCCTGAGGGAATTTACACATAGGGTAGGGAGTCGGACATACCCATAAAACATGAAGAAATACAGTCACATACAAATGCCCACGTCCCATTAACAAATGCCAAATATGCTCCATACAGATATTTGGGGATAAGATGTCCAAGAAAGGGAAGAGTTCATGGAGAGAGTCATGGGTATTTTGGATACTTGATGTGATCTCCGTTGTGCCCCATCAAAGGTGACTACTTTCTAGGACTGCTTAGCAATTCATACACACCTGTATTCTTCCTATTGACTACAACCACACTTTACTGAAAGGGAGTGGAATTCAAGGTCTGTATTTTCTAGTAACAAACACTGTGTAGACATGAAGAAATCTTTCCAAACCACACAGACAGTCATGCGTGAGCACTTCCTATTTAATGATTCAGAATTCTGTGGTTCTGAATTGCCTGCTTATCTGGGGCTGTGGTGTTTGCATAAAAACTGATTAGCACTTGTTCCCTACATTTTCTCCCTACAGTCTTCCATTACCAAGTAAAGATACATTTTTCTGGGACTGAGAGTGATGCACAGACCAACCAGGCCTTCGAGATCTCTCTGTATGGCACTGTGGCTGAGAGTGAGAACATCCCTTTTACCCTGTGAGTAGCCACATGGTTTTACCTCCAGCATGTGGGCTTAAATGGCACTGCTACCTGCTATAATCATTGGTCTTTAGAACAGAAGAAGAGTAGGACACTTGGAAAAGAAATAATTCAACAGAGTTTTTTTTTAAAGCTTTATGGCAAAAGATATCCATTAGATTGGTACCTATAATAGCATGGATTAGAAACAAAATAAATATCCAACATTGAGGCAATAGTTAAATGAATTGTGGTTTAAAGTCAATAAAATCAATCTATTTTCTAAAAACTATAATTATAGAAAACCAGGTAAAATATGGCAAAAAATGGAAGGTAAAATATGAAATAAACAAAGAAAGAATAGAGAATTATATATATCCTATGATTTTAACAAGGTAAACATGTTCACATAGCAATATAGATTGGAAGGGGATATATTAAAATATAAATATCTCTGAATGATTGATTTATGGATTTTTTTCTTAAGAATTGTATTAAATCATTCATACTGTTAGTGTAAAAGTTAGAATAGATTAAAAGGGTGTAGATATCTTTTAAAATACCCTATATGCCATTGATCCTCATCTTGAGTATTTTGTTGGACATTTTTTGCGTTTTTAAAATATTTCCCAAACAATAAAGCTATTTATGTCTTGGGAGGAAGAAAAATGAAAACACACACACACACACACACACACAAACCCAAAACAAAAAAACTTGTTTCTTAACTAACCAAATATGCTGATTTTTTTCTTCAGGCCTGAAGTTTCTGCTAATAAGACATACTCTTTTCTAATTTACACGGAGGTGGATATTGGAGAACTGCTAATGTTGAAACTCAAATGGAAGAGTGATTCATACTTCAGCTGGTCAGACTGGTGGAGCAGCCCTGGCTTTGCTATTGAGAAGATCAGAGTAAAAGCCGGAGAGACTCAGAAAAAGTAATTAAATTTATTTTTCTCCATTCACTTTAGACTCACTGCATCCTTACCTAGGGATAATGGAGCCTTCAACACTCAGGTGGAATTTTAGCAAGATTTTTCTTTAAAACTCTATCACCTAGGTAATTACACCTATAATTTTGAGGAGGGGTGTTTTTTTATTGTCATGCTATGGAGGTATAATATTTCTGAATTTCATGGAAAGAAAATATAATCCCCGAATTGGTCACAATTATTGAGTGAGAGCTAAGATTTTAAGTTGAGGATCTCAGCTTCTCATTTAACACGGTCTCTTGCAAGCACAAAACACTTATGGAAAGAATTTCAGAGATGTTACTTTGACATTCAAAGATTAATGAGATTAATCATTAATAATTAGATAATAATAAATAATAAGATTAATTAATAAGATTAATCTTCTTTTCAAGAAGAATGAGATTCTGTAGTCTCATCCTGTCTCCCCACCTGCACCTCATATATATCTATAAATTAATTGCATCAAGAGCCCTGTAGGATTTAAAACTTTTATACTAAATATATAGGGATTTTGCAAATTATAGTGTTAATAAAAATGTTATTGTTAATAACAATGACTCTTTAAATTAGGATTGATAAATTTTTTATCTTTGGTCATTTTCTTTTATAGCAAATAAAACACATAAAAACAAAAAAGGAGGTGGATTGAGAGGCTATGCAGAGCATTTGCTTCTCTAACAGAATAGTTGAGGGATGGTTTGTGAATTCCTGAAGGCAGATACAAGGATACAAGATAATGATCTTGTATCTATCACCTTGTGGTGAAAGCCTTGTGATTTTAAGGCTGCACCAAGCTGTCTATATGCCTGTCTGGACTGATTATTGTTGAACAGTGGGTGAGGCCCTCAAATTCTGAATCAGATGTGTCGCTGACCAGAATGGCCTGATTTTAAACAGCTTATTGGAAATATCAAAATAATTAATAAAAATGATCAGGTGGGATTTAAATAGCCCTAACCAAATCATATATTTTTTGAACAACTGTTTCTCTTTTCCCATATGACATGTTCACATTCATTTTCTTCTACAGGGTAATCTTCTGTTCCAGGGAGAAAGTGTCTCATCTGCAGAAAGGAAAGTCGTCTGTGGTATTTGTGAAATGCCATGACAAGTCTCTGAATAAGAAGTCTGGCTGGTGAGCATCATGGGCTAAAGTTCCTTGGGTATCCTGAGCTTGCAGTTAGGGGACACGGCTTTATACATTGCTCTTCATCCCATAACTTAAAGACTTGCACTGATTCTTGTGGCTAGAATCTTCAAGGGGTCTTTCTTAGCTTTTCTGTATATACATCAGACTGGCCCACATTTTTTGGGCAGTATTTCCTCTTTTTTCTTTCTCTTTCTGTTCTTTTATTTTAGTTCTTATACTACTACAAAATCTTTACTGCTGCTTTTTTCAGTACTGTATCCCTGCTACCTTTATGGATCCTGTGTGCAGAGCATACAGCACGGTAGTCATCATTGTGGCTGTGGGCAGACTTCCTTCAGGGGAGGAAAACATCAACTATAGCACACTTGGTGTTCCAAGTGGCAGCAGACTCTAGGACAGAGAGCCGAAGGGGCAGTCACCAAGCACCCATCTCAAAATCCCCAACGATGGGGAGCTAATGGAGTTAGAATTTAGGAGATAGTTTTCTTTTCCATCTCAAAACAATCCCCTGGCTTTTTCCTACTTGACCTTTAAGACTAATCATATGGCAGCTGAATCTTTCCAGAGTATAAAGACTAAATGGAGATTAAGTATGTGACCATCCCCATCCCCTCCTGAATTCTCACATTATCTTACTTTCATTTCTCTACTAATTCCCTTGCCAGATACCAAGTACTAATGGGTTAGAAGCATAAGGGGGAGAAGCTTAGATCATGTCATACAATCCAGGGACACAAGAAACAATGGGAAAGGCTGGTCACAACATTATCTAGAAATAGAAAAAACAATTGCTTCTGGTATGTCTTCTCTGTTACATTTATAGACAAAAGTAGAGAGTAAGAAGTGCCTAATAAGAAAAGTATATTAAAGACCCTATGTAGAATATCTCTATTATTTTAAATTTCTATTTCATGTTATAATTTATCCATGATAATTATAGATTATGGATTATGGATAAATTAGGAGAAATAGGCTAAAATAAAATCACTGTGACTATACCCCAGGGACAACTCCCAATTAACATTTAAATTTATATTCTTTCAGACTTTCTCTATGCATATATAACATTTATTTTTTTTCATTTTTTCATTTCATTGAACGATAAGGTGAAACCACTTGATTAAAAACATTAATGTAAAAAAAACACATTAATATAAGAGCACTCAAGATAAACTTGAAATAAAAAATAGTTAATGGTATTAAGCCAGGCAGTATAAATAAATTTTTATCTGAGTGGAGACTGTTCTACTCAGAGGTTCATTGCTTTGTTTTCCCTCATCAAAAATCTGAGAAAATTTTATATTTTATTTAATTTTTAGAAAGGGGCTCCCATGTGAAGTTTTATACATGCATTTATGTTACATATAAATGTACACAAACACACTTGTACACACATATTCTCCCCAAATCATCCATAACTTTAAATCTATATGTGAATGTAAAAGCAAAACCTGAAAAATTAGGAAATATATCCGGCTGTTTTAAGAATATTTCTGGTCATATTTTTTATATAAGTCACAATCATTTATCTGAGAAAGATTAATGATACATTCCTTATCTGTTTATAGGATTACTGAGACCACAGATATTTAGGTGGCTTTTGTTTTATACATCTGAACTTTATCTAGGAAGTAATTATGAATCAGACTAATAACCTTCTGCAGTTTCCCTCTTCTGTGACTAAATTAAAACAAAAGTTCTCTGTCTCTTATCTTCTGATATAACTCTTTAGAAGACTCATTACAAGAAAAGAAAAGAATCAGGCATTTCATTTGACAGGTTTTAGGATTAAGAAATCTTAAATGATACCTTCTTTGAAATCATTTGGTTCAGTCTTCTAAAAATGATAGTCTTTATTGGGACACCTCTATAGATCTTAGAGAGTCTTTCCTGCCATTTTCCACATCTGATCCCATAACCTTTGTTCTGAACTTCCAGTTGAATACTTTTTCATCATGAAGGTGGGAGGGAGGATGGTTGTAAAACACTAAGCAAATAATAAATTGCCCTTCCTCCTCTGCTTTTTCTCAGAACCTGAGCAAATCTACAGAAGGAAGAACAGCACATAAATTCTATGAAGAATGAAGTAACTTTTACAAAGGATGCCCAGTGCTTTGGGTGTTTCAAAGAGAATTTTACTGAGTATTAATCCCAGCTCTGTCTTTGTTAGTTGTTTTAGGATACAGTCTCAAACACTCAAAAAAGTGGCTAATTCAATTTGAGGAGTATAGTGGCCAAATAGCACATCTAACTTTAAAAGATTATAGATTTGAAAATCACTGTTTTGTCTTTTGAGAAAGAGATAAGACTGTTTTGGCCCATGGGAAAGAAGATGCCTTCTTTATCTAGTGAGTTTAGCCATAGCCTAAAATTGAGTAGAATCTCATATTTTAATTGGAAGTCTGCATTTTCTGGATTGATATCTTCTCAAAGTTTTCTTCAAGTCTGAAAAAAGAAAGTGATTTTTTTTTTTTTTTTTTTTGGTGGCATGAGTTGGACCCGTTTACTTACCAGTCAAAACATCTGACTTTTTTTGGAATGATTCTTCTCTTACCATTGGGTTCTGTGTTGCCCAGGAGTTAACCAGGGACTAGAGACTTGAGGAGAGGAATAGAAAATGAAGATGATAAATCACTGAAACTTTAAAACTTCCCTGCAGCTGGTTGCATCATTGCTAAGTTACAAATTAAAAGAGATATAAAATTCAGACCATTTCAGTCTCAGTAGGCTTTACAGTTTATTGTTTAATCTCTGCCCCCTCTTGTCTCAAGATTATATTTTAACAGTGTTTTCTAGGTTGGTGTTTTACATGAGCTTGTTATTTTCAACAAACACATAATTTTAACTATGGGGGAAGGAGATGATACCACAATTTCATTATCAGACTTCAGAAATTATATTCATCAATTTGAGGTCATTTAATATCCTATAGGCACTATTCCATTTTAGATTTATCTCAGTCATGCTTCAGTCATACTTTGAGAATGTCTTTTTCTTCCTTGGTTTTAAAGAAAATATGTATTCAAGGTCATGCATCATGTAAAGTCTTATAAATTTTAGACAACGACCATTTTTACTAAGTTTAAAGGTGAAAGTATTTACCCATAAACAGTGCTAAAAACCATCGTGGGCAATTAAAAGAATTCTCAATTGCCACTGCCACATGAAATGCCATGGGAGATGTTGTTTTTAACAACTAGTCAAGAGTGAGTGAACAGTTATTTATAAACTAGCTATCATATCTTCAGAATGATCTATATCTTAATATAAATTGATAAAGAAGTAAAATGTCTCAAAGGCTATTGCTGGGAATCCAAATTGTGAACATGTGTGGGTATCTGAACATATTACTCATACATGAAATCCCACATGTACATTTATTATTCAGCATACCTTGGAAAGCAAATAATCAAGGGATATAGTATTAGGATGTATTGGAGTAAAAATTATCCCAGAGGTGCTAGAACTTCAGCCCTTCATTTGAGAAATATGATTATGCCTATACAAAGTAGGATGAATGCTGTGATTGATGTCAGTCAACTTGGAATGAATTTTCTCTAAAAATAAAATATTGTGAGATTTATTGTTGTCATCCCCCTTTATTGCTAATTCATTAATTTTCTGGATTTGGGTTTTGAACAAGGGTGCATAACCTTGAGAAAATATAAATCCAGTCAGTAAAGGCCCTAGGAACTCTGGCTTCTGCAGACTTCATTATACATATATGTATATGTATATGTATATATACATATATATATAATAACAATGCTTTGGCTTTAAATGTTATTTATTAGCTGTAAATATATGTGTGTATGAGTAAAGGGAGATTGCTTTATTGGAAAGGTTTTGGGTAACTACATTTATAGACATGTGGTGCTAACTTTGTACATGTCTTTGTCAGTGACAGTCTCACTGGGCCAACTTACTCTGATGAAATAATACCACAAAATAGACTTTTTTTAAAAAAAGGAAACTTAAAATTATTTTAAGAAATAGAACCTGCTTTTAATAAAATTGACAAAATTTTACTAAAACACTAAGTCATTTTGTATTGTTTTAATCCCCTAAAAAGATATTTTTTCTTAGGGCAAGTTCATTCCGCAAATTTTTACTGATTTACTGAGTAAAATTACTGTACTTGGTAAAAAATATAGCTTCTAAAAATTACAGGCACACTATATTTTATTTTTATATTTACATTTGTAAAAAGCTTTAGAGATCCTTTAAACTAACTATAAAGGAAAATAATACAGTTTTTTTTTCTAAATAAAATACACAGAACTTTCTTTGCCTGCACCTACTTTTTCACTAGTAAAATGCTAGATTAATGTAAGAATTTTGACCATTTTCTAGAATACATTATCTTTATTTCTGCAGTCTAATTGTTACCTATGAAGTAAGTTTGTTCAATAAAATTAACTATTTGGTGTGGGAAGGTGCATTTTTTAGAACTTTTCTTTGGGAAAAGAACAACATACAGCCATACATGCACTAAATAGAGATTGCTTCTTAGTAAAATCAGAAAGAATTTAATACAGAAAATAATTGTTTCAGTGGCCACTGACCCAAAACTTCATTGTTAGTTAGATATAGAGTGTTTTAGGATTCCATCTGTATGAAATTTTCAGAAAAGGCAAAGTTATAGAGAAAAAAAAGTAGATTTAGTTGTTGCCTGGGGATGAGAGTTGGAAGAAAAATTAACTACAAATAATATAAGAGATCTTTTGGGGATGATGAAAATTAAATTGTGGTGATGATTGCATAACTCTGTAATTGAGATTTCACCAGTTGATGGACTCTATAAAGTTTATAGACTTTGCTCACTGTCCATCCATGCCTGTTGATATAACCAAAAAGACAATAACAAGAGTTGGCAAGGCCATAGAGAAAGGTGAACCTGCATATATTGCTGATGGGAATGTAAAATGGTGTGGCCACTCTAGAAAACAGTTTGGCAGTGTCTTCAAAAATTAATTACAGAGTTTAATCCATTTGACCCAGTGATTACACCACTAGGTATATACCTAAGGGGAGTGAAACGTTTCCACAAAGATTTGACAAAATTTTCATAGCAGCATTATTCATAAGAGCTCCAAAGTGGAAGCAGCCCAAATGTCCATCAAGTGGTGAAGACATAAAGAAAATGTGATATGTTCATACAAAGGAATATTATTGAAAATTAAAAGAATGAACTGCTGATATATTCTACAACATGGATGTACCTCAAACACTTTTGCTATATGAAGGGACCAGATGCAAAAGACTGCATATTTTATAATTCCATCTGTATGAAATTTTCAGAAGGCAAATTTATAGGGAAAAAAGTAGATTTAGTTGTTGCCTGGGGATGAGAGTTGGAAGAAAAATTAACTACAGATGAATATAAGAGGTCTTTTGGGGATGATGAAAATTAAATTGTGGTGATGATTGCACAACTCTGCAGTTTACTAAAAAATTATATTGTACACTTAATAAGAAAGATGACTTATGGCATGCTTCAATAAAACTCTTTAAAATGTATATGCATAGATCTGTGGTGATAGACACAATCACATTACATATATAACCTATGAAAACTATAATTTGGAGACACTCCCATCTTGCCCCTACAAGGAGGAATGTGCAGTGTTTATCTACTATTCACTAACATCAGCCTTGTCTATCCCAGGGCCCAATATATGGCAGTTTGTCATAAGTGAATGCTGCCATAACCTTGTTCTGTTAAAAGTGTCTTATTTTTTATGTGCAATGGATGAATCACTAAATTCTACCTCTGAAACTAATAAAAAAATTAAATAATGTCTTATTTTAGCCTGATTCAAGACGGCAGGCCCATTTTTGATGCCTTTATCATACTGTAGACATATTATTATAAAGATAATTATCTTCTAAATGAATCTTATTGGGGATTTTCTATATTTAGACTATCATCAAATAACCATTTTTAGAAGTAGCAGAATTTTAGAAATCACTTAGCACTCTCATTTTTTGATATAAGTTCAGAGAGTTGAGTAACATGCATGAAACTAGAACTGATTCTTACCGATTAACAGCTCAGTATATCCTCCCACATTTATATCATTCTGCCCCCCAAAGACATTAAAAATATGTGCTTAAGTATAAATTCACTTCATATACAAAGCACAATGAATTTTTTTTTGTAGGAATTAATGTATAAGGTAAAGTCAGAAACACTGTAAAGTAAAACCCGACCAGTGCAAAAAGAGTGAGCTCACCTCCTGTCCTCAAACACAGAAATCCCATCTCTTAGCCAGAGCAGTGCTTGCTTCCTCCACTGTGTACCCCAGCTCTTTGCCCCCTCTCCTTCTGGGAGGGGGGGCACTGATGACCTCCTGTGACAGTATTACACACCTTGGAGTATGAATCCTTGAAGGTGAGGCTTTGTTAGATACCAAAATCCAAGGAGAAAGTAGAATCCAGCAAACAGCAATAACAAAAACGAGTGATTGAATTTGAAAAGCATGCCTTTCCATATAGAAAAATACCGGGGCACCTGGGGGGCTCAGTGGTTGAGCATCTTTTTTTTTTTTATATATTTATTTTTTTTATTGGTGTTCAATTTACTAACATACAGAATAACCCCCAGTGCCCGTCACCCATTCACTCCCACCCCCCGCCCTCCTCCCCTTCCAACACCCCTAGTTCGTTTCCCAGAGTTAGCAGTCTTTACGTTCTGTCTCCCTTTCTGATATTTCCCACACATTTCTTCCCCCTTCCCTTATATTCCCTTTCACTATTATTTATATTCCCCAAATGAATGAGAACATATAATGGTTGTCCTTCTCCGACTGGCTTACTTCACTCAGCCACAATGAATTTTCTATTAAAAGATACATGCTGGGACTTTTAACAGGAGAAAATGGATTTGCATTAATCCCATCAAACCCTTTGTGACTACTGACACAGTGTGTATGTAGTGTACCAATCAGTCATTAAATCGGCCCCAAAGACTCTCACCTCTTTTTATTCACATCCTTGGATAGCCACCTCCTACACTGACCTATGTGACCAGTAGCATATGGAAAGGTGATGGTATGTTACTTCCAAAATCAGGTTTTAAAAGCACTGACTTCTATTTAAGTTGTTCTCTCATAATGTATCTCTTCTTGAGTTACTCTGGAGGAAACCATGCTGTGAGTGTCCCTATGAAGAGGCCTATGTGGTGAAGAACTAACACCTCCTCTCAACAGCTACAAGGATGAGCTTGGAAGTAGATCCATCAGACCCAGTCAAGCCTCAAAGACAGCAACCCTGGCCAATAGCTTGAATGCAATGTCATGAGAGACTTAGCAATAAATTCCAAATCCTTGAACCACAGAAACTGTGAAATAATAAATGTTTATTGTTTTAAGCTGCTAAATTTTGTGATAATTTGTTATGCAGTAATAGGTAACTAATACATATACTTTACCTATGGACAAGATTTTAGTTTTTTGGTTTTTTAAATAAATATTTCGAAAATCATATTTCAAAAGAACCAGGTTACATTTTGAAGGAAATTTCCTTCTCCCCTTCTTGCCTTTAGTAAGGCAAAGGATAATGGATAATCAGCTACTTGGTTTCTATTTTTGGTGTTTCATTTTTGTTTTTATAAAATTATATACTTCTTCCATTTAACAGGATTATGTATAGACTCATATCTAATGAAACTTGAAGCTAAGAATAATCAAATAGCTTTAGAACTAAATTCCTTCCTTCCCATAGCATTGTCATCCAGAAAATTGATTTCACACAGAAAATCTCATGAGATTTCTGTCATTTATAAATTCTTTATGTTTGATTTAGTGATCTTTCCCTGGCAATATCAGTCTTTACCCATTAGCACTGTTTCAGGTTAGTAGGTTGTCTTCCTTCGATTGTTATGAGTTTATAGACAGTTGTGTCACTCTACTCTTCAATTTGGGGACTGGAAATTTCCAGAAGACACATGCCAAGTATGTTTTGAGATTTCTACAAGTTAATCAACTGAGGGCCAAAAATTCAGTCAGCATTTGCCTCAGAGTTGCTGATCATGCTTATTGAATATTTTCTGTTTTCCATATTTACATGTAGTCTGGTTGCTCCAAAGAAAAGCTGAGCTGGGCCTCAGACTCTTAGATATCCAGAATCCTAGAAGATTTAGTATGTAAAAGGAAGGAGTGAAAAGAGATTAATTTAAAATTAGGTGCACTGGAAGGGTGGGTTTCCCTGTGTCCACTAACATGCTTGCACATAATCCTTCATAGGTTTGATTGTCTTGCTGCTAAACAAATCACAGCACGTGTTCTGTTGCCAAGCATGAGAGAGATTGCTAACTTCTGTACTGATTTCTAGGCCGGAGACTTCCATCCTGGGACTCAGCATAACTTACTATTGGATTGATTTACCAATCCACATCTTAATTTAGAGTGTAATGGGTCATGATATAACAAATGTAAATATTTATGTATCCAACTTTGGAGCACCTAAATACATAAAACAAATATTAAGAGACATAAAGGGAGAAATTGATAGTAATACAGTAATAGTACTTTAATCCCCCCCACCCCCCCATCAATGGATATATCATCTAGGCAGAAAATTAAGAAGGAAACAGTTTTTTGGGATGCCTGGGTGGCTCAGAGGTTAAGCGCGTCTGCCTTTGGCTCAGGGAGTGATCCTGGAGTCCCCTGCATGGAGCCTGCTTCTCCCTCTGCCTATGTCTCTGCCTCTCTCTTTCTATGTCTCTCATGAATGAATAAATAAATTTTAAAAATCTTAAAAAAATATAAAAAAGACAAGGAAACAGTTTCTTTGAATGACACATTATACCAGATAAACCTAAAAATATATATGGAACATTGCACTCAAAAGCAACAAAATATACATTCTTTTCAAGTGCACATGGAACATTCTCCAGAATAGATCATGTGCCAGGCCTCAGAACAAGTCTCAATAAATTTAAGAAGATATATTATACATCTTTTTTGACCACACTGGTTTAAAACTAGAAATCAATTACAAGACAAAAACTAGAAAAAGACCCCCACAAACACATGGAGGTTAAACAACATGTTACTAAACAGCTAATGTGTTAACAAAAAAATCAAAGAGAAAATTTAAAAATACATAGAGACAAATAAAAATGAAAACACGGCAGTCCAAAATCTGTGGCATATACTGAAGGAAGTTCTAAGAGGGAAATTTCTAGTGTTACAGGCCTACTCCAAGAAACAAGAAAAATCTCAAACATTCTAATCTTACATCTTAAGGAACTAGGGGAAAAAAAAGGGCAAACAAAACCCAGGGTTAGTAGAAAGAAGGGAACAACAAATATTGGAACATAAATAAATGAAATAGAGACAAAAGAACAAAGAAGAAAGAAAGAAGGAAAGAAAGAAAGAAAAAATTCAATGAAATCAAGAACTAATTCTTTGAAAAAAGTAAACAAAATCAATAAACTGTGAGCCAGATTCATCAAGAAAAAAAAAAACACAGAAATACAAAGGACTATAATACAATACTATGAAAAATTGTATGCCAGCATATTGGGCAACCTAGGAGAAACTGATAAATTCCTAGAAACATACAATCTTCCAAAACTGAAAAGACCAAAAATGAGTAAATAATTGAATTGGTAAACAGAAAACTACAAAAAACAAAAGTCAGCAAAGTAGCAGAAGAAGAAATTAAGAAAACAATTCTATTTACAATTGTGCCTAAAAGAATAAAATAGCTGGGAATAAACTTAACAAAGGAGGTGAAATACTTCTACTCTGCAAACTGTAAAAAGGCAATGAAAGAAATTGAAGATGTCACAAACAAATAAAAAGATATTCCATGCTTATGGATTGGAAAATATCATATTGTTAAAATGTCCATACTTGTCAAAGCAATATATAGATTCAATGAAATCCCTATTAAATTATCAGTAGCAATTTTTACTGAAACAAAGAGTACTAATCTCTTCAATAAATGATGCTGGGAAACTGTATAGCTATATATAAAAGAATAAAGCTGGGCTATACACACAAAAGAATAAACTTTCACTATACACACAAATAAATTCAAAATGGATTAAAGACCAAAATATGAGACATGAAATCATAAAAACCTTAGAAGAAAAGATAGGAGTAATTTCCTTTACATCATCCATTAAACATTTGTCTAGATATGCCTCCTTAGGCAAGAGAGCCAAAACCAAAAAAATAAATTATTGGGACTACACCAAAATTTTAAAAATGCTTTTGTACAGTGAAGGAAACCATCAATGCAATGAAAGGCAACCTACTGAATAGGAGAAGATATTTGCAAATGATACATTCTATAAGAAATCAATATCCAAGATACATAAAGAATTTTTACAATTCAATACCCCAAAACAAGTAATCCTATTTAAAAAATGGACAGAGGGCCTATTCAAGACATTTTTCCAAAGAAGACATACAGATGGCCAACAGACACATGAAAAAAATGCACATGATTAATCATCAGGGAAATGCAAATCAAAATAACAATGAGATATCACTGTACACTCGTCAGAATGGCTAGAATCAAAAAGACAAGAAACAACAAGTCCTGGTGAGGATATGGAGGAAAAGGAACCCTTATGCACTATTGTGAGAATAAATGTTGGTGCAGCCACTGTGGAAAACAGTATAGAGGGTCCTCAAAAAATTAAAAATAGAAATGCCATATGATAGAGTACTTCCCCAACTGGGTATTTACCCAAATAAAATGATAGCATCTTAATATAATTTGGAAAGATACAGGCACCTCTATGTTATCGCAACATTATTTACAATAGCCAAGATATGGAAGTAGCCCAAGTGTATACCAATAGATAAATTGATAAAGAAGTATATATACATAGTAGAAACCATAAAAAAGATGAGATCTTGCCATGCCTTCCTCACCGTGCACCAGAACATCGGGTCAGAAGTTGAATGTTCCACTATGAAACAATGGAAAAAGCTGCAGCTGCTCATTGGAGAATTAGAAGATCATGATAAAGAGCTCAATAATATGGTTGCAGTACATCAGAAACAACTTTTTTCTTGGGAAGAGGATCCGCAGAAAGTGTTGACTTTGGAAGAACGTTGCAGCAAATTAGAGGGTGAACTACATAAAAGAACTGAAATAATCAGGTCACTCACCGAGAAGGTAAAAACCCTTGAATCTAATCAAATTGAATGCCAAGCGGCTCTTCAGAAGACTCAGCTCCAGCTCCAAGAAATGGCTCAAAAAGCAACCCATTCCTCTCTTCTCTCTGAAGACCTTGAGGACAAAGATATTATTGAGGCTGTCAATCACATTGCAGACTGCTCAGGAAAATTTAAACTATTAGAGCATGCCTTGTGTGAGGCGAAGATGGTGAAGACTTGTATTGTGAAAGAAAAGCAAGATTATAAGCAGAAATTGAAGACACTTAAGATTGAAGTCAATAAACTGAAAGAGGATCTAAATGAAAAGACAACAGAAAATAATGAACAACGAGAAGAGATCGTTCGCCTCAAGCAAGAGAAAAGTTGCCTGCATGATGAATTAGTTTTTACTGGTAAAAATAATTAATTTAAATGATTGAATAGTTTTGTGTTTACAGCCTAAACTTTCTGTGGTACAACTATGACAAGATTAAAGGAATTATATCTCTCACTCCAAAAAAAAAAAAAAAAAAAAGAAAGTGTATTGTGTTAAGTGAAATAAGTTAGACAAAGACAGACAAATATCATACGATTTTACATATATCCAGAATCTAAAAAACAAATGAATAAACAAACAAAAGCCAAACTGATCCATAAACATAGAGAACAAACTGATAGCAGTTTGGGAATGGGGTGGAGGGATAAACAAAATAGGTGCAGAAAAGTTGGAGGTACAGACTTCTAATTATAGAATATAGTCATCCTTATTATAATAAGGTCACATGGTGATTGATAGTAACTACTGTGATGACCACAGCATAATATATAGACTTGTCCAATGAGTGTTGTACACCTGAAAGTAATGTAACAGTGTGTGTCAACTATACTTCAATAAAATTGTGTTTAGAGTTACTCATATTTATTATTCTTTTGATCTCTGTTGTATTCATGGTGATATTCTCTGTTTCATTTCTGACATTTCTACCTCGTGTCTTCTTTTTTTCTTTGTCAGTTTTTCTAGAGATTTGTCAATTGTATTGATCGTTCACTGAAAAAATTAAATTAAAAAATTTAGTGTTGAGGGTCATATATTTTGTTTTCCCAGTTACCTTAAACCAAAAAAGGCATGGTTTTATAAAATCTACAATGATCTAAGGAATTTAGAGACAGTTAGTTATAAATGTTTCAGACATAGTCTCTCTTTTGCTCATTAGGGAAAGACTTTTGGAAAACAGAAGGAAACAGATGGATGCTGGAAAACATCCAATGGTTATACACATCAGCTGCTTCTGGGATAACCCAAATCCAGGAACAAGACAATTACACCAAAGCATATTGTAGTCAAGTTCTTTTAAAAAACTTGAGAAAGAAAAATCTTAAGCAACTAGAGAAAAAAGATATATATATGTACAGAAGAAGAAAAATAAAAGATAACAGAGTACTTTTTGTTGAAAAAATTCATAAGAATGCAAATGAGCAATATCTTTAAGGTAAAGATTTTACTAAAAAAAAAAAAAGACTATAGCTAAAATTCTACAACCAATAAAAAGTATCTTTCAAAACAAAGATAAATAAGACTTTTTCAGATGTATGGAAGATGAATAAGACTTTTTCAGACGTATGGAAGCTTAAATAATTCATTATCAGCAGATGCCCAGTATCAGAAATGTTAAAGAAATGTTAAGTGTTTTTTCAAAGTGGAAAGAAAATAGTTCCAGGTGAACATATGAATCCACACAAAACAATGAAGACCATTGGAAATGACAATTAATTCTGCATATAGTTTTTTTCTTACTTTTTAAATGTGTTTAAACAATCACCTGTTTAAAGCAAAAGTAACAACAAAGAATTGTGGGGTTTATAACTTATATAGAAGGAAAAAGATAAAAGTGGACCAGTGGCTGGGAAGAAAGAAATGAAAGTAAGGCTCTTATGCTATAAGTGAAGTTGTATTATATAATATCATTAGAATAAAGACTGTGATAAATTAAAGATTTATGTCATAAATGGTAAAACAATAAATAAAATAACAAAAGGTTTGAGCTAATAAGCCAAGAAAAGGGAGATACAATGAAGTAATAAAATTATTTAATCCAAAATAATACAGAAAAAGAGAAAAAAAGAAGGAGAAACAAAGAACAGGGAGGACAAATAGAAAACAATTAGGAAGATAATATCCTTATTTCTAACCATATCAACAATAACATTAATCATAAATGTTATACACACTCCCAAATAAAAAGAGACTTTAGAGGGCCTGAGTTGCTCAGTTGGTTAGGCATCCGACTCTTGATTTCAGCTCATATCTTGATCTTGGGGTTGTGAGTTCAAGTCCTTTATTGGGCTCCATTCTGGGCATGGAACCTACTTAAAAAAAAGAAAAAAAGAGATTATATATATATATATGAAGAGATCATCAGAGATAATCATAATGAGAAACTAAAACTCTCATACGTGACTAGTGGGAATATAAATGTATACTCACTTTGGAAAACAGTTTGGCAAGTTCTTAAAAAGCTAAACAAACACCTACCATATAATTCAGCCTATCTACTCTTAGGAATTTACCAAAGAGAAATGAGAGCATATGTTCATACAGACTGGTACAGGGATGTTCATAGCAGATCTCTGTTTGTAATAGCTATAAACTGGAAACAACCCACGTGACTATCAACATATGAATGTGTGAACAAATTGTGACTATTGATATACTCAACGACATGAATGGATCTCAAAATAATTATGGCTTTGTGAAGAAGCCAGACAAAAGAAGTGTGCGTACTATATTATTTCCTTTATCTAAATTCTACTAACTTTAAATTAATCTATAATGACAGAATGCTTATTAGTGATTGCCTGAAGACTGAAGGGAGGGAAGACAGGAGAGAAGGGTTGTAAAGCAAGATGAGTATTTGGGGTTGTGGATATGTTCATTATCTTGATTGTGGTGATGGTTACGCTATCACAACACTTAACTAAATTGTACACTTTAGAAATGCAGTTTATTGCATTCGAATTATACTTTATTTTTTTCTTTTCTTTTTTTATTCATAAATTTATTTTTTATTGGTGTTCAATTTGCTTACATATAGAATAACACCCAGTGCTCATCCCATCAAGTGCCCCCCTCAGTGCCCGTCACCCAGTCACCCCCCCCTCCCCTTCCACCACCCCTAGTTCGTTTCCCAGAGTTAGCAGTCTTTATATTCTGTCTCCCTTTCTGATATTTCCCACTCATTTTTTCTCCTTTCCCCTTTATTCCCTTTCACTATTTTTTATATTCCCCAAATGAATGAGAACATATAATGTTTGTCCTTCTCCGATTGACTTATTTCACTCAGCATAATACCCTCCAGTTCCATCCATGTCGAAGCAAATAGTGGGTATTTGTCATTTCTAATGGCTGAGGAATATTCCATTGTATACATAGACCACATCTTCTTTATCAATTCATCCTTCGATGGACACCGAGGCTCCTTCCACAGTTTGGCTATTGTGGACATTGCTGCTAGAAACATCGGGGTGCAGGTGTCCCAGCGTTTCACTGCATCTGTATCTTTGAGGTAAATCCCCAGCAGTGCAATTGCTGGGTCGTAGGGCAGATCTATTTTTAACTCTTTGAGGAACCTGCACACAGTTTTCCAGAGTGGCTGCACCAGTTCACATTCCCTCCAACAGTGCAAGAGGGTTCGGTTCCCCTTTCTCCACATCTTCTCCAACATTTGTGGTTTCCTGCTTTGTTAATTTTCCCCATTCTCACTGGTGTGAGGTGGTATCTCATTGTGGTTTTGATTTGTATTTCCCTGATGGCAAGTGATGCGGAGCATTTCCTCATGTGCTTGTTGGCCGTGTCTATGTCTTCCTCGAATTATACTTTAATAAGCTGCCCAAAACAAAACAAAATAGGGAAAAGAGTTACATAATATTTACCCATGGATATATTAAAAATAATTTTTTTCTCTTACAGAAATACCCATTCCTGGGGCCAAATAATTGAAGAAAAGTCTCACAAAGTTCTATCTCCTCCAGCAAAATCTTGGGAATACCTTCCCTAATATATGCAGCTTTAACGTAATAACCTGTCTTGGAGACCATCATGCTTTAATTCCATCATGCTTAGTAAATCCATTTTTACTGTTCATCAAAGAAGCTCAAGATTCCTCTGTCACTCATCATCTAACTCTCCTCCCTTCATTATTGCATATATTCCCTAATATGACTGCCTCCTACCCTCCTCCAACTCCACACATTTTTCCATATTTTCCTCTGAGATTATTGATTTGTCATCAGTAAAATCCATTCTCAACTTCTCTTCTGAACAATCTTTACCTTCTTTCTCTGAGACTTGGCTGTCCCTCGAGAGCAACTCTTTCCTGTAGCCTTCTGTAATGGTAGATATTTTCTTTCCCTTTTTTGTCACTGAGGATATAAATACTCCTGCTTCTCCTTACCACTTTTAAAGCATTGCCCCTTCCTCTTCCCTCAAGCCCCAAGTTTGCTCATGTCAACAAATTCAGTATCTTCTATCTCCCCCTTTGGTTATCTGTATAGACCTCTGAATTAGTCTTCCTAACCATTATTTTAGCACTCTGTCTTTCTAACACTAGTCTTGTCATTGTTCTTATTGATTGGTTATCCACATTTGGTAGATTTTGTTTTCCAAAAATGGCCACAACAATATTTCCCATTCTGTATGTTTTTCTGCAAGGTTGTACTGTTCTCATCAAGAGTTGAGATCTGTTCTCCCCACCTCTCTGAATTTGTGTGGGCTCTGAGATTGCTTCTACTAATAGAATATGGTAGAAATGACACTGCACGAGTTTGGACATAACCCTTTACTGGATTTATAGCTTCTGATTTCTGCTTTTTGAAGGGCTCACTCTTGAGACACTTATCTTTTGAACCCAGCACTTGAGATATTACAAAGCTGTGGTCATCAAGACAGTGTGGTACCGGCACAAAAACAGACACATAGATCAGTGGAACAGAATAGAGAACCCAGAAGTGGACTCTGAACTTTATGGTCAACTAATATTCGATAAAGGAGGAAAGACTATCCATTGGAAGAAAGACAGTCTCTTCAATAAATGGTGCTGGGAAAATTGGACATCCACATGCAGAAGAATGAAACTAGACCACTCTCTTGCACCATACACAAAGATAAACTCAAAATGGATGAAAGATCTAAATGTGAGACAAGATTCCATCAAAATCCTAGAGCAGAACACAGGCAACACCCTTTTTGAACTCGGCCACAGTAACTTCTTGCAAGATACATCCACGAAGGCAAAAGAAACAAAAGCAAAAATGAACTATTGGGACTTCATCAAGATAAGAAGCTTTTGCACAGCAAAGGATACAGTCAACAAAACTCAAAGACAACCTACAGAATGGGAGAAGATATTTGCAAATGACATATCAGATAAAGGGCTAGTTTCCAAGATCTATAAAGAACTTATTAAACTCAACACCAAAGAAACAAACAATCCCATCATGAAATGGGCAAAAGACATGAAGAGAAATCTCACAGAGGAAGACATAGACATGGCCAACATGCACATGAGAAAATGTTCTGCATCACTTGCCATCAGGGAAATACAAATCAAAACCACAATGAGATACCACCTCACACCAGTGAGAATGGGGCAACTTAACAAGGCAAGAAACAACAAATGTTGGAGAGGATGCGGAGAAAAGGGAACCCTCTTGCACTGTTGGAGGGAATGTGAACTGGTGCAGCCACTCTGGAAAACTGTGTGGAGGTTCCTCAAAGAGTTAAAAATAGACCTGCCCTACGACCCAGCAATTGCACTGTTGGGGATTTACCCCAAAGATACAGATGCAATGAAACGCCGGGACACCTGCACCCCGATGTTTATAGCAGCAATGGCCACGATAGCCAAACTGTGGAAGGAGCCTCGGTGTCCAACGAAAGATGAATGGGTAAAGAAGATGTGGTTTATGTATACAATGGAATATTCCTCAGCTATTAGAAATGACAAATACCCACCATTTGCTTCAACGTGGATGGAACTGGAGGGTATTATGCTGAGTGAAGTAAGTCAGTAGGAGAAGGACAAACATTATATGTTCTCATTCATTTGGGGAATATAAATAATAGTGAAAGGGAATAAGGGAAGGGAGAAGAAATGTGTGGGAAATATCAGAAAGGGAGACAGAACGTAAAGACTGCTAACTCTGGGAAACGAACTAGGGGTGGTAGAAGGGGAGGAGGGCAGGGGGTGGGAGTGAATGGGTGACGGGCACTGGGGGTTATTCTGTATGTTAGTAAATTGAACACCAATAAAAATAAATTTAAAAAAATAAAAAAAATAATAAAAAAGGTCACCGGAAAAAAAAATTCTTTATGACAAATATAACAACAACAACAACAACAAAAAAAAAAAAAAAAAAAAAAAAAGGAAATCCAAGCTACATGGAGAGACCATATATTGGCATAGTGATAAAAACAAAGAAACAAAACAAAACAAAATAAAACCAAACCAAACAAAAAACAACTAGCTGAGTGTCCAGCCAGCAGATAGTACTGATTGTCAGCCATGTGGATAAGGCATTTTGGATTTCCAGCCATTGAGTGTTCAGAAGACTATAATTCCAGCTGGCACTTGGATGCATCCACATGAGAGACCCTGATAAAGAGCTGTCCAGCTAAGCCTAGTCAACCTACAGTACAATGAGAGGTAATGATTAATTGTTTTAACTAAGTTTCTGGGAGATTCACTATGCAATAATAGATAGCTGGAATGTGTACAGATGATGCTCCTAATATTGTGACCTCATGATGGCTTTACCTCCTCTCCTCCCATGGTCTTGTCTCCCAATCTATTTTTACATAGACATCCTGAGCCATATACTACATT
The DNA here is from genome assembly GCF_053574225.1 of Canis aureus. Lineage (NCBI taxonomy): Eukaryota > Metazoa > Chordata > Mammalia > Carnivora > Canidae > Canis > Canis aureus. The sequence continues at coordinate 38,131,444 of NC_135634.1, read as the reverse complement.
ATGCCATTATTCTATTATCCCATCACTCATAAATTCCATTTCAAGTTCTCCCCTCTCTGACCACTACTTCCTATTTTTCTTTTAATCAATATAATGTCTCCACTGAAACAATTCCACAAATGCCTTGGAACTTCCAACTCATTGATTTATCAATCTCTTGCTTCCTTACACATCCTCACTTTGATCCTTACTTCCTTAGATTTTAAGGGCCATGTGCATGTACACACATAAGCACATGAACACACACACCACTTGTAACTATCTTTGTTACCCTCTCATTCAAATTGTCCCTTCAGTAATTCTACTACATTTCCAAACATTGTTTTACTCTCCCAGATTATTATTTCATTTCACATCTGCAATAACTTCTTACCTCTCTTCACTCACAGCTGATGACTTGGCTTCTTATTTTACTAAAGATATAGATGCAATCATAAGGAGAATTTCTGTGTATTCCACTCCTCAATCTACTAATCTCCCTGCTACTATGTCCATATACTCTGCTTTCCTTTCTAATATGATGTCTTACCTGTCTTACCTAAAGCCAATTCCTTATATATCAATTGTGCAAGAGAAGGAATATCTTCTCTCAGACATTGCTCTAAAGTTGCTCTATTCTTTTTTGCTTCTCAGGTTTTGCTTCCCTACTAAATCATTCTGTCAGCATATAAGCGAGTTATAATAGTTTCTACTTAAAAACAAGATCTAATATGCAGCATAGTGACTATAGTAAAGAATATGGTATTATGGGGGTGGTGAGGTGGCTCAGTCAGTTATGGTCCAACTCTTGATTTCAGCTCAGGTCATGATTTAAGGGTTGTGAGGTCGAGCCCTGAGTTGGGCTCCGTGCTGGGTGTGGAGTCTCCTTAAGATTCTCTCTTTCCCTCTTCCTGCTCTTTGCCCCTCCCCTGCTCCCTCTTAAAAAAAAAAAGAATATGGTATTGTGTACTTGAAAGTTACTGAGAACAAATCTTAAGCATTCTCACCACACACACACACACACACGTTAACTAGTTAACTGTGTTAACTATTTGAGGTGATTCTATGTTAATTATCTTGATCTTTATAACTATTCTATAACGTATATGTATACCAAATTATTACATTGTAGACTTTAAATATATATAATTGTATTTGTCAGTGATTCCTCAATAAAGTTAATAAATAAATAAATAGTTCCACTTAGCTTTCTAATAGGTATTTCAAATCTAATAAAAAACATAACTATTGATTATAAACCTTCTAATGTCCTACTGTTTAGCAGCCCAGCCCATATGGAGATAGGTTTGAGATTTAGGGAGAAAGGACTGATCTGTGGATGGCTAGATTTAGCACCATGGTGTAGGGTCTGGTAACTGCTTTGGCCAAACATTTTCCCAGCAAGTTTTAATGCACAGGAGTCTCTGGTGTTTTTTTGTAAGCTTCATTGGCTTCAGTGGGGTTTCAGTCAGAAAACTTTGACATCTCTTCCATTTAAACAATTCATTGATGGTGAGCTGTGGCAAGTGATATTAATAGCTGGAGATACAAAGGAAGGCAAGTGTAAAGTTAACTCAGGCTGACAAATTTTATTAGGCACCTACTACATGCAGGCAGCTTGTAAGGTGCTAGGGTCACGGTACCTTGGCAAGTTTCAGCAGGCATATGGGAGTAGATAGGAAAGCTATGAATGACATGGATCTGCATGTGCTTTATGTGCTCAAAAGTGAATATCTTTTTGTAATTCAGCTACCCAGAGTGGTCATTTTTTTTTGTAATTCATTCAAAGACTCTGTACATATTATCACTGACTTTACTCACTCTCCTATCCTTCACTAAAATTAGGGAATATTTAAAGATGCTGGAGGTATCTGTATAGGAGGTAGGAGCTAGAAAATAATGCTGTGTTATATTGTGCCTTGGCTCTATGTTGGCTCCATCATTCTATTCTCCCAGAAATGAATTTATATCATTATTTGTCTTGCCTTCTCAGATGGACACCAGGTTCCTTTAATAATAATATTATATCATCTATCTACTGAAAAAAAGTGTATAAAAATAAACATGCTTACATTTATATTAACAATTCTGTTAATTAGATGCATAAATAAATGGATGGTGACAATCATGAATAAGTACTTTTTCTTTATTTCAAAAATTTTAATTCTGATATAGTTGACATGCAGAGTTATATTAGTTTCAGGTTTACAATATAGTGGTTCAACAATTCTGTACATCACCCAGTGCTTATTATGACAAGTGCATTCCTTAATCTCCATCACCTATTGCACCCATCCCCCACCTACTTCCCCTCTGGTAGGATTAGTTTGTTCTCTATAGTTAAGAGTCTGTTTCTTGGCTTGTCTTTCATTTAAGAAACAAAACAAACGAGCAAAGGAATAAGGACTTTTAAAACTCTAATGAGTAGCATAAATGAATGAAACATCACTTTACTCTCCATATCTCTACCTTTATAGGTTTCTACAAACAATGGGTATAATTGAAATTGACCAATTTACTCATTCTTGCTTGGAACAAGACATTTCGGATGTTCTAAAAATACATTCTTTGACTTATTAAAATAGGTTTCTCAAGACTGTAGTAACAAACATGAACATAATTAGCTCCAGGAAGAGATTTTCCTGTATGTCCTAAGAAGGCTACTAAACGGAACTGAGATGCTGACCTAAAAAAAGCTAAGTAAAGATTGGGTAAATTGAGTTGGGGTTAGAAAAAAAAATTAGAAAGCAGAAGTTAAAAAGAAGGAAGATATTCATATCTTAACACTATATAGTTAATGTTAATTTTAAAAGAAAAAATAACTATTTCCTACTGGGTGTGCCAACATCATGTGAGATAGTATCATACACAAAAGCAATGACAGTACAGGTTAAATAAAGAGCTGATTGAATTAATCATTGTGAACTCAGCATTTTGATATATAAGTAAGGGCTAGAAAAATAGTCTCTCAGAATTCCCCAAGTTGGAGAGTTTGGGTTGTAAAATGAGGCCCTAGGATTCTTCTGTATGTGATTCGGGCCAAAATGCCAATGACAAGTATACTTCTCTCAGATGTGTAAAGCATTCTATTTGAAACCAGGCCACTTATTATTTCAAGGTGACCATGACTCCAAGGACACATTTTAACTCTATATACATAATATAGTATCACTCTGTTCCTCGACCTTTATTGTTTCTGTCATCTTAAAGGAGTGAATAAGGATGATACCTTTTAATCCATACCAGTGAAAGAAGCAGCACTGAAATGGTGTAAGTCGCAGCCTGAATCTGAAAGCCCAAGAACCAAAGGTGCCAATGTCTGGGGGCAGAAGATGGATATCTCAAGTCAAGCAGATAGGTCTGCCTTTTTGTGCTATTGAAACATCCAATAACAACAACAACAAAAGAAACATCCAACAGATTGCATGATGCTCACCAGCGTGTCTTTACTCAGTCTACTGATTCTAATCTTTTCTGGACACATTCTCACAGACACACCCAGAAATAATGTTTTATCAACTACCTGTACATCCTTTTATTTTAGCCATTATTTTTTATTTTAAATTCCAGTATAGTTAATATACAACGTTATATTAATTTCAGGTATATAATAAAATGATTAAACAATTCCATAAATCACCCTGTGCTCAGCAGAATAAGGGCACTCCTTAATCCCCATCACATATTTTACCTATCCCCCACTCCTGTCGCCTCTGGCACTGTCCATTTGCTCTCTTGTTAAGTTTGTTTCTTGGTTTCTCTCTCTCTTTCTCTTTGTCCCTTTGCTCATTTGTTGTTGTTTTTTTTTAATTCCACATGTGAGTGAAATTATATGGAATTTGTCTTATTCTGACTGACTTATTCCACTCAGCATAATGCACTCTAGCTCCATCCATGTTATTGCAAATGGCAAGATTGAATTCTCTTTGAAGGCTGAGTAATATTCATATGTATATATATATACCATATCTTCTTTGTCCATTCATCAGTTAATGGACATTTGGGCTCTCTCCATAGTTTGGCCATTAATGATAGTGCTGCTATAAATGTCAGGGTGTATATACTCCTTTGAATCTGTATTTTTGGTATCCTTTGGGTAAATACCTAGTAGTACAATTGCTGGATCCTAGGATAGTTCTCTTTTGAACTTTTTGAGGGACCTCCATATTGTTTCCAGAGTGGCTGCATCAGTTTGCATTCCCACCAACAGAGCACAAGGGATCCTTTTTCTCACATTCTTACCAATACCTGTTGTTTCTTCTGTTTTTCATTTAGACCATTCTGATAGGTATGAGTTGGTATCTCACTGTAGTTTTGATTTGTATTTCCCTGATCATGAGTGATGCTGTGAATCTTTTCCTGTGTCTGTTGGCCATTTGGATATCTTCTTTGGAGAAATGTCTGTTCATGTCCTCTGCTCATTTTTAATTGGATTGTTTCTTTTTCGGGGGGTATTTAATTGTATAAGCTGTTTATATGTTTTAGATACTAGTGGCTTATTGGATATCATTTGTAAATGTTTTCTCCTATTCAAGAGGTTGCCATTTAGTTTTGTTGATTATTTCCTTCACTATGGAGAAGGTTTTTATTTTGATGCAATCCCAATATTTTATTTTGCTTTTGCTTCCCTTGCACTATGGGACATATGTAGATAAATGTTGCCGTGGCTGATGTTAGAGACATCTGTGCTGTGCTGTCTTGTAGAACTTTGTTGGTTTCATATCTCACATTAAGATTTTTAATCCAGTTTGAATTTGTTTTTGTGTATGATGTTAGAAAGTAGTCCATTTTCATGCTTTTGCTATAGCTATCCAGTTTTCCCAACACCCTTTGTTGAAGAGATTGTTGTTTCTCCAGTGAATATTCTTTCCTGCTTTGTGGAAGATTAGTTGACTACATAATTGTGGGTTTCTTATTCTGTTCTATGGATCTATGGGCCTACCTAGTTTTGTACCAGTACCATACTGTTTTGATGACTACAGCTTTGTAATATAACCTGAAGTCGGGAACTGTGACACCTCCAGCTTTGTATTTCTTTTACAAGATTGCTTTGGCTGTTCAAGGACTTTTGTGGTTCCATATGAATTTTAGGATTGTTTGATATAGCTCTGTGAAAATGCTGCTGGTATTTTAATAGGAATTGTTTTAAATGTGTAGATTGCTTTGGGTAGTATAGATATTTTAACAATATTTGTTCTTCCAGTCCATGAGTATGAACTGTCTTTCTATTTCTTTCTTTCCTCTTCAGTTTCTTTTACCAGTGTTTTATAGTTTTCAAAGTACAGTTCTTTCGCCTCTTTGCTTAGGTGTATCCCTAGGTATCTCATTGTTTTTGGTACAATTGTAAATAAAATGTATTCCTTGATTTCTCGTTCTGCTGACTTATTATTTGTGTATAAAAAAGCAACAGATTTCTGCATATTGATTTTTTGGGGGCTAATGTTGATTTTTCACCAAATGTGTTGCTTCATTGTAAACTAAGAGTCTTAGTACAATTAGGATAAAGGTTTTGAACCCAAAAATATTGGGTTCCCGAGACTAATATTAAATGAGTACTGGCAACTCTGAATGTAATTTAGTCTGACTATGCCATGAGGCTTCTCATAATCTTCTGAGTCACATGGTAAAGTTAGATTTAAGAGGTGTCTGAATCCACCAAGTCACTCCAAAAGTAGCATTTTTGATAGATACTTATTGTTTTTTTTTTAAATTTTATTTTTGCTGTGGGCCATTCCATCAATAAAAACATAGTTTGTGAGTACACTGGATACTTGGCATGTTAGACAAGCTACCTCTAAGTTTTTCCTGTTGCACCCAAAAACTTTCTATAAATCATCATCTAAATTTATAGAGACATGATGGTCAATCTTTTAAGTGTTATATAAAATGCGGGTTAGGGATCCCTGGATGGCGCAGCGGTTTGGCGCCTGCCTTTGGCCCAGGGCGCGATCCTGGAGACCCGGGATCGAATCCCACGTCGGGCTCCTGGTGCATGGGGCCTGCTTCTCCCTCTGCCTGTGTCTCTGCCTCTCTCTCTCTGTGACTATCATAAATAAATAAATAAATAAATAAATAAATAAATAAATAAATACCTAAAAAAAAAATTAAAAAAAAATAAAATGCGGGTTAAATTTGAGTTAGGTAATACTTCCTGAATTTTTTTTTCTAAGAGAAGCCCTTTATTATATATATACAACGTGGTTTGCCTCTTTGGCCCCTACATTTCCCAAAATTTAATGTATACTAAATGTTTTCTGAACTAACCTGATAAACCAATATCTTAGTTGCTGCTCTCTTCTATAAGGAAGTAATTTTTAAAATGTATTCCAGTCTCCAGAAGGAAAGGAAAGTTGAAAAAGGGGGAGATGGATGAGAGTAATCTTAGGAGGCAGGTGCAGCAAGGTCAGTTTGGCTTTAAGTGCCTCCTGTGAGATTTAAAAGATGGCTCCCCACAAAACATCAACACAATCTTCTAGTAAAATAAAACTGAGTTTGTTGCTTACTTCATTAAGGAAGAATGCAACCTGGTAAAGCATTGGCAGTATCTTAGAGTAGTGATAATAAAATCAGAATTTATTGACAATCAAAACCTGAGGACATTGATTTAAAATGGAACTTTAAAAACAGAGGCTTGATGAGGGTTGAGTAAGGATCATGATGGGGTTCAGCACATACTACCTCAGAATATGACCCCTTGCTATATTGAATACTTTAAGCTGAAGGATTGAGAAAATCCAGGATTGAGATCACTCTGACCTCTCCCCTCCCCTGAAACAGGTTTAAAATCTTCATTTGAGAAATAGAGAAAAGGAGCATTCCTATCTCTGAAAACAAAAGGGCACAGAAAAATTCTAACAAAAAGACCTTGCTCAGTTCCCTCCAATTTATTATACTTACCTCATACTCTCTGACCTATCATTTTTACACAACTACTCACCCTTCATCAGACCTAATGTAAAGATACTCAGGTCTGTTTCTTTGGGTCTTCATTTCCTTATGATGGCTCACATGTCATATAAAACTTACATTAAATAAAATTGTATACTTTTTTTCTATTAGTTTATCTTTGTTAGTTTAATTTCAGACATAGCCAAAAAAGCTAAGAGGTTCAAGAAAGCCTTTTTCTTCCCTTGTATTCACAATCTAACAGCCAAGGCTTGAAAAGAGCAACAGGAGGAATTTGAGGTGTATATTGTTTATTGATGTTTTCCATTGAAGAATTGATGAATCTTTTGGAAAGTTTCTGTATTGAGCAATCAAATTGCCATGGACAGGAAACTCCTGGAAGAATATAGTCATGCTAATGAATACAGAGAATTTCACAAAGTTATGTTTATGTAGACAACCAGTTTTGGTTTCTGTGTCTAGCTGGATGAGGGTGTAGACAGTGTCTGTTCTAGGCATTAGGCTGGCATTAGTCTCCGAATGAGGCCTAATGAGAAGTAGTTATGGAGTCAAAGAGAATGGTATATTTGACAATTAGGAACACACATACACACACACACACACACACACACACACACTGAAATATTACACAGCCATAAAAAGGATGAGATTATGCCATTTGAGACAATATGGATGAACTTAGAGGGTATTATGCTAAGTGAAATAAATAAGACTAAGAAAGATAAATACCATGTTATTCTCCTCATAAATGGAATCTTAAAGAAAAAGAATAAACAGACAAGAAGCAGAATCAGACCTGCAAATACAGAGCTCAAACTGAGGGTTGCCAGAGGGGAGAAGAGTGAGGGTTGGGCAAGATGTGTGAAGGGGAGAGAGAGGTACATGCTAACAGTTATAGAATGAGATAAGTTATAGGATAAAAAGTAGACCATAGGGATCCCTGGGTGGCGCAGCGGTTTGGTGCCTGCCTTTGGCCCAGGGCGCGATCCTGGAGACCCGGGACCGAATCCCACGTCGGGCTCCCGGTGCGTGGAGCCTGCTTCTCCCTCTGCCTGTGTCTCTGCCTCTCTCTCTCTCTCTGTGTGTGACTATCATGAATAAAATAAAAAAGTAGACCATAAGGAATATAGTCAATGATATTGTAATAGTTATGTAAAGAACAAATCATAGCTACACTTGTAAATAAGCATAATGTATAAATTTGTTAAATCACTAAATTGTATCCCTGAAACTAAAGTAACATTGTGTGCCAACTATATCCAAATTAAAAAGAAAAAAAAAAAGGGATCCCTGGGTGGCGCAGCGGTTTGGCGCCTGCCTTTGGCCCAGGGCGCGATCCTGGAGACTCGGGATCGAATCCCACGTCGGGCTCCTGGTGCATGGAGCCTGCTTCTCCCTCTGCCTATGTCTCTGCCTCTCTTTCTCTCTCTGTGACTATCATAAATAAATAAAACTTAAAAAAAAAAAAAAGGAGGAAAAAGGAGGGGAGGGAGGAAGGAGGAGTAGAAGAAATCTCCAGACCCCTGCATTCCATAACTCTAGGATCTGGAAAAAAGAGCAAAACATGGTAAATTGATCCTCATCAGAGGCAGTTAATCCTCCTCTACCCTGATGTTGTGGGATGCCTCTGATTGGTCAACTCAAGCTTCTAAGACCAGCTTGAGTTGTTTTGGTGTTTAACCTATCCATCCCACCACATGATCATGATTAAAACTGTGTCCCAAACATCTCCATAGCTCTGCCACTCACATTCACTGCTTGAATTAGAATTAGCATGACCAACTGTCCCAATTTGCCTGAATTAGAATTAGAGTGACCAAACTGTCCCAGTTTGCCTCTGTATTTTAGCAATGAAAATCCCACATACTGGGAACTCCTTACTCAGTCTCAAGCCTAGTAGCCAGCCAATCTTGTCACCTAATTAGGGTCTACCTTCTCCTTTCTTGTCTTGAAAGAGGAGCAGAATAGATATATTCTTGTCATAAGTACTTGAGCAATTTCTTTTTTTTTTTTTTTACTTGAGCAATTTCAAGTTTCTTTTTTTAATGGGAGGTGTTTCCCTTTGGCAAAGTATATATTCCAACATTTACTCTGAATATAGTCCAAAACTATGGAAGCTCTTGGAAATCAGGTCAAACACATCACCGTAGTAGGAGGATGAGAAGAGGGAGGATTAAGTGTCTTACATAATAATCTCACATCATACACACACACACACACACACACACACACACACCAAAACATGTATATCTTCAAACAACACAGAAATTTTTATTTTGAAATGAATCACTTAAAAGACTGATATCAGGGGGAGTGATACTTTTGCTGGAAGTTTGGTGATTATGAAAGTAAGCAGTGATGATTGTGGTAATAAGATGAACATTTGTGTTCTAGGACTGTCCTGATATGAACACCTTGGGATCAAGGCTTGTTTTACAGGGTTGATCCTTTCAACACCCCCAAGGGCATGACAAGCTCAGGTTAGATTTTGGCAGATGTTAGCTGCAGACAAGAGCCAGTCTAGTGGAGAAAGGCATATGGGTCTGCAATTCAAGTTGGGTGGGAGGTGGTGATGTGCTTCAGGGTATTCACCTTTACATAGAGGGAATCCGTCCTGCATCTATATGAGGAAAAACTATCAAAGCCTATGTAGGATGACTAGGATGGAGTTGAGGGAGTGAATAGGGACACTGAGGTAGACAGTCTGTCCTGGGAACTTAGTCAACATGATAGGGAACAAGGGAAGACAGAGACTTGCTGGGTTAAATGTCCACATTGTCTGTACAGGAACATCACTAATTCTAATTCTGTTTCCCAGGCTGGTGGGATGTGTCAGTAATATTGTTCCTGTCATGATCTGGATTGGCTCAGTTGCTTGGCTGAATTTAGGTTAGATAGGCCCAGGGGCTGTGCAGGGAAGGGCTGCTATGGAAAACGAAGCCTATAGAACCCCTGTACTATTAAGCACATAGTTGAAAAGACCTCTTTAGTAACACAAAGTAGTTCCTTGGTACTTTCTAAAGGTCTGCCCTGTGTGTTCATTCCTGAGCTAAATTGTGGGTAACATGCCATAGAAGTTAAGACATGGTACCTATCTTAATTTGGGCTGCTATAAGAAGTTATCGTAGGTTGGGGGGCTTAAATAACAAACATTTATTTCTCATATTTCTCAGGTAGAGAAGTCTAAGGTCAAGGTGCCAGCAGATTCAGTGTCTAGTGAGGGCAGTCTTCTCACTGTATCCTCATGTGGCAAAAGAGGCAAGAGTACTCTCTAGAGTATTTTTTATAAGGCACTAATGCCACTCATGAGGGCTCCACCTTCATAACCTAGTCACCTCCCAAATCCTATCTTCAAATACTACATTGGAGATGAAGTTTCAACATATGAATTTTGGTAGGACACAAGCATTCAGTCCATGGCAGTACCTTACTTCAAGAAACTTGCTATCTACATGATGATAATGCAGCTGTTCATGACAAAGATGCAAGGTTGATGCTTATTGAAATCACAAAGATAAGTGTTGACTCCTACTCAGGTTAGGATATATTAGATGGCACTGGCCACATGGTATATTAAGAAATTATTTGGGCATCACTGTGCAGGCTAGCAATCCACAACAGACAGGATTCTCAACATGTAGACAGCACCCATTTGGGTTACTGGTGGTGTCCCTAATCATAGGAAGGAGAAGTAGAAGTAGAAATCTTCAGAAATTATTTCAGCATCCAGATTAATGCTAGTGGTGGCTCTCACGTTATGGAAATTCTAGTTTTAAGTGATATGATGGTTACTGCTTTAGGAAAAGGCTATCCAGCAAATTAAGGTGCTCCTGTTGGCTGCCTAGACTATAGACATTTTGGGGAAAAAGTTACACTCATTCCAAAGAATTTCAGTTAAAAGAGGATAGAGTAACTAGCTATCCTTGCAGAGGAGAGTAACTAAGAGAATCAGAGGTCAAGGCACTGGAAGTCCTTGGCCTTCTTGGTGATTTGACTTGTTCACATAGGTCAACAGAAGACTATTTCTGAACTTCTTGAGCAAGTGCAGCTTGCCTGTCTGTTTCCTCTGTATTTAGTACATATTGGGGAGAGGAGTCCGGGTTAGTGGTGAAGACCTCGTAGGATATTAGTGTTCAGCTGCACTAAGGTTAGGACCCAAGCCAGGAATGGAAATAATCATGAAGGTAGACGAAATGCAGATCAATAATTTTTACTTGACTTTGTGTCTGATGACACTAATTCCACTCTCTTTTTCCAAGTCTTCGGAGAACACTGACTTTCTAGATCTACATTTTATATTCCTTGGCAAGTACGCCATTATCAGACAGCAAGTTAACAAAAAACAGAATTTGGTTCTCCCTTTGGTCTCTGTTTCAGGTAATATTCTGCTAAAAATGTTTTCCTATCAAATACTATTAGAAAGAACTAATGATTTATGCTTTTATGAATCTTGAAAGTTAACTGTGAATTGACCTTATTTGCAAAAGGTGTATATTCAAAGGCAAAACAAACAGCAATCAAATTCTTTATTAATATACTACTAATGATGACTTTGAAGGCATGTAAAATATATCTTATAGGCATTTAAATTATGTCTCTGTTAGTATTTGTCATTATTATAGCAACTATATGTCTCTTAATTGCTACCTTGTGAGTCTCCAGAAGGTCAGCAGGCTGACCTTATTTATTGCCTGATTTATTCTGGGGTTCCCCTGTAGCACCGAAACTAGCACAGAACTGGATACTTACTAGAAGCTCAATAAATGTTTGCTGAATTAAACTGATCTGGCATCTGGACAACCTGGGCAATGTTCCACTTTGTCTCTGCTTAGCTTCTGTACACAGGACACATGCTGAGAATGGATGACATCAACCTCACTCTGATGTTTTTTACAGCTGCAGTAAACATGAGAAGCTTGGCAGAATGTCAACGAGCCAAGTTCAAAAATGTAGAAAGAACAGTACTTTGTGGCTGCCAGTTATCTGGAAATGCTACAGCATTTTTAGAGATATAATACTAATTGCCTAATACAATTATCACAATGACATGAAGTAATGTATTTAAATTACCTTGCACAAATCCTAGCTTATTTGCTGAAGAAGTGTTGCCTATTATTGACATCATTATTAATAGGTTAATAGTAATAAGTCACATGGTATAATAACAGAATGCTAGAAAAACAATTTGGTGTACAGTAAAGCCAAGAAAATTCCATCTGAGTAAGATTATTTTGGACTTAATACATAGGGATGTGGGAACTAACTAAACAGACTGAGGATGAAGACTTGATAAATGGTACTTTGGCTAAGAGAATCCTACATGTCTTATAATATTCAGTTCTATAAACTTCTTTTTAAAAATATTTTATTTATTTATTCATGAGAGACACAGAGAGAGGCAGAGAGGCATAGGCAGAGGGAGGAGCAGGCTCCACGCAGGGAGCCCAATGTGGTACTCCATCCCAGCACCACAGGATCACACCCTGAGCCAAAGGCAGACGCCCAACCGCTGAGCCACCCAGGTGTCTGTAGTTCTATAAACTTTTAAAAAGCCCTTCCTTCATCTTTCTCTTCTCTTGTTCCCACAGTGGTCTTCAGAGGACCATCAGAGGTCCCAGCTTTGTATACCTAAAGCTACCAAATTGCTATCACTCCCCATGTCACACTGCATCTCTCTCCAATCCTTATCAAAAGGAGCCATGCATAGGGAAAATTTTATAACCTTTTCAGAGGTGAATGAACAGAACAAACACATTCAACTGGAACCTCCCAAAGTATTCTAATATGCTCACATCCACACCATTGTGATGACTACTGCTTTCTTCGTCTATTTTTCTATTAAATTTTTAATTCAAATTTTTATTAATTATTATAAGTGTGTTATAATAATATGCTACATTATGCATTACTTATGCGTGGTATAAATATTTAACTATCATAAATATGTTAATGAAATAATAATTTGTTTTAATAGTTTTTAAAAAATATAATTATTTTCTTGGCTAGATTTTATTTAATTTCTTTCAAGTTTTTATTTAAATTCTAGTTAACATACAGTGTAATATTAGTCTCAGGTGTAAAGCCAGCAGAAAAAGGGCAATAATAAAGATTCTAGCAGTAAAAAAGTGATATAGAAACTAAAAACAACAATGAACAAAAACAAACAAAAGTCAGTAAAACAGATCATTAATCCAGGTCTTGATTATTTGAAAAAATTAATAAAATTTATAAACTTTAACCAGACTTATCAAAAGGAAAAGAGGAAAAATCCAAATAAATAAGAAAAAATGAATGAGAGAGGAGAAATACAACCAAAACTATAGATATACGATCATAAGAGAATATTATGAAAAACTAAATGCCAAAAATTGAACAACTTGGAAGAAATGGGCAAATTCTTAGAAATATAAACTATGGAAAAAAAACAGGAGGAAATAAAAAACTTGAACAGATCAACAACTAGCAAAGAAATTGAATCAGTAATCAAAAATCTCCCAGCCCAGATGACTTCCCAAGAGAATTCTACCAAACATTTATTTTATTTTAAATTTTATGATAGTCACACACAGAGAGAGAGAGAGAGGCAGAGACATAGGCAGAGGGAGAAGCAGGCAGGCTCCATGCACCCACCAGGAGCCCGATGTGGGATTCGATCCCTGGTCTCCAGGATCGTGCCCTGGGCCAACGGCAGGCGCCAAACCACTGCGCCACCCAGGGATCCCTCTACCAAACCTTTAAAGAACAGTTAATACCAAATTTTTTAACTAAAAAAAAAAAAAAAAAAGAATAAATACCTATTCTTCTCAAATGATTCCATTTATGAGGCCAGCATTACCTTGATTCCAAGATACCAAAAGATGAAAGACCTGTACTCTGAAAACTGTAAAACACTTATGGAAGAAAGTGAAGAAGATTCAAAGAAATGAAAACATATTCCATGCTCATAGATTGGAAAAACAAATATCGTTAAAACATCTATACTACCCAAAGCAATCTACACATCTAATCAAATTTCTATAAAAAATCATCAGCATTTTTCACAGAGCTCAAATAAACAATCCTAAAATTTGTATAGTACCCCCAAAGAACCTGAGTAGCCAAAGAAATCTTGAAAAGGCAGGGCAAAGCTGGCAGCATCCCATTTCTGAACTTCAAGCTATATTACAAAGCTGCAGTCATCAAGACAGTATGATACTGGCACAAAAACGGACACATCAATGGAACAGAATAGAAAACCTAGAAATGGACCCACAACTATATGGTCAACAGATCTTCAACAAAGCAGGAAAGAATATCCAATGGAAAAAAGTATGTTCAACAAATGGTTTTGGGAAAACTGGACAGCAACATGCAGAAGAATGAAATTGGACCACTTTTTTTATACCATCCACGAAAATAAATTCACTAAATGTGAGACAGGAAACTGTCAAAATCCTACAGGAGAACACAGGCAGCAACCTCAGACATCAACAATAGCAACTTCTTACTAGAACTCACCTGAGACAAGGGAAGCAAAAGCAAAAATGAAATATTGGGAAAACATCAGGATAAAAACTGCACAGTGAAAGAAACAATCCACAAAACTAAAAGGCATCTTACAGAATGAAAGAAGATATTTGCAAATGACATATCTGATGAGATTAATATCCAAGGTATATAAAGAACTTACCAAACTCAACACCTAAAAACCAAATAATCCAGTTAAAAAATGGGCAGAAGACATGACTAGACATTTTTCCAAAGATAACATACAGAAGGCGAGAAGAGACACAAAAAGATGCCAAACATCACTCATCACCAGGGAAATAAAAAATTACAATGAGATATCACCCCACACCTGTCAGATTGGCTAAAATTAACAGCACAGGAAATAACAGGTGCTGGTGAGGATGCAGAGAAAGAATCCTCTTACAATGTTGGTGAGAACGCAAACTAGTGCAGTCACTCTGCAAAACAATTTGACATTTCCTCAAAAAATTAAAAGTAGAACTATCCTATGACTCAGCAGTTGCACTATGAGGTATTTACCTAGAGGATGCAAAAATATAGATTTAGAGGGACATATGCACCCTAATGTTTATAGCAGCATTATCAACAATAGCCAAATTATGGGAAGACCCCAAATGATGAATGGAATAAGAAGATGTGGTATATACACATAATGGAATATTAGCCAACAAAGAGAATGAAATCTTGCCACTTGTAATGACATGGGTGGAGCTACAGTGCATTATGTCAAGCAAATTAAGTCAGTCAGAAAAAGACAAATACAATATGATTTTACTCATATGCGGAATTTAAGAAACAAAACAAACTAGCAAAGGGGTAAAAATGAGAGAGAGAGAGAGAGAGAGAGAGAAGGAAGAAACAGATTCTTAACTATAGGGAACAATCTGATGGTTACCAGAGGAGAGGTGGGTGTGGGGATAGGTTAAATAGGTGATGGGGGTTAAGGAGTGACTTACTGTGATGAGCATAGGGTGATGTATGGAAGTGTTAAATTGAAGTATTGTACACCTGAAATCAATAGGACACCATATGTTAACTAATGGGAATTGAAATTTAATAAAAAGAACAAGGGAAGGGAAGGAATAAATCATATCATATAACATGTATTACTGCACTTCTCTTATGAAGGATAATCCTTTATTATTTTAACTTAAGCCTTTGGCTTTGATTAAGGAGCATAGATTATAAAGCATAGGGTGAATTACTTCTTCTGTGACATCCCTATAGGATGATGTATAAACAAAATTGTAAGCATAAAGAAACTGTGGAAGGATACAGAATAAACTAGCAAATGTGGTTACCCATAATCCAATCCATAAAGAATTGGATTCGGCAGAGATAGAGTGCTCTTCTAATATATTGAGCTATTTTACTATACTGTCTATTCATAAAGTAAAAAAAGAAAGAGAACTAAACACAAATATTCAATCATATTTTCATTATCTCACTATACCTTCATCAAAACACAGTATTTTGGGTAAAATAAATGATCATTCTTCGTAACAGGAGGTTAAATAGTATCCTAATTCATGAATATATCAATTGTTCTTTCTGGTTAAGCACAAGGTACAGTTTTTTATAATAGCATACACCTAGTCACTGAATAATAATAGTAATAGTAATAGTAATAATAATAATAATAATACAAATTATTTGCTAGGATATTGGAAAACTATTCCTTCAGGATAACTGTCCAAAATGAAATCATATATGGACAGTTTGTTTAAAATAATTCAATACTGCGTCACTCGCACACACACACACACACACACACAGACACTGTTTAAAATGAGCTCAGCAGAGCATCTGGGTGGGTCAGTTGCTTAAGCGTCTGACTTGATTTTGACTCCGGTCATGATCTCAAAGTTGTGGGATTGAGCCCTGCATTGGGCTCCATTCTCAGCAGGGAGTCTGCTTCTCTCCCTCTCTCTTTTCCTCTGACTCTCTCCCTGCTCACATACACTCTCTCTTAAATAAATAAATAAATAAATAAATAAATAAATAAATAAATAAATAAAATCTTTAAAAAATAAAATGAGTTCATCAAATTGCAGTGCATACTCAAATATATGCCTTCTCCCAAGAGACCAGGAAAGTATAAAAATGCATGATGATCATGAGGATGTGTGCATGTGCACAGATTATTGTTGCTTTTGAAAACTAGAGAAATAATTGTCCCTGACTCTCACAGGAGGGGAACAGGTAGGTCAGAGGCTGGTGGGAAATGTCATGTCTTAAGAGCAGAATAATGGAAGAGAAATGTGTAACTTTACCAATTGTCCTTAGAGGGACCAGGACTATTATTAGAAAATCTGATTCTTGTAGTAGATAACAATATGCTTCTCCTTATGTGGTTTATCCTTATATTGGTTACAATGACCTTTGAAGAAAGTTTTTATAAAGGGAAGAAATCACGTTACAAAACAACATGGTAAGACTGAGGCATTTCCATTCCTAAAGCTGTCTTTGGTTATGATACTTCTTTGAATCTGTTGCAGTTACTTGTACTCCGGAAATGAAAGATCTCAAAGTCCAGGACAGCCATGCCCCCTCTTCCCACATTAAGGTTTCTTCTCCTTCTACTTCATAAGACTTGTCAAAAAAGCTGCCTTAGCCTTTGTCAGCTCCAGAAAATATGGAGTGAGAGAAGCGTGGATTCCAACAGTAATTTGAGCCAGTTGTACTTTTCATGAAGGCAGGACGGCACCATAGATTCTCCATTTGTCGTCCATAGGAAGCTGGAGTGAGGGCAAATCATAACCAGTGCTTACTGTTTATAATAGCTGCTTGTAAATATGAGGCTGGCTAATTCATAGGTTAATTTACCATAGAAAGAGCTAGAATCCAAAATACAGGATTTAATTGCTTATTTGACTTAGCAGTACTATATACTATTCTGACTGCTATTAATTTTTTTTTCATATGCAAGAAGACACTATTAAGTGCTAAAAAATTAATAGCATGGCTAGGAAAACAATGGTTTTGTCAAAACTTCTTGAGGTTTAGTTAACATGAAGCAGCTACTTGCATTTCTGCTTGAAATGTATATCAAGTTTTATTCATTCAATTATATATACTGTCATTAATTTAACAGGTATTTGAATGCCTAGTATGAGCCAAGGTCTATGCTATGCTAGGTACTGGGGATTTAATGGTGAATAAAACAGATCCCTGCCTCTCCAGAGACTGAAGGTCTAATGGAGAGATAGACATTTAGTTAATTATAATCTTAGATAATGTTAGTTGTTAGTTTCTAAAAAAAAAAAAAAAAAAATTCCTGCTGGGATGTTGATTGGAATTGCCTTGACCCTGTGGATAATTATGGATAGAACTAACATTCGTGTGACGTTTACTATTCTGATCTATGAGCACAGCATATGTATTAATTTATTTAATGATTTTTAAATTTCTGTCATTGTTTTATAGTTTTTTAAAAAGATTTTATTTATTTGAGAAAGCGAGAGAGAGAGAGAGTGAGAGAACAGTGGGGAGGGGCAGAGGGAGAGGGAGAAGCAGACTCCCAGCTGAGCAAGGAGCATGACACTGGGCTCGATTCCAGGCCCCTGAGATAATGACCTGAGCTGAAGGCAGAAACTTAACTGACTAAGCCACCCAGGCACCCTTGTAGTTTTCAATATACAAGTATTGCACAGTTTTTGGTCAGATTTATCCTATTTCATATTTTCATAGTATTATAAATCATTTAAAAAATTTTCAATTTCTCTGTTCATTGTAAACATGGAAATACAATTGATTTCTACATATTGGTCTTGAATCCGATGATTTTGCTAAATTTGTTTATTGGATCTACTCTTTTTTTTTTTTTTTAAACTCCACAGAATTCTGTTTTGGGTTTTTATAGATTCTACATAGAAGATCACATCAACTGTGAATATAGATAGTGTCACTTTTTTCTTTCCAACCAAGATATTATTTCTTTATCTTGTCTTGTTGCCTAGTGAGGACTTCTAGAAAAATATTGAATAGAAATGGTGAGAATGAATCTCCTGGCCATGCTCCTTATCTTAGGAGGGAAATATTCAGGCTTCTCTTGTTAGATATGTAGTAGGTTTCTCTTAGATGCCTTTTAATGGATTAATATTTTTTTAAAGATTTATTTATTTATTTATGATAGACACAGAGAAAAAGAGAGAGAGAGAGAGAGAGAGAGAGAGAGAGAGAGGCAGAGACACAGGAAGAGGGAGAAGCAGACTCCATGCCGGGAGCCTGACGTGGGACTCGATCCCAGGTCTCCAGGATTGCGCCCTGGGCCAAAGGCAGGCGCCAAACCGCTGAGCCACCCAGGGATCCCCTATTGGATTAATATTAAGCTTCTATTTCTAATTTGCTGTACAATTTCATCAGGAATAGATGTTGTAATTTCTGAAATTTCTTTTTTGTGTATACTGAGATTTTTTTCTAAGTTGGTAAAAATGGTGAATTACGTTGATTTTCTAATGTTAAACCAATCTCGCATTCTTGGGATAAACTCTATAGGGTCAGGATATATATTATTGATTTTATATAACGTTGAATTTAATCTTCTGGAAAAGCAGGCCCAATTTGGCCTATTAAGTTTTTCTTGGTCAAGATTTTGATCATGGTACTCCTCAGTATGTTCCTCGGTCCTCTATATTTTTCGCACATTGGCAACTGAAGCCAGAGGCTTGATCAGAATCAGGTTTGATCCTGTTAGCAAGACCATAGTGTCTTTTCATCAAAAGGCACTTTTTATTCGGTAGCGTGACAGCAATTCAGTAGCGTGGCAAGATACAAAATCAATGCCCAGAAATCAGTGGCATTTCTATACACTAACAATGAGACTGAAGAAAGAGAAATTAAGGAGTCAATCCCATTTACAATTGCACCCAAAAGCATAAGATACTTAGGAATAAACCTAACCAAAGATGTAAAGGATCTATACCCTCAAAACTATAGAACACTTCTGAAAGAAATTGAGGAAGACACAAAGAGATGGAAAAATATTCCATGCTCATGGATTGGCAGAATTAATATTGTGAAAATGTCAATGTTACCCAGGGCAATATACACGTTTAATGCAATCCCTATCAAAATACCATGGACTTTCTTCAGAGAGTTAGAACAAATTATTTTAAGATTTGTGTGGAATCAGAAAAGACCCCGAATAGCCAGGGGAATTTTAAAAAAGAAAACCATAGCTGGGAGCATCACAATGCCAGATTTCAGGTTGTACTACAAAGCTGTGGTCATCAAGACTGTGTGGTACTGGCACAAAAACAGACACATAGATCAATGGAACAGAATAGAGACCCCAGAAGTGGACCCTGAACTTTATGGTCAACTAATATTCGATAAAGGAGGAAAGACTATCCATTGGAAGAAAGACAGTCTCTTCAATAAATGGTGCTGGGAAAATTGGACATCCACATGCAGAAGAATGAAACTAGACCACTCTCTTTCACCATACACAAAGATAAACTCAAAATGGATGAAAGATCTAAATGTGAGACAAGATTCCATCAAAATCCTAGAGGAGAACACAGGCAACACCCTTTTTGATCTTGGCCATAGTAACTTCTTGCAAGATACATCCACGAAGGCAAAAGAAACAAAAGCAAAAATGAACTATTGGGACTTCATCAAGATAAGAAGCTTTTGCACAGCAAAGGATACAATCAACAAAACTAAAAGACAACCTACAGAATGGGAGAAGATATTTGCAAATGACATATCAGATAAAGGGCTAGTTTCCAAGATCTTTAAAGAACTTATTAAACTCAACAGCAAAGAAACAAACAATCCCATCATGAAATGGGCAAAAGACATGAACAGAAATCTCACAGAGGAAGACATAGACATGGCCAACATGCACATGAGAAAATGCTCTGCATCACTTGCCATCAGGGAAATACAAATCAAAACCACAATGAGATACCACCTCACACCAGTGAGAATGGGGCAAATTAACAAGGCAGGAAACCACAAATGTTGGAGAGGATGCGGAGAAAAGGGAACCCTCTTGCACTGTTGGAGGGAATGTGAACTGGTGCAGCCACTCTGGAAAACTGTGTGGAGGTTCCTCAAAGAGTTAAAAATAGACCTGCCCTACGACCCAGCAATTGCACTGTTGGGGATTTACCCCAAAGATACAAATGCAATGAAACGCCGGGACACCTGCACCCCGATGTTTATAGCAGCAATGGCCACGATAGCCAAACTGTGGAAGGAGCCTCGGTGTCCAACGAAAGATGAATGGGTAAAGAAGATGTGGTTTATGTATACAATGGAATATTACTCAGCTATTAGAAACGACAAATACCCACCATTTGCTTCAACGTGGATGGAACTGGAGGGTATTATGCTGAGTGAAGTAAGTCAGTAGGAGAAGGACAAACATTATATGTTCTCATTCATTTGGGGAATATAAATAATAGTGAAAGGGAATATAAGGGAAGGGAGAAGAAATGTGCGGGAAATATCAGAAAGGGAGACAGAACGTAAAGACTGCTAACTCTGGGAAAGGAACTAGGGGTGGTAGAAGGGGAGGAGGGCGGGGGGTGGGAGTGAATGGGTGACGGGCACTGGGGGTTATTCTGTATGTTAGTAAATTGAACACCAATAAAAAATAAATAAAAAAAAAAGGCACTTTTCGTGTCTCCTTTTGTGACATTATCAACCTTTGATGATTATCATCAAAATTCATTAATTTGTTGGGGGTTGTAAAATAAATGGTGATACTGTAATCCCCATCATTTCATTCTCATGAAATATTTCTCTCATATATTATTTGGTGATTCAGTAGAATCACCAATTCAGTAGAATGAAAGATAGGAATTAGGCTGAATTCTTTCCCTTTACTTATAGTTTTCAAAATAACAAATTAATTCCGTATCATTCTAGAATGATACTGATTATATATATTTTTAAAATTTATTTATTTACTTATTTATTCATGAGAGAGAGAGAGAGAGAGAGATTGGCAGAGACACAGGAGGAGGGAGAAGCAGGCTCCATGCAGGGAGCCCGACTCGGACTTGATCCTGGGTCTCTAGGATCAGGCCCTGGACTGAAGGCAGGCACCAAACTGCTGAGCCACCCAGGGATCCCCCGATTATATTTTTAAATGTATCATTTGAACTTAAAAATTTTTTTTGTATTTCAAGATACACTTTCTAATCTCAAATTATTTCATCTTTGGTCAGTGGGAAGTTCTTCAAATTGCTTCTTATCTTTTTGACATGACCCTATTAGTCTTTTTTTTTTTTAAGATTTTATTTATTTATTCATGAGAGACACAGAGAAAGAGAGAGAGACAGAGACATGGCAGAGGGAGAAGCAGGCTCTACGCAGGGAGCCCAATGTGGGACTCGATCCTGGGACTCCAGGATCACGCCCTGAGCCAAAGGCAAACGCATCTACCACTCAGCCACCCAGGCGTCCCTGACCCTATTAATCTTTGAAGATTCCTTGCTCTTTGGTATATCAAGACATCCTACATGTATTATTTACATTTCATGTTCTGGACCTGGAACCAGCTATTTCTCCAAGAAGCCTTGGTTTCTTTTAGTTGCAAATGGTATTTTAAGACAGCAATATAGGTGCCAGGACATGCTTACTGTTACTGAGTTTTCAACATGTCTTGGCTTGTATTATTAATTGCAGCATAATAAACTCTCCCCAAATCTAGTACTTTAAAGCAACAATAATCTTTTGTTTTCTCACAATTCTGAAATTTGAGCCCAGCTTGCTGTGGACTATTAGTGTAAGCTGGGACATGATGTCAGCTGGAACATCTTTATCAGGCTAGAAGATTACTCACGTGGATAGCAAGTTGGTGTTGCAATCTGGCAGCTCAGCTTGGGCTGTCAGTCAGGTCTCAGTTTTCCCCTGCATGACTTCTCCACTTGGCTAAGTAGAGCTGCTCACAGAATGGCTGCTACATTCTAACAAAGAATATCCCAAGTCCTAGCATTACAAGAAGATAGACCTCAGTGTAAAAGTACTTGTCAAACCTCTGCTTGCACATTACCTGTTCATGTCTCATTAACTGGTCATGGTAAGGAGCCCAGAGTCAGTGCAGGTGGGAACTACACAAAGCAGGATGGTATGCCGTACTGGAGGCCACCATAGTACCAATGTAAACCCAAGCCCTTTCAATGAACAGAGTTTGTGTTCCTTCTAGTTTACTTTAATAATTTTATTGTATTTTTACTTTTTCCTTGAACTCTGTCACATTATTGTTGATTTTTCCATTTTTACTATGTAGTTTTTTACATGTCTTTCATCATCTTCTTGGTGTCTTTTGATTAATTAAAACAAATAAGTTTATAGGGAAGCCTGGGTGGCTCAATGGTTGAGTGTCTGCCTTTGGCTCAGGTTGTGATCCCGGGGTCCTGGGATCGAGTCCTGCATTGAGCTCCCTGTGGGGAGCCTGCTTTTCCCTCTGCCTCTCTCTCCTACTCTCTCTCTCTCTCTCTTTCTCTCTCTGTCTCTTATGAATAAATAAATAAAATCTTTTTAAAAATAAAAAAACATAGTTTATAGTTTTACCTAAGAGAAGTAAGATGGTGTTGGAGTACGAGGATCCTTGGCATGTCTCAATAGACAAACAGAACTAGAAAACTATCAAATGGTCCTAAATATCCCAGAAATTGACCTGAGGACTGACAGAACAAACTGCACAACTAAAGAGAAAAATGGAGTCACATCAAAGAAGGTAGGAAATGCAGAGACCATGGTTTAGGGGAGAAACAGAACACAGATGCTACACAGGGGAGGGAGCTGTGGTCATGGAGAGAGATGAGAGAGAGAAGCACACGGGGGAACATACAAGGGAAATGTTTCCCCAAAGCCATTGGCTTAGAAAATAAGAGGGGCTAAATTTCATGAATTCTTGCAATGTATGGAGTTTAAAGCCTGGGGTTTTAAAGGTCAGTGGGTTTTGCTGGGTTAGAGACTTGAGGACACTATTGTGTTCCTGGAGAGAAGACAGGCAAACGACCCAGTGGCAGAAACAGTGATTTGAAGAATACCTGGTGCACACAATGGGGAGATTTTTCACTCTTCTTCGAGTGTGTCCCTGAGAGGCAGCATTCACAAAGATGCCTCTCCTGGGATAAAAGAGCTGGCTGGTGCCATTGTACTCCCTTGCCCCTCAACGTAAACACAGAGATGCCTGGAGGAAGCAGTGCAGCACCAACACTGGCTGCCTAACTTGCTTACACCGGGCCTGATGCCTCATGCTCTGGCTGGACTATCCTCAGTTAAGCATGCCCCAATCCCCGTGTGGTGGGCCCCTCCCCCAGAAGACCAGCACAAACCCTTGCTTACACCCTGTCTCCCAATCAGTTCTGCAGAGCCTCAGTTCTCACAGAAGTAATATGAGATCTCATTTCACAAGCCGACCAGAGCACAGCTCATTAAAGCTCACCTCATTCAGGCCAAAGACCAGATACTGCCCACTGCAGGCAACCAGGGCCTCTGCAGGCAACTGGCCTGAAGGACAGAGCAGTCAAAACACAACAGCAGAGTGCTTGCTGCACACACCAGAGACAACTCCCCAAAGCACTGGGTGCTGGGCACTACTTGACCTTTTTTTCATAAGGCCATTACTTCCAGGAGCAGGAGACATAACAGGCTTTTCTTTTTTTTTTTTTTTTTTTTTAAAGTGGAATTTTATTTTTTTATGATAGTCACAGAGAGAGAGAGAGAGAGAGAGAGGCAGAGACACAGGCAGAGGGAGAAGCAGGCTCCATGCACCGGGAGCCCGACGTGGGATTCGATCCCGGGTCTCCAGGATCGCGCCCTGGGCCAAAAGCAGGCGCTAAACCGCTGCGCCACCCAGGGATCCCCATAACAGGCTTTTCTAACACAGAGAAGAAGGCAGATACTCAGACAAAATGCCAAGATGGAGGAATTTATCCCAAATGAAAGAACAAGAAAAGGCCACAGAGAGCTAAGTGAAATGATGATAAATAACATGTCTGATGGAGAATTTAAAGCAACAATCATAAGGATACACAATGGACTTGAGAAAAGAAGGCATCAGGGAGACCCTTACCATGGAGATGAAAGAATCAGAGATGAAAAATGCAATAAACAAGATTAGAAACAAGCTTGAGGCAGCAGGCTGGAAGAAGCAGAGAAACAAGAAGACAAAACAATGAAAAATACTGGGAGAGTAAGGTAAGATGGTGGAGGAATAGGGTAATCCTAACCCTGCTACCTCACTGGAACACAGCCAGATAAATATCAAATCATTCCAAGCACTCAAGAAATCAATCAGAAGTCTTAGAGAACAAAGTGCACATCTAAAAACCTGAAAAATGTCCCACAGGAGGTGGGAACCTTGGAGAGTTGATCCATGGGGGAAAGAAGAGTGGGTGCTTCTCAGGGGAGAGAGCCTTGACTAAACAGGGAATAGTGAAATAGAAGGAGGAGAGAGAAAAAAACATGGGGGAAAAAAACCCAGCAAAAACACATGCCAGGGACTGCACAAGAAAACTATTGCTCAAAACCACTGATGGGGGGAAAAGGAGAGGGCTACAATCCTGCCAGTTTTCTATAAACAGCAGAGCCCAGATTCTGAGATGGGAGGTTTGTGACATAGACAGGCTGGGGTCTGGGGAGCTGAATGATGCTCCAGTGGGAGAGCAGAGCTGAGCCACAGCAGCAGGCAGCCTGAAGATTCCCAGGGACACAGGGGAAAAAGCAGTTGCTTGGAGTTCATTTGGAAGAATGATATGGCCTCTCTGTAAGCAAAAGTCTCTGCAGGCACTATCGAGCCTCCCTACCCATTGGGATAGGAGCAAAGACAACATCCCAGGTCTACAAACCCTCATGCGGACTGTGTGTTGCCATTTACCATAGACCGCACATGGTCATGGTACTGTCTTCTGCTACATCAAGACCAGCCACAATGCAGAGAAAGCCTCCCGCAGAGGATCAGAGTAGATTTGTGACTTGGGAGTCTCTGAAGTGTGGGGTTTTGAAACACAGACACACCTTCAATCAAACACAGAGGTGCTGCCTCATTCAGCAGGTGGACAGTTCTGACACAGACAGGATAAGGGCATGGATACCAGGGATACAGGAGGGATCATCATTGTGCATCTGAGGGCTCACTAAAGAGGGATGGTGAGCATTTCCCACTCCAGAGAGATGTGAATAGGAGGTAGACATTTTCTCCCCATACGCAGAAGCTTGAGCCACATCAGTGAGCTGAACAGTGCCACCAAGTGGAGAACAGAGACAGAACACCAAGCTCCACTGTCATCACCTCCTCCTCACCCCCAGCGCCCTGCAGGTACATCTCCTCCAGGGTGATTCCACCTGAGAATCAGAGCAGCGAACCCTCCCCAAGAAGACCAGCACCAAATCCTT
The DNA here is from genome assembly GCF_053574225.1 of Canis aureus. Lineage (NCBI taxonomy): Eukaryota > Metazoa > Chordata > Mammalia > Carnivora > Canidae > Canis > Canis aureus. The sequence goes on along the minus strand of NC_135634.1, from coordinate 38,105,686 downwards.
CACCCACACCAAGTCCACTAATCATAGAGTGCTGCAAAACGTCAACTCTAGGAGAAACAGGATCTAGCATTCTTTGTTTCTTGTTTGTTTGTTGTTTCTTCCTTTTTTTTTTTTTTGTATTTTGCTTTTATCTTTGTTTTTATCTGTCATTTTTGTTTGTTTAGGTACAGAAAGAGTAATTTTTGTTAGATACAGAAAGCAATTTTTAAATTTCTTTTTATTTTATTCTCTTTTAAAATTTTTATCTTTACCCCTTTTCTTTTGGTCTATGTTTTTTCAAATACTTCTTATAACAAGTAGACCAAAACACAACTAGATCTATCTTCCTTTATGTATTTTATTTTATCTTATTTTATTTTTAATTTTTTTTCAATTGTTCAATTTTTTTTATTTTTATTTTTTCCCTCCAAAATGTCAAGACAGAGGAATTCGCCCAAAAAGAAAGAACAAAAAGAAATGACAGCCAGGGATTTAATCAATGCAGATATAAGTAAGATGTCTGAACTAGAATTTAAAGCAACAATTGAAGGATACTAGTTGGGCTTGAGAAAAGCATAGAAGCCACTAGAGAATCGATTACTGCAGAGATAAAAGAATTAAAATCCAGTCAGACTGAAATTAAAAATGTTATAACTGAGATGGAAAATGCAAACAATAATTAGAGAATACTATGAAAAATTATATGCCAACAAGCTAGGTAATCTGAAAAATGAACAAATTCCTACAAACTTACAAACTACTAAAACTGAAACAGGAAGAAATAGAAAACTTGAAGATCCATAAGCAGCAAAGAAATTGCATCAGTGATTCAAAATCTTCCAACAAACAAAAGTCCTGGACCAGATGGCTTCCCAGGGGAATTCTAACAGACATTTTAAGAACAGACATTAAAGAAGAATATGTGTTCTCAAATTGTTCCGAAGAAGAAGATGAAGAAGAAGAAGAAGAAGAAGAAGAAGAAGAAGAAGAAGAAGAAAGAAGAAGAAGAAGAAGAAGAAGAAGAAGAAGAAGAAGAAGAAGAAGAAGAAAGGAAGGAAGAAAGGAAGACAGAAATGGGAGGAAAACTTACAAACTCTTTCTACGAGTCCAGCATTACATTTCAAACCAAAGACTCACTAAAAAGGAGAGTTACAGCCCAATATCCCTGATAAACATGGATGTAAAAGTTCTGATCAAAATACTAGCAAATTGAAAGAATTTGCTCAAATTCTTTACTAGCAAATTGAAAGAATTTGCTCAAATTCATCAAAAGAATTATTCACCATGATCAAGTGGGATTTATTCCTGGACTGCAGGGGTGGTTCAATATTTACAAATCAATCAATGTGATTTACTGCATTAACTTTTCAAAAGGATAAGAATCATACAGATCCTGTCAATAGATTCAGAAAAAGCGTTGTACAAACTACAGTCTGCTTTCTGGATAAAAACCCTCAACAAAGTAAGGATAGGTGAGATGTATCTCATCATCATAAAAGCCATATGTGAAAGACCCACAGCTAATATCCTCCTCAATGGGGAAAAACTGAGAGCCTTTTCCCTATGGTCAGGAACAAGACAGGGATGTCCACTCTCACCACTACTATTACAACATAGTACTGGAAGACTTAGCATCAGCAATTAGACCACAACAATAAATAAAATGAATCCAAATAGGCAAGGAAGAAGTCAAACTTTCACTATTTGCATATGACATGATACTCTATGTAGAAAACCTGAAAGATTCCACCAAAAAATTATTAGAACTGGGTCACTTGTGTGACTTAGTTGATTGTCTGACTCTTGATCTCAAGATTGTGAGATCAAGCCCCATATTGGGATCTGCACTCAGTGGGGAGTGTCGTTGAGATTTTCTCTCTCTTTTCTTCTCCTCCTCCTCTCCTTAAATGCTCTCTTTTTTTCTCTCTTTCAAATAAATAAAACTTTATTAAAAATTGCTGGAACTAATACATGAATTCAGCAAAGTTGCAAGTTATAAAATAAATGTGCAGAAATTTGTTGCATTTCTATACACCAAAAACAAAGAACAGAAAAAGAAATCAAGGAAGTGATCCCATTTGCAACTGCACCAAAAACAGTAAGATACAAAAGAATAAACTTAATTAAAGAGGTAAAATATCTGTACTCTGAAAACTATAGAAGACTTTTGGAAGAAATTGAAGAGGACATAAAGAAATGGAAAAACATTCCATCCTCATGGATTGAAAGAACAAATATTGTCAAAATACCTGTACTACCCAAAGCAATCTACGCATCTAATTCAATCCCTATCAAAATACTAACAGCATTTGTCACAGAGCTAGAACAAACAATACTAAAATTTATATGGAACCACAAAAGACCCTGCATGGCCAAAGCAATCTTGAAAAATAAAAATAAAACTGGAAGCATCACAATTCTGGATTTCAAGCTATATTCCAAAGCTGTAATCATCAAGACAGTATGGTACTAGCACAAAAATAGACAAATAGATCAATGGAACAGATTAAAGAACCAAGAATTCCACCCACAACCATATGGCCAACTAGTGTTCAACAAAGCAGGAAAGAATATCCAATGGGGGGAAAAGAACGATCTCTTCAACAAATGGTGTGAGGAAAACTGGACAGCAACATGCAAAAGAATGAAACTGGACCACTCTGTTGCACCATATACAAAAATAAATTAAAAATAGATGAAAGACCTGAATGTGAGACAGGAATCCATCAAAATCCTAGAGGAGAACACAGGCAGCAAACTCTTTGATCTTGGCCATAGAAACTTCTTACTAGACACACCACCTGAGGCAAGGGAAGCAAAAGCAAAAATGAACTATTAGGACTTCATCAAGATAAAAAACTTTTGCACACCAAAGGAAATAATCCACAAAACTAAAAGGCAACCTACAGAATGGGAGAAGATATTTGCAAACAACATATTGGCTAAAGGGTTAGTATACAAAATCTATAAAGAACTTATCAAACTCAACACCCAAAAAACAAATGATCCAGTTAAGAAATGGGTAGAAGACATGAATACACACTTTTCCAAAGAAGACTTCCAGATAGCTAACAGGCACGTGAAAAGAGTCTCACCATCACACATCATCATGGAAATACAAATCCATGATAAGATAGTATCTCACACCTGTTGGAACAGCTAAAATAAAAAATATAAGAAACCACAGGTGTTGGTGATAATGTGGAGAAAGAGGAATATGAAGTGGTGCGACCACTCTGGAAAACAGTATGTAGGTTCCTAAAAATGTTAAAAATAGAACTATTATGTGATCCATCAATTGCACTACTAGCTATTTACCCAAAGGAAACAAAAATATGGATTCGAAGAAGTACATGTACCCTGATGCTTATAGCAGCTTTATCAATAGCCAAAGTATTGAAAGAGCCCAAATGTCCATTGACTGATGAATAAATAAAAAAGTGGTAGGTTTATGGAATGGAATATCACTCAGCCATCAAAAAGAATGAAATCCTGCCATTTGCAGTAACATAGATGGAGCTACAGTGTATTGTGCTAAGTGAAATAAGACAGAGAAAGACAAATACTATAGGATATCACTCACATGTAACATTTAAGAAAGAAGACAGATGAATAGGTTCCTGGCCCGAGCCTGAGTCCTAGCCTCCTGAGTCACCCTCTTGCTCTCCGAACAGCATGAGCTTAACCACCTGCTCCACCTTCTCTTCCAACTACCGGTCACTGGGCTCCGTGCAGTTGCCCAGCCACCGGGTCCGACCCATCAGCAGCAGCGCAGCCAGCGTCTATGCAGGCATGGGGGGCTGGGCTCCCGGATCTCTGTATCCCGCTCCACCAGCTTCCGAGGTGGCTGGGGGTCCGGGAGCCCAGCCGTGGGGCTGGCCGGGGGTCTGGCGGGCATAGGGGGCATCCAGGGTGAGAAGGAGACCATGCAAGACCTGAATGACCGCCTGGGCTCCTACCTGGAGAGGGTGAGGAGCCTGGAGGCTGATAAACAGAGACTGGAGATGAAAATCCGGGAACACTTGGAGGAGAAGGGACCCCAGGTCAGAGACAGGGGGAATTACTTCAAGACCATCGAGCACCTGAGGGCTCAGATCTTTGCAAGTGCTATGGACAATGCCCGCATCGTTCTGCAGATTGACAATCCCCGACCCGCTGCTGACGACTTCCGAGTCAAGTATGAGATGGAGCTGGCTATGAGCCAGTCTGTGGAGAGTGACATCCATGGGCTCTGCAAGGTCATTGATGACACCAATGTCACTCGGCTGCAGCTAGAGACAGAGATCGAGGCTCTCAAGGAGGAGCTGCTCTTCATGAAGAAGAATCATGAGGAGGAAGTAAAGGGTCTATAAAACCAAATCGCCACCTCTGGGTTGACGGTGGAGTTGGATGCCCCCAAATCTCAGGACCTCAGCAAGATCAGGCAGATATCCGGGCTCAGTATGAAGAGCAGGCTCAGAAGAACTGGGAGGAGCTGGACAAGTACTGGTCCCAGCAGATCGAGGAGAGCACCACACAGACCTCTGAGTTAGGAGAAGCTGAGATGAACCTCATGGAGCTAAGACATACTGCCCAGTCCTTGGAGATCAATCTGGACTCAATGAGAAACCTGAAGTCCAGCTTGGAGAACAGCCTGAGGGAGGTTGAGACTCACTAGACGATCAGATGCAGCAGCTCAACGGGGTCCTGCTGCACCTGGAGTCAGAACTGTCCCAGACCCGGGCAGAGGGGCAGTGCCAGGCCCAGGAGTATGAGGCCTTGCTGAATGTAAGGGTCAAGCTGGAGGCTGAGATTGCCACCTACCGTCACCTGTTGGAAGACTGGGAGGACTTCAATCTTACTGACGCCCTGGACAAGAGAAACTCCTTGCAGACCATCCAGAAGACCACCACCAGCAAGATCATGGACGGCAAAGTGGTGTCTGAGACCAACAACACCAAAATTCTGAGGCGTTGAGGCAGCAAAACAGGGTATCCTTTGAGGAGCAGGAGGCCAATAAAAGGTTCAGAGGTAAAAAAAAAAAAAAAAAAAAGAAAAAGAAAGAAAAGAAAACTGATGAACACATGGCAAAAGGGGGGGAGGGGAAGGAGAGAAGGAAATAAACCAATAAGATACTCATAATGATAGAGAACAAACTGATGGTTGAGGGAGGGATGTGCGGGTGAGGGGGGGATGAGCTAGATGGGTGAAAGGTATTGAGGACACTTGTTGTGATGAGTACTGAGTGGTATATGTAAGTGATAAGTGAATTCTACTCCAGAAACCAATATTGCACTATATTAACTAAATAAAACTGTAATTAAAAAAAAAAAAGAAAAAGAATGAAGTTGAACAGAAAAGAGACAGAAGATTATACAATGAAGAACAGACTTAGGGAACTGAGTGATTCCATCAAACATAATAAAACTCATATGATAGGAGGCCCAAAGAAGAAGATAGAGAGAAGAGGGCAGAAAATTTATTTGAGGAAATCATAACTGAAAACCTCCCTAAGCTGGGGAAGGAAACATATCCAGATGCAATAGGCACAGAGACCTCCCATCAATATCAACAAAAACAGGCCAACACCCAAATTTTGTAAATAAATTGGCAAAATATAGTGATAAAGAAAAAAATCTTAAAAGCAAAACCGAAAAATTGTTAACTTACAAGGAAAGATCCATAAGGCTAGCTGGAGACTTCTCAACAGAATCTTGGCACAGAAAGGTGTGGTATGATATACTCAATGTGCTGAATGGGAAAAATCTGCAGCCATAAATACTCTATCCAGCAAGCTTATTATTCAGAATAGAAGCAGATAGACAAGTTTCCCAAACAAACAAAAACTTAAGGGGTGTGAATGTTACCACCCCTGCAAGAAATAGTAAAGAGGACTGTTTGAGTGCAAAGCAGAGACCAAAAGTGACAAGGACAAGAAAGGTTCTGAAAAAATCTCCAGAAACAAGAAAACAAGTGATAAAATGGAAATTAATATATATATATCTATCGATAATTACTCTGAATGTATCTGGACTAAACATTCCAACAAAAGACATGTGTCAATGGATACAAAAACAAGACCCATCTATATGTTGACATTTTAGACCTAAGACACCTGCAGATTGAAACTAAGGGGATGAACAAATATTTATCACGCAAGTGAATATCAAAGAAAGCCAGAGTACTGATACTTAAAACAGACAAACTAAAATTTACTTATTTATTTTATTTTATTTTATTTATTTATTCATGAGAGAGACACACACAGAGAGGCAGAGACATAGGTAGAGGGGGAAGCAGGCTCCATGCAGGGAGCCCGATGTGGGACTTGATCCCAGGACTCCAGGATCATGCCCTGAGCCAAAGCCAGATGCTCAACCGCTGAGCCACCCAGGCATCCCACAAACTAAAACTTAAAATGAAGTCTATAAGAATAGATAAAAAGGATGTAATATCATAATAAAGGACACAATCCATTAAGGAGATCTAACAACTGTAAATATTTATGCACCCAGTATGGGAGCACCCAGATATTTTTTAAAAATAGTAATACACATAAAGGATCTAATTGGTAATAATAAAATAGTGGTAGGAGAATTTAATGACCCCACTTACATCAATGGGCAGATCATCTGAACAGAAAATAAATAAGGAAACAATGGCTGTGAATGACGCCCTGGAACAGATGGACTTAATAGATATATTCAGAACATTCTATTCTAAAACAGCAGAATACACATTCTTTTCAAATGCACATGGGACATTCTCCAGAATAGATCATGTATTAGGTCACAAATCAGGCATCAACAAATATAAGAACACTGAGATGATATCATGCTTCTTTCCTGACCACACACACAAACAAATGAAATTAGAAGTCAACCACAAGAAAAAATTTGGAAAGACCACAAATACATGGAAGTTGAATACATGCTTCTAAGAATGAATGGCTCAGCAAGGAAATCAAAGAACAAATAAAAAAAAAATACATGAAAACAAAGATCCAAAACTTTGGGATGTAGGAAAAGTGGTCCTATGAGGAAAGTATATAGCCATATAGGCCTACCTCAAGAAGCAAGTAAAATCTCAAATACACAACCTAACCTTACACGTAAAGGAGCTAGAAAAAGAACAATAAACAAAGCTTACAGCCAGCAGAAGGGAAGAAGTAATAATGATGGGAGCCGAAATAAGTGATACAGAAACTAAAAACAATCAAAAAACCAAAAAACCCCACAATAGAACAGATCAGTGAACCAATGGCCCTGGTTCTTTGAAAAAATAAATAAAATTAATAACCCCTAGACAGAGTTATCAAAGAGAAAAGAGAAAGGATTCAAATAAATAAAATTTAAAAATGAGAGAAAAAATAACCAACACCACAGAAATATAAACAATTATAAGAGAATATTATGAAAAAATATATACTAACAAACTAGCAATCTGGAAGAAATGGACAAATTCCTAGAAACATATACACTACCAAAAGTGAAATAGGAAGAAATAGAAAATTTGAGGAGATTCTCTCTCTCTCTCTCTCTCTTTGTGTCTCTCATGAATAAATAAATAAAATCTTTAAAAGAAAGGGCAGCCCGGGTGGCTTAGCGGTTTAGCGCCGACTTCAGTCCAGGGTGTGATCCTGGAGACCCGCCAGGATCAAGTCCCACGTCAGGCTCCCTGTATGGAGCCTGCTTCTCTCTCTGCCTGTGTCTCTGCCTCTTTCTCTCTGTCTCAATCTCTGTCTCTCATAAATAAATAAATAAATAAATAAATAAATAAATAAATAAATAAATAAATCTTTAAAAAATTAAAAAAAATTTAAAGAGACCCATAACCAGCAAAGAGATTGAATCAATAATCAAAAATCTTCCAACAAACAGAAGTCTAGGACCAGAGGGCTTCACAGAGGAATTCTACCAAACATTCAAAGAAAAGTTAATACCTATTCTTCTCAAACTGTTCCAAAAAATATAAATGGAAGAAAAACCTCCAGATTCATTCTATGAGTCCAGCATTACCCTGATCCCCAAGCCAGACAAAGACACTACTAAAAAAGGGAATTACTGGCCAATATCCCTGCTGAACATGGATGCAAAAATTCTCAACAAACCCAAAAGCAAATCAAATCCAACAGTACATTAAAAGAATCATCACCATGAAGTGGAATTTATTGCTCGGCTGCAAATTTGGTTCAATATTTGCTAATCAATCAATGTGATACATCACATTAATAAAAAGATAAGAACCATAAGTTCCTCTCCCTAGATACAGAAAAAGCATTTGACAGAGTACAACATTCATTCATGGTAAAAACCGTCAAAGAGGGATCCCTGGGTGGCGCAGCGGTTTGGCGCCTGCCTTTGGCCCAGGGCGCGATCCTGGAGACCCGGGATCGAATCCCACATCGGGCTCCCTGCATGGAGCCTGCTTCTCCCTCTGCCTATGTCTCTGCCTCTCTCTCTCTCTCTGTGTGACTATCATGAATAAATAAATAAAATCTTTAAAAATAAAAAAAAAAAAAAATAAAAAAAAAAAACCGTCAAAGAAGTTGGAATAGAGGGAATTTACCTGAATATAAAGAAGCCGTGTACAAAAAAACCCCACATCTAATTTCATCTTCAATGCGGAACAACTGAGATCTTTTCCTTTATGGTCAGGAACAATACAAGGATGTCCACTGTTGCCACTATTATTTAAAATAGTGCTGAACATCCTAGCCTCAGGACTCAGACAGCAAAAAGAAATACAAAGCATCCATACAGGCACGGAGGAAGTAAAACTTTCACTCTTTCCAGTTGACATACTACTCTATATAGAAAATCCGAAAGACTCCACCAAAAAACTGAAACATGATTCAGTAAAGTCACATAGTACAAATTCAATGTACAGAAACCTGTTGCATTTCTACACACTAATAATAAAGCAGCAGAAAAATCAGGTCATGATCTCAGTGTCCTCAGATTGAACTCTGCGTTGGACTTTCTGCTCAGCAGGGAATCTGCTTCTCCCCCTTACTCTCTGTGTTCTCCCTTTCTTACATACATACATTACAAACATACATAAATATCTTTAAAAAAAAAGGTAGCAGTCACAGTGCTCAGTAATGAGTAACTCTTTCTATAGCCAAAGATAAAAGGTTTATAGACCAAATTTGCAAAGGGGAGGGGTACTTTAGGGTTACAATGGGAAGATGTGGAAGGTTCAGTCGAGCCTTTTAATGCTCATGAAAATAGTTCGTCATTAGGGCAGCTGAATTCACAGGTAACTCCTTTAGAGGGGCATTGATGGCAGCTATATTTTCTGGAGACTCTGCTTTAGTCTGAAAAGTGACATTCAAATAAGATTTCTTTCTTCAACTAATTTAAGTCAGATGTTTTTAGTTTATAATAATTTTTATACCAACTTTGGAGGAGTCCCCACAAAGGTCAGTGGCAGCCATCAGGAAAAGCCAGCATACAATCCAGGGCCCCACCCCAATTCCATGAGGATGAGTACTCATACTGGGAAGGGGTGAGAAGAAGCTTTGCAGAAGAGAATTACCGACACACAGAGAGAGAGAATAAAAAAATTTACATAGATTAGATTGCTACTAACTGGAAAAATAACATTTGTGTTTCTTCAGTCATTGGTAAAATGATAGCTTCAGAACAAATAAGCAACAACAGAAAATAAATGTGCAAGCAGAAAGAGGAGTCCCCAGAAAAAGAAAGATAAGAGCTTTCATGACACAAGAGAAGTCTTTTTAGGCGCCCAGCTATTTCCCATGATTTAGGCCTTCCTCACCTGCTGTTTTGCTTGAGCACTTTTCTTATAGAACTTCCAGCAGGTGTTAGAACAAACAAATGCAACATCCTCAGGAGTTAAGGATTTTTAACAGAACAAAGGGAATACAAAAACAGTCTCTACCAGGGCAGGAAATAATAGCTTAACCATATCCGTGACAATAAATCAATGGTAAAACTTCAGTACGGTTTCGAGAGCAAAGATTAATTTAACACCTGTTCTTGAGTTGTTTTTGCAGGATTGAAACCAAATCTCTTAAGAGTAATGGGGTTAAAACTGTCACCAGCAAGACTCCCATTGATCCTCCTTCACAGGAATGTTAACTTTGTCTTTTAGAGGCAAACAACAGGAAAGGCTCCAATGGCCTAAACTAGTTTGAGCTGGACCCACATCTACACCTATAGACCATGGAGTGTCTGACAATTGCCTCTACCTTGATATAATGTTAAAATCCACCCAAGGAAGAGCACACATCTCATAACATTACATACAATGTGCACATAAGCATGTTTCCTTAAGACACAAGCATGACTCTAGGTCCACCTCTACATATCATGACAATGCTCCAGTTTTTGAATATTCATCCTGGCTCTAAATAAAAGGAGCCCACTCACCCCTGCTGTAGGAGTCATGGCTTTGGAAATTATTTCCTGCCATCTCCTTATTTGCTGCAAATAAAGTTTCCTTTGTGTGACAACTCCACCTGGTGTGGTCTCTATCTGTAACTAACTAAGGAGCAAATTCATGTTCAGCTACAAAGGGATTTATACTTTTTCCTGAAGCATATGTGAATTCTTGTGAGAAATTTCTATCCTTTCCTGCATCGCAGATCCTTTAGAGTTGGTGAGGAACATGGACATTTCCTAAAGTAATTCTTTAAAAACTTAAAAAATCATACTCTGTCCTAATCTGAGACTTGTAAAGCTTTCACACATCTACCAGAGCTGCTGGGAGTCACAGGGTGTGGGGGAGACAGAGACTGGGAATCAATGCTAGATGATTTCTGGAATAATTAAAAATTTCCAAAACAATTTACAAAGTACTAAAGTATACTTTTGTTAGTTAATCTGTGTGTAACTGTATCTAATTAGAATTATTACTAGAAAGCAGCAGCTAACATAGTTTTATAGTCCCTGGGAAACTTGAAACCATGAAATCACTATGTTAGCCTCCACACACTGCTTCTGGTTCTCAGTATACCTTAGGTAGGTTCAGATCAAACCTTCTCCTCCCTCTTTTTCTCTTTCTGACAAAGTCAAATGTGCTAAAACAACAAAGTCCCTAGTGTCCTACTGGAAGCCACTGCATTTATGTGAGGAATAGAATGTACGTGTGGAAAAATAGAAACAATCACAGTCAGAGGAGCCAGCTATTCCTTGGCCTAAGAAACAAACATTAATTAAAAATGACTGCCTTAGCCTTTCAATGTTTATGAAGTGAAAAATATTATGATGCGACTTGCATTGGCTATCTCTCTTAGAAACTGATCAAGTCACTTATTGTAGACTGGCAATGAAGAAGAGTGTTTGAACAGTAAAATTCCAAGTGGGTGTGGGGGGGAGCTGGCTAGAGGAAGGTCACTTTTGGGCAAATTCTTTCTCATAATTCCTGGCTGTGATTTGCATGTGACTACAGCTGGCTCTAAAGCAATGTGTGGGTTTGGCATTGGGGAGTTCCCTGTAGAATTATTTCTAGCTTGCTGTTTTCTTCATACAAAAAGTACAAAGAGTCAGGCAATAGGCCCTTCCAAAATAATTAATTGGTATCAACTGAAGCCTGTTCTACACATTCCACAAAGACAATGGTTCTCTCTCTTTAAAATATTTTATTATTATTATTTTTTTGAGAGACAGAAAGTGAGTGAGAGAGAGAGCATGAACAGGATGGGAGGGGGGCAGAGGGAGAAGCAGACTCCCCACTGAGTAGGGAGTCTGATGACAGGCTTCAGGACCCAAGGATCATGACCTGAGCCAAAGGCAGACACTCAACCTACTGAGCCACCTAGGAATCCAAGACAATAGTTCTCAAACTGCACTGTATATATTATAATTAATTGGGGAGATTTGACAAATGTGTGTCCAGCCACACCCCCACGAACTAAATAAAAATCTCTAAGGATGGGACACAGGCATTTCTATTTTTAAAAATTCCCCCAAGTAATATAAATAATAGTGAAAGGGAATATAAGGGAAGGGAGAAGAAATGTGTGGGAAATATCAGAAAGGGAGACAGAACATAAAGACTCCTAACTCTGGGAAACGAACTAGGGGTGGTGGAAGGGGAGGAGGGCAGGGGGTGAATGGGTGACAGGCACTGAGGGGGGCACTTGACGGGATGAGCACTGGGTGTTATTCTGTATGTTGGTAAACTGAACACCAATAAAAAATAAATTTATTAAAAAAAATTCCCCCAAGTAATTATGTGTAGTCAAGTCTGAGAACCATTGTCCTAACAGGGACCTCTAGGAATGATGATACTGACTAGAAACATGGGAATTAAGGAGTAGAATGGGCTTCTCCCTCAATTCAGAGAGGTCACAAATGAGAAAGACAAGACTTTCAGCAGAGATAATGAATACAATCATATTATTAGACCCAGGTATCTATGAGCTGTAGACAAAACCTCCCTCCTCATCTATCTACAGGGGCAATTTGAAAGCTCAAAGATCTCTAATTTCTTAGGTTGTTCTGGATTGTTCAGATAAGCAATCAACAGTTATTCAATCCATGTGTGGAGGGGTTATAGCCACAGGATGCTAACAGTTTTTGTTTTGCTGAATGCAAAGGTAGGAAATGTTCTTTGAACCCTCTGCAGGGTTGATAACTAATAAAAATACAAGAGATAAAAGGCTCCTGCAGGGAACCTGACACCACAAGCACTCACTTGAGAAGTGACAGGGTTAAAGAGGTTAAAGAAGGAATAGGAAAAGTCACTGAGGGCTTCATGGGGAAGGACCTGAGCTAGGCTGGAATACCTCAGTGAAGCAAGGGGGTTTCCTGACCCTGGACTATTTTTGGTGTCCTTACTTTCTGATGAGCAGAGGGTATAATGCAGATCATTTCAACAATTATGGAGCACCTCATATGTGCCAGGCATTGTTCTATTGCCTGAGGACACAAAGTAAACAAAATAGATACACCCCACTCTTTGCCTTCAAGAATCTTAGAATCTGACTTTTCCCCACATCACTCTAATGCCCTTGGTCTGAATCATTCACACTCCCTTCATTGGGTTGAATAGTGACTCCTCCAAAATACATGTCTACCCAGAATCTCAGCATGTGATCTTATTTGGAGGAAGGGTCTTTGTCAGTGTAATTCAGTTAAGGACCTTGAAATTTTCTTGGCTTGGAGTGGGCCTTAAATCCAATGACAAATACTCTTATAAGAGAAAAAAAAAAGTAGAAATGGACATAGACATAGAAAGGAAGCCCATATGAAAAGGGTGACAGAGATTAGAATGATATGTCTGCAATTCAAGGAACACCAAGGATTGCTGGCTACCACTAGAAGCTAAAGAAAGGGAAGAAATAGATTGTTCCTTAGAGCCTCCAGAAGGAGTCTATTCTATGGTCACCTTCTAGCTTCCAAAACTGTGAGAGAACATATTTCTCTGTTTTAAACCACCTAGTGTTTTTGCCTAGTAATTTGTTATATAGTCCTAGGAAACTAATAACATCCCCCCTAATGGTCCTCCTTCCTCTCTACTTGTCCCCATAGCAATCAGAGTAATCCTTTTGGAACCCAAGTCAGATTATGCCACTGATTGAGTCAAAGCTCTATAGTGGTTCCCATCTTATTCAGAGTGAAAGTCACTGTCCTTTCAAGAACTTCAAAGCCCTTAGCATTGGGAAGTGATTCTCTGGTCCAGTTACCTTTCTAGCCACATTTCTTAACTAATCTTCTCAGGACTACCTTCCCCAACACTGAGCTTTAGCCACACTGAAATATTCAAGAAATTTTTTCCCCATGTTCCTAGAATGTTCTCCCCAGATATTCCTCTTGGCTCATTTTCTTTCTATCAAGTCTCAAATAGCACAGTGTCAGAAGAGGCCTTCTCAGAACATCCTATCTAAAAAAGTATCCCTCTTCTTCACCTTAGTCTGTATCTAATATTATTTATACATATAGATAAGTATGAATATAGACATGGGTATAGCTTATTTATTTGTATACAATGTGACTTACCCAATAGAATGAAATCTTGAAGAAAGGGATTTTGTTTTGCTTGCTGCTGCATCCCTATTGCTTATTTCTGAAATGTTGTGTCCTTGTATTTTTGCCTGTCTTTTGACACATCACAATTATATTGCATTAAGGATGTTTCTTCATATGTCTTATCTCTTCAAGTGGATTGCAAGCTTCTTAAAGTTTGGAACCCTGTTTCAGTCATACCTGCCTCAATGTCTCTCACTGCCCAGCCTAAGACAATACTTTATAGTCAATACTCAAAAGATACTAATTGTTTAGGTCATGTTTTTTAAAAAGAGATATTTCCCCCGATCTAGTGTTTTTAAGTATAAAAAGAGTATAAACTAAAATTTGAATTTCTTGTCTTCTTTACAGTTTCAAAAATGAGCTCTCCTAAAGAATTTTGAACTTTAATGAGTTCATTTGGGAAGAAAGCAATCCTATAAGAGGTTATAATCCAAATTATTCTATTAGTGAGAAGTAATCTTATTCTCTTTGATATTTATTAAATGTTGACAACACATCTAGTACTTGGTATATTAAATTTTGCTTCCTTAAAAATGCAAGGTATAATGTAGATGAAAATTGCAAGGATTCTAAAAGCTCATTAATTTGAACTCTCCTCGTTTTAAGATTTTTTTTTCTGCCAATGAAAAGGTATGGCATCGGTTAAAGTATCTCATGTAAGTATAAAAAGAAAATATTTTTTAGCATTTTAAATAACATCTCTGGGAAGTCTCTTAAACCAATTAAGTACTTTTTTAAGAGATCTATTTCTTAGTCCCATACCTATAACTTCTTTGGATCAATTTTCCAAAAATGAACTGATGCTAATTAAAAAAGCATTCCTATTTATTCATTAATCTAAGACCCTCAGCATCTTTCAAAAGCAGAACTCTTGCCTCTTATAATAAAGGTGTCACCAGGGCAAAGACTTAATCAGGGGCATGGGCTCTCAGAATGATTTGTCCAAGGAAAGATTTGCAATGGGCAGAGTCTATAAATTAGTAATGAAACTTCAAACTTTAAATAAACTTTATTTCAATAACCTGGCATAGGTCCATATCAGTTTTGAAGATAAGAAGAATAAGACAGAATTTACCTATTTTTTTAGCTTGAAATGACTACAATTTGATTTAATTTTTATTTAAGAGAAAACAACCTATAAAACAATGTTCTTGACTTTTGTTTCTGTGTTTAAATGCATGGAGAAATAATGTATTGAAAGAACACTGAACTAGAAATTAGGAGACTTGGTTCCAGACTCCTCTCTATCCCATATGCCTTTGGACAAATAATTTCCTCTGGGATTCAGTTTCCTCATTTGTAAAATTATGGGTTTGGACTTTTTGAGGTCTCCAACAGTTCTAATATTCTGTGATTTCATGTAGTTACCCAGGGTATTGTCTTGGAAATCTGAGTTTCTATCATATTTTGAGTCCTTTGAAGATTAGTCTTTTAGGTTTGTGTTTCCACTATTTCCTTCAAAATTCAGATTTAGATTAATCTCTGTATCTATCACAGAAAAATTTCAAGATGGCATACTAATCCAAATATTTGTAATATGCAGGTAAGCCTTAATTCAATGTAAATAATAAGATACCCAATACAGCATTTGAAAATTTGATTTTAAGCCAGAAAAAGTGACCTTTGAGCATCTAATCTGCAACTTTAAGAAGTTTTATTTCAAATATCTATAAGTTTGTTATTAAACAGATAAATAAATAAAAAGGGAGTGAGGAGAGAGAGAGAGAATGTTGAACTTTAAGCTCTGTACTTACAGAAAGCAGCAACGTTGACAAATTTTTCTGTGTTGTGAGAAACAGCCAGCCACAAAGATCCACCTTGTTCTTAGAAATTTCCCTCCCTCCTTCTTCATTACTCACACTAAGTCTTGCCATGGACTTTCTTGTTTACCTACCCCTATAAAACTCTAGGCTCCCTTCTTATCTTTTGAGACACTTCTCATTAATGAATGTTCTTTCTATTATAAGAGGCTGAATAAAATTATCTCCTTCATTACCTACTATCTTTTGTCTTTGGCTATGGATAGTAGGAAGTGTTGGGCACTATGATGGAATGGGACACATGGTGCTATTCTAACTCAGGTGGTCAAAGAAGGTCCTGTGAGGAGGTGACCTGTAAACTAAGACCTAAATAACAGGATAAAGCTAGCCATGGACAAAGCAAGGGGAAGAACCCTCTAGGTAGGGTGTGGAAGCAGCTAATGCAAACATCCTAATAAGGGAACAAGATTGATGCTTTCCAAATGTGTGGAGCTGGAGAGTGGAGTAGAGTTACAGTCTAGTGGTACTAGAGGAGACTGAGAAAGAAGTGGACAGAGGGATGATCATGAGGGTTTGTAGCAAATGGTAAGAATGTTAGATTTTATTCAAAATACAGTGGAAAGCATTTAGATATTTAAACAGAAGAATAACATGATCTGATTTACCTTTTAAAAATATAATTTTGACTGTTACATGAAAATGAATTTTATATAACAAGAGTAAAAGTGGGAACTTTGTAAGCCGTTGCAATTATCCAGTCAAGAGCTGATAGTATTTTTTGGTAGTGGTGGCTAGGGGGAAAAGTAAATGAACACATTTATGATACATTTAGAGATAAAGTTAATAGACCTTGCTACAGGATTGGATGTGTGGTGGGGCATAAAGAACAAAGTGAAATTAAGAATGACTCTAGATTTTTGTTTTTGGCTTGGGCAGCTGGTTAGACACTGGTACTAGTGGGGTCCAAGAGTCTCCTGGGAGGAAGCTGATTAAAATTTATACTCAAATTTAGATGTTGGAGGAGTCTTCTGGGGTAGGTATTAGACTTGCTGCTAATAAAGGCTCATGAGAACACAAGATAGTTGAAAAAAAATATAAGAAACGTGGCTGGTTATACTCTAAATTGGCCAAGCAAGTCATGTAGGTGAAATGCACGTATTGAAAATAAAATTATCAGGTACTTACTATGTGCTAATGTTTTCAGGAGTCTGTTTTTGATCATTTACTTTTCTAATTCTATTTATTTATTTGTTTATTTACTTATTTTTATTTTATTTAAATTCAATTAGCCAATATATAGCACATCATTTGTTTCAGATCTAGTGTTCAATAATTTATCAGTTGCATATAATACCCAGTGCTCATCACATCACGTGCCTTCCTTAATGCTCCTCACCCAGTTACCCTATACCCATACTCACCTCCCCTCCAGGAACCCTCAGTGTGTTTCCTATAGTTAAGAGTCTTTCATAGTTTTTCTCCCTCTCTAATGACTTCCCATTCAGTTTTCCCTCCCTTACCCTATGATCCTCTGTGCAGTTTCTTATATTCTGCATATGAATGAAACCATATAATAATTGTCTTTCTTTGATTGATTTATTTCACTCAGCATAATAACCTCCAGTTCCATCCATGTTAATGGAAATGGTAAATATTCATCTTTTCTGATAGCTGAGTGATATTCCATTCTCCTACAAATAGGGAATACGTCTTCTCGTCATGTGAAACATTAACATATCAGTACTTTCAGATTTCAGCCAAAACAATGCTCATGCTTCTAGGCACCTAATAAATAAGAAAAAATGAAAATAAATGAAACATTTATTCAAGAGATTAGAAAAATAGTAACAAAGTAAGCCTAAGGGACATAGAAGCAAGGAAAACATAGAAATAAAAACAAAAAACAAGTAGGATAACAGAAAAAATTTAACAGAACTAATAAATTAATTCAAAAGTTAGGTCTTTATAAAGATTAAATGAAATTAAATGAGTATATGATTGGCTAACTTAATCATATAAAAAAGGAAAACCCATAAATTCTGAAGATAAGAAAGGATGTTAGGGAGATAGCCATTGATGATCTAAAGGAAAATTAAGTTATCATAAATAATTACAAGAGATTACTCCATATAAATAAATTTGAGAACCTTATTGAAAAACAATTTTATTCAAAAAAAATTATATAAACACTAGAAAGGAAGAGAAAATTGTGATTACACAAAGATGATAAGATTATGTATCTAAAAACTCAAATATAACCAATTGAAATTTTATTATACTTGATACAAAATTCAATATGGTGGCTGGGGGGTGAAATTAATATGCAAAATGTATATAGCTTTCATATATACAAAGTTGGGATAGAAAAGGAAAGAAACCACTATTTACCAGCAACCAAAAAGATTGAATATGTAGGAGTAGTTTAAAAAGGAATAAGAATAGATTGCAAAATTGTTATTTTGAACACAAAAAAAGATAAACAAATGAAATGACATACCATGACCTTGATTAGAATTGTTGATTTAATTGTTGAATTAAGAATTATAAAAATATATTTTAACCTTACATTATCAATAGATTTAAATTTGAAACTGATAAATATACCAATATAACTTTTTATTTTTATTTTTATTTTTTTAAATTTATTTTTTAATTGGTGTTCAATTTGCAATATAACTTTTTAATAACAAACAATTATTCACATTTCTAAAAATCACATGGAAAATAAAGAGGTAAGAATAAGACGACATATTCTGAACAATAATAAAAACAATGTCTAAGGACAAACTGTGCCAGATATTAAGATATATTAGAAAACTGCAAGTCATTAAAATAGTGTTGTCTGGTGCATGAAAAGAAAGATCAATCAGGGAAAAATAGTCTCAATACACAGAATTTTAGTGCATATGTGTATATATTTAATATGTATATATACACATATTATAAATTAACATTTTACATCATCGAAAAAGAATTGGATTCTTTAACCAAAGGTATTGGAACAACTGAGTAGCCTTCTAGGAGAATAAATGGATCACTACTTCTCATATGTCACATCAAAATAAATTTCATATGGTTTAAAAATATAAACATAGGAGGGATCTCTGGGTGGCGCAGCGGTTTGGCGCCTGCCTTTGGCCCAGGGTGCGATCCTGGAGACCAGGAATCGAATCCCACGTCGGACTCCCGGTGCATGGAGCCTGCTTCTCCCTCAGCCTGTGTCTCTGCCTCTCTCTCTCTCTGTGTGACTATCATAAATAAATAAAATGAAATAAAAAAAAAAACCATAGGAGAAAAGCAAACACAAATCACAGAGTTAATTTCATTTGCACCACAAGTCAATACTGAAAAGTCTAGTAAATTATCATAAAAGTGGGCAAAGATATGACCAGACAGCCACGTGTTAAGAAATATGGTTTTAAAATTTATGAAAAATATTCAGACTGAGTTCATAATAATAGAAATGCAAAGTAAAATTACAAGGAAGTGATTTAAAAAAAGAAGAAAACATTTCATAAAAAATGGTACCAATGAGAGGGCAGGGGGACCGACTCTTACACTGCAGGCGGGAGGGTATACTGTTAATAACTGCCTTCAAGGGAAATGGAGCAATCCACTGTATCTTTCAGAATTAAAAATTGATATATGCTTTAACCCAGCAATACTTTTAAGTTTTTATCTTACATATAAATTCTTACAGGTTTTAAGTGGTAAATATACACAGATACTAATTACATTGTTGTTTGAAATAACAAAATATTGAAAATGAATTTAATATAGGGAAAAGTCAAATAAATTATGCTGTATCATTATATTGCTAAATGTTGTCATTTCAAAGATGTAGCTTCACATGTACTGATTTGGGAAGACTAAAAATATACTAAGTGAAATAACTGTGGAACAATGTGTTTGTTGCAACTTGTGTGGAGGGAGTATACAGAATCATATAAGTTATGTAATGCATTGACCATTTCTACTAGGACCCTCAGAAACTAGTAACAGTAACTGCTCCTGGGTCAAGGAGCTGAGTTGTTGAGGGACAGAGGTAGGAGAGAGACTGCCTTTGCACTCTATCCCCTCATGCACCTTTTAAATTTTTGCACATGTGCATAAATTATTAAAAATAAATGAAATAATTTAACATTATCTAATTTGAATATCTGTCTCTGAAAAAATACACTGATTTTAAATCAAATACCCAAATGAGATGTTCACACTGAAAATTATTTGAGTGGGAAATGGAACATGGAGGAAATATTTATAGATTTGGCACTATTTTATCTGAGGAAGGAAAAGTCTGAAATAGTTGTTTTCAATTTTGTGGACAGTAGTCGTGGAGAAAATAATGATAACCAGCTGTGTTTTATTTCTGCTGAGCCTGCAGCAAGGAGGAAATAGGGTAGAAGGGATGGAATTATAAAAAATAACCCAGCTCCTAAGCTCCTAAACCAGGTCAGTAGATCATGCTCCTCTGGTGGAGTTGCTTAATGGTCTCTTTGTTAACCTCTCTGGGTATCATCTTCAATAAATACACAACAATTGATTCCCTGACACAAGAGAGCTGGATGCGGTTACTGCAGGGCACTGGAACATATGATGGAGTCTTACTTACTGTGGAGCAACAGGATTGTCAGGCCTGCTCTCCTGACTGGGAAAGACTCACCCTTCTGATCCAGTCATGATGACCTCCAGAGGGAAAGCACAGTCAACGCAGAGCATCACAGAGTAGGATTGGGAAGCCTCTCTGGATGCTCTTCCAGTGGACTAGAGAGGATATCCTATAGGAATGTCTGAGAGATGGAGCCAGAAGTCCTAGATGGGTGGAGAAGCTAAGGGAACACTGTCAAAAGGAGGGGAAGTAATGAAGGAAAAGCTGGAAGAACCATCAAAGAATTAACATGAAGGCAAAGTAAATTAATTTCTTGATATTTAGGATTATTTCAGTTTTTCCTAAGAAAATATTGAAAAGAAGATCTTTCATTTACTTTTGCATTCTTTAAAGGGTTACTTATTCTGCTTCTTGGCTTGCTTTTCTCTAAGTTTCTAGGCACATAGACCACCTGGGTGTTTTATCCTTTGCTTAGAATTAAAAAAAAAAAGAGGTCCAGTGGGTCAGGGACTTCTGCAGCCTCTTTGGGGATGATGAAGACTTCTGTCAGTGGAATAGGCTAGGATTGTATGATGTGATTTAAGAGGTGAAATCACCTTAGGGGAAAGTAAACAGTTGCAGGGGACATAGTTATTCCTCAACTTAATAAATTATACTCTAGCAACAAAAATGTCCAGATATGCTTTTAAATATAAATATTTTTACAATAAAGAATTTAATGGTAAGAAAAATTAAGGCCAAATCTCAACGTGAAAGCAGGGGAGTATAAGTAAACAGAAAGGCACAACGTGAAGTCTCACATGATTAATAAAAGTTAGCCAAAATTTAGTTCTATTTCTTACAGAAAAACAAGACAGCTAAAATGCAAATACTCCTTGGAGAGATTATTTACGTATTTGGATTGTGTAAGTGGCCAAGAGTAGATTTTGTTTTTCTGGGAATTGGGTTTGATTTGAAGGGAGAAAAAACAAAGACAATCACGTCTGTCTCTAACATTCTGTCCCTCTTGTTTCCTGCCTCTCAGAAACTACTCTGCCTTGTAGACTCCAACTTCTTCAGCCTGAACCCCATCTAGGATGTATGTTAGCAGGAGGACTGGCTCAAGACAACGCAGAGCAGTTTTGGTTTGGGATTTTATTGAACTTTGTGCTTCTTCACTCAAACTCTTTTCTTCCTTTGTTATGTAGGGTTTTTTATTCTCCATTTTTCTCAAATCACAGTTCTAAGAGTGATTCTTTGGTCAGCTGGTGTAGAATCATGTCCCAGCAGAATGAGACATTTGCATGGTATACCTTTCCTGCCCCAATAATGCTTTTCAGCATGTGAATAAATTGAATGTTATAAGGTGCTTTGAAAGGAGAAATAAGGGGAATAAAAAATGTTTAAAGTCAGGAAACATGGATTCCAGTCTTGGCCTATTTACTAGCCATGAAACTTTAGTCAAAGCATTTCATTTGTCTGTGACTTATTTCTAAAGCTGGCAACAACACACTAATCACCTAAAGATAGAATTGAATCTCTATAGGACCATTTTTTTAAGCTTTATTTATTTACTTATTTTGAGAGAGAATGAGAGAGTAAGCTAGTGGGGGGAAGGGGCAAGTGAAAGAATCTCAAGTAGACTCCCAGCTCAGCAGGGATCCCTATCTGGGGTTCGATCCCATGATCCATGAGATAACAACCTGATCTGAAAGTAAGAATTAGGATGAGCCACTCAGGACCATTTAGGTTCTAATTCTGTAAGAGATTCAGTGAAAGAATAGAGTAGAACCAAATATTATTGAGCAAACAGAAAGGGGAATGACAACATGTATAAAATGTGCTTGGGTTGTTTTTAAAGCAAGCTGGCCAGTTTCCCAAGACCAAGTTAGGACCAAGTAGATATTTCAAATTCCTATTTGTGGGAGTCCTGCTTTCATCATGAAAATATTGCAATGTACCCTTAATACACATTAATATGATTTTTAAAACTTTTAAGTATGTTTGTATTTTTACATTTGATTTTTTTTTTTTGTAATTTACTTTATGAATGACTAATGTTTTGGCATTCATGGTACATTCTCAGGAATTCTTGTAAAGTTAAAAAAATCTAACTTGAAATGTAATGAAATTTTTTATAAGTATTAAATTCAGTGTTTAATGAAGTTAACATGTATTTGTGGGCATTTAATTAAACAGTTTGGATTTTGTCCTTTGTCAGCATATATTGAAGTCAGTAATATGTTCTTTAGGTCTCAAATCTTAACAAGTTTCAAGTCCCTAAGCATGATAGCTCTAGTGTCTTTAGAGCAGAGCAGTCCTCCAGCTACCTGGTCTCATGACAGTAATGGGTCAAGGTTGAGGCAAATGCTATCTACCTCAGGGAAGTACTGCCCCGACCTGTGGATTTAGGGGATTTTACACACCATCAGAGGCACAAATCTTCTTTTCATTAGCAGACTTTCATGCCGTGGTCTTAGAGCCTGGCAAGGAAAGGGATGCAGAATCCAATCAGCTTGTCATTTAATTTCTGTGAAACTTTTAGTCCAGACAAAAAGGAAATAAATTAACTAACAAACAAAAGTAAGACCCAACCAAGCCATGAGGGAAGTTGTTGTAATTTTCAGACTGGGTGCTGATTGATTGAAATCGATGTGAAGATTTAGGAAATAGTATAAATAGTACAGTGGAATAAGTAGGATGATAGAATTGAAAGAGATGGGCTTTATGATGTTTAAGTCATAAGAAGCGCCTCAGCAGGTCATTGAATGGCTCAATCACTTTGTAGGTGTTCCAGTTATCTATTGTATAACAAACTATCCTAAAACAGTGGCTAAAAAATCTTGTTATTTTTATATTTCAAAAATTTATATATAGGTTAGGAATTCAGATGTATTCCCCAGGGATGGTTTAATTCAGAAGCACAATATTTGTGACTCCAGATGGGGTGATGTAAATTGTTGTGGGCCGTAAGGGGTCAAGCTGGCCAGGCATATATGGCATCTGAAAAATGCTTTCTACGTCCTAGTACAGTGCAGATTTATTTTTGTTGCTTATACCCACAGGCCCAACCTAACTAGCCAGTGGTCTTTTTCACATAATAGCCTAATGAGTGTTGTTTCACTATCAGTTGCTGTTAAACTTTTTAGTCCTTGATAGAAGTAGCTTTTGGATACTAGCCTTTTATTTGATATGTCATTTGCAAATACCTTCTCCCATTTGGTAGGTTGCCTTTTAGCTTTGTTGATTGTTTTCTTTGATGTGCAAAAAGCTTTTTATCCTGATGAAGTCCCAATAGTTCATTTTTGCTTTTGTTTCCCTTGTCTCTGGAGACGCATCTAGCTAGCATCTCTTCAAAGAGGTTGCTGCCTATATTTTTCTCTAGGATTTTGATGGATTCCTGTCTCACATTTAGGTCTTTCACCCATTTTGAATTTATTTTTGTGTATGGTGTAAGAAAGTGGTCCAGTTTCATTCTTCTGTATATTGCTGTCCAGTTTTCAACATCATTCACCATCAAGGACGTACAGTTCAAAACCTCAATGACATACCACCTCATACCTGTCAGAATGGCTAAAATTAACAAGTCAGGAAACAACAGATGTTGGCAAGGATGCTGATAAAGGGGAACCCTTTACACTGTGGGTGTAAACTGGTATAGCCACTCTGGAAAACAGTATGGTGTTCCTCAAAAGGTTAAAAGTAGAGCTACCATATGATTCAGCAACTGCACTATGAGGTATTTACCCAAAGGACGCAAAAAGAGTGATTCAAAGGGGCACATGCCCCCCAATATTTATAGCAGTAATGTCCACAATAGCCAAAATATGGAAAGAGCTCAGATGTCCATTGACAGATGAATGAATAAAGACTAGAATATATATATGTGTGTGTGTGTGTGTATGTATATATATATGAATATTTCATTATATATATACTATATACATATTTATGTATATACTATGTATGTATAAAATGTGTAAATATATATGTGTACATATATAAAAAATGAAATATTACTCAGCCATCAAAAGAATGAAATCTTGCCATTTGCAATGACGTGGATGTTATTATTAGCAAAATAAGTCAGTCAGAGAAAGACAAATATCATATGATTTCACTCATGTAGAATTTAAGAAACTAAACAGATGAATATAGGGGAAAGGAAGGAAAAACAAAATAGGATGAAAAGAGAGGGAGGCAAACTATAAGATACTTTTAACTATAAGAAACAAACTAAGGACTGCTAGAGGGGAAGTGGATGGGAGGATGGGGTAGTTGAGTGAAGGACATTAATCAGGGCACTCAATGTAATTAGCACTGGGTATTACACGCAACTGATGAATCACTAAACTTTACGTCTGAAACTAATAATACACCGTATGTTAACTAACTTGAATTTAAATTAAAAGAAAAGAAGTAGCTGCCCTTTTTAATCTTCCTGAGTTCTTAAAGTTTTCTCTTTATAATTTGAAAGTCTAATCAAGAATAGATATAGGGATGTCTTTTAGTGATTTTTGTTTGAAATGTGACACTTTCAGTCTGCATATTCATTCAGATATGCATGCAATCAGATATTTCTAATTTAGGAAAGGTTTATGCAGGTAAGTCTTTCATCCTTGCTTTTGTTCCTCGAGTCTTGATTTTTCTCTAAAGATCATGCATATTTCTGAGGTAGGATCTTGCTTCTTGTCTATGTCTCCTTCAGAGTTTCATCCTGGTAACCTTTCTTTACATTATAGAGAGATTTCTCAATTTTCTCATCTAAATAAATCACTCCATTTGTGGTAGTGTCATTTTACTCTTTATTACCTTCAAAGAGTATTAAATTATTCTGTGTCTGCTTTGGACTAAAACAGAATATTTTTATGTGGGACTTCTTAGCTTTCTGATAATTTGAACAGATGGAATATATTCAAACCTACTGTTTTCAGATTGCACTGCTTCTAGGGCTTTTTGTCTTGTTCATTGCTTATACTGATTTAACTGTGGGGACTGCAGATGGTCCTTATCTTTCATAAGATAAAAGTTTTCATAACATGTTTTTGTACATTATTTCCTAATTCTTCCAAGTACTCAAATTTTTCGATTATGTAATGGTTGGTATGCACACACACACACACACACACACACACACACACCATACCAGTCAGGATACATGAGTGTATGTTACAATAACAGAGGACTACAACAGGGTTGGGATTCATAATTCTATTACAGAGTAAGGTTGATTTGTGTGACCACTAAATCAAACTGTATGTATGATATGTGTTACCTATATATAAAACATAAATAAACAATACTGGGGCACCTACATGGCTCAGTCAGATAAACGCTTGCCTTTGGCTCAGGTCTTGATCTCGGGGTCCCGGAATCTAGTCCCACATCAGGCACCCTGCTCAGTGGGGAGTCTCCTTCTCCCTCTCTCTCTGGCCCACCTCCCTGCTTGTACTCTCTTTCTCTCTCAAATAAATAAATACATAAATAAAAATTAAAAAACCATCAGTGTACATTATGAAATATATTTAGAAAAAAAATGTATGAGCCAAAATGTACTACCCAAAATAAGATCTACAATTACTGGTAACATTGGATTTACCTGTGTGTTTCTTCCTAATCCCATCCCCTTCTCTGTTTCCTGGACATAACTGTATAAAATTTTGTATTTATCATTTTTTTTGCTTTAAAAAATGGCTAATATCACATATAAATATCTCTTCAATTATTTAGTTTTGACTTTTATCCATCATATTTATATGATGGATATACACTAAAATACAAATTGTTGAACTTTGCTCACTGTTCCTGCTTTCCAGCTAAGTTATATTTTAGCACTATCATCATTTTTGTATGTATAAGAGTTTGTGAAATTATTTGAATATTTTAGTTCATCCTTAAATTCATAAATTGAGTAGGAAATGGGAAAAATAAGTGTTGATGGTAATAATGATAATAAGTAAATGACTTAAAAACTGAATATAAGAATCGAAGCATTTTTTTTCTCTTGTAGTGGTCCCTCACTTTCTGTTGTGGTCCCTATCATCAAGAATATTTGGGCAGCCCAGGTGGCTCAGTGATTTATTGCTACCTTCAGCCTAGGGCATGATCCTAGACCTGGGATCGAGTCCCGTGTCGAGCTCCCTGCATGGAGCCTGCTTCTCCCTCTGCCTGTGTCTCTGCCTCTCTCTCTCTCTGTGTCTCTCATGAATGAATAAATAAAATCTTTAAAGGAAGAAAGAATATTTAAGAATATAAAGTTTATTTGGCAAATTGATTTCTTTTTGATTGCAAACTATATTCATTAGTCAAGAGTTTAAGCTACAACTTCTCTGAGAGCAAAAACTCTTTACTTTATTTGCCAAATGATTTTGAGGTTTGAGTTTTATTTTATTATTTTTTAAAGATTTTATTTATTTTTGAGAGACCCAGAGAGAGAGAGAGAGAGGCAGAGACACAGGCAGAGGGAGAAGCAGGCTCCACGCAGGGAGCCCGATTTGGGACTCGATCCCGGGTCTCCAGGATCAGGCCTTGGGGGTGCTAAACCGCTAAGCCACCTGGGCTGCCCAGGTTTGGGTATTTTAATAGGTAAATAATCCTTCAGGACATTTTTGTATGTAACCTAGCAAATGATGTCATGTAATAAGAGCTTTGGAGATCTGGATCTTCTTATTAAGTGGGTGTGTGATATTGGGCCAGTAACTGACCCTGTGTTTTGGTCTTTACTCTAAAATGAGGATATAAATAGCTATCATTCCCACCCCATGGTGTTATTATTAATGTGTATGAAAGTTCTTTGAAAAGTAAAGCTCTGGAAAGCTTTGAAAAGTAAAGGTATAAAAATAAGAACTCAAATAATTATTCAGGAGATATTTACTAGGTACCTACCATGTACCAACTTGCTCTGAGTACTGGGGAGGAAACAGTGAATAAAACTGGAAAATGTCCTTATTGGTAGGGAGTTCAAATTTTAGTTAAAGCAAACATGATAATCAAATAAACAAATAGGCATTTTTTTTCAGGTGGTGAGATATACTATAAAAGGAAATTTAAGCAGGGGAGATGATAGGAAAATACTATGAGTCAGAGGTGGAGGCATTTTATATAGGATGATCAAGGAAGGCCTCTGTAATAATGGAACACTGAACAGAGAATTGAATGGAAAAAGAGAAAGAATATATGCTGGAAAAATCACTCATGCTAGTGGGATACCAAAAGACAAGGCTAATAATACAAACCAAGAGCATTGATGTTTCTAAACAAGGGTAGGCTTCTAATTTCCTTCATTCTCAGACTATTCTCTGAAGCATCAGGCAGTTGTTGATTAGGATAAATTTGGTAAGAAGTCGGGATCCCTGGGTGGCGCAGCGGTTTAGCGCCTGCCTTTGGCCCAGGGCGTGATCCTGGAGACCCAGGATCGAGTCCCACGTCAGGCTCCCGGTGCATGGAGCCTGCTTCTCCCTCTGCCTGTGTCTCTGCCTCTCTCTCTCTCACTGTGTGCCTATCATAAATAAATAAAAATTAAAAAAAAAAAAATTTGGTAAGAAGTTGAAAGCTCTTTCTTGTTTGAAAAGCACCACATAAATACAATTCAATTAGGTTTAAATAAACTGGAGCCTTCATGATAGTATCTGATATTTGTTGAAAATATGTTTGCAACGAATACATCCTGTGACGGTCACAAAAGTCTGGAGTCAAATGTTGTTATCTCTGTTTTTCAAATGAAGAAACCAAAAACAGAAAAGTGCTTTGTGAATTTCTGTAACTGATTCTTGCTGGATCTAGGATGGCCTCTGCATTAACCCCTGCCCCTGCTGTCATTTCCCTGGCATGTATGGGAACATTTCTAGAGCCTCCACTGACTTGGGGTTTAACCTTTATGAGACCCAGCAGGGGACCTGGAAGCCTCATCATGTCAGCCCACCAGGGTGTAGAAATTGAACATGTGACTAGAGAGCTTGTGACTGACCGGGAAAATGCCCTAAACTCAAGATCTTGTAACTAAACCAATAGATTTTGGTCCTAGTCTACTAATTTACCATAGTGGAAAGCTCTCCTGAAGCCATTGTTTAAGAACCAGAGTGTCCAAGTAGCTGAATAGAAAACTGAGGTGTGAGTTGGCTTTTAGCAGAGCTTCTGCCAACCACCATCAGCCTTCTGGGGCCTCATTTTACCCTTTCTATCCTGAATGTCACTCAGCAGCAGCTCTGTAAAGGCCAGTGATATTTTTAGTTCTGTTCCTTCCCGTGAATACAGAGATCATTCTTTTTTTTTTTTTTTTTTCCTAGCGAAATGGAAACAATTTCTCTCAGTGCCATTACTCATCCTTCCTACTACTGGAACTCAGACAACTTCAGGCAAGGGAGAGATGCAGACCAAAGAAGGAAGTGTGCTGCCACCCAAATGAGTGGGAGACTCAGAGCTGCTGCTGGGTGAGGCTCCTTGTTTAAACAGATTGGCTTCTCACAAAAATGGGATCTTGAGATTATTGTCTACTTTATACTTTCTGTGGAAAACTGGAGTCGGGGATTCTCCAATATCTTTCAACAGAAGTAGACAAGAAAACAGAACAACAACAATAAAGATCAACTCTTTCTTCCCTTCCTGTCTTCCTCTCTTTTCCATCTTTCTTTGTCTTTCTTTTCCCTCCAGGTATGGGAATGTTCCTGTCCTAGGAAATGGTGTGGTGAGTGGAAGGAAGTGTGATGTAGAGGGATTACCTGGTGTCTGAAGAATTAGAATAGTAAGGGGGGG
Organism: Canis aureus; assembly: GCF_053574225.1. NCBI lineage: Eukaryota > Metazoa > Chordata > Mammalia > Carnivora > Canidae > Canis > Canis aureus. The sequence continues at coordinate 38,076,629 of NC_135634.1, read as the reverse complement.
AGGGACACATAAAATGATGAGCAGAGGAGTGGCCAAAGTGCTTGTACAATGCTCACATACACATACATACACATCAGTGTGGAAATAGTTGTATGTGTAGGTATAGCTATAGAGTTTAGATGTATATAAATTATAAATATGTTGTATGCATGTATATGTATATACATGAATATATTTCCTACTTTTTTTCTTCTTGCTGATATGGCCAATAAGCAATGACATACTAATAGCAGTAAGCAAAGCACACACCACTCAGATCTTGGTTTCTAAATACCAACCTCCACTAAAAGGAACCAGGAATCCTTAAAATATGGCTGATTCTAAGGCTATAGTAAGAAAATTCCAAGATGAGTCTGAAACATCTTCTTATATCAGAAAGCAAGGAAATGCTCAAAGAATGATGGAGACATGCCAGAAGGACAAAGACACAGAACTCTTACTAGCAAAATCTCAGACAATTTGAGTATCAAGATAATGACTGAGTGTCATATTACAAACCAATGAATAAAACAGAAATCATGAGTCTGTACTTAAATAAATGGAGGAGACATAAAGGCTTTTTCTTAGATTAGATTGTCATTTAATAAATGTACAAACAATGATGGTATAGGAAAAGAAAACTTTCCCTTTCTTCCCTTCTTGGTTCCTTGGTCTAATCATTAAACTGACACAAGACAGATTAAGAAGAGAAAAAACAAATTTTAATTTCCTGTGTACAGAGCTCATAAAAATATAAAACTCAAAGAAGTGACCAAAGTAAACAGCTTTTATACTTTGTAGACAAAGAACAAATACATTTGTGGGGAATTGACAAAACAAGGAGGTTTGAGTCAGGGTAAATTGGTGAAGACATAATAAGATTTGTGTCAGTCCTAAATCTCTGGTGATAAGGATGTCTCTCTACTTTCTGGTACAGGGAAGGTACCTTTCACGTGGGAGATTTATTTCTCGCTTTCAGGGGGACAACATAGGGGCAGAATTTTCTTGCACCAGCTCCTTCTTAAGTAACTTTAATTCAAAAAGATCAAATGCTACAGAGGCATATTTTAGGGTGGCCTTCACTAAATCCATCAGATCGAAAGTTGAGCTGATGGCTATGGAGAGCAGAATCAGTTTAGTGACTGGTAAAAGATCTGCAAAGGAAGAGAAGAGCATTGATTAGAAGAAGAATGAACAAACAAAAAAAATTGAAGCACATTTCCCCACAACTCATTATAAACTAGCTCCCAATATTGGGAATAGATTAGTCCAGTAAAATGGTTGTGCTGCATTTACCTAATGGAAAGTGTTAATCTACTCTTTTAACAAATATAAGTTAGACACTACTTTTCCTGTTTGATTTATATGCAAACATTATTTTTCACTACCCCTTGTTGGGTAGTCAGTGTATCTAGAGCATGATTTTGGAGGACAACAGAGGTTTAGTTGTTACCCTCTGACTGGAATAGCTCAAAAGTCCACAGAGTGGTGTTGGACTCTTGTTCTATCACCATAGAAAGATTTAAGAATGCCTTTCCCTAAGTTTCAATTCTTAAGAATTCATAAGTCTCAAAGCTTGGGAATAAGGTCCTCGATATTGAAAAGTAGTAGGAATACACAAACAGATTTTCCATAATTTCTCATCTAATATGATTACATGGCATGGCTTTATGAAAAAAAAAGGAGTCTAAGTTTGTAATTTGACTGACATTTAAAGTGGAATATCTGGTTACAGAGGAGCCGGGTGTTGGAGTCCACATCATCTTGATCATTTAGATGGAACACATTATATACCTTGTTGTCACATAAGATAAGAAGATCACTGTGATTTGAAGATAAAGTCAGAGCAGAATTAGTAATTTTCCAGGTCTGAGACATTCCATGACCTTTGCCACAAGAAATGTTAGCATTGATACATCTCTACTTACCATATACCTCTGTCAGTTTGTGGGAGCTGAACACATTGCAAAATGCCTGATATAGGGGACCTGCAGTCTGGTTTTGGCAGCTATAAAGTTTGGTTTTGTCACCTGGCCAAGTTAGTCCAGAATTTTGGTCTATCCACATATAATTTGGGCAGTCTAATCAGGGAAGCAGCTGTGATACCCCAAGTGAAACTCATACAAGGATGGCCTGTGAACCATCTAAGACATTTTATGATTTGGCAGATATCTGTATCATAGGAGGTAGTGCTACAGTCAATTTTAATATCCCTGACAGGTTTGGAAATGTCTATGAAATCAAACTACAGGATTTAATTGAAATATTGTGCTGGTATGTTACCCAGGAAAGGTCCAGGGGCATGTCTGTTTTCAATACAAAAGGAAATATTTTTGCCTATCGTTTTTGTCTGGTTAAAGGGCAGCCCTTGAGCTTCTACAGAGGTTTTCCCAGCTCAAATAACTCACCAGAAGAAAAAACAAAGTGATGCTTTTCTAGCTGTGGATACCATTCCTGGCCATTCATTCGTCTTTGATACTTAGTCCACCAGGTATTCACACTGGCAGGAAAATTTCAGGTTCTTCTGCATTATCCAAATGTTGGCATAATCAATGGTTGGATTCACCAGGGTTTGTCAAAATGACATAAAGGGGTGTTTGGTTTGTACTTGACTTGTTGAAAAAGTAAGGCTTTTTCAACTAAGAGCAAGACACAGATTGAGAGAATCATTATGTAAAACTCAGAGGGGGAGCAGGGCACATTGAAACAATATCCAGTCAATCTTCTAATAAATAATAAATATGGAAGGAAAAAAGTATTCATTAATAAACTGTGGTGTGTGTGTGTGTGTGTGTGTGTGTGTGTGGTAAGGAGTCTTATAAAGGATGGGAAATGGGTAAAAGCAAAGTTTCTTGATCTTGGGAAAAGTTGTCCACTTTGTAATGTCTTCTGCTTCAATAACCTGAGAACTGACTCTGGAAATCATTTGCAGGGACTGTCTTCCAGGTCTGAATCATTAATTCAGATTATCTAATTAATTGGCATGACTTCCATGAATTCAGGATTTTTCTTTTATTTTGATGGTGGTTAGCATACCTCATAAAGTTTTTCCCAGAGAGGTGATAAAGCATGTATTGTTCTAAGACCTTGATGTGTATCTGGTCTTCTGGTTGAAAGGGAGGGCAAAGGTTGTCAGTCAATGGAGGTCATGCCTTTTTTGACCTGTTGGCAATATACTTCAAGTATACTAGTTAGTTTTTTTTTTTTTAAATACACCAGAGCATTCTATATTTTTTTTTAAAGAAGATTTTATTTATTCATTCACGAAAGACACACACAGAGAGAGAGAGGTAGAGACAGGCAGAGGGAGAAGCAGGCTCCATGCTGGGAGCCCATCCCAGACTCGATCCCCAGTCTCCAGGGCCACGCCCTGGGCTGAAGGCGGTGCTAAACCACTGAGTCATCCAGGCTGCCCCCTGTTAGTCTTTATATACAGCTAGTCATAGCATCAAATTGCTCACTTAAGTTCCCACAATGTTCAGTTAACCTAGAAATGGAAAGTTTAGAGATTCCATGAGGCATTGAGCGTCCAAACACTATTCCAAAAGTAGTCAATTGATGGCTTCTAATTGGAATAATCTGGATCTTTATAAGGGTCAAGAGCAATGCTTCTGGCCATTTAGCCCCAAATTTCTTGACAGATCTTTACTAAAGCCCTTTTTATGTCTAAATTTTTAGGTTCTATTTTTCCTGATGATAGAGAATTGTACAGGATACAAAATTTTAGGGAGTACTCTGGAGTCTTTGTAAACGAGTGGTTTATTTCTGCTCTAAAATGAGTTCCCTGCTCTGACTCAATCCATAAAGAAATAACAAAATGCTGCCAATTAGTCTGTTACTAATCTCTTTACTACTACTGTCAGGATATTAATTTCTTTACTACTATTGCAGCATCAGAGATTTAAAATATCCCTGAGATACGTGAGTCCATGTTGACTGTCTCCCTCTAAATGTAAATGCAACTGTCATCAGGTCCATCCACTAAACATGTAGACAATAACCAGTAAGACTAGCCAAAGCTGGAGGCAAGTTTATACAATCCATCTGAAGTACAGCAAAGGGAACTGTGAGCCTAGGAGGATTTGCTGGGGTATACTGATTTCTTCTAGAAACTCGGTGTATTTACAATTGGCGCACCGGAAACTAATTTGTTCAGAAATTGTGTGCATGTCAGGGCAGAACCAATTGTCTTTCAGTTTGTTAGTTATCACCCATCTGGCATCTGGAAGGAGAATATAGAGGTTTAGCAAGAATAGCAAAATTAGAAATTCATTGGCAGCAGTAGCCAGCTGCCTCTAGAGATGTATGTAATTGCTTATTCCTTTTGAGGGGATGGACAAAATTGACTCAAAGCATTTTGAGGTGAGCTTTGGAATGCCCTGAGATATCTCATGTTCTAATTAGGTAACCATTATTTGTACCCATTGAAGTTTAAGGCAAGAGGCCTTATGGTTCCCTTTAGCTAGTGCCTTTAGGAGAATAAAGGAGTCGTACCCTGCTTAGTTTGTACAGGGTAAAAGGCTACCCAGTGAGCTTTAAGGACTTGAGAAATTATTAAAGGACTCACAAAATGCCTGAGATATGCAAATCCATGTTAACTGACTCCCTCTAAATATAAATGGGAAAAGAACTTGCAAGTCAGGATGTAGGGCCATTAAGGAGGGCATGTGATGTGATGAGCACTGAACAATATATGCAACTGGTGAATTATTGAAAACTACATCTGAAACTAATGATGTTGTTTAATTGAATTTAAATAAAAACAAAACAAAACCAAACAAACAAAAAATGCAACAGGATTCAAAAGAAAGTTGAACAGAGATAAATTACTGTAAACCAGGCTACATCAGCAAGAATTGAAGAATACTAGCTAGATTAGGGACTAGGAGTAGCAAGCAATTACAAGTTTATGGCTCTTAGTTCTTGCACAAACTAATTTCTGAGTCAATTTGCCTTCTTTCTTCACTGGCAAGATTAGCATACTAGAGGGTGAGAAAGTAAAGACAAATACACCTGCTGCAAAAGACAGTTTATTATATAAATTCAGTTCCTTATTATTCATCTCTTGAAAGAGGCTTTCAATTACTGATGGAAATGGTTTATTTATTTATTTTTCCAAGTAATGCATGCACACAGGCCCTGCACTTGGTAACAATCTAACTTCATTTGCATAGGTGGCCCAAAGACTAATTGGGACATTTAAAAAATTTTTGGAAAAAATTATGTTTTTTAAACTTTAATCCCAGTATAATTAACATACAGTGTAATATTATTTTCTGGTGCACAATATTAAACAATTCTATATTACTCAGTGCTATCATGATAAATGTACTCTTAATCCCTTTCGCATATTTCATCCATCCTCTACAGATCCTCCCCTCTGGTAACCATTAGTCTGTTCTCTATATTTAAGAGTTTGCAGCTCTGTCTCTCTCTCTTTTTTTTCTTTCTTTGTTTTGTTTCTTAAATTCCACATAATTAAATCATAAGTTATTTGTCTTCTCTGACTGACTTGTTTCACTTAGCATTATGCCCTCTAGATCCCTCCATGTTGTTGCTAATGACAAGATTTCACTCATTTTTATGGCAGAAAAATATTCCATTGAATATATACACCACATTTTAAGGGTCTCTTATGGTTTGTTTCCTTCTATTTTCTCCTTTCCCATATGTTCATCTGTTTCTTAAACTCTACATATGGGTGAAATGATACGATATTTATCTTTCTCCAACTGACTTATTTTACTTAGCATATTTTAATCTAGCACTGTCCACATCATTACAAGTGGTAAGATTTCATTGTTTTTTTTTAATTTTTTTTAAAATTTATTTTATTTTTTAAATTTCATTGTTTTTGATGGCTGAATAATATTCCATTATATCTGTATCTATATCTATATCTATAATCTATATATCATTTCTTTACCATTCATCTGTTGATGGACATCTATGCTCTCTCATATTTTGGATATTGTGGACAGTGTTGCTATAAGCATTGGGGTGCAGGTGACCCTTCGAATCACTATGTTGTATTGTTTGGATAAATACTAGTATAGCAATTGCTGAGTCATATTTTAAGTTTTTGAAGAATCTCCATATGTTTACCAGAGTGACTGTACCAGTTTGCATTTCCACCAGCAATGTAAAAAGGTTCCCCTTTCCCTTTATCTTCACCAACATCTGTTGTTTTCTGAGTTGTTAATTTTAGCCATTCTGACAGGTATGAGGTGGTATCTCATTGTGGTTTTGATTTGTATTTCCCTGATGGTGAGTCATGTTGAGCATTTTTTCATGTGTCTATTGGCCATTTGGATGTCTTCTTTGGAGAAATGACTTCTGCCCATTTCTTGACTGGACATTTTGAGTTTATTTTTGTGTATGGGGTAAAAAGGTGGTCCATCAATACCATTTTTTGAAGAGACTGTCTTTCTTTCTCCCATTGCATATTCTTGCCTCCTTGGTTAAAGATTCATTCATTGACCATTTAATTGTGGGTTTATTTCTGGGCTCTCTGTTCTATTGATCCATGTGTCTATTTTTATGTCAGTACATACTATTCTGATTACTACAGCTTTGTAGTGTAACTTGAAATCTGGGACTGTCATACCTCCAGTTTTGCTCTTTTCCGAGATTTTTTGGCTTTTTTGGGGTCTTTGTGGTTCTATACACATTTTAGGATTCTTCTACTTCTGTGGAAAATGCTGTTGGCATTTTGATAAGGCCTACATTAAATCTGTGTAGGTTGTTTTTTTTTTTTAACAATATTTGTTTTTCCAATACATGAGCATAGAATCTTTCCTTTTTTTTTTTCTTTTCTTTTTTTAGTGTCATCTTCAATTTCTTTCACCAAAGTTTAATCTTGAAAATAGTTTTCAGAATAGAGGTCTTTTAGATCTTTGGTTTAGTTTATTCCTAGGTATTTTATTATTTTTGGTGCAACTGTAAATGGGATAGTTATTTTAATTTCTCTTTCTACTTCTTCATTATCAGTGTATAGAAATGCAGTGGATTTCTGATATTTTGTATCATGCAACTTTACTAATTCATTTATTAGTTTTAGTAGTTTTTTGGTGGAGTCTTTCAGGGACTCTCTATATAGTATCATGTCAACCACAAATAGTGAAACATTTGCTTCTTCATTACTGATTTGGAAGAGTTTATTTATTTTTTAAAAATCTATTTATTATTTTAGAGAGAGTGTGTGTGTGCAGTGGGGAAGGGACAGAGAGAGTGTCAAGCAGACTCTGCACTGAGCATGGAGCCTGATGCCGGCTTAATCTCATGACCCTGAGATCACGACCTGAACTGAAACCAAGAGTTGAATGCATAACTATGACACTGAGACACTTCAGTGAAAGCCTTTTATTTCTTTTTGTTGTCTGATTGCTGTGGCTAAGACTCTACTTTGTTGAGTAAGAGTGGTGAGAGTGGGCATTCTTCTGTTGTTCCTGATTTTAGGGGGAAATCACTTGGTTCTTCCCCACTTATTATGATGTTTGCTGTGGGTTTTTCACATGGCCTTTACTATGTTGAAGTATGCTCCCTCTAAACCTACTTTGTTGAGGATTTTTACCACAAATGAATGTTGTACTTTGTCAAATGATTTTACTACATCCATTGAAATGATCATATGCTTTTTATCATTTCTCTTTTTGATGTGATATATCATAATGATTGATTTGTGAATATTTAACCACCCTTGCAACCCAGGAATAAATTCCACTTGATTATGGTGAATGATTTTTTTAATGTGTTGTTGGATTCAGTTTGTTAACATTTTTATGAGGATGTTTCCATCTGTATCCTTTAGAGATATTGGCTTATAGCTTTCTTTTTTGTAGTGACTTGATCTGGTTTTCATATCATGATAATGTCAGCCTCATAGAATGAATTTGAAAGCTTTCCTTCCTCTTTTATTTTTTGGAATAGTTTGAGAAGAACTATTTACCTCTTATTTAAATGCTTAATAGAATTCACCTGTGAAGCCATCTGGTCCTAGACTTTTGTTTGTTGGGAGTCTTTTGATTATTGATTCAATTTTTTTTGCTGGTAATCAGTCTGTGCAAATTTTCTATTTTTTTCTGCTTCAGTTTTAGTAAGTTATATGTTTCTAAGAATTTATCCATTTCTTCTAGGTTGTCGAATTTGTTGACATATAGTTTTCTATAACATTGTCTTATAATCCCTTGTATTTCTGTGGTGTTGATATTTATTTCTCCCCTCTCAGTTCTGATTCTATTTGAGTCCCCTCTCTCCCTCTCTTTATTATGAGTCTCACTAAGTTTGTCAATTTTTTCATCTTTTCAAAGAAAGAAACAGTTCCTGATTTAATTGATCTATTCTAATTTTTTTTTGTTTTTTTTTGTTGTTATTTTTATTTTCTATTTTGTTTATTTTTGCTCTAATCTTTATTATTTCCTTCCTTCTACTGGTTTTAAGATTTGTTTGTTGTTGTTATTGCTTCTTCTTCTTCTTCTTCTTCTTCTTCTTCTTCTTCTTCTTCTTCTTCTTCCTATTCTCCTTCTTCTCCTTCTTCTCCCCCTCCTTCTTCTTTTAGCTCCTTTAGGTGTAATGTCAAATAATTTATTTGATATTTTGAGATATTTCTTGCTTCTTGAGGTAGACCTGAATTGCTACAATCTTTCCTCTTAGAATGGCTTTTGCTATATCCCAAAGATTTGGACTGCTGGGTTTTCAGTATCATTTGTTTCTATGTCTTTTTTAAATTTCTTCTTTGATTTTTTGGTTAACCCATTTATTGTTAATAGCATGTTTTTTTAATCCTCTATGTATTTGTGGTTTTTCCAAATTTTCTCTTGTGGTCAATTTTTAGGTTCATTGTGTTGTGATTAGAAAATTTGCATGGTATATCTTCAATTATTTTGAATTCATTGAGACTTATTTTGTGGCCTAATATGTTATATGTTCTGGATAATCTTCCATGTGATCTTGAAAAAAAATACTTATTATACTATTTTAGGATGGAATGTTCTGAATATATCTGTTACATCCATCTGGTCCAATATGTCACTCAAAGCCACTGTTTCCTTGTTGATTCTATGTTTGAATGACCTATCCATTGATGTAAATGGGGTGTTAAAGTCTAATTGAGACATCTTTTAAAGACTCATCCTCTTCAGAGGAATTTAAATCCAGATGAATTTACAGTAAGGATGTTACTGACCCATTTATCACAGCTGCTAACTCAGGAAATGAACAGATAAGCCCTGGTGGGGGCTTATTTGTCCAGGAGCATTGGGCAAATTGAGAGCACAACCCCTGGCTTCATTCACAACACTGTTGCCAAACAAACTTGGATAAGCTCATTGCAAGAGAAGCCAATAACTCAAAAGAGTCTTTGGAAAAGAGTAAAGGAAAAATTTATTTTGGATGCTGGCAGCCAGGCAAGATGGTAGGTTCAACCTTAAAAACTCACCTCTCTGCCTACAAGATGGACAAAGTTATTTGAGGATAATTTAAGGGAGTACATACAAGAGAGCAGGCAGAGAGTGAGTTATCATGAATAGGGGTTAGTATGTGTTCAGCTCATGATCAAGGACAGAGAAGGGGCCATTAAGGTGTGACCTTGTAAGCATTCCATTGCTATCAGGGCTTTTCTGATCTGGCCCTGAGATGTTCCATTTATTGCAGTACACTTTCATCAATGAAACAAGAAAGTGTGTTAAGAAGTTAATACAATAGTTTTCAGTTAGAATGTGAGTTAAGCAATCTTATCTATTTCTGGCTTTACCTGTTGGAGTTGAACAAGAGGGCTTGCTAACAAGAAAAATAGGAAATTTAGAAAAGGTAGAGAAGGTAGAGAAATAAAAATGCATTTCTCATTACAATCCATAGTGGCATTAAATTTACATAACAGATCTCTACTAAAAAGTTTTGGTGGTGAGAAGTTGGAAATTAGACAGGCATGGTGTTGTTAAGAAAGCCTAAAGGTATTGGGGCGGCCTGAGCTATGAGTAATGAAATAGGTTGCCCTGAGACTCTGGCAGCCTCAGTCAGAGGTGATAGGTAGAGATAAATCCTCTCAGCAGATGGCAAATTCCCACCAGTGTCAATTTTAAAATCCAGTTTTTGATCATTTAAAAAAAAATTAATGCTGAACTCTGGGATGTGAGGATCAGCTGAGTTCATCAGTCAATGGTGAATTGCCTCACAGGAGAGGAAAAAGTTGACTCTCTGGGGGAGCTGAGGCCTGGGGATTATTTTTAAAGTGGTCCTTTCTCTTCAGTGCAGGACAATTATTTTTCCAATGGCCTTTTTTGGTTTTTTTTTTCCTTTCACAATGTCGGCACATGTCTAGAGGAAAATAGGAAGGGCTCTGAATTGCTTTTAGAGTCATACATTTATCTCTCTAAAGATTTAAGTTGCAGAGCAACAATTGTTCATTTTAACTGCCCCCTCCCACCCCCATATTCCTTCAAGCTATTCTCAAATAACTGAGTAGCTGCTTCTATGATGACACTTATAGGCTTGCTAGCTCATCCAACTACATTATTTTATAGTTGCCTCTTTATACCAGAGAGGCAATTTCCTACTAAAGTGGAAATTAAAAGGTTCCTTTCTTTACAAAAAAAAAAAAAAATTCCTGTGCTCTGGAGCTTCTGGGTTTAATGTAGTATGCCTTTGAAAACTTTGCATAAGCCATTCAACAAAGACCTTCAGATGCTCCTCTTTCTGAGTACACAATTCAACCTTAGACTAATTCATTTTAGGGTGGAAAGGCTCTAAAATTATACCTATCAAGCTTTGAATATCATCCGCTAGCTGAGATATTTCCTAGTCACTTTTAGGAGGGCCTGGGAGAGTTTCGGGCTGACTGTTTTTTCCTTGTTAGGAGTGGTTTTCTCCAGGGGGCCATCTGTCATGTTTAACTATAGTATAATCATGGAAGGGGAAAAATACTCCTTAGCAGTCTCCATGAGTGAAGTTGTGAATGGTCACTAATCTTTCTAATTTCCCTTTAAATGTGGTAGGATCTGAAAGTAGAAGTAAAAGGGTTTTGTAATTTAAAAGATCTGTTGTTGTAAAAGGGACATGAATTCTTTACTGTGAAGATACACACACAATGGACATTGCATAGAAAGGCCCCAAACTGGCAGGACCTGATTACAGATCTCTGGAAAGAAGGAAGAGCTGCAAGGCACAATAAAACAAACCTCATCACCATCTGTCTCGGGTGTTTCTGCTACATTCATTCCTGACATTTAGCATTTATGTAAATAAACTGTATACTCTGGATGTGGAGGTGAGACCATGCCACAGTGTTTTCTGTAAATCTCATAAGAAAGGAGATGAGAGGGATGCCTGGGTGGTTTAGTGGTTGAATGTCTGCTTTTGGCTCAGGGCATGATCCCAGGGTCCGAAATTGAGTTGCACATCAGGCTCCTTGCAGGGAGTCTGCTTCTCCCTCTGCCTATGTCTCTGCCTCTCTCTCTCTCTCTCTCTGTATCTCATGAATAAATAAATGAAATCTTTAAAAAAAAGAAAGGAGATGATAAAACAGTAAGTATGTGTTTAGGGATTTTCTGAGAATGTTGGAGAAATTTAGGAAGATAAGGAAATTTGTTTTTGGGAAGGGGAATTTAGACCAGGGGCTCAAACATCCAAAAAATCTGGACAGTCAGAGACAGAGAGTTGGGAATAATGAGATGTACGAGAGGGTAGAAAGAAGAAATTTACATTGGATGTGGTTTTTAAGTTTTGTTCTAAAATTCAGTTTCTTTTTTCTCCCCATCTTGTTAAAGGAATCTCTAAGGCTAGCCATGATATTCCTTGTGTGTTTTTACGGAAAGACTTGGAGGTAACTTCTGAGGTTTAGAATAAATCTTTATCATGAATGTGAGAGGCATTCCTGAAGTAAGTGTAGAAGATACAGCATCCATGACTCAAAAGTTTACTCTCAGAGTTATCTCAAGAAAGCAAAGATCTTTATTGTCATAGTAAAAATAGTGTAGTAAAAACAGTGTCTCTGGTTTCTCACAGGATTATGTGACATCTCCAGTCACAGACCCACTAATCTGTGACACTGGGCAGGCACTACTGGAGTGAGACTTTTCCAGTAGAATCAAGATAACAAAGGTTGAGATGACAAAGGTCCCTAACAGACTGGGACCTCTTATGACAAATTCCTCTGAGAGCTGGCATGACTGGATAAAGAAGATACTATTTATGGCTTTGTATCTCAGAATCCCAGTGTATTCAACTGGCCACCAGATTCACACCATTATGTGCACCATCTGGATGACAGGGACCAGAGATTCTGGTCACAAAACCAAACACTCAACACAGAATAAGATAAAAGGAAAACGGTTCCTGATTTTTTACATAGGGGACACACAGCAAAGCTTCACTAAACAGACATTGGTGCAGTGAGAACTGTGAGCTCACTAATGTGTGAGGCTAGCTCACCAGGCTTATAGGAACTATGCCCCAGTACTACTCTGTTGACACAAAATGAATAAACCTTTTAGAAATCTCTAAAAGTTAAAAAAGAGTTTTATTTGAGCCCAAATTAGGAGAGCTTCCCAGGAAACATACTCTTTTAGAACATTTTCTAGAGAATAAACAGTTTTTACAGGGTTATATATATATTTTTTGTTTTTACATCTTGTAAAAGCTCAAAAATTATAAATTAGCATGTAGTCAGGAATCAAGGGTTTTAATGGCAAAAAATGCAGGGGGTAGAAGCATTGATTGATATCTGAAGGACAGGATATTTTTTCTTTAGGCTACTCATTTACAAAACTGATGTACAATGTATGCCTGGTGGGCCATAAGTCACACTTTTGCTGTAAACAAAGTTTATGTACAGTCATGCTAACTTAGAAAGAAATCCAAAATGGCTTCTCTTATATATCAGTCCATTAGAGAGGTTTTATTTTTCTCTCTCTCTTTCTCATCAACTCTAGTTTCGTCTTTCTGAAAAACTACACAAAAGACAGACAAAGAGGAATGCTTGGGTGGTTAAGTATCTGCCTTAGGCTCAGTTTATGATTCTAGGATCCTGGGAGCAAGCCCTGTGTTGGGGTCCCTGCTCAGTGGGTAGTCTGCTTCTCCCTCTCTCTCTGTCCCTCCTTCGCCCAATGCTCTCTCACTTCCTTGGTCTCTCTCTCTCTCAAATTAACTAAAATCTTAAAAAAAAAAAAAAGTAAAGACAGTAAAGACGGACAAAAGAAAACAGTGACTATCTCAGGGAGGAATGGGATCAGAAGAAATGAAGACTACTTATAACAAATCTTTATCAAAGTCACTATATGCAAGGAACTAATTCACACAAGTATTTTTCCTGCTATTCTAAAGTTAGACAAAGAAAAGGACTTTCACCACTCTTGCTTCCACCAGACTTTGCAGGCAGAGATCCAAGAGGCTTTTGTAGTAAGAATTTCTACCTCATGCCAGCAATTGTCAGAGGTCCCAGGATCTCTCATCTGCAGTAGCCATGAAGTGGGCAATGTCCAGTCAGTGGAGGACCTCATATGGGGCAACAAAACCCATAGGGAAGGAATTTTTCCTTTCTTCCCTTTTAGGTTCTAGTCTAATAACTTGACACAAGACAAATTAACAGGAGAAAAAACAAATGTAAATCTCAAAAATCTGGGAGCTTATCAAAATATGAGATTCAAAGGATGACCAAAGCAGGATATTTTGGACAAAAGGACAATAAACTCACAAAGAAATTTGAGCCTGTGTAATAAATTGGTAAAGAAATAACAAGGTTAGTTCATATAGCCTTTGCAGCCCTAAGTTCTCTATCTCTTGTGATAAGAATGTCCCTCTCTAGGGAGTGTATCTTTTACATGGAAGATTTACTTCCTCTTTTCAGGTGGACAAAAGAGGGTCAAATATCTTTATATCAACTGCTGCTTAAGTAATTTTGATTCAAAATGATCAATATGCCAAAGCGGCATATTTTGGGGTGGCCTACTCTGAATTTCATCAATGGAAATAGAGAATAATTTTTTGTCAACCATAACAGTGATAGTTTATATATGCAGGAATCATCAATGGATGCTTAGGTTGATGTGGAGAGGAGTGAAATTAATTTCCTCTCTACCTTTCTAGATTCTTAACTGAGACTCTATAATAAAAGACAGATTAACAGTAGAAAAACAAACTGATGTTTAATAAAATGTAAACCTCTGTATACATGGGAGATACCCAAGAAAACTGAGTAACACTCACAGATGGCTTGAGACAATATCTTAAATACCATCTTCAGCTAAAAACAAAAGATATTGGGGTCAGGAAAGGAAGGAGTGCCATTATGGGAGGGAATCAGGAAAAGCACAGTAAACCACTGGTAAGCTGTCATGTAGATTTAATTAAGTTCTTCTTCATTGATAAGAGCTCATTGTGATTTAGAGCATTCCTTCTCTTCCAGATAGAGAGAGGAATACACCCTTACAAATGGAGATTTCAGTCACAGGGAAAAAAAGAGAGGCACACCAAGCAACAGAGAATAAATCGATGGTTATCAGAGAGCTTGCCACTCAAGATTCCTGTGGCTAGGGGACCTCATTTCATCTGGTCTGCTAAATTTAGCTAGATAACTATCAAATCATCCTGAGCATCCATGAATTCAACCTGAGATATAAGAAAAGAATGGCTGGAATTCTACAAATAGAAAAGTGGCCACTTTTTGCAAAGTAGGAGTGTGGAGAAGAGAAACAGGGGGGATATATCTGAAGATAAACAGCAGGGGGAGGGAGCCAGTGTAAGGTGCCTACTGGAAAGTGATACAGCCCTGGAGAGCAAATTCGAGACCTTTAGAAATCTACTCCAGTGAAAGACTTCCCTCCCTGAAAGGTGCTCAGTGTTGAAGCAGGGTAGACTGCCAGGTAGGACAGTGGGGTCTCAAGATCCCTGGAGTCACAGAAAGAACTTGTGTTCCTGAACTTCAGAGTTCTGAAGCATGGGAGTGGAGAAACTGGCTGATACCAGCTAGCCCAGGAGGGGGTTCTCAGCTGCATTTAGCCTAAACCCTGAACGGAGACCTGATGGGGGACTACTCTCTGTGTAGGGTCCCTGAAAAGGGCTGGAACTCGGCAACCCCTCTGCCTTCCCTGAAGGGAGGTGGGGCAGGTGTGCAAATGACCAGCTGAATATCCTCTGTGCCAGGGCCCTGTAAGGACAGAAACGGGGTGACCCTATGCTTCATCTGGGAGGATAGAGCAGGTGAGCACAGGATCCCATAGGGTGAACACTCTCCCATGCAGGGCCCTGAAAAGTGCACAAATCGGTTTCCCTCCACCTTCCCCCTGGAGGATCTGAGTGGGTGCATGCCACAGAAGACTGAAGATTTTGGCACACACCACGATCTTTCAATCTTTCACCTCCAGGGCTGGAGATGGGGCTGGCCATTTTTATTTTCACCCTCTAAATATGCACGGAAAGCCTTCCTGGAACAAAAGCCACACGGAGCAACCAGTTTACACTAAGCCTGGGCCCCTGACAAGAGGCAGTTCAACTCCTCCCAAGCAGACACTGGAGAATCAGCACAGCAGGCCTCTCTCCCAGAAGACTAGCTGCAAGAACAGATGAACTGCACGTTTATGGGCCAAACAAGACTTCAAAACTCCAGTACTAGGTGAAAATAGTATATAGAACTCAAGTTTTTTTCTTATGACTCATTAATCTTTCAGCTTAAATTTTTCCAATTTTTTTCTTTATTTTCATTTCAACTAGTTTCTTATTTTATCAACTCTTTGTTTTTAAGTCTTTTTTAACTTTCAGTTTTTACATGTACATTTTATAGATATATTCGTCATTTTTGGCTTCCATTCACTGTAATCAATTTTATTTTTGTAATATGTAAGTTTTGCTTTCTTTATAATTTCGGAATTTAGTGTCTTCTAACACACAAGCCAAAATGCCCTCAGAGCAAGTGAGTCACTGTTTTGTCCACTCTGTGAAATTATATTCACTCTCCCTCACCTTTCTCCCCACTTTTTTTTTTCTTTTTTCTTTGGTATTTTGGTTTTGTTTCTCTTTTTCTCTGCCTTTTTCTTTTCTGGTTTTTGAACTCTTCAGATTCATCTAGTGTGTATTTCTCTTGGGTCATGGTTGATATTTTTGATAGTTCTCACCTTTTCATTCTTCTTGGGGCAAAATGACTAGAAGGAGGAATTTATAAGAAAAGAAAGAATCAGAGATAATACTCTCAGCCATAGATTTAATAGAAATGAATGTAAGTAAAATGTTGGAGATGGAATTCAGGATAACAATTATAAAGTTACTAGCTGGGCTTGAAGAAACATAAAAGACATTAGAGAATTTCACATTGCAGAAATGAAATCTAATCAGGCCAAAATTAAAAATGATCTGAGGTGGAGTCTAAATTAGATGCTCTACAGGTAGGGTAAAAGAGGCAGAAGAGAGAATAAGTGACATTGAAGACAAATTGATGGAAAGGAAGGAAGCTGAGGAAAAGAGAGGGAAAAAAACTAATGGACCATGAAGAGAGGCTTTGAGAAATCAGTGATGCCATAAAACAATGCAATATCAAAATTATGGGGGTGGCTGAGGGCAAAAAAGAGAAAGAGACCAGAAAGTATATTTGAGCAAATCATAGCTGAGAACTTCCCTAATCTGGGGAAGGAAACAGGCATTCTGTCCAAGAGACAGAGAGGACCCCTTCCAAAATCAACTAAACATAGATCAACACCTGCAAATTTCAAAGAGAAAATCCTGAAAGCAGCTCAAGACAAGAGATTCCTTACATACAGGAGTAGGAATACAAGACTGGCATTAAACCTATCCACCGAGACCTGGCATGCCAGAAAGCGCTGGCATGATATATTTAGGGTATTAAATGAGAAAAATATACAGCCAAGAATACTTTATCCAGCAAGGCTGTCATTCAGAATAGAAGTAGAGATAAAGAGCTTCCAGGACAGACAGAAACTAAAAGAATATATGACCACCAAGTTTCTTGTCCTGCAAGAAACATTAAGAGGGAATCCTGTAAGTAAAAGGAGAGCCCAAAAGTAACATAGACAAGAAAGAAACAGACAATCTACAGTGACTGTAGAGGAAATAAAGAGGCACTAAATTCATGTCTTTCAATAGTTACTCTGAATGTAAATAGACTAAATGCTCCAATGAGAAAACACAAGAGTATCAGATTGGATAAAAAAGCAAGACCCATACATACACTTTCTACAAAGGACTCATTATAGAGCTAAAGGCACCACCAGACTGAATGTGAAGGGCTGGAAAGCCACTTATCATGTCAATGGACCCCAAAAGAAAGCTGGAGTGGCAACCTCATATTAGACAAATTAGATTTTATTTCTTCATCTTTTTTTAAAAAAATTTATTTACTCATGAGAGAGAGAGAGAGGCAGAGGCACAGGCAGAGGGATAAGCAGGCTCCATGCAGGGAGCCTGAGGTGGGACTTGATCCCAGGTTTCCAGGATCATGCCCTGGGCCGAAGGCAGCGCTAAACCACTGAGCCAGCAGGGCTGCCCAACCAATTAGATTTTAAACCAAAGACTATAGTAAGGGATGAAGAGGGACACTATGTCATACCTAAATGGGCTACACAAAAAGAAGATGTAACAATTATAAATATTTTTGCTCTTAATTTGGGAGCAGCCAATTATATCAACCAATTTGTTTTTAGGAGTTATACCCTCTAGTAATTAGGGGTAATAGGGCATCACTTCTATATATGTGTGTGTGTGTGTGTGTGTGTGTGTGTGTATGTACACATGGACATAGACATAGAGAAGGGAGAGGAGGATGTGGATGGAGATAATGTAGTAAATAGAAATTTTAAGTGGAAAGCTAGAGTTTTTTATACTGCCCTAGCAACTTTTCTATAGGTTTAAAACTATTTTAAAAAACTTGCTTAAAATAAAGCAAACGAGGGGCATCTTGGTGGCACAGTTGGTTAAGCATCCGACTATTGATTTCAGCTCAGGTAATGATCTTGGAGTTGGGATATGGAGCCCCACATTGGACTCTGCTGAGCTTGGAGTCTGCTTAAGACTCTCTCTCTCTCCGCTCCTCTCCTTGCTCTCTCTATCAAATAAATAAATAAATCTTTAAAATTAAAAAACAGAAGTTTTTTTATCTTAAGTCCCAATAATTCATTTTTGCTTTTGTTTCCCTTACCTTTATGGATGTACCTTGCAAGAAGTTGCTGTGGCCAAGTTAAAAAAGGGTGTTGCCTGTGTTCTCCTCTAGGATTCTGATGGATTCTTGTTTCACATTTAGATATTTCATCTATTTTGAGTTTATCTTTGTGTAAACACAGCAAAAGAAACAGTCAACAAAACTAAAAGACAACCTACAGAATGGGAGAAGATATTTGCAAATGACCTATCAGATTAAGGGCTAGTATCCAAGGTCTATAAAGAACTTATCAAAATCAACAGCAAAGAAACAAACAATCCAATCATGAAATGGGCAAAAAGACATGAACAGAAATCTCACAGAGGAAGACATAGACATGGTCAACAAGCACATGAGAAAATGCTCTGCATCACTGGCCATCAGAGAAGTACAAATCAAAACCACATGAGATACCACCTCACACCAGTGAGATTGGTGAAAATTAACATGACAGGAAACAACAAATATTGGAGAGGATGTGGAGAAAGGGGAACCCTCTTGCACTGTTGGTGGGAATGTGAACTGGTACAGCCATTCTGGAAAACTATGTGGAGGTTCCTCAAAGAGTTAAAAATAGATCTGCCCTACGACCCAGCAATTGCACTGCTGGGGATTTATCCCAAAGATACAGATGCAGTGAAATGCCGGGACACCTGCACCCCGATGTTTATAGCAGCAATGGCCACAATAGCCAAACTGTGGAAGGAGCCTCAGTGTCCATCAAAAGATGAATGGATAAAGAAGATGTGGTCTATGTATATAATGGAATATTACTCAGCCATTAGAAATGACAAATACCCACCATTTGCTTCGACATGGATAGAACTGGAGGGTATTGTGCTGAGTGAAGTAAGTCAATTGGAGAAGGACAAACATTATATGGTCTCATTCATTTGGGTAATATAAAAATTAGTGAAAGGGAATAAAAGGGAAAGGAGAGGCAATGAGTGAAAATATCAATGAGGGTGACAAAAATGAGAGACACCTAACTCTGGGAAACGAACAAGGGGTAGTGGAAAGGGAGGTGGGAGGGGGTTGGGATGACTGGGTGATGGGCACTAAGGGGGGCACTTGGTGGGATGAGCACTGGGTGTGATGCTATATGTTGGCAAATTGAACTCCAATAAAAAATAAATAAAGCAAACAAAAATTCATGACTCTTAAGTCTCATTAATAAAAAATAAAAATAGAAAATCAGAGTCCCAAATGAAACTAAGTAAAATAAAACATTATAAAATGACACTAAGATAAGTTTTGAAATAAAAAAAAAAGTTTATTTTAGTCATTTAATCATTTTTGTTTAGTGCTACCATGCAGTAGGCACTGTGTCAGGTGTTGGACTAATACCAAGGTGAATAAGTCCTGAACCCTAAATAAGGATACAGATATGTAAAAACATGATTAAAAACTCCAGCCAAGGTGACACAAAGAATTCATGCTTCAATTGCCCCTTCTGATCAAAAGATACAGCAATTATTGATGTTAAATTAAACAAGGCCATTAGGCTCTTAGGTGGTAGCCCTAACACCTTAGCTGCCTAGGTAAGGAAACTCAAACCTAAGCTATAAATGCCTCAAGGTTAAGAAATCAAAATCTAAGGACAACCAGTTAGAAATAACCAACTAGTCTTTTTCAAATAATGCAACTCCATAAGCTAATCAGATAATTTTCTGGTTTTGCTTTCATAATTTCTCTACAGAACTCTTTCCTCTAGCTTCTGTGAGTGGAGTGCTCCTAATCACTTATGGTTTGTTGCTGCCTGATTGGAGTTGATTTTTTAAGAATAAAATTGTAAAAAATTTAATGTGTCTCAGTTTATCTTTTAACAGTGGTAAAATATAAAAAGAGAAAACCAGCTGAACTCAAAAACCAGGCAAACATTTCTATGAACTAGAAGTTGAGGAGTTAACAGGACTCAAGGGACAGGCTCTCTGTCTGGAAAAGGTACTGTGGCCAGAAATGAGATCTTGCCAGGAGAAGATGACTGAAAAGAATCCCTGTATGAGCAGAAAGGGTTGGGGTGAGAGGAGAAAGGGCACTGTTCTCAGCCAAACTTGTAGCTAGAAGTCAAAGGCTGTGGTGAGGATCCTCTCTGCCAGTAAAAGGAAGTTAGAAACAAAACAGAACTTTGATTTGGGCAGTTAGACAAGTATAGGAATGGGAAAGTGGATAATTATGAACATGCACTGTTCTAGGTGCTTTACACATTAATTTATATAATTAAGTTATAACCTTAGAAGAGTACTGAGGTACAGAGAGCTTTATTAGCTGGACCAAGGTTATATCTCTAAGAAATAGTAGATGTTTTTGTTTGCTTATTTTTGTTTTTTGGTCTTTTTATTTTTTATTTAAAACAAAAAATTTTATATTGAATGCTTTTAAGCATTACAGACTCTCCTTTAAGCAGGTAGTGGAAATTCTAGCATGCTTCCCCTTTCATTCTCAATTAAAATGTCTCAGATTCTATCAAATATCTTATACTGGATAGAAGGGCAAATTGGTAATTACCACATTTAAAAATTTTTTAAAGATTTTATTTATTTGAAAGAGAAAGAGCACAAGCTGGGATGGGGGTGGGCAGGCAGAGGGAGAGGGACAAGCTGGAGCCCCTGTGCTTGCTGAGCAGGAAGCCTGATTCAGGGCTTGATCCCAGGACCTGAGCTGAAGGCAGATGCTTAACCAACTGAGCCACACAGGCAACCTGGTAATTATCAGTTTTTAAAAACCATTTTTATGCAATGCATTTCCACATTGCAATATCTCTAAAAGCTGAAAGCATTCCAGAATTTCTTTTGGACAGCAGGCATTTGTGAGGCAAGTTGTCCCTGACTAATCATAAGTATCAAAACTAGAATGAGGGTCAGAGGTACAAAGAGCTTCATGAAGATATGTTAAGAAATGCTGTATCACCCATGCTTTAATTGGCACAGGGACCAAAAAGATGTGAAAAAATATGGAATATCAGTTTCTGAATTGAAAGACACATTCTAGGAACATGTTAGCCATTGGTGTTTTTTTAAGTTAATTTAAAAATATAAATTCAATTTGCCAACATATAGATAACACCCAGTGCTCATCCCATCAAATGCCTTCCTTAGTGCCCATCACCCAGTTACCCCATCCCCCCCAACCTTCCCTTCCACAACCCATTGTTTGTTTCCCAGAGTTAGGAGTCTCTCATGGTTGCTCCCTCTCTAATTTTTCCCACTCAGTTCCCCTTCTTTCCCTTTTAATTCCTCTCACTATTTCTTATATTCCACATATGAGTGAAACCATATGATTGTCCTTCTCTGATTGACTTATTCCACTCAGCATAATACCCTTCAGTTCTACCCATGTTGAAGCAAATGGTGGGTATTCATCCTCTCTGATGGCTGAGTAATATTCCAATATTTATATATGTTTATATATATTCACATCTTTTTTATCTATTAATCTATTGAAAGACATCATGGCTCCTTCCACATTTTTGGCTATTGTTGACATTGCTTCTATGAACATTGGGATGCAGGTGTCCCGGCATTTCACTACATCAATATCTTTGGGGTAAATACCCAGTAGTGCAATTACTGGGTCATAGGGTAGTTCTATTTTTACCTTCTTGAAGAACCTCTACACTGCCATTGACTTTTATACATGTATAGAGTAATATATGATGGATATTGACATCGAAGCCAAATTTTTTGATAAGTATAAAATAACAATTATATGTGATAACAAAGCAGTATAGCAAGATTTAATTGGCAATTTTCTTTTCTTTAATTGGTACATAGAATGCCATAAAATTATAGCCTCCAGTCAGTAACATCCTGGATTTCATAGAATATGATAGATTGCTTTTATTTAATTCAAAGTTACCAACTAGGGATCGGTTCTGTGACAGCACTTTGATATTCCCAGTCTCAGTTCAGGGCACGAATGAGCTCCAAGTTATCATGAAAAGATTTTCTTACTTAGAGATATAGAAGGCTAGATGGGCACAACCACAAACTTGTTAGAAAGAAACAGGTGAGCCCAAGTTTACCTGGAGCAAAAGAGAGAAGAAAAAAAAAATCTCCTACTCAAAATAAGCCTGTTTCTCAACATCCCAAAAACCATGACATTTAATAAAATAGACAACAAGACTCAAAATCAGAAAAAAAAAATCTCTCCAGATGAAATTATTGGTAGAGCAATGTGGAAAATACTTAAAAGTAAGTATGTTTATGATGTTCAAGGAGATAAATGAAGATGCAATTGGCATTAAAAATAAAGTTATGTTTAAAGGCAGCAACTAAAGAAAGAATGATATAAAAACAAATGTGGAATTTAAGAAATAAAACAATCATAGGGCAAAAAGAGAGAGAGAAGCAAACTAAGAAACAGACTTAACCTATACAGAACAAGTTGATGATTACCAGATGGGAGGTGGGTAGAGTGATTGGTGAAATAGGTGATGGGATTAAGGAATGCACTTGTGATGAACACTGGGTTTTATATGGAAGTGTTGAATCACTAAACAGTATGCCTGAAACTGATTTTACATTGTATGTTAACTACTGGAATTTAAATAAAAACAAAAACAATTTTTTTTTTTTTTTTAACAAAAACAATTAAAATAATTTTTTTCAATAAATGTTTCCCATTTTAGTTTTAAATTTTTTTTATTTTAATGGAGTTAGTTAACATACAGTATTATATTAGTTTCAGGTATACAATATAGTGATGCCACACTTCCATACATCACCCCACTATTCATCAGGATAAGCGCACTCCTTAATCCCTATTTCCTATTTAATCCATTTTACCGGACCCTTTCCCCTCTAGTAACCATTAGTTTTTTCTCTAAAATTAAGATTCTGTTACTTGATTTTTCTCTCCCTTCCTACCCCCCCCCCCCATTTGCTCATTTGTTTTGTTTCTTAAATTACACATAGGAGTAAAATCATATGGTATTTGCCTTTCTTTGATTAGCATAATACTCTCTAGATCCATCCATGTCATTGCAAATGATTTCATCCATTTTTATGGCTGAATAGTATTCCATTGCATGAACATGCCACAGTTTATTTACTCATCAATTGATGGATACTAGGGCTGCTGCCACAGCTTGGCTACTGTAAGTAATGCTGCTATAAACATAGGGGTGAATGCATCCCTTTGAATTAGTGTTTTGTATTCTTTGGGTGAATACTCAGTAGAGCAACTGATGGATTGTAGGCTTGTTCTGTTTTTAACACATTGAGAAAACTCCATATTGTTTTCCAGAGTGGTTGTGCCAGTTTGCATTCCCACCAACAGTGTAAGAGGGATCCCCTTTCTTCACATCCTCACCAATACCTGTTGTTTCCTATATTGTTAATTTAAGCCATGCTGACTGGTGTGAAGTGATATCTCATTGTAGTTTTGATTTGTATTTCCATGATGGTAAGTGATGATGAACATCTGTTCATGTGTTTGTTAGCCATCTAGATGTCTTTTTTGGAGAAATGTCTGTTTATATCCTCTGTCCATTTAGTAATTGGATTATCTGGTTTTGGGTGTTGAGTTTTATAATTTCTTTATACGTTTTCAATACTAACCATATATTTATTTATTTATTTATTTATTTATTTATTTATTTATTTATTTAAAAATACTAATCATTTATTGAATATGTCTTTTGCAGATATCTTCTCTGATTCAGTGGGTTGCCTTTTAGTTTGTTTGGTGGATTATATCCTCTCTTGCTTTTTATTTTGATATAATCCCATTAGTTTATTTTTGCTTCTGTTTCCCTTGCCTCAGGAGATATATCTAGAAAAAAGTTGCTATGGATGATGTCAAAGAGGTTACTGCTTCTCTTCTCTTCTAGGATTTTGATGGCTTTCTGTCTCACATTTAGAAGTTTCTTTCATTTTGAGTTTATTTCTGTGTATGGTGTGGGAAAGTGCTCCAGTTTCATTCTTTTGTATGTTTCTGTCCAGAGTTCTCAACACCATCTTCTGAAAAGACTGTCATTTCCCCATTGGATAATCTTTCCTGTGTTGTTGAAGCTTAATTGACCATCTAGTTATGGGCTCATTTTTGAGTTTTCTAATCTGTTCCAATGACCTATTTGTCTATTTTTGTGCCAGTACCATACTATTTTGATTACTATGGTTTTGTAGTATAACTTGAATTCACTCTGGAATTGTGATGCCTCCAGCTTTGCTTTTCTTTTTCAATTTATTATTTTTTTAACCTATCAGGGTTATTTTGTGGTTCCATGCAAATTTTAGGATTGTTTGTTCTAGTTCTGTCAAAAATTCTGCTGGTATTTTGAGAGAATGCATTAAATGTGTGGTTTGCTTTGGTTAGTATAGACATTTTAATAATATTTGTTTTTCCAACCCCTAAGCATGGAATGTCTTTCCATTTCTTTGTGTCCTCTTCCTCTTCAGTTTCTTTCATTAGTGTTTTATAGTTTCTAGAGTACACTTTTTTCTCCTCTTTGGTTCAGTTTATTCCTAGGTATCTTATTATTTTTTGGTGCAATTGTAAATGGAATTTTCTTAATTTCTCTTTCTGCTGTTTTATTATTAGTGTATAGAAATGCAACAGATTTCTACACATCAATTTTGTATGTTGCAACTTTACCTAATTCATTTATCAGTTCTAGCAATGCTTTGGTGGCGTCTTTTGGATTTTCTAGATATATCATGTCATTTTCAAATAGTGAAAGTTGTATTTCTTCCTTATCCATTTGGATGAATTTTATCTGTTTTCTTCTCCAATAAATATAGATAGAACTCCCAATAGATAGAACTCCCAATACTACGTTAAATAGTTTAAATAGAAATGTGAGAATGGACATCCTTGTTTTGTCCTGACCTTAGAGGAAAATCTCAGTTTTCCCCCATTGAGTATAATGTTCACTGTGGGTTTTTCATCTATAGCCTTTCTTATGTTGAGTTATGTTCTCTCTAAACCAACTTTGTTGAGTTATTTTTTTATTATTATTATGAAAGGTTGTATTTTGTCAAATGCTTTCTTTCCATCTATTGAAAAGATCATATGGTTCTTATCATTTCTTTTATTAATGTGATGTATCACATTGATTGATTTGTGAATATTGAACCACTCTTGCAAACCAGGAATAAATCCCACTTGATTGTGGTCAATGGTTTCTTAAAAATTTATTGTTAAATTCATTTTGCTAGTATTATGTTGAAGATTTTTTGCATGTACGTTCATCAAGGATATTGGCCTGTAGTTCTCTTTTCTTGTGATATCTTTATCTGGCTTTAGTATCAGGGTAATGCTGGCCTCATATACTGAATTTGGAAGTTTTCCTTTTCTAGTTTTTGGAATCTTTTGAGAAGAGTAGGAATTAACTCTTCTTTAAATATTTAGTAGAATTCGTCTGTGAAGCCATTTGGTCCTGGACTTCTTTTTTTGGGGAGTTTTTTGATAACTGATTCAATCTCTTTATTGGTTATCAGTCTCTGCAAATTTTATATTTCTTCCTGCTTTAGTTTTGTTAGGTTATATTTCTAGGAATTTATCCATTTCTTTGACGCTGTCCAATTTGTTGGTATATAGTTCTTAATAATAGTCTCTCATAATTGTTTGTATTTCTGTGGCATTGCTTGTTATTTCTCTTCTCTCATTTGTCATTTTATTTCTTTGCGTCCTTTCTCTTTTTTTCTTGATAAGTCTGGCTAGAGTTTGTCAATTTTATAGATTTTTTCAAAGAAACAGCCTCTGGTTTCATTGATGTGTTTTATTAGTTTTTGTGGGTTTGTTTTGTTTTTTAGTTTCTATATCATTTATTTCTGCCCTAAACTTTATTTCTTTCTGCTGATTTCAGGTTTTGTTTGTTGTTCTTTTTCTATCTCCTTTAGGTATAAGGTTAGGTTGTTTGAGATTTTTCTTGCTTTTTGAGGTAGGCTTGTATTGCTATATACTTCCCTCTTAAAACTGCTTTTGAAGCATCCCAAAGATTTGGGACCATTGTGTTTTCTTTTTCACTAGTTTCCATTTAATTTTCTATTTTTTAAAATTTCTGTTTGATCCATAACATTGCTTAGTGGCATGTTATTTAACCTCCGTGTATTTGTGGTCTTTCCAGATTTTTTCTTTTGGTTGACCTCTGATTTCATAGCTTTGTGGTCAGAAAAGATGCAAGGTATGACTTCAATCATTTTGAATTTGTTGAGACTGTTTTGTGGTCTAATGTGTGATCTGTTTTGGAGATGTCCCAAGTCACAGGAAAAGAATGTGTATTCTGCTGTTTTAGAATAGAATGTTCTGAGTATATTTGTTAAATCCATCTATTTCAGTGTGTCTTTCAAACCCATTGTTTCCTTGTTAATATTTGGTTTAGATGATCTATCTACTGATGTTAAGTGGGGTATTAAAGTCCCCTACTAATATTGTATTCGTTCCTTTATGTTCGCTATTAACTTATTTATATATTTGAGTGCTCCCATGTTGTGTGCATAAATATTTACAATTGTTGTATCTTCTTGCTGGATTGTCCCCTTTATTATTATATAGTGTTCTTCTTTATCCCTTATAAGAGTCTTTGTTTTAAAGTCTATTTTGGGGCAGCCCCGGTGGCCCAGTGATTTAGTGCCACCTTCAGCCGGGGGTGTGATCCTGGGGGCCCGGGGTCGAGTCCCACATCAGGCTCCCTGCATGGAGCCGGCTTCTCCTTCTGCCTGTGTCTCTGTCTCTGTCTCTGTCTCTCTCTCTTTCTCTGTATCTCTCTCTTTCTCTGTATCTCATGAATAAATGAATAAAATTTTTTTAAAAAGTCTATTTTGTCTGATATAAGTATTACTACTTTGCTTTTTTTTTTTAAGACATCCATTTCTCTGATATTTCTTCATCCCCTCACTTTCAATATGTAGGTGTCTTTAGGTCTAAAATATGTGTCTTATAAAGAGCATATAGATAGTTCTTTTTTTTTTTTTTAACCCAGTCACCCTATGTGGTTTAGTTGGAGTGATTAGTTCATTATACTTTCAAATTATTGAGGGATGTGTATGTAACTGTCTTCTTTTGTCATGCTGCTTTTAAGATTTTTTCTTTACCACTGTATTTTGCCACTTTAATTACCATTTGTCTTTGTGTGGATCTGCTTTTGTCAATTTTGTGGAGGGTTTTCTGTGCCTCCTGGATCTAGACATGTGTTTCCTTCCCCAGATTAAGGAAGTTTTCAGCTATTATATCTTCAAATAGACTTTCTACTCCTTTTTCTTTCTCTTTTTCTTCTGGGACTCTTATAATACTAATGTTATTACCTTTGACTGGGGTCACTGGGTTCCCAAATATATTGCCATTTTGTGTAATTTTTTTCCTGTCTTTGTTTGGCTTGATTACTTTCCATTACTCCATCTTCTAGGTCACTAATTCATTTCTGTGATTTTTCCATTCTATTGTTTTTTTCCATCAAGTGTGTTTCTCATTTTGTTTATTGAGCTATTTTATCTCTGTTGCCATTTCTTATCTCTGTATTAAGGATCTCACTCATATTATCCACTCTTTTCTCAAGTCCAGTGAGTATCATTATTATTGCTTTAAATTTGCTATCAGGCATGTTAATCTGTTTTATTAAGATATCTAGATGTGGCATTGTCCTGTTCCTTCATTTGGGATAAATTTTTTTGTCTCCTCATTTTATCTTCCTCTCTCTGTCTGTTTCTATATGTTAAGAAAATTAGATATGTCTTTGTCTTTTAAAAGTATTGACTTTATGAAGAGGAGTTCCCGGAGTGTACTGCCTGTAGTGAACCCTGTTACCAGATCCTAGCACTTCAGGAAACTATCCTATATGTATTTTTTATGCACTGCTTTTGTGTCTGAGTCACTTTTTCTTTCAGCGTGATCATCTACACTGACTCGTTGCCTGTTGTGACCTGTGTTTGTGTTGTTAGTGGACCCCAGGGAGGCCAGCTCTGAGGAGGTGTGCCCACTGGGTAACTCAGGAGTGAGGCAATGGTGTTAGCAAAATTTATGCTGGGCCAGGGTACCCGGGTGGCTCAGTTGATTGAACATCTGCCTTTGACTCAGATCATGATCCCAGAGTCCTGTGATTGAGCCCCACATGGGCTCCTTGCTCAGTGGAAAGCCTACCTCTCTCCCTCTACTGCTACCCCTCCTTGTGCTCTCTAAAATCAAATCAAATCAAATCAAGTCAAATCAAATCAAATCTTTAAAAAATTATGCTAGGCCACTAGTCCTATGCAGCACTACAGTGCTCTGGACTGTGCACAGGGGTACAAAACTAAGTGCAGCAACGGTTGGGCCCTGCGTGGGAAAAATGGTCACTGAGCTCTGCATAGAGGCCAAGTGCAGTGTGACAGCTGGGTGCAGCATGTCATGGCTGGGTATGGCACATGGAAGCAGCTGTGCACCTGGTGGCTGGGCATGATGTGTGCACAGCTTTACTAAAATTTGCTCTGAGCCCAGAGCTGGGGCTAGCAGGCTTGGAGTGGAGTGAATCCTCAGGAAAACTTGTGGGTGTGGCATGCTGCTAACAGATTAGGTAGCAAATGCCCAACTGTGCAGTCCTGCCTCCTGCAGATGGCCCTGTGTGTATGTTGGGGAGCAGGGATGGAAAATGGTACCTGTGAGCTCCCCTATTTTTGGAGAAGTCTCTGAGCATACTCTGAAATCAGTATGAATAGATGTTTCCCATTTGCCTCCAGCATTGTAAAAACTGCCATTTTTATGTTGTCTCTCTGTGGAGGCTACTGTCTCTTTAAGAATAACAATCCTGCTATCACTCACCGTCCCTTCTAGACCAGTGTTGAGTCAGACTTTTAAAGCTTCAGGCTCCAAGTCTCACTGGTTATACAACCTCTGGTTTTCTTTTTATTTTTT
The DNA here is from genome assembly GCF_053574225.1 of Canis aureus. Classification (NCBI taxonomy): domain Eukaryota; kingdom Metazoa; phylum Chordata; class Mammalia; order Carnivora; family Canidae; genus Canis; species Canis aureus. Next base: position 38,047,684 of record NC_135634.1, on the reverse strand, counting down.
TAAAGATTTTATTTACTCATGAGATACACACAGAGAGAGAGAGACAGGCAGAGACACAGGCAGAGGGAGAAGCAGGCTCCATGCAAGGAGCCTGATGTGGGATTCGATCCCAGGACTCCAGGATTATGCCCTGAGCTAAATCGCTAAGCCACCCTGGGATCCCCAGCCCCCCTGGTTTTCAAAGTCATACTTCCTTGGGATTAGTCTTCCCCATGTGAGCTACCTGAGACCTGTTTTTCTGTGTGCACAGCTCCTTCTGTCTTACAGGCAACCTTCTTTCTGACCTTCCTAATATTTCAGATGCAGCTTCTTCTCTGTATTTAATTGTGGAGTGTTTTCTGTCAGTCTTCTGATCACTCTCTGGTTTATTGACTTGGATATGACTGATACCTAGTTGTTAATGTGAGATGGGGTGAGCTTAGGTCCTCCTACTCTTCCCATGTTCTCTAAATTTTTTGAAATAAATTTAGATATTAATAGAACAGTATCAATAAAAGTTAGTGTTTATTGAGGCTTACCATGTGTGCTAATAACTCTTTTAAATACTTTACAGATACTGGCTTTCCTAATATTCATAATTACTACAAAGTAAATACTATTATCTACATTTTACAGATAAGGAAAATGAACTCCAGAGAAGCTAGTAGTTTGTTTCAGCTGAATTAGCTAATGAATGGTAGAAGTGGAATTGAACCTGGACAGATTCGAAGCAGAGCTCTAGAACTTAAACACTCCCTACGTTTGCCTATTTTAAATCTTGAGTGGATTGTTGAAAAGAGAATTTGTAAATTGAAAGGTTAAAGATATGAAATAAATCTAAACAGAATTATATGCTAAATTCTGTGCAAAATTCACAAAGATATAAACAAGCAAATAGCAGGTATAAAACATACTGGATAAATAGAGAGGGCCCAATGTTTGTCTATTAAAAGTTCTGGAAAAACAGACTAAAAGAAATTAAGTTAAAAGACCATATTTGGAGAAATCATTGAGAATTTGCCAAAAGTAAATGAAGATATAAATCTTGAATGGACTGCTAAAGAGAGAATTTTTGAATTGGAAAATTAGAGAAATGAAAGAAATTGAAGCAAAATTTAACAATGTGCTAGAAACAAAGGGCATGTCACCCAGAAGAATCGGACATATAAAATACTTCTCACCAGCTACAATAGATGACAATGGGGTAATATTTTGAAGTAATGTAATTGTCAACAGGATTTTGAGCTCAGTAAATATGACAAACAAGAAAATTTATCAGCAATGGATCCTTACTAAAAGATCTACAAAATATCAGCAAGAAAAAAAGTGAACCCACGTACAAGAAACAATAGTAACACAAATTGACAACAAATAGCAATTTAATTAACTACTGAATTAAAAAAAACGTTTTATTTTAGGCTAAAATTAATAACACAAGAAACAACAGGTGTTGGCAAGGATGTGGAGACAGGGGAACACTCTTATACTGTTGGTAGGAATGCAAACTGGTGCAGCCACTCTGGAAAACAATATGGAGTTTCCTCAAAAAATTAAAAAAATACCCTGCAATCCAGCAGTTGCACTGCTGGTTATTTACCCAAAGAATATAGAATATTAATTCAAAGGAATACCCACACCTTGATGTTTATAGCAGCATTATCTACAATAGTCAAATTATGGAAAGAGCCCAAATGTCCATCAACTGATGAATGGATAAAGAAGAATACTATACATATACAGTGGAATATTATTTAGCTGTTAAGAAGAATGAAATAAAAAAAAAAACAAAAAAAAAAAAAGAAGAATGAAATCTTGCCACTTGCAAAGATACGGATGGAGCTAGAGAGTATTATGCTAAGCAAAATAAGTCAGTCAGAGAAAAACAAATACCATATGAGTTCACTCATGTAGAATTTAAGAAACACAAAGAATGATCATAAGGGAACAAAAGAGAGGCAAACCAAGAAACAGACTTTTAACTATATAAAACAAACTGATGGTTACCAAAGGGGAGCTGGGGGGAGGGGATGGATTAAATAGGTGACAGAGTTTAAGAAGTGCACCTGTGATGAGCACCCAGTGTTGTATGGAAGTGGTAGTGGTAATTTTTATGTATGATAAAATATTAACAATTCATGAATCTATCTGAATCTAGGTGAAGAGTATATTGATGTTCTTTGTAGTGTTCTTAAAATATTTCTGTAGATTTGAAATTTTTAAAGTAAAATGTTGGGGAGAAAATATAGTAGAAAATACACCTGGATATCTCTTAAATTTTAAGGTAGAAAAACATTTTAAATGACAAATATAAAAAAGGATCATATAAGAAAATATTTGCATATTTAGCTATATTAAATTAGAGTTCTGTTTACCGAAAGAAACAATTCTATTTATTATATTTTTGTTAATTTTTAACTGCCTAACACTCCTCATTAGAAATGTAGATTTTGTGGAATCAAAAGTTTTGTATATTTTGTTCACTGACTTATTTATAGTTCCTACAACAATGTTAGCATATAGTGGAAACTCTATAAATATATGGTGATTAATTACCAAAAGAAAACGTGATGATTAAATTCTAATATTAGTTAGCAGTCCTTTTAATAAATTATGAAGCACTGTGGGTCAGTAGGTGTGGTTAACATCTGGTTTTGGTCAACAATTCTAGAACTCTGACTTAATTATGTCACTTAATACTGAAAATATTTCTATGACAGACTGCCTGGGTTCAAATTCTGATGCTCTCACTAACTACGGAGCAATGATCACAGATCAATCATATAAATTCACTAAGCCCCTCTTTATTTATCTTTAAAATCAGGGGAAATAATTGTAATTACTTCCTAGGGCTATTGTGAGTAGTAAATACAATCCAACATGTAAAACAAAGTGTTGGATTCATACCAATGCTCATGTATGTGAGCTGCTAGGTTTGCAGAACTTGATCTGGCCCTTTCTCCCTCCATCATCATCCATACCGCTTCCACTTTATGTTTTATTCTTTAGTCACCATGAACCTCTTTTCCTTGAATATTCATGCTCTTATTCACATATAGACCTTTACATATACTACACCCATGATATAGAACAATTTTTCCCTAGGTTTTTTGTTATAATTACTACCATTGTGAATGTTCATATCTCAGAAATATTTCCCTTGGGGAAGGGACCTTCTCTATGTCCCACCCCCATTTTAGTTCAGGTGCCCTCCTATGTGATCACAGAGGCTGTCATAACCAAACACTATTGAATAAAGGTTCAATATTTGTTAAATTAATGAGTTGAAGTACCATTCCCAAAATGACTAGACAGCTTTCTAAATGCACTTACCTGGCACAAAAGTGCTCTATGAAGAATTGTAAAAACTAACAGAGACTAAGAGTTGTTAAGGAGTGATTTCCTTCTTTCCCATCCCTATAACATTCTCTGTGCTACTACTGTTCCTCTTTTTAAATCTATGTTCTGTCTAACCTAAATAGAAGGAACCATTAAATCACTCCTTGACCAATATTTAGGCACAAGCCTTATTCCCTGGCTTGGAGAAATGTAGTTAGTTTTTTCATGACTCAAGGCAGGCCTTTTTGAAAAAAAAAAAAAAGCTTAGTGAAACTTTCCTGCCCACCCAGAGCAGGAACTCTCAGCTCTGGGATTTGTACATTTGGGAAGTTAACAACTACCCAACATGTGCCATTGTTTTTTCTCCTGTGAATCACAGAACCTGAAACCTGAGCTGATAATATTCTATTAATATAAAGAATAGTATACATTGCATGAAGAGGTAAGTCAGGATCTGCCTATCACTGTAACCTTGATAAGAAGTAGCTTTGAAGACGATTGCTTGCCTAGAGGTAGAAAAATGTTGGCAAGACAGAGTGATTCCATTACATCCACTACCATCTGACTTAATTCCTGTTCCCTGTGTCATTAACACATTGTTCTCTCATGTTTGAGGTCAGCTGGTGTCATCTCTGTCCAGCTTGCTTTCCAGGGCAGGCACCCAAGCTTCAAGGACTCACAGTTTGTACTCAGACCATCTTATAGGCATCTGAGGTGGGGCACACATGTTCTCTTGGAACTGAGCTCTGCTGACTTTGAAGGGTCTGCAAATCTGAGAGATATGAACTTGTCTTCTTACAGAGTTTGTGAGGGTAAACCATAATAACTGTTAGCCACATAAAATGAATGCAGTATCAAAGAAAAATGTGTTGTAGAAGAGAGTGTATATATCAGAGAAGAGCAAAGCTGCTGTAATCCAAAAATTGACCAAAATTTCACATTGTATTACCTATTCTATTATTCTGATGATTTCATTAGTATTTGTGGAGTCAGAAAATTCTTACATTTGGTTCATTTCAAGAAATAACTCATGAGCAATAATTGTATGCCAGTAATATGCAATGTGCTGTAGGAAATTAAACACCCACCCCCCCACCCCCCACCCCCACACACCAAAACCTGCTCCTGTGTTTGAGAAACACAATGACCAGTTACTCTAGTCATAATCTTATCTTTATTATCCCCTTGGCAAAAACTCACGTTTTTTCCTCCTTTACCTAGAGGTTATCTATTTCTTTAGTAAATTTAGTTCCCCGTGTCTGAAATCTTCCTATACAGTTATATTAAGACTTCCTTGAGGTACATTGTAAAATTATACACACAGTTTTCCTACTTTAGCCAAAACATAAATTTCCACAAGATAGAGTCATATTTTCTGCTTATTTTTCACTGCTTATACATGGTATCCAATAGAAGATTGATGCTTCTTGACTTTAGGAGAGCTTTGTAATCATTTCTTCAAGGATATCTATAACCATTTCTTGAGTGATGAACTAACTATTGGATACAGCTTAACAGCTTCCAAGTCTGGTTTACAGTATTTATGCCTAAATGTGATACAGTAATTTACACATAACCACACCTAAGCTCCTATGCCATTTTTTTAGCAACTTAAAGTACCTTTCACTTTGGTAGTTTATCATATTGTCTACTTAAATTCTCAGTGGTTCAGTAATGATTCTACTCTTTGGTGAATGTCCTTTTGAGACACTTTTTGAAAAGAAGTTTCCACAATAAAAAAAAAGAAGTTTCCACAATAAGAAGTTATAGTCAAGAAACATGGGGCAAAGAGAGAAAAAAGAGGCTAGGAACCAGACCAAATTAAAATTGTGACCTACCTGTGCCAGTTTGTACATGAACTTGGACAAACCACGAGCCCTTCTGAGGTTTGATTTTCTTAGCAGCAAAAATGCGGTAATAATATTCACTATAGAGATGTGTGAGAATTAGGAATAATGCTCATAAGACATTAGAGAGTGCCTGTACCACAATCTAATAGAAATTTCTACAATAATAGAAATTCCCTATTCTTCCCTGTCTTATATAGTAGCTCTTAGTCAGATGTAGCTACTGAGGATTTTCAATGCGGCTAGTCTGCCTGAGGAATTGAATTTTTCATTTTATTTAATTTAAATGTAAATAATTCCATGCTGCTACTGTTTTAGAAATCACAGGTCTAGACTACGATAGGTCCTCAATAAGTGATAGTCATTGATATGATTATTAATGGAAGTTTGGATTTTCTGAAAGATGGTCTAACATGGAGAAGAAGAGCAACAACAAAAATAACTCCGACAAACTGACCAAAATTCTCATTAAAGTTTTCTGATATTTTCCTTGAGAACTTGTGGAATATTCACTTAAGAACATCTAAATATGGCTTGCTAGATTCTTATGGCCTCATATCTCTAAGTCCTTTCTTTAGCTCTGGCAACAGCAAGACTTCCTTTCCTCCTCACTAGCGACATGGCCACCTCTGCTACCATTATACTATGTCCATTAAGAAAGAGTCCTCCTGAGATCCTAAATTGAGAATTCTGTACCATTGAAGCTGCAACCGTCAAGTTACCAAAGGCATTCTAAAAAGCTCCTAAGAAAGAGTGTGCACTCTTTTGGTAGTTGAGGTCAGCTTCATTTAGAAACTTATGGAAAAAAATACCTCTGAGTGCATTAGATCCCATACTCTTTGTGTATCCCACACTTGTTCACCTAGTCATCACAACACAAAACAAGCTTCAAGATTATTCAGTTCAGCCAAGAAATACTGTTGGAAGTAATTTTATCACACTCACATTTCTCAATAGAAACTCCATACCAGTTTCTAAAAATACCAACTATTCTGGGCCAGGTGACCTTGGACACTTCAAGGTCTGGGTAACTTGGATTTCAATAGTTCTAACCTCTCCAAATTCTAGTGAGTCCAGCCATGAAGAGATGGTACAAATTTTGAAAATTCCTTTGATTATAATTTAGAGACGTGGTCCTATAGTCTGGATAAATAGGGTTGATTCTGAAATATAGCAGTTAAAGCAGAGTAAACTAGATATTAGTTGCATGCTTTATAAACCAGACCTAAAAGAACCAGGGAGAAATAAATTTCTGTTGTTGATAAGACATCCACTTTGTAGTGTCTAATTTTAGCAGCCTGAGCTGACCAAGTTAGGCATGTACAACTACCTAAAGTTGTATACCTTCCCTTCAGAGATTTTCAATACTTTGTAGGGCCCAGGGAGTAGGGAAAAGCTAAATATGAATGCAATTCAATGCTAACTCAATTATAACTCAGTTACACTTAGAAATGAGTTACATATGAGAAAATGCAATAATTAAATCAGATATTTGATAAAGAGCAAGAGTAGTGTAACTGAAAGGACATCATGAGAAAGATAGACCTCAGTTGGGCCTTGAATGATTAATCAATGAATTAGAGGGTAAGATAATTTAGGTGACAGGGTAAAGCATGAGTGTAGGCAGAGAAAAAGGATTGAAGAGGAATTGAACCTAATAAAATGAAGGGTAAGGGTTAAGTACTGAGTAAATATTTGTTTTTGCCACATCTGCTAACTTCTTAGGTGCAAGAAAAGTCAAGTTGGAACTGTTTTCTAAACCTATATGCAATTCTGGCTGTATAAAATTATTTTTTAAAATAGCTAATCTAAAAGGATTCTATTCAGGGCCCTACTAGTCAAAAGAGGTGACTGGGGGAGGACTTTGACCTTCTTCTTCTTCTTCTTCTTCTTCTTCTTCTTCTTCTTCTTCTTCCTTCTTCCTTCTTCCTTCTTCCTTCTTCCTTCTCCTTCTCCTTCTCCTTCTCCTTCTCCTTCTCCTTCTCCTTCTTCTTCTTCTTCTTCTTCTTCTTCTTCTTCTTCTTCTTCTTCTTCTTCTTTCTTCTTCTTCTTTGTATATTTTTTAATTGGAGTTTGATTTGCCAACGTATAACATAACACCCAGTGCTCATCCCTGTCAAGTGCCTCCCTCAGAGCTCATCACCCAGTCACCCCATCCCCCCACCCACCTCCCTTTCCACTACCCCTTGTCATTTCCCAGAGTTAGGAGTCTCTGGACTTTGACCTTCATTGTGGGAAATTGGTTCTCAAACTTTAGCTTCCATCAAAATCACCTGGGGAGGGGATCCCCAGGTGGCTTAGCGATTAAGCACCTGCCTTTGGCCCAGGGCATGATCCTGGAGTCCTGGGATCAAGTCCCACATCCGGCTCCCTGCAGGAAGCCTGCTTCTCCCTCTGCCTGTGTCTCTGCCTCTCTCTCTCTGTCTCTCATGAATAAATAAATAAAATCTTTAAAAAAAAACCACCTGGGAGCTTGTTAAAAGACACTCTTTGACAGTTTCTGATTCAGTAGGTCTTGGTTGCATCTGAGAATATGCATTTCACACGTTTCTGGTGATGCTATGTGCTCCTTCAAGATTGAGAGCAAAGCTAAGTGTGATCTTCTATTCCTGCTTATAAAACTGCATAATGATGCCAACCACAGACAGGCAGAAGCTTCCATATCAACAAACTCTAAAGTATCCAGTTAAATGAACTGAGTTTGTTGTTTGAGATTGTGAGAAAAAATAAACTTCACAACATGACTTTTAAGAATACTAAGACTTTTCCCCCTAGCCTATTAGCATCTTGTCCTTTAAAAAAATTAAATTTATTTTATTTATTTAACTCCAGTAAAGTTAACATACAGTGTCATATTAATTTCAGATGTACAATATAGTGATTCAACAATTCCTCACATAAAAAAAAAAAAAAAAAAACAATTCCTCACATCATCCAGTGCTCATCATGACAAGAATACTTCTTAATTTCCATCACCTATTTAACCCATTCCCCCAGCCACCTCCCCTCTGGTAACCATCAAATTGTTTCAATAGTTAAGAGTGTGTTTCTTGGCTTGCCTATCTCTGTCTCTTTTTTCCCTTGCTCATTTGTTTTGTTTCTTAAATTCTACATGGAAGTAAAATCATATGGTATTAGTCTTTCTCTAACTGACTTATTTCACTTAACATACTTTATTTCTCTGTCCATGCCATTCCAAATGAAGGATTTCATTCTTTTTTATGACTGAATAATATTCCATCACATATGTATCATATCTTCTTTATCCATTCATCTGTCAATGGATACTTGGGCAGCTTCCATAGTTTGGTCATTATAAATAAGGCTGCTATAAACATCAGAGTGCATGTATCCCTTTGAATTAGAGTTTTTGTATTATTGGTATAAATACCAAGTAGCATGATTACTGAATCATGGGGTAGTTCTGTTTTTAATTTTTTGAGGAACCACCATACTGTTTTCCACAATGGCTGTACCAGTTTGCATTCCTACCAACAGTACATGAGGGTTCCTTTTTCTCCACATCTTCACCAACACTTAGTATTACTAAACCTTTTAACTCAATAGTAAGAAAAGCCATATCAAATTTATCTAAATTGAAAAAAAAATCAGTGTTTTTGCCATTGGCTTTGTGTTTGGCCTTTGGTACAGCATGAGTGCAATAATCAGAGTTCTTCAGAGAAACAGAACCAATAGGATGTGTGGGGGTAGGTTGAGGGGGTGGGTGTGTGTGATTTATTTTAAGGAACTCTCTCATGCATTTGTGAGCCTTGTCAAGTCCAAAATCTGGTTGAGATCAGCAGGCCAGAGTCTCAAAAAAGCTGCAGTTTTTGTAAAAAGGCAGTCTACTGGCAAACCAGTAAGAACAGATACCGCAAATGGAATCTTAATGCAGTCTGCTCCCAGAATTCCCCTTTGCTTGGGGGGAGGTCAGCCTTTTGTTTTCTTCCTGCCTTCAGAGATTCACTCATAATACAGAGAGCAATCTGCTTTACTCAAAGTACGTCTATTAACTGCAAATCTCATCCAAAAACACCCTACAGAAATATCCAGAATAATATTTAACCAAATGTCTGAACACCAAGGCCTGGCCAAGTTGACACATAAAATTAACCACAACAATAGGTTTATTCCATTTTTGTTTTCATATTTAGTTCAATTAAATTCACAAATATTTCATGTGCCTGATAATTTCAGTAGGCTGTAGTTTAGTAAGGAGAGGTTATAAAATTTTTGATTATAAAAGTAAAAGTTTATAGTTCATTCATTTCTTCAATTAATATTTATTGAGTACCAATTTTGTCAAAGCCTCTTGATGTAGCTTAATTTTAGACAGAAACAGTCACCTACATTTTGATTTAGGGATGCATCTATGGTCAGGGATGGGAGGGGCTGAAGAGGAGGTCCTGGCTTTGCTTCAACTGTGTTCATTCTGGGAAAACTGTTATGTCTAGGCATAAGGCCAACACTGGAGGAACACCAGAGTTGATTTCTTAGCTAACTCCATGAGAGTTTGGGTGGAAGAGGTGTGAAGGAGTACTAGAGAAGGTGAATGGGGAGAGTGATAAGATATAATCTCAGGGATGGATCCTTCAGTCCATCATGGAATTTATCTGGGACCTGGGAAATAAAGTCTTTGGGACTAAAACTAAGAGAGGTTGCGGGTTTTTGTTTGCTTGTTTGTTTGTTTTTATATTTTACTCTAAAGCCAGGGGACTACTTAAATGCCCAGGTAAAAAAAATGATAAGAATGTGTGAAAAGAGAGTATAGAGGGCTGAATAGTGCCCTCTACACACACACACACACACACACACACACATATACACACATGCACACAAGATATCTTGTCTATATCAATCATTGGAGCCTATGAATGTGGAAAGGTATCTTTTTTTTTTTTTTTTTTAAAATATGGAACGCTTCACGAATTTGCGTGTCATCCTTGCGCAGGGGCCATGCTAATCTTCTCTGTATCGTTCCAATTTTAGTATATGTGCTGCCGAAGCGAGCACTGGAAAGGTATCTTTTGTCAGTCACATGCAGAAGAATGAAACTGGACCACTTTTTTACACCATATAAAATATACTAAAAATGAATGAAAAACCTAAATGTGAGACAAGAATCCATCAAAATCCTGGAGGAGAACATAGGCAGCAACCTCCTTGACCTTACTAGACATGTCTTCAAAGGCAAGGGAAACAAACCAAAAATTAACCAATGGGAACTCATCTAGATAAAAAGTGTTTGCACAGCAAAGGAAACAGTCAACAAAACTAAAAGACATCCTACAGAATGAGAGGAGATATTTGCAATTGAGATATCACACAAAGGGCTAGTATCCAAAATCTATAAAGAACTGATCAAACTCAATACCCAAAAGACAATCCAGTCAAAAAATGGGCATAAGGCATGAACAGACATATCACCTAAGAAGATATCCAAGTTTTCAGACACATGAAAAGATGCTCAACATCACTCAGCATCAGGGAAATGCAAATCAAAACCACAATGAGATCTCACCTCACACCAGCCAGAAAGGCTAAAATTAACAACTCCAGAAACAAGAGATGTTGGCAAGGAAGTGGAGAAGGGGGAACTTTCTTACACTCTTGGTGGGAATGAAAGCTGGTACACTCTAGAGAACAGTATAGAGGTTCCTCAAAAAGTTAAAAATAGAGCTACCCTATGACCCAGCAATTGCACTGTTAGGTGTTTATTCAAAGGATACAAACATAGTGATTTGAAGGGGCACATGCACCCCAATGTTTATGTCATCAGTGTTCACAATTGTTAAACTATGGAAAGAGCGCAGAAGTCCATTGACAGATGGATAAAGAAGATGTGGTATTTATTTACAATGGAATATTATTCAGCTATCAGAAAGAATGAAATTTTGCCATTTGCAATGACATGAATGGACCTAGAGGGCATTATGCTAAGTGAAATAAGTCAGTCAGAGAATGACAAATATCATGTGATTTCACTCATACATGGAATTTAAGAAACAAAAGTGGTCAACTAGGGGAAGAGAAGGAAAAAATAAGAGAAACAGAAAGGGAGACAAATCATAAGAGACTCTTAACTATAGGAAACAAACTGAGGGTTGCTGGAGTGGGGAGGTGGGTAGGGGGATGGGGTAACTGGATGATGGTCATTAAGGAGGGCACTTGATGTAATGAGCACTGGGTGTTATATGCAACTGATGAATCACTAAACTACCTCTGAAACTAATAATATACTGTATGTTAATTAAATCGAGAATTTATGTAAACTAAAATCTTTAAAAAAATCTTTACCTTTTGCAAAGTTTAAGTTAAAAATCTTGAGATCATTCTGAATTATCTAGGTGGGTTTTACATCCAATGACAGTGTCTTTATGAGACATACAGAGAATAGGTACACGGAGGAGACAGTGATGTGAAAATAGAGGCAGTATTGGAGTGATGGGGCCAGAAGCCTAGGGATGTTTGTAGCCACCAGAAGCTGGAGGAAGCCAAAGAAGATTCTCCCCTGCATCCATGGAAGAAATATGTCCATGCAGGATTTCAGACTTCTGGCCTCCAAAAATCTGAGAGAATAAATTCCTGTTGTTTGTGATTGTTTGTTATGGCAACCTTGGGAAACTAACACAGAGAATTTGCCTACTCCTGCTCAGAATACCAGTTGGCTTTGGTTCTTCAGGGTCCTGGGAATTGTTAAAAAGGATTATTTTGCAAGTTGCGTTTGGAGCTGGAAACACTTATTTCATTGTGAAATACTGTGACATTCCTTGTGTAAAAATAAACTTCCCTCCACAACCTTCTTCCTCCCAATCATCAGCGTATAGATAGATGGCAGATTGATGGTAGATAGATATAATATATATATGTAAACATACAAATATATACATTAATACTTAATAGTAATAATATTATTAATATTTAGTATTCTTAATTGCTAATATTCTAAGATGGTACTTAATACTATTTCATATCCTAACAATACAAGAGCCACTTGTAGCTCTTAATAATCTTTTAGCAATAAAATAAAAGCTTCAGCCCAGGGCCTTATTCTGAATAATTTACATTTTACACATTTCCATCCCTGAAGGAGGAAAGTAGCTGTTTCCCACCATTTCAGAAATTCTTTCTTGTGTCAATATCATAAGAGTCAGCTTGATCTGCTTTGTGTTTTCTTTTGGAGTATTTTCAAATCTCGATTTGAAGCTCATCTCAAAGTAAGAAAACAACACTTATGAATTAAAATAAAGATATTTCACTCATACTTAATTCACTGGAAAAACTGGAAAACTGTACCTCAGGATAAATCAGAGAACTGAAAGCATGCATGGACAGCATTTGGACTGCCTTATTGTGGGAGTTTCCTCTGATGACTTGTACTTGTGCTGTGGTATAAGGGTATTGCATGCAATTCTTTTATCTTTATTTCATTTGTTAAGAGATAAAAGATGCCTCTGTTTTCTCCAGTGGAGGCCTTTTGGCTTGAGGTTAAGAAAACAGTATGATCAAAGGGGATCTAGGATTGGAGGGTTAAAGGAAGGAAAAAGAGGTTTAATTGAGAAAGAACAAGGCATCCTCAGTGGAGAAATAGGATGCTGTGTCAGAAAACAGCTCTCATGGTGACTAAGACATAGGAGCAATCTGTTGCCAGAGGTCTCAGTTCTGTTGCTTCAAGGATTCTCACATCACTTATAAACCCAGAAGTCAGGAGATGGGGCATGGGAAAGTACATGGCTATGGGCACCCCTCTGTAAATTGGAGCAGTGACTAGGGACCCAAAGACCCTTGAGAAAACAGCTGCTTTCTTCCCCAGCACAACTTGATACCGTGAGAGATTTCATAAGAGGAAATTTACTTAGCTTATAAACAAAGTTTATTAACTTAGGAGATCTGTTTGTTTAACGAATGTCCATTTCTGAACTCCATTCATCAAATTGGCTCAGGCTTAGCGATCTGTGGAAACGACTGTCAAAGACCCTGCAAAGACAGCATAAGGAAAAAAACTCACACCCCAGGGCTTGGGGAGGTTTGCAATAAACACAAGAATTGAAGATAAATCCTAACTGTTTAAGATTATGAGCTGGATGAATAGATGTAGAAAGGAACTACCCCATGTCTTGTTGGGCATTGGAGTGAGGAATAGGAAGGAGTGAGGAAGGAATAGTAATGGCTAATTTGCCTTCCAGGCAAGTCATTCCAGATGAGGTTCAATGCTGGGCTGGGTTTGGGCCAACTATTTGCCAAAATTCCAGTGCAAACCATGTTTTATCTAGGGGATATTAGAAGTCAAAACTGGGAAGATGGAATTCTGCTATTGAGTTCTGAGTGCAAATGTGGAGCTAGAAATAAGAGATAACATCAAGATAAGGAAAGCTGATAGTTGATGGCAGGGCCAGCCCTTGGTTCAACTCCAGGGAGCACCATTCATGCTGTAGTCTAATATGTATGGTGTCCAGTAGGGCTGGGCTTTGTGTAACCTACACTCTCTTGTAGCTGTGGATAGTAAAATGGACCATGGCACATGGGTGAGAGACTGCATCAAATCTAAAAATGGCCTAGAGTTGGGGCACCCGGATGATGCAGTTAGTTAAGTGGCTGACTCTTGGTTTTGGCTCAGGTTGTGATTTCAGGGTCATATGTTGACCAGCTCCGAGTTGACTCTGTGCTCAGCAGAATCTGCTTAAGTTTTTCTCTCCCTCTCCCTTGGTGCCTCTTCCTCCCCACACTCTGTCTTTCATTCTCTCTCTCTTTCTAAATAATTAAATCTTTTAAATAAATGACCCAGAGTTTTGCATTTTTATTTGCTCCCCATTTTATTTATTTATTTATTTGTTTGTTTGTTTATTTTTTATCGCTCCCCATTTTAAAAGCATAGATATCCTGAGATAAAGTCAAGATGTTGTGGAAAGAGAAAAGATCTAGAAATGAGGAGACATAGGGTCATATCCAGATCAAACAACTTTCTGAGAAGTTGATAAATTATTCAATATCGTCTGAGTCTGGTTCTTCATCTCTAGTTCAATGGTATCTGCTACACTTTTCTACCCCGCCAAAGTAGGTTTAAATTTGATCAAGAACATAAACAAGCACTAAATGCTTTGCTAATGATAGGGATTACAAATGAAACTATAGTTGGTGTAAGCAGGATGCTTTGATGGTCTACACAGCCCCACACATTGCCTGTCCCCTAACACCTCACCTTACCTCCTTCCACCCTGACTTCCTTCTCTCTGCTTTAGCCACTCCAGTCCTTTCAGTACTGTGTGCTCCCATGCCACTCCAAAGCCTAACCAGTTAGTCTTTCCTCTGCTTGGAAGGCTCTCCTCCAAGATATCAGTTTGCCTTTCTCCCTCAAACTCCTTTAGGGTTTGTTCAAATGCCAACATCTCAGTGGAGTTTTCCCTGATGGCACTCTATTTTAAATTGCCTACCTTCTAGCACATTTTAATTTTTTCCCCAAAATGTATCACTCTCCAATAGCAATTTAATTTACTTGCTATTGTGTGTAAATTCTGTCTTCCTCCAACAGGATATAAGCTTATTGAAGGCAGGGATTTTTATTTGTTTTTAGAGTAAAGCCTAGAAAACTGTTAGGGAGATACATGGAAAGGGAAAAACCATTAAAAAACACAAATTCTCTCTCTTAACAGGATGCCTTTTGCACTTCAGTTGAAGTGGCTCTATCCAAAATAATGTGTGTAGATGCACTTTGCTAGCTGTATACCTAGCTCTATGTATAGCTCTGGCTCCTTTTGACATTACAGGACATTTTACTAAAATTTTAATTTATCCCCCTTGGTTTTTGCCCAAGAAGGAGCATTAGGAAATGTAAACCAGTAATTTACCCCATTTGCTGACTAATAAAATGAGATATTCTACAGAGAAGCCTTGAGTTAAATAAGATGAGCAGTAAGAGCCTTATGAGGGAGAGAAAACAGGTAGCAAAAAATGATGTCCATTGATTTCTCTCTCATGCTCTAGGTTTTTCTTATAAAACACATTGTCAGGGATCCCTGGGTGGCGCAGCGGTTTGGCGCCTGCCTTTGGCCCAGGGCGCGATCCTGGAGACCAGGGATCGAATCCCACGTTGGGCTCCCGGTGCATGGAGCCTGCTTCTCCCTCTGCCTATGTCTCTGCCTCTCTCTCTCTCTCTCTCTCTCTCTCTCTCTCTCTCTTTCTGTGACTATCATAAATAAATAAAAATTAAAAAAAAAAACACATTGTCAGAGCTCAGTACCTTAGAAAAATCTGCTGTGCTATAGAACTATGAAGCATATATGAAGTTCTACAAACAAGAAACCTATTTCCCTTTGGGGATTATGTTCTAATTTTGAATTATTTTCTTCTGGCCTAGAACATGGTGCTAAATTATTCTTAAATAGCTTGCTACTGGATCAGTTTTGTACACAAGGACAGAATCACCTCACTGTGACCTTGTCAAAGTCAGTTTCTGGCCGGATGGGGATAGAAGAAGAGCTGGAAAGAAACACCACCCTTTTGCCAACCTGAAAATACATATTTATAGCTTATTTTCTTATATAGGTGGATACAACATTAGGATTTAAATGTTCACACCATATGAAAGCATCTATAGGTTTTATAATATACTGTGGGGAAGCAATAGTATCAACATATTAAACAGAAGTCTTTAGAATCTGCTTTGGACTGAGTGCATCCTTCCAAAATTCATATGTTAAATGTTAATGTCCATGTCCAATGTGGTGATATTTGGGGGAGGGGCCTTGGGAAGGTGATTAAGTTATGAGTAGATCCATCACGAATTGGGTTGGTGTCCTTATAAAAGAAACCCTAGAGACACTCCCCCATCTCTTTCTGCCATGTGAGGAACTGAGAAACCAGGATATCTACAAACCAGAAAGTGTGCTCTCAGAAGACACCAACCAATCTGCTAGAGCCTTGTTCTCTGACCTCTCAGCTTCCAGACTGAGAAATATATTTCTATTTTATTTTAATAAGATATGCAGTCTATTTATAAATCTCTCAGTTTTATTCTATCAGCCTGAACAGAGTAAGAAAGAATCAGTCTTGGATATAAATCTTAGTCTTTCTACATACTGGCTACATGACTGAGCCAGTTACTTAACCTACCTGAAACTTCAATTTTTCATCTCTAAAGTGGGTTTAATAATGGTCAAATGAGATAATGTATGTAGAAAGTTCAACAAATTGTACTTGCAAATAGTTATTCTTCTAAAAACTAAGAAGCATAGTTTTGTTAACCAGATAAACTTCCTCTTAATTAATGAGAGAGAGGACCAGAGCCAGAAAAAGGATGTAGCTAGAAAGGTGATATCGTCCCCTGGTAAAATTTTGACCCAATGACAAAATGATATCACTCTTCTGAGAACTGTTTAAGGCACCCCACAGCAGACCATCAGAGCTTTTTGTCTGTAGATGAACAGAAGGAAGCCAGTAGGCACCTGGACATACACTCTGAAGACAAGGAAAATGGCCTGCCCGTCCTTCCTTCTGTTTTCCTTTTTCCTTCTCTCTCTCTCTCTCTCCCTGTCTCCATCCTTCCCTCTCTCTCTACCTCTCCCTCTCTTTCTGATATATCTTTGTAACTTCATCATAGTTACCGTCTTTAATCAGTGCTGGTGTGTCTACACTGGATGCTCTCTGGACTTCAATGCAGAAAACCTGAGCTCTAGCCCATTTGGTTCACTAGTTGAGTTGGACAAATCATGTTACCTCAAAGTATAAAGGTTAAGAACATGGATTCGAGGACAGCCTGTCTGGATTCCAATAGTCTGCTCTACCACTTAGCACTAAGGTGACTTTCTTAACTTTCTTAACTCTCTTTGCCTAGTTTATCTACATGTGAAAAGGGAGGCGTAATAGTATCTACTTCATTAAGTTGATATTTGAATCAAGTGAATCATTAATGTGAAGCACTTAAAATAGTACCTAGTACATAGGCTTATGAAAGTTTCCTATTGTAATCTGTAAAATAAGGAATTGTTGTGCTATCTCTAAATTCCTACTAGAACCAATGGTTTGTGAGTCTTCTAGGATTCTCCCCTCAGTGACTGGGTTTCTCACTACCTTTTCTATCCCCCTTTTCTTATCTATTCCACCCCATCCATCTTTCATGTTATGACTTTGCTCCTTGTCAAGAATTAGGAAGCTGTCCAAATGTGCCACAGTTGGCTCAATTAATTAAATAATATAGCTGATCTTTGCTAGGCGTTTGGTTCTTTTGATCAGGTGTTTATCATGTCACATGATAGTCTATGTTCCTGTGCAGGAAGGAGACTTTAGGAGACTTGATTTGTTTTTGTTTTTCTTTTTTTAAGATTTTTATTTATTTATTCATGAGAGACACAGAGAGTGAGAGAGAGGCAGAGACACAGGCAGAGGGAGAAGCAGGCTCCACGAGGGGAGCCCAATGTGGGACTTGATTCCAGGATTCCGGGACCATGGCCTGGGCTGAAGGCAGACCCCCCAACCACTGAGCAACCCAGGCATATCAGGAGCTTTGATTTGAACAGGATCAGCATATGAATATGTATCATCACTCAAGAGAATGAGGGTGGGCTGCATTCTACAATGTAGAGTGTAACCACTCAAGCAAGAAGAGCCAAGGCCAAGTGCCTCAAGGCAGCATGACATGATAGAATGAAGTCGACCTGAAGCAAGGAGGTCCAGATTTATGTTCCAATCTTTGTGTTAGTGCATAGCAGATAGCAGTTTTGGGGATTTGTAAACTTTAGAGACTCAATTTTCTCATCTACTACTACTAAGTGGGGACAACAAAACCAACTTTGTAAATTGTTCTAAGAATTAAAGAAGAAATAAAACAGTCTAAGGAGATCAAGGAGTAGAGGGAAATACTTTATAAATGTATAGGCTCTAAAAATGGTAGTCATATAGTTATTCTCATTAGAATTTCAGCACATGGAGGGCCTTGAATTTGTGAGTTTTTCTTAAAAGAGAGGACTTTTATTTTATTTTTCTTATTTCTCTGCTATTGTTTTAATTATTACTGTTTTTGCCGAAGCAATATATTTAAGTAGTTCAAAAAGTAAAAACAAAAAACAAACCCCCAAAAAACCAACAAAGCAAAAAACCATAAGAAAGTATAAGAGTGAAAGATCTTCCTTCCCCACTCCTAATTCCCACGCTCTTCCTGTTACTATATTAGTTGGTGTGTGGGTGTATGTGTGTAAGCTCCCACAACTTTTGGATGCATATGCTGGCAAAGATATTTATACATTTCCAAATATGTTCCCCTCTGCCCACCCCCTTTTTAACCACAAATGGTGACACACTATACTCATTGTCCTTTACTTCGCTTTTTTCTTAAATCTGAGAGAAACCTCTGTTTCAGTACATAAAAAGCTTTCTCATTTCCTTTTTCTCTTTAACCACTAAATGAGTTATATTGTATGAAGGTACCACAATTTAAGTTTCCTACTGATGGAAATTCAATTTGTTTTTAATCTTTGCTATTACAAATTATTTCATGTATATGTGAATATATTTATAGAACAAATTTCTAAAAGTGTAATTTCTGGGTGGAGAAGTTTAAGCACTTATAATTTTAACATTTATTGACAAACTGGCCTTTATAAGGATTGCACTAGCTTATTCTCCCAGCAGAAATCCATTTCCCCACCACATTCTTGCCAAAAAAAATCTTGAAGCTTTTGCCAACAAGTTTGTTCCTAAATGGACTATATATAGGAATCATTTATTATTTTCTTTTTTCTCAATTGTTTAATTGTTTCATTTTCTCAATTGCATTCTTTCATTAGGCTTTTCTATTCTTTCTTTCTTTTTTTTTTTTTTAGGGAGAGTCACTTTATATCTGTGATATAATTTGAAAAGTATTTCTTCTCAATTTGACACTGTCTTTTGGATTTGTCTATGGCATGTGCATGTATGTATGTGTTTTATCATATACAACTCACTAAACTTTTTTTTTATAAATTTTTTATTTATTTATGATAGTCACACAGAGAGAGAGAGAGAGAGGCAGAGACACAGGCAGAGGGAGAAGCAGGCTCCATGCACCGGGAGCCCGACGTGGGACTCGATCCCGGGTCTCCAGGATCGCGCCCTGGGCCAAAGGCAGGCGCCAAACCGCTGCACCACCCAGGGATCCCCCTCACTAAACTTTTATGTTGTCACTTTATCAGCCTTTTATCGCTATTGATTTTGAGTCATAGTAAGAGCTTTTCCACTCAAAAGACATAACAAATCTTCCATATTTTGCTCTAGGTCTTTAATAAATTTGTTTCTTACATTTTAATACTGGATTTATGTGGAATTTATGTTAAGTTAAGTAGTTATGTTCGGAGTATAGATCTAATTCTTTTGTCCCCAAATGGTCCCCTAATTGTCATTTATCAAGTAGTACTTTTCCCCACTGATTTTGAGATGCCATCTCTATCATAAACAAAATTCCCATGTGCACGGAGTGTATGTCAGGTCTTTGAGAACTGTGACTTCCAACAAGTGAATCCACCAGAAAGTGTAAAATTGTTGGAAGGCAAACAAGAAGAGCATGGGACTTTGTCAGAAACATTATCGTCAATATGACCCTGTGTCCTATATTCCTGCTATTTACTTTAGAATCTTTTTTAATACTCTGGAGGAACTGTGCTACAGGAGGTGGAAGTTTCTGGGCAGGAACTGGTTCTACATTTGTAGAGAGTATATTCATTATGGAATCACATCAAAATAAATATAAAATCTACTGTGGCTGGACTGAGACTACCTGTGTCTGTTGAGGGTCATAAAAGTCATAAAAAGATACCTAGCAAATGGAGTCAGATTCAGCCTCAGTTCTAAAGCTTCTAGTGTCCCTAGGAGACAGAGCAAAAATCTATTTAATGCCATTTTTCTTTACATTTCTCTCTAGTTACCCCTTCAAAGTTCAAGTCATTGTAATAATAATAACTAAATGTATTGAGAGTTCTTATGGGACTAGACCCTGCTAAGTGCCTCATTTACATTATCTCATTTGATCCTCACAGCAGCTCTGTGAAGGAGCTTTTCATATCAGGTTTTTTAAATGTAGACAACGGAAGCCAACTCTACCCAAGTCAAGCCCAAGGAGAATTTATAATAATGACATGAGTAAAGGATGGTCACAGAATTCAAGGAATAGCTGAAGAAACAGATTTGGAAAGGGCAGGGAAGAGTAAGTAGGATTTGGATGAACAGGAACTAATTAATATACTGGTCTGTTGGAATTTCCCTGAAGAAATGAATTAACGTTAGCCCTTTCTCATCATTTTTTTTTTTTACATCACTTGAGCCAAACTGTCCAATAAGCCCAATTCTTTTCCAATTCACCAGCTAAATTCAACCACATAAGTGAACTCAGGTGAAACCAGCAGAAAAATTGCCTATCCAGAATTGTGAGAAATATCAAAATATTGTTGTTTAATTGTTAAATTTAGGAATAGATAGCTGATGTTGTTAGATTGATCTAATTTGAGTCATATCTCCCTCTTGCCTCATGCCCTTTAAGAGAAAGCAGAGAATATTAACTAATAGTTCAATTAGGACTAAACACAAATGAGTGATTTCTTAAGGATAGGGGAATGTATAACCAGTGATCAAAAAAACCAGCAAATATATACTAGACTATGGTCTTATGTATATGTATATTATAATCATGGTATATATAGTATATCACTATAACTATTATGCTTTATAATACTATAACCATTTTATAGAAAATAAAGGAAATTAAGACTTAGAAAGCAAAGTCTTTTTATTTTTTAATTTTTTAAAAAGATTATTTATTTATTTATTCATGAGAGACATATTGAGAGAGGCAGAGATATATAAAGGCAGAGGGAGAAGCAGGCTCTCTGTGAGGAACGCAATGCCAGACTTGATCCCAGGATCCCGGGATCATGACCCAAGCCAAAGGCAGATGCTCAACCACTGAGCCACCCAGGCATCCCAAAGCAAAGTCTTTTTGTTCTCTAAAGCAGTGAAATATTATGGGATTCTGTTACACATATTTTTCATTTTGAAATAGTTTCTCACCAAAAATTTCAAAAATAGTATAGAATGTCATTATGTACCGTCCCCTCAACCTCCTCCAATGATAGCATCTTATACACCCATAGTCTGTTATCAAATCAGATGGAATTGGTTTGAACAGTTTTATCCTGTTCTGAAGTCCTCATTAATAATGAGGACTCTGAGTCTCAGAGTTGTGCTCATTACACACTAGCAAGAAAAACCATCAATTTATCTCAAGCCTATTTCTTTCCTTCTCCTTTATTACCTGACTGCTTCTAGCAAGAAGAATGCTACCACAGTGGGGTGTTCTCTGGCTTCATGAGTGAAACCATCTTATAGGGCCTCACATGCCGCCCCTGTAATCATCTCTCCAACTGGGAGATACATTCTACATAGTCCTAAGTCAGCATCTATGTGAGACCTTCCGGAGAAGAATTAATAAGTTCTTCCTATTTTTGAAATAGCTGATACACAATTTGTATCAAAATTATTCGAATTTCAATTAGATCATGAAGCTTTCAAGACTGGCAGACATTTTATTCATTCTTATAGACCTAGAAGTTAACACATTCTCGGTAAATGTTTGCTGACTTAAAAGAAAAGGAGAGGATCTTCTATGATTTACTATGGCAAAAGACTTTTTAATT
Organism: Canis aureus; assembly: GCF_053574225.1. Classification (NCBI taxonomy): domain Eukaryota; kingdom Metazoa; phylum Chordata; class Mammalia; order Carnivora; family Canidae; genus Canis; species Canis aureus. The sequence continues at coordinate 38,025,867 of NC_135634.1, read as the reverse complement.
TATTGAATATTGGGATCCTTGGTCATCTCGACTTTACATTTGCTTGTTTCACATCATTAGTATTGGTTGAAATACAGGTTCAATCCTTTTTATTTATCTCAATTATTGTACAGCAAACTGCACACCAGAAACTACTATTGACTTAGCTAAGAGACAACTCAAATGACTAGAAGTTCCATCATTCTCCCCACCATCACCCACCTCCATTCTACCTTTTCCAAAAAATGGAACAACAACAACAAAAATCCTCAACAGCAAAAACTATGCAAGATGAAAATGGGTTTTTTATTTTAGTTATCTTAAAACAGTGCTTTGAAAACTAGATGTACATCTATTTCATCTTGGGATCTTATTAAAATGCAGATCCTGACTCTGTAGATCTAGGGCTTAGGAAATATGGTATCCTACATTTCCAACAGCCTCCTGGAGGAAGTCAAGGCTACTGGTCTGTATATCACACTTGGAGCAGCTTGAACCTAGGGAGACCAGCTGATAGAGGTGTTAGATAAACAGATGAGCAAAAAAGATCAGAAAACCTGGGAAACACTTATCTCAAAGTTAATGGATTGCTTTTGGGTCATCTGTAGCTGGTCTCCCAGTTTAATTGACTAACAGAGTTTGCAGCTGTTATAAATTGAGAAATGTTTCCTATGACAACTCTTCCACAGGACATTCAGAACTTGGAACTCAGCCCTAACACACTGATAAATTTCATAAAGCTACAAATGTGTGAAAAGAGCAATGGATGGCTGTTTGTGTGTTTTTTATTTCAACAATATGTGCCAAAGCCCACAATTTTGGCACTTGAACTTAATTTCTTAACTCAATTGGAAAACCCTTGACTTGTTGACATTATTCTATATGATTTGAACCCAAAGATGCATCAGATATTATAACTGATTCTATTTATGTAAGTTGATAAAATATAAGACTACATATGTAATCTATGCATCTGGTGAGCACCTAGTATTTACTCATACTGTGAAGGAGAAATAGAAGTCTCTATCCATAAGATGCTTGAAACAAAAATGATGAGAAGTTAACTATAGTATAGAGGGATCCATGGTGACTAGTATAAGGTAGAAATAATTCAGTGCTGAATTGTGTGGTACAATCCACACTAAAATCCCAATGGCCTAGCATTAATCTAGTTTTGAGAGTTCAGCTTTGAGTTCCATAATAAGATAATTAGAGATAAAACAATTAAAAAATAATAAACGAGTCACTTTCAAAGAGTACAGCCCAATCTCAAGGGCAAGAATAATCTGACCAAGGTAATAACTAGTTCCCACCAGCACTTTGCTCTTTTAGATCTACATCCTTAATGGTGTAGTTAGCCTCTGTCATTAGCTCTTGGTAATGGTAATGGTAATAGTCAGCAGGTTGTGGTAGGCATGTAGTAGTCAACCCACTTTCCCACCCATACTTTACCTAACTTATTTTGCCTTAACCACAAACAAAGTTCCTTATCTCATCAGACTATAGGCAAGAGTGGGTGAATAAAATACACATGGACATATTGTCACCTTCTAATAGTAATGAGAAAAATAATTTTAAGTCTCTAAGAGATGATTTCCCCATGTGAGGGTAGTTTCTTCATGTTGCTATCAGGTATCTCAAGGGAATAAATAAAGGGATATTAGCAGTAGAAGAAAAATCAGGCTCCACCTTAATGTTTATGTTTTATTAAAGACTGAAAGTAACCTTATAGTGATAACAGCTAGCCCCTCAAGGTCCTGAGAACATCGCTTCCAAATTCCTTAGAGACTTACACTATCCGTAACCCCCACTAATTAAAAAAATATAATCAGTTCCTCCTCACAATCCCAGTGCAGTTCTTTCTGGCCACAGGTCCTGTCTCTGTGCTATAATAAAATCATGTTTTTGCACCAAAAATGTCTCAAGAATTCTTTCTTAGCCATTAGCTCACAAACCCCAAAACTTCCAAATTTCGTCATTACCATCTTGCAGAGATAGCCATGGGGCTCTCTCCCTTTGATGAGTCTGAAAGGTAGAGTGACTAGGTGTTAGGTCTTAGGTAATTTTAAATACAGGTTTTATTATTTAGGTACAGCAAGGCCAACAGGTCAGCGTCATTGAAAAGATCATCTGTTAAACTCACAGATCCCAAGAAAAAGGGGCCCACGTTAGGCTATACAAGGTCACAAGGGAAGTATCAGGGTTGGTCAAGAAACACAGGGAGTGGGGGGAAATGAGAGCAAGTGCTTTTATTGTGGTTTCCATGGGAAGGAGCAAACAAAGAAAGATGAACAGGCTTTAGATTCACTGGTTTGAATAATTTCAGCATTGTAGATTGTGGCTCAGATTGTGAGAGCCGGATAGGAAAGGTGGTTATGAGTGTAGGCTCTGGATTGGCTAGTTTGCTTTTGAAAGGCCTTCAGTGTGAATTGTTTACTATCTTTGTTAGAACTAGGAGGAGCAGTATGTTGTTAATAGGCTACCAGATTTCCTGGCAATGAAAATATCCGTGGCTGAGGTTGGAGCTCCAGCATTAGGTAGGTTTTTGTTTTCCAATTTAGCCAATATGTGTGTGGGCCCTTTTTCTCAGTCGTTGGTTTCATCAGTGACATTCTTTGAGTTATAGGGCTTGTCTTACACAACTAGAAAGCACACGAGTCTCAGTATTTGCCATGTCTGGTCAAAATAATGGCTTACTTGGAAGATTTGGGCCTCTAGATTGCAAATCAATGAAAGCCACCAGATCAATAGTAATGAAACCAACAGTCAACAGAAGGGTGTTGAGCTGCACTTGACAGTTTTTGTTTTCCCTTGATTTTATAAGGCAGAAGTTTATGATCAAATGGATTCCACATAGATGAGTAGGTACCTGGGTCATGGGGCAATCTATGGTCAATGAGTCCTTGGTTAATATTAGGCATTCTCCAACTGGTCTTTAGCCTTTATGGAACAGAAGCAAGATCAAACATGTATAAAGAAAGAGGAAGACAAAGGATCTCATATATATTGAGTCTTTATATACACAGATGTGACACATATCCTCCTTTACATATAGGGAAAGATGAGGAGAAAATTTTTTTAAAAAGATTTTATTTACTCATTCATGAGAGATACAGAGAGAGGCAGAAACAGGCAGAGGGAGAAGAAGGCTTCCTGTGGGGAACCCATTAGGGGACTTGATCCCAGGACCCGGGGATCATGGCCTGAGCCAAAGGCAGATGCTCAACCACTGAGCCACCCAGGCATCTGGGGGACAAAATTTTTTAAGTTGGCACTCAATGCAAGTCATTCAAGGAATCTTCAATTAAAAGAGATTGAAGCCTGGGGCAAGGTGGAGATCTTTTTAGGGATACCCAATGCTAAAATGACTGAATAAAGTTTGGCTAATTGTGTTGATCTTTGGATCTTATTACTTATTGGGGACATCCTGGCCAAGGAATGGAGAGTAGCAGCATTTCACTGAACTCCATTATTTTGATGGTTGGCAGTGCAATTGGTATATTCTATCAATTCTCATTGCTGTTTACTTAGTAAATCCCAAGTAGCCAAGGGATCTAGGGTAAGGGTGACCACCTCTAGCACTATGGAATCTGGTAAAAGGTTGAAGTCAAAGGAGACCATCCCGTCCTATAGATGGAATATGCCAGAGACCTCAGGTTTGCCTCCATTATGTATATCAGAGATCTTGATAGACATCCTGAACTTGTGGAAACTGTTTCCATGACTCAAAGAAAAATGGGCAACTAGAAATGGAAATCACAGAGGTTTAGCATCTTTAACAGCCTCTAGTTCCCACAAAATCCAGTAAATAACCAGTCATTTTGTTTTTTGTTTGCTTGTTGCTATTTGTCTTTAATGGTATATAGCACGAGGCTGAGGAGGGCAGTTTCTGGCATCAGAAGTCCTTGGGCAATTCATGGACATCAGAGGTGATCCAAAGATTTAAGTGGGAAAAGTTTGTCAAAGTCTTTATAGTGAAAGAGTCACTGAGGCACTAATGGGAGTGCCTGTTGATTTCAACTGGGACAGTTTTTAAGTCTTTTGTTGGAGTGAGCCCAACTTAAGGTGGGCTGATTTGTGGCAGCACTAGTAAGATTAAGTAAAATTTGTAAATGAGGAATATGTTGCCACCAGAAACCAAAAAAGACTGAAAAATGTTGGACATCTATGTTCTTAATTAGTCTGTCAAAGGAATCTCCTTGGAGGACAATGTCAATGCAGCAACATTCGTGTGCTTCTGGAGAGAGGTGGGTACAGTTAGATCTTGTCTGCAAAGATGGTGTGCCATGGCAAAGTAGTTGAGGTACCTCAGGGGTAGCCTTGAAATGTATTGTGTGCTTTTGAAGCTGAAGACAAACTGTGGCTACCCATCTGCTGAAATGGGCACTGAACAGAGCATATTAGCCAGATCTATATTAGTAAGATGGGTACCAGTTGTGGATTAGACAAAGCCAGTGATTTTAATAGTGGGCATTGGGCATGGGGACCCCTGCATTAGGGTTTCAATAATCTACCATGAAGCACCATTTATTTTTTCCACAGCTAAGAATCAGAAAAATTGGGCTTTTGACTGGAGAGGCAATGGGGATAATTGTCCCTTTATTAATGAGATTTTATATGTTTTAATACTTGAAGGCCCTATTTTAACTTAATTTGGGCCGTTTTAACTGGGAGTCCATGGAGTTCCATTTTATCAAGGCCAAATTGTAAGTGCCAAAGACTTGATTCATTTTAATTTATTACTCATGGTGTTGAGAATGTCCATGCCCAATATGGGACATTTTAGAGCAATAGCTACTACGACTATGAGAAATTTAGGCAAGGTTATCATTAAAATGAGTCATACTTACTTTTCCTCTATTCTATTCTTAGTTACTTTCTTAAAATTATAGGGCGTACAGTGTTCAAACTTAGCAGTATCCCCAGATATAACTATAATTTGAGCCTCAGCATTAAGTCTATGAAACTGTGTCATTTGAGTGCATTTTAGCAAATGCAAGAATTATTTAGAGACTATGCTATAGACACAAAAAGTTGATCAGCACCTTTATTCAAATTAGTAAGCTTTGGTATATGTAATTATTATATATCATTTATTATACATAAATTTTAGTATATAAATATTAATATAACCCTAACCCTCATCCTAACTTGAATGCAGCAAATATTTTCAGCCACAACACAAATGCACACCAGCAGGCAGGGATACCTTCTCAGGCTGCCGCTGCCATCTAGTGAAACCAGTTAGCAAGCCAAGAACAGTCTAGTGCTATGTCATTGCAGTTTGAGGCCAAACCTCCCTGCTCACTGCATCAATTGTTTTAAATACAGGTTTTATTATTATTTAGGTGTGACAAGGCCGACAGATCAGGAAACGATAGCCATTGAAGAGACAGTTCGTTGTACCCACAGTTCTTAAGGGGAGGGGCCCACCACACATTGGAGGGTCATATGAATAAGCACAGGGTCAGTCAGAAGGCAGTGGGGATGGGGAAGTGTGAGGAAGAGCCTTTATTGTGTGCCAAGTTTCTATATATCTCTTACAGGGACATTTGTCATTGGATTTAGGACCCACCCAGATAATCTAGGATGATCTCCTTATTTCAAAATCCTTAAATTAATTACATCTGCAAGGCTCCTGGGTGGCTCAGTCAACCAAGTGTCCCACTCTTGATTTTGGCTCGGGTCATTGATCTCAGAATCCTGGGATCAAGCCCTGAGTTGGGCTCTGTGCTCAGCAGGGCTGTGTGAGGATTCTCTAACTCTCCTTCTGCCCCTCCATCTGCTTATGTCTGCTCTCTCTCTCTCTCTCTCAAATAAATAAATAAATAAATAAATAAATAAATAAATCTTAAAAAAATTAATTACATCTGCAATAAGTTTTCTAAACAAGGTAATACAGGTTCCAGGGATTTGACATGGATTGTTTTTTTCTTTTTTCTTTTTCTTTTTTTTTTTTTGGGGGGGGGATTGTTTTTTTCTTTTGTGGGAGGAGGAGGGAGATTCCATTCAACTCACTATAACTGCCTTTTAATTATATCACAAATATGACCAAATCTCACCATCTCTACTGCTACCTCCTTGGTCCCAGATATCATCATCTCCCCCCTAGACAAGAGCAAAAGCTCTTTACTGGTCTCTCTACTTTCATTCTTGCTCCTGAAGGAGTTCAAAACAATCTTCCCCTCCACCCTCCCTAAATATGCCACTTTGGCAGGAGGCTTATTTAGAACTAAAGAAAATCTAAACCCATCGGACTCAGGAAAAGCTCTTTACCACCTTTTTAACTGCCTAAAAGAAATACAGATCTCCCCATACGTGGGAAAACCTGGAATTATAAAGGAAATTTACACTGGAAAGGAAGAAATTTACATATTACCGGGAAGAAAGCTATTACCAGAGATAATTTTTTTAAAAAACAACTAATCTACAGGGCAAGGCAACCTTTGTTTGTGGAACATTTCCTCCTCTCAGCTTCCTATGAATTGACTTCCTCCTCTGTAGCCCCAGCTCCCTACTCCTTTCCTTGGCTCAGGATGGTATAGAAGACTCAATTGTTAGCTGCCTTTTGAGTCTTCTATCTTTATGGGGATCCCCTACATGTACATAATTTTATTTTTCTCTTGTTATTCTGTCTTATATCATTTTAATTGTTAGAACAACTAGAGAATCTAGAAGGGTAGATGTAAAAGTTTTTCTTCCCCTACATCCCCTAACTATGTATTCTCTAAAATGCAGCCAAGATTATTCTTTTAAGATCCAAGTCAAATCAAAATCATATCACTAGTCAGCTGAGAAACTGCATTGGCATAGGCCTCCTTCTCATGTAAAATAAAATGTGAAGCCCTTATTCTTGCCTTTGTAATTTGGCCTCTAGATTCCTCTTCAATTTTTATCTCCTACAACTTTTTTTCCTGTGACCCCATTCTCCAGCTTGCTTGCTATTCTCTCAAGCAAGCTAAGCAGCTCCAAGGCTTTCACATTTGGCCCCCACCCCAGCTGGACTCCTCTTCTCCAGTATGTATCCCTGGCTTGTTCTAGTACCTCATCCTGGTTTCTACTCAATTGGGTCCCATCTTTTCAAAGAAGCCTCCACTGAATACCTTACTTGACTTAATTCTATATCTTGCAACTTTTTCTTGGCACTGTGCGGTGTATAATATTCTATGTGTTCACTGTCTGTGCTCCCAGAAGGCAAGAGCTTCTCTGTTCCCGGATAGTACCTAAAACAGTGCAGGGCACACAGAAGGCTTAAAGAATGCTTTCTGTTGGAAGGAATGAACAGATGAATGAATGAATGAACAAATCATTCTGTTGAGGATTTTCCTAATTAGAGTCATTTTACCATTTGCCAAATTATACCCAGTGGCTGCCCCATTTCTGAACCAAAGTCCACATAAAAGCACTACCTGTATTCAAGGGAACAATGAGAACGTTGAAAATAAAAATTTTTATTGAAGTATAATTTTATTGTTTTTAATTTATGTTTTAAACAGTAGAAACTGGGCTTATGTTGAAGAAACTAGGACATGAGAATTATGTAGTTTATTGCTTAGGAAAATGTGCAGCGATATCATCGTTGTTTACACATAGACAAGGGAAAAGCAACCATAAGGATAATTCCTTTCAAATCCTGCTTTCTAGGGATATGGGAAATGGCCATTTCTGACCAAACTCAAATTGAGTTTGAGTTCTCTATAATGGCCAATTCTATTGAAATTAATTATTAATGATTTACTGCATTTTTACCTGAGTTCGTAGGTACTAGATTGAGAAAGAAAAACTGTGTATTCTGTATAAACAATTATGTAAACAATAGACAAATTAAATAAAGAAATGAAAACATAAGAGAATGTTAAGTGATACAGTAAGCACAGTTGAGAGAGGCAGCTGGAGATGAGCTGCTCAGAGCCAGGCTAAAAGTGTTCAGTATCATGCAATGAAGGGCTCAGGGGCTCACCTTAGATCCAGACCCTTCTCTGCCATGCTCCTCTATCAGGGCACTGCATCCTGGTCCACATTTCTCCAGCTATTGGCTGAGAGTAAACATAATTCTTAGAATAACAAGGTACTTTCATATGATGACTCTCTTATCACCTACTGCTTGGAATTCCTTGTCAGCTTCCCCACTGACTGGACTGACCTCTTAATGTGCTTTTGTAAGCAATGCCTGATTTAACCTCTGCCTGAACAAGGCCAGGCCAGGACTCTCTGACTACATGTGCTAGGACTGACCTCTGCAGTTGTATGGGTTTCCCCGGCTGCTCTCTGCTCCTACCTGGCTCTGTTCTCCTCCTCCCAGGCGCCTCCACCTCTCTCACTCATCATGTTATTGGCCCTGAGCAGAGCCAAACTCTCTCTTGGTCCTGTGCCCAGCCAGTCTCATGTGTTCCCCAAGAGGTAGCCAAGAACTGGAAGTCCCTTCTTTCTGTGTAATTCAGATAGACCTGCAGGCAGACTGTAGGCAGGCAAGTGCCCCAGGCCATCTGTCTGCCCTGGAAGCTTCTGTTCACAGCATAGATTGGTAGAGGGGGTGGGTGATTTGAGGCAGGCATAGACACAGGATCTGAATTTTTTCACTTCTGTTTCACTTCTCAAACCTCTCCTCTGAAATGCCCCTTGCTAAGGCCTCTAATGACCATTATGTGCCCAAATCTTATTCACCTAGCTATCAGTCCTGATTTTTTTTTCTTTCCTTGCTTATTTTCCTGTGGCTGCCATAAACTGAGTGACTTAAAACAACATAATTTCTTTTTTCTATCACTTTTAGAAGGCTTTTATTAATATGATTGTATATATTGTGACCTGTGAACCACAGTGTGGTTAACACATTGGATAAAATTACACTGAACTCTCTAAAAAAAAAAAAAAATACAATGAGCATTCTTGGAAATTTTTTTTTCATACATGTGCCATCACAGAATATTTTAAAGGAAGCACCTTCTGGTAAACATCTTCATTCATAGAAATAACACTACTCTTTTTTTTTCTTCAAGATTTATTTAAATTCCAGTTAGTTAACATACAGCATAACAGTTTCTGATGTAGGATCTAGTGATTCATCATTTATATACAGCACCTGGTATTCATCACAGCCAGTATCCTGCTTAACCCATAACCCATTTGACCCATCCCACTGCCCACCTCCCCTTCAGCAACTCTCAGATTGTTCTCTATAGCTAAGAGTCTGTTTCCTGGTTTGCTTGTATTTTTCCCCATATATTTATATGTTTTGTTTCTTAAATACCACATATGAATGAATTTACATGGTATTTGTCTTTCTCTGATGACTTATTTCGCTTAGCAAAATACATTTTAGCTCCAACTGCATCCTTGCAAATGGCAAGATTCCACTCTTTTTGATGGCTGAGTAATATTCCATCGTGTGTATGTATGTGTGTGTGTACCACACCTTCTTTATCCATTCATCAGTCAATGGACATTTGTGCTCTTTCCATAATTTGGCTATTGTTGAAAATGCTGCTATAAACATCAAGGTCAATGTACCCCCTCTTTGAATAGTATTTTTGCACCCTTTGGGTAGATACCTCATAGTACAATTGTTGGGTTATAGTGTAGTTCTATTTTTAACTTTCCGAGGAAGCTTCATGCTGTAAAAAACAACAGAAATTTATTTGCTACGGTTCATGAGTCTAAAATCAAGATGTTAGTGGGGTTGGTTCCTACCAGGGACTCTGAAAGAGAATCTATTCCATGCTTATCTCCAGCTTCTAGTAATTACTGGCAATTCTTGGCTTTCTTTGGCTGGTGGAGGCATCTGTCTAATCTCTGCCTCAGTCTTCACATAGACTCTTTCGCTGAGTTTCTTTGTCTCTTCTCTTCTCATGAGGACACCAATGATTGGATTTAAGGTCTACTTTATTCAATATGATCTTATCTCAATCCTTAACTAATTATAACTGAAAAATATACCCTATTTCTAAATAAAGTCACACTCTGAGGTTCTAGGTGGATGTAAATTTTTTGGGCGCACAATTCAATCACTACATCTACCTAGTAGCATTTAACAAACTTTCCCACTCCTCATCTTTCTGTCCAATTGTCTCAGTACATTTTCCATCTATAAGAAACATTTAAAAAAACTGCACATACAGTTTCTCTTGAGAAATCTCAGAGCCTATGTTTCTCATCGCTGCTCCTTTTAGATGATGACTACCCATTAGTACTTGCCTAATCCTATGAGTATTTGAGTTTGTGATTCCATTATATGTAAAAGACTCTCTGCAGATAGTATAGGATGAGCTGAAATAGCAGTAATGACACAATAAAATTTCTATCATGCTGGGAAAATCTATTTATTGATTTCATTATGTATCAGATAATGCCTAAAAAATGAATGTCATCTATAGGGTAAAATCTATACTTGGCACTAGATATTCCATTTTCAGCAAATGTTGATACACCTGCCTTAGTGGAGCTTCTTGTCTAGTAAAGAAGAAAGATACAAATTACACAAATAAATAAGAAATACACTTATGATAAATCTTATAAATGAGAGGTCCATGGTGCTGGAAGATAGAATGGGAGGGATTTTAATTAATCTGAAGAGTTAGAGAAGGCCAAGATATGAAGGATGAGGGATTTAACTAGATAAGGAAAAGAAGCAATTCAGGCAAATGGAACTATGTGCAAAGTCCTGTGGCTGGAGGGAACATTATATTCAACAAGACTAAAAGAAGAACAATATAGTTGAAGTGGGAGAAAAATGTGGAAGAAATAAGGAGAGAGAGGCAGCAGCCAGATGCATTACCCTGTTAACCATACTAAGGTGTTTATATTTATCCTAAGAGCAATGGGAAGCTGTTAACATGTTTTAAGAAACAGAACATGTGTAGATTTGTCTTATTAAAAAGATTACACTGTATGCAATTTGTAAAGCAGATTTAAGAAGGGTGAGGGCAGCTAAGGGTACGCAAATTAAGAATTTTTTGATAAAATCTAAGTGAGAAATTATGGTATTGGAATAGGGTAGCCTGATAGACATGGACAAATATGAATAGATTTGAGAGAAGCTTAGGAGGTAAAATCCACAGAAATTGATAATGGGTTAGAAATGGGAGGCCAAGGAGAGGGAGGCAAGGGTAACTCCTAGGTCTAGGAAGTATACAATATGCTATTCACTGAAGTGAGGAGCAAATGCTGGTCTTAAATGGTGGGGCAGGGAAGGGGATGTGAGTATGTGCTTGCTTTAGGACTTGTTAAACTTGAGATGCTATTGAAACCCTCAAGAGGAGATACTGAGGTAAGAGATGGTGATTTGAGTCTAGAGCTCAGAGAAGTTTGGGTTAAATTAGATAATGTGTAAAATGCTTGGTTCAGCATTGGTTCATAAGCTCCAGCCAACACTATTATTTTCCAATAACATGTTTAACATGTTATTAACCACATGTTTAACATGTGGTCAAAACTGACTTGATAAAAATTTACATGATTAAATGTGATAACATATTTTAAGTACTCAGTGCCCGGCACATATTAAGAGCTTAATAGAAATTAGGGAGAAAATAAAAGAGATTATCTTTCTGGAAACCTTTTTATTTGTGCCAGTACAATAAATTATTATGAATTCAAAGTTTGGCCTAGCTTTGGGAACTTCACAAAAGAGATAAGTATTTGAACCCATCATTTAGAAAATCTTACTTTGCTTTCTACATAGAAATTTAACATTTCTTAAAAAAAAAAAAAAAAAAAAAAAGCCCTTCATACTGTTATTTAAAAGCACTGAATAAAGAGACAAGAAACCTAGTTCTATTTTTAACCCAAACTTCCCTATTTGGGTGACTTCCATTGGGTCTCCTGAGTGAATTATATAAGATGATCTCTTTCAGTTTTAAAATTCCATATCTGATTTCTAAACATCTCAGGAAAAGACAGCCTTTTACCACTCGGATGGGGGAGCCCACAGGAAAGACACAGAAAACTGGACTCCAACAGAGAAACTGGGCCACATGCTCCATTACTACATTTCCAGTTGTGATGATGATACAAAATGGCATGATCATCTTATTAATAGGCATTTTAGACTTTGTATGTCGAAGGTCAGTGATTTCCCCACTTCCTGCTTCTAAGACTGACAGAGAAAAATGAGAAATGCAAATACAGCAGGGTTCAGAACTCTGGCGCCTAGGGACACATCTGTTTAAGGAGTGAGGATGTGGGTGTACTGAGCCACCACTCTGGGCTCCCAAACCCTTGGGACACTTGAACCCTGGGAAATGGGTGAGGCAGCAGCAAAGAGCTGAAAGTAGATCTAACTGAAGACCATCTCTACCAGGTGACACTTCCAAGAGGAAGCAAACATTTAGGAGAATACTTGGGGACATTGATTGCTCACAGTGACTTACTGACTACTGTGTACCAGAGTAAGACTGCAGATCACAGATTTAGGGGAAAGGAAAGGTCTTTTGGTGGATAAGGTGAGTTGAAATCCTAGCTTGGCCACCAACTCTGTGGCCCTCATCAAGTCACTTTCTGAACCTTACCTCTGTCATCTATAAAATATTCATTATTCACCTGATTTATCTCACAAGATTGTCATAAAAATAATAGCATTACAAGTGAGGGAGCAAACCTCAGTACCTAGCACACAGTAAGGACTAATTTCTCAGTAAACATCTTAGATTATCTACAAGGCAGACTTAAAATTTGACTTATAGTGTTCAAACTTTACTGTTTGAGATGTTTATAGGGATACATTATTTTCTCGGTCCTTATTCCCTTGGCGTGATCTTTTCACAGAATTCTGTTGGGATAAAGGAAATAAAGGAAGAGGAATAAAGGAAAAAGAGAGAGGCAGAGAGAGAGAGAGAGAGAGAGAGACAGGCTCTGAACCTGTAAACTCCAAACTCTGGAAAGCCTGAAAGGGGTCAGTGGAACAGTTTTGGGAGTGTTCCGCCTGTGTTTTCAACCATGTAGAGTACTACAAATGTTTTCTGGATCATGGGTCTTTTGGAATGCATTTGTAGGCAACTTTTTGGTATAAACAGAGCTATTCTGAGAGTGTGCCAAATCATGAACTCTTCCCAGGGTCCCAAGAGAAACAGGAAAATAGATCTAATGAGTAAAAAATTGGTTTTGTCTATTGCATGTAAACTTTGAAGACAATTTCTTACACTGATACACAAAAAAGAATATTTTCTTTTTTTTTTTAATTTATTTTTTATTGGTGTTCAATTTACTAACATACAGAATAACCCCCAGTGGAAAGAATGTTTTCAAAGTTATCTTTTTATGTTCCCTTTAACTTTTATTAAGCTCTTACTATGTGCTAGCTACTGTTTTAAGTATTATCCATGTGTTACTGTATACATCATGTAAGTTTAATCATATTAGTTTTCATTACAATGTTCCCTCTCCCACCACTATTAGAGGTAAAGGGCAAGATATTCCTACTTTCCTCATATCCTCTGTTGGTTGATTTGACAGAGAACATCCGTCAAACTCCCTGTGCCTCCTCTGCCAACCACACACCCATTAGAGTAGCTCAGGGGAAGATTCATAGACTTCTGTCTACTTCTGTCAAGACCCCTGCCACCTCTCCAACACCTACAACTTTACTACTACATCTGCAAAAAAAACCCCATCAGGGCTAATCTCCTGATAACTGGTCCCTGTTAGCCTGCAAAACAAATGCCACTGGATCACTCCTCACTGCCTCTTGCCCAGACAACCCTCACATTCCACAGTCTGGCCCAATGCCCTCTGTGGCCTATTGCCCCTCATCAGGAAAATGCCATCTAATCTTAGAATCTTCCTGAACTTTACCTTCATTTTCTTGCTCTAACTCAGTGGTTTTTCCCTGGCTGCACATTTGAATTGCCTGAATGTGTAGAAAAAAATTTAAGTTTAAAAATCCATCTTCTCTCTCCCACTAATTAAGTCAGAATTTGGGTGGATGGGGTACAGTACGGGCACTTTTTAAAAGTTCAAATAGGAAGTGGTTTATCAAAGAATATTAGGTATTAGTTAGTGTACAGGATCTTCAAGAGAGTCAGAGCACCAGGTGGATCAGCTGGACCACTAAGAATAAAGCTCAACTCTCCTCCCTGGGAGCTACCCTGGAGATGGGGATGTTTCCACTACCACCTTCACCAAAAAATTGAATCTACTCATTGCTGGCTTCCCCACAGCCCAACTACTGGTAAAAGGGCTGTTTTGTTGTTTATTTTTTTGTAATTAATATATAGAGAAATTGACATTTTAAGTTGGCATACAACTATATGATTTTTAACATGCGTACACAAAACTATTCCATCACATCAAATAACTCAGGAACCCCTCTGTAGTCACACTCTCCTCCTGCTGTCACCTACCTTGTCCCCATGACTATAATTTTGCCTTTTGGGCAGTGTGATATAAATGGAATCATACAGACTGCCTTTTTTTCACTCAACATAATGCCTTTGAGATGAATCCAAGTGGTTGTGTATCAACAGCCTGCTCCTTTTTATTACTGAATAGGTGTTCCATTGTATGAATACACCAGTTTATATATCCATTTGTCTGTTGAAAGACATTTGAATTATTTCTGGTCTTTGATCATCAGCAATGGAACTGCTATAAGCACTCATGTGTAGCTTTTAGTGTGAAAAAAATTATTTTTCTTGGGTCAATACCTGGGAGTGGGGTTGCTGAAACATATGGTAAGAAACTGCCAAAATATTTTCCAAAGTGGCTGTACAATCTCACCAGCTGCTCTATCTCCTCGCTAGAAGTTGGTATTGTCAGTACGTTTGTTTTTCTTGTGATGTGTACTTTTTATTGAGGTATAGTTGACATATAATTATATTAGTTTCAGGTGTGCAATGTAATAATTCTGTATTTGTGAATATTGCAAAATCACACCACAATACGTCTAGCTAACACCCGTCATCATACATAGTTATAATTTTTTCTTATGATGACAACTTTTAAGGTTGACTCTCTTAGCAATTTTCAAATATGCAATATAGTATTATTAGCTGTAGCCATTATGTTACACATTGTATCCCTATGACTTGTTTATTTCATATCTGGAAATTTTTACCTTTGATCCACTTCACTAATCCCCAATCCCTCACCTCTGGCAACTACCAATCTGTTCTGTATTTATAAGCTTGTCTTGTTGCTTTTGTGTTGTTCCGTTTGTCAGTATGCTCCATCTTAGCCATTCTCATAGGTGTGTAGTACTATCTTTTATGGTTTTAATTTGCATTTCTTATCAGTATTTTTTAATGTTCTCATGAAACTCCAATATGTAGCTAGAATTGCAAGCCATTGAAAAAACTAAAGTTTGTTCACTCAACAAGGCCAGTTTTCCACTATAAACTCTATTAATGCACCTGCGCATTTATGCTGTGTTTCCAACTGTGACAATGAGTGAACTGCCCATATTCTCACCAGATGCTCCATCTAGATTCTATCCACACACTGGAGTTTGTCCCTTCTTCCCTGTCCAATGATAGTACTTGTGTAGTTGTTCCTTCTATTTCTTAATATTATCATTTTTTCCTATGGCTGGATAATATTATCAACTACAATTTCTTTACCTCACTTTCACCTACCTCTGTAGCTACCACTCCATTTCTCTACTTTCCTTTCAACAAAAGTCTGTTGAAATAGCTGTCCATATTTACTATCCCTACAACCTTCCCCATTCCATCTTTTTCTGCCATCATCTTTTATATCTAGTGCAACTAGATTTTTGCCTCTCTCCTCCAGTCCAAGAAAACTACTCTTATCAAACTCACCAACTGCCTTCATGAGCCAAATTCAAAGTTCAAGCACTCTCAGTACTATGTATTCAACTGTAATCTTCCGAATTGATCACTGTTTCTCTTTTTTCATTTTCTTTCTACTAGTATTGTAGGCTACTCTCCCATCTCAGTAGGTAGTCTGTCTCTGCTTCCTTTTCTGGTTCTTTCTTATCTTTCTGACTTTTATAATTTGGAGTAGCTCTGGGCTCAGTTTCAGATAGCTTCTCTTAACATTCATTTCCTAGATGGTCTTATTCTATCCTATAGCCTCAAATACCATCTGTAGATTAGTGACTTCCAACCATATATCTCTTGGTCTATGCATTTGGATGTCTAATAGGCATTTAAAATATGGGCATGACTGAATTCTTAATCTCCCAATTATCTTTTTTCCATATAGTCTTCCTTATTTCAAAAAACAGCAATTTCATTCTTCCAGCTACTCAAGCTAAAAACCTTGGAATCATGCTTGATTTATTCCTCTCATACCTTACACCTATTCAACCAGCAAATATTGTTGCTCTATCCTTGAGTAGATTCAGAAGGCAAATAATTCTAATTCCACTGCTACATTTCAGTATAAGCCACCATCAAATCCCATGGAATTATTGGAATACCTTTATAAATAGTCCCCTTTTCCCACTTTCCTCCTTCAGTTTATTCTTTACATAGCTCAAGAATAAACATAACGTAAAGACTGCTAACTCTGGGAAACGAACTAGGGGTGGTAGAAGGGGAGGAGGGCGGGGGGTGGGAGTGATTGGGTGACGGGCACTGGGGGTTATTCTGTATGTTGGTAAATTGAACACCAATAAAAAAAAAAAAGAAAAAAAGAAAAAAAAAGAAAAAAAATTTAAAAAATTTAAAAAAATTAAAAATCAAAGACAAAAAAAGAATAAACATTAAAAACATTCAAACTTTAAAAACATTAGTCAGACAATACCACTCTTTCACTTAAGTTTCAATGGCTTCCCACCTCATTGTGAATAAAATGCAAAGCCCACTGACTTTCCCGTGACCTTGCCTTAACTACCTTGTTAACCTCATTTCTTCCCACTCTACTCATAAGCAATCACTATGGCTGGTAACTTACAGCAAATACAATTGCAGTTGCATTCTTTTTTTTTTTTTTAAGATTTTATTCATTTATTCATGAGAGACACAGAGAGGCAGAGACAAAGGCAGAGCTCTGGAGAAGCAGGCTCCATGCAGGGAGCCCGACGCGGGACTCCGATCCCAGGTCCCCAGGATCACGCTCTGGGCTGAAGGCGGCGCCAAACCCCTGAGCCACCTGGGCTGCCCTGCAGTTGCATTCTTAGTGAGTCTGATTTGGGGGAACAGGGATGAAACTGCATTAGTGTACTCATTGGCCATTCTGAGCAACCTTCCACTTTGGAGGGCCTGCACCTGCTTTTCCCTCTGCTCAGAGGTTCTTCCCACAGATAGCTGCTTGAATCATCCCTCCCTTTATTCAGGTCTCTCTGCAAATACCTTCTATCAAAGAGGTTTCCCTGGCCATCCTTTCTATATTCTAATTTATTTTTATTTGTCTTTTTTATATTTTTAAAATTTATTTATTTATTTTTTTTTTATTGGTGTTCAATTTACTAACATACAGAATAACACCCAGTGCCCGTCACCCATTCACTCCCACCCCCCGCCCTCCTCCCCTTCTACCACCCCTAGTTCGTTTCCCAGAGTTAGCAGTCTTTATGTTCTGTCTCCCTTTCTGATATTTCCCACACATTTCTTCTCCCTTCCCTTATTTTCCCTTTCACTATTATTTATATTCCCCAAATGAATGAGAACATATAATGTTTGTCCTTCTCCGACTGACTTACTTCACTCAGCATAATACCCTCCAGTTCCATCCACGTTGAAGCAAATGGTGGGTATTTGTCATTTCTAATAGCTGAGTAATATTCCATTGTATACATAAACCACATCTTCTTTATCCATTCATCTTTCGTTGGACACCGAGGCTCCTTCCACAGTTTGGCTATCGTGGCCATTGCTGCTAGAAACATCGGGGTGCAGGTGTCCCGGCGTTTCATTGCATTTGTATCTTTGGGGTAAATCCCCAACAGTGCAATTGCTGGGTCGTAGGGCAGGTCTATTTTTAACTGTTTGAGGAACCTCCACACAGTTTTCCACAGTGGCTGCACCAGTTCACATTCCCACCAACAGTGTAAGAGGGTTCCCTTTTCTCCACATCCTCTCCAACATTTGTTGTTTCCTGCCTTGTTAATTTTTCCCATTCTCACTGGTGTGAGGTGGTATCTCATTGTGGTTTTGATTTGTATTTCCCTGATGGCAAGTGATGCAGAGCATTTTCTCATGTGCATGTTGGCCATGTCTATGTCTTCTTCTGTGAATTCAATTTGCCAACATATAGTATAACACCCAGTGCTCCTCCCATGAAGTGCCCTCCTCGTTGCCTGGCCATCCTTTCTAAAACAGCATCTCTCTCCTCTGTCACTCTCACCCAGTTTAGTTTTTCTTCAAGACACTTAACATCACCTCACAGAGTTAACTCCCCTTGAAGTTCCCTCTACCTTCCACCTTGAATAAAAGCCCTCATGAAACAGTGATCTTTCTAGGTATTCTAGGTTTTAGTCCTTGATTTAATCCATGTGCCCAGTATTAGTGCATAGTACACTGAAGGAGTTTAGTATGAGTTGAACGAGTAAGTGAATGAATCTTTTAGTGATAATTTTTCTTTCTAAATCTTCTCTAAATTTCATTTGAGCTGAGTTATAATGTGTTTTTCCCAACCACATTTTCTAGAAATGACTCTGAGACCCTAAGTCATGCCTAGGGATGCTCTAGCTCTAAATCAATTTATAATGGCATCACTTCAGAGGAGACTCCTATTTGGAAAATTCACGCGAATGGAAATTAACCACAAATGCAGTGCTCTGTGTTGACAGTTTACATACAAAAATGCAATGCATAAATATTCACAAACATTCACCTACACACACACATAGTCTCACGAACTCACATACAGACAGTTTGGACTCTTTGGTAAATTATATATTTTGTCTCCAAGTAAGATATATGTTGTATATATCAACAATATATACAATAAATAAACAATAAATACACATTCTCTGGAATGTGTATTTTAGCTTTTCAAATGTTTAAAATAAAAACCAAAGAGTTTAACTCTTTAGGGATTTTTTAAAAGATTTAATTTATTTATTAATGAGAGACAGAGATAGAGAGTGGCAGAGACATAGGCAGAGGGAGAAGCAGTCCTATAGGGAGCCTGATGCAGGACTTGATCCCTGGACCCTGGGATCACGACCTGAGCCAAAGGCAGACGCTCAACCACTGAGCCACTCAGGTGCCCCCATAGGGATTCTTACAGAAATAAGTTGGCAGCTTAAGTATTTAAAAGCAGGTCATCCACAATGTAGAAATAACTAAACACAAAACTAAATAGAAAGGAATTAAAAAAACAAAAACAAAAACAAAAACAAAAACAAAAAAACAAAAAAAAAAAAAAAGAAAGGAATTCAAAATGCATCCATTCATGTAATAGACTTATACTTTTAGGACATAAATTGAGAAAATTTTAATCATGTTGATTTTTTTCAAAGTCCTAAACTGGCATTATAGCAAATTACAAGATTACCTGCCTACAAACGTGCTATGTGTGGATAACACTCTATAACTCAATCAATGTTATCATTTTCATGTGTTTCTATATGGAGTTATATTTTATAAACTTAGCCCATCTTGGAAATCTGCATTTACTCCATAATGCAGGGAGATTATCATGGATGTAATTATGATTATGTCTATGGTATTTATGCTTTAGAGGAACGAAGGTAAAAATAAAGTAGTCTGGACATTTGCACCTTACTGGCTTCTGAGTATTCTTTTCTTACTAAGTTGTTAAAGCATTGTTAAGGATTTTGTACCATTCTAATATCCTTATTCCTTTCATCATCCATTCAACAAATATTTATTATACTTGTTATATTATTATACCTACTATGCACCTGCTCTGAAAGTTTGGGGCATATCCATGAAAATGACTAGAAAAGATTTCTGTCCTTATGGCAATTTTTATTAAGGAGAGACACATAATAAGAATGTATTATTTTTCTACTGTTGCATAAAAAATTATCACAAACTTGACAGTTTAAGAAAACATACATGTATTATCTCACAATTTGTGCAGGTCAGGAGTCAGTGCACAGTCTGTCTTTTAGAAGCTTCCAATATCACTACAACAAAAGAGTCATGTGAAAGTATTACTAACAGTTTATTAGATACTAAAATCTCCTAAAAAATTAGCAACTTAAAAACTAGGTCATCAACTTAATACCATTCAATTTTAGTTTAGGGATGAAAAGACTATAGCTATGATTTCAAATGTACTTCTTAGGGTCGGATTCTAATCGCTGTCTTTATAGCAATTTACTAGGACTGGTATTTATAGTGATGACCTTTAATCATATGAAAAAGTAAGAATCTGCTCAGTGTCATCTGTACAAAAGTCTGCAAACATATATTTTAAATTGATTTCTATCCAAAACAGCTAGAATGTATCCATATTTTGGTGCTTAAAGGCATAGGCCTTCTCTCATTAAAATTAAAATTGGGGGATCCCTGGGTGGCGCAGCGGTTTGGCGCCTGCTTTTGGCCCGGGGCACGATCCTGGAGACCGGGGATCGAATCCCACGTCGGGCTCCCGGTGCATGGAGCCTGCTTCTCCCTCTGCCTGTGTCTCTGCCTCTCTCTCTCTCTCTCTGTGACTATCATAAATAAATAAAAATTTAAAAAAAATTAAAATTAAAATTGGTCCTCAGAAATGACTAATTCCCTAATGTTAACTATTCAAAATTTGACTACGCTTTGAAGTTGAAGAGGAAAGGCCGTGAGAGTTTTCTTGGAGAATGCTCAGAGGGGACTTTCCTGCAATGTAGGTAATCCTGAGCACGTTTAGCTTGTAACCTATGTCCCAATTTCTGGTGGACATATGTAGGTTCAAGGCATACTTCCCTGTTTCTCCTTAAATTATTTCTCACTTTCTTTTTAAGTCAAGTAGCAGCATGATTCATACAATTACTCCTTCTCCCACAAAATCTTAGAAAATGTCTTCCAAATGAGAACAACAAAAAGATTACTATGGTTATTTAGTGGCAGGTCAAGATTAGCTCATTGAATTGCAAAATTTCCCCTTCTGCTTTTGATTCTAAAATGGAAAGAGTTGGGTGGGATTCATGTAAGCATTTAGGTTCTGATTCATATCCGTCCCCAATAACTCATTCCTTGTGACATAAGGGACAGTTTCATCCGATAGTACACAGTTATAAGTGGCAACTTTAATGAGGATGTAGACATTCTAGCATTCACAAAATATTTTCCTTTCTACTTGTTGAAAGTGATTAATTACCATAAGTTAGACTACAAAAGAGAAACAGGTAAAATTAATAGTAAAAGGAATGTTGGAGCTCAGAGATGTTACTCTATGATTAAGGAAAAGTCACCTAAACTCAGTCATCCTCACCTGTAAAATGGTGTTTAAGAATATATATTTTGCTTACTTTACAGGCTTGTTTTGAGGATGAAATAAGCAGTATTTTGTAAGCTTGCCTAGTCATAAGAACTACTTGAGCTGCTTTTTTTTTTTTTTTAAGTAACAGTTTACCCAGATTCCTATATTTTCCTGAGAACTTAGTAATTCTTATCATTAGATAGGTTTGGAAAACAATGAGATAATAGGAAATGTAATTTGCCAACTGGAGAAGATTACAGAAATATAAGATGCTTGCTTTTCTGATAGTGTCTTATAACTGCACGAAAATTATTTAAAAAATTATTTTACATTTGTCCTTTATCTACTCAGAGTAGAGATTGTTTTGTTATGGTTATTGTTGTCACTTTTGTTACTTAAGACCTAGGTTCCAGTTGCAACTCTGCTACTAACTGGTTGGGTAATTTGGGTGATTTTTTTCATTTTTCTGAGCCTCACTTTCTTATATACAAAGTGACTAGGTGGTATTCATGTGTGAAGTCCTATCTTCCCTCGATAATCTTTCCAGCTCCTAGTCTCTAAGTGCCTACCATTGTGAAGTATTTGATTATTCCAGAGTTTAACATACCATCATTATTAAGGAGTGGTTGTAATTCTTCAGTTATGTCATTTGAGGACTTACTATTTTAAGAATCTATGGTAATATCACAGGAAATGCAAAAGAGTTCAAAACATTCAATAAGATTTTATTTATTTATTCACAAGAGACACAGAGAGAGTGAGAGAGGCAGAGACACAGGCAGAGGGAGAAGCAGGCTCCATGCAGGGAGCCTGACATGGGACTCGATCCCGGGTCTCCAGGATCATGCCCTGGGCCAAAGGCAGGCCCTAAACTGCTGAGCCACCCAGGGATCCCCACATTCAACAGTTTAATTGGGGAGAACAGAGATAAGTGAACAATTATGTGTGAACTCAAAAGAGGATACTGATAAGAATGAGATATAAGTGAATGTGCTGTGAATACAGATAAGAGAGATAACACTGTAGGTAAGGACAATTGCTAAATGTTTTGTGAAGGTTTTATTCCTCTTTTTATTTTTAATGACAAATCATGTGTATTTTTAAAAAATCAATACTACCCAAGAATAAGCAATTAAAAGTAAATCCTCCTTCATCTGAAACTAATGATGTAGTATATGTTGGCTAATTGAATTTAAATTAAAAAAAAAGTAAATCCTCCCACCAATTAGATTCCCAACCATTTATTCCTCAGAAGTCAACTTAGCGAATTCTGCATCTCATTTTCCAGAAATATTCTATACATACACACACATGCACACACAAATCCATAATACACACACATACAATGAACAAACCTTCACACCTTCCTTTTTTCTTAAGAATTTTACTAACATATCTTGTAAAACCATCCATTTCAGCGCATAGAAACATTGTATTTCACATCTTTAAAGTGTTTCATATAGTTCAGCATCATTTACTTTACGATTCCTCATATTGATGAATGTTTGAAGGTCTTTTGCCTTTTTGCTATTAACCAGTCACTAAATAGACCTTCATTGAATATCTTTGTACATATACCTTTGCATATATCATAGGGATTATCTGTAGGATAATTCTTCTAAATGGAATGGTTGAGTATATGCATTTAGAACTTTGAAAGATACTGACAAATTATTTTTCCTTTAAGTTGTAGCTATGTAAGAGTGACTGTTTCCCTACACCCATATAAAGATTCTGTTTATGAACAATCTTTTGCTCTTTGACATTTTAATAGATAAAAATGAGGCCTCATTATTTTCCTTTATATTTCTTATAATAAGGCTAATTTTAAGAATATTCTGTTTTTGCTTCCTTGTTTTCTGCAGTTCTTATTCATCCCTATTGTTCATTTTTAACTTGATTTTATTCTTATTTATAAATTCTTTAAACTTTAAGAAATTAACCCTTTGTTTTAACCACAGGTCTTACAAATATTGTTGCTAAATATTTTTGTCTTTCAACTTTGGTACAGTGATTTTGTGAAGCACAAATTTTTATGAAATAAAACTATCAGTATTTTTTTCTCATAGTCCTGAGTTTTGCTTCTTACTTAGAAATTCCTAACAAAATAATCCCATTTTTTCTTAGACTGTAGCTCATTTTTCTAAATGTTTACATTTATGAACTACCAGGGAAATAATGTAGTGTGAGAAGTAAGTAGGACCCACAACTATATGGTCAACTAATCTTCAACAAAGCAGGAAAGAATATCCAATGGAAAAAATACTGCCTTTTTAATGAATGGTGCTGGAAAAACTGGATAGCAGGATGCAGATGAGTAAAACTAGACCACTTTCTTACACCATACACAAAAATAAATTAAAAATGAATGAAAGACCTAAATGTGAGACAGGAAACTATCAAAATCCTAGAGGAGAACACAGGCAGAAACTTCTTTGACTTTGGCTGCAGTAACATCTTTCTATATACATCACCAGAGGCAAGGGAAACAAAAGCAGAAATGAACTATTGGAAGTTCGTCCAGATAAAAAGCTTCTGCACAAAGAAGGAAACAACAAAACTAAAAGGCTACTATGGAGAAGATATGGGAGAAGACATTTGCAAATGACAGATGAGATAAGGTTTAGTATCCAAAATAACTTATCAAATGCAACACCCAAAAAACAAATAATTCAGTTAAGAAATCAACAGAAGACATGAAATAGACACTTTTCCAAAGAAGATATACAGATGGCTAACAGACACATGAGAAGATGCTCACCATCACTCATCTTCAGAGAAATACAAATCAAAACCATGATGAGATACCACCTCATACCTGTTAGAATGGCTAAAATTGACAACACAAGAAATAACAGGTATTGGCAGGGATGTGGAGAAAGGGGAGTCCTCTTCCATTGTTCGTGACCATATAAACTGGTGCAGCCATTCTGGAGACCAGTCTAGAAGTTCCTCAAAAAGTTTAAAATAGAACTACCCTATGATCCCTCAATTGCACTACTTAGTATTTACTCAAAGGATACACAAATACAGAATCAAGGGGATACATGCACTGTGATGTTTATAGTGCCATTATCAACAATAACTAAACTATGGAAAGAGCCCAAATATCCACTGACTGATAAATGGATCAAGAAAATATGGTATGTATACATACAATATTATGGAATATTACTGAGCCATCAAAAAGAATGAAGTCTTGCCATTTGCAACAACGTGGATGGAACTAGAGTGCATTATGCTAAGTGAAATCAGTCAGAGAAAAACAAATACTAAATGATCTCACTCATATATGAAACTTAAGAAAAGAGATGAACATATGGGAAGGGGAGAAGGGAGAGAGAGAAATAAACAATAAAAGATTCTTGATGATAGAGAACAAACTGAGGGTTGATGGAGGGGTGTGGGTGCAGGCTTGGATAGATGGATGATGGGGATTAAGGAGAGCACATTTTATGATGCGCATTCAGTATTGGATGTAAGTGATGAATTACTGAATTCTACTCCAAAAACCAATATTGCACTGTATGTTAACTAAGTAAAGTTCTAAAAAAGGAAGGAAGAAAAAAAGAAAGAGAAAGAGAGAGGGAGAGGGAGGGGAGAGAGAGAGCGAGAGAGAGAAAGAAAGACAAACAGAAAAACAGAAAGAAAGAAAGGAGGGATTGGGGCTCAGTCAGTTAAGCCTCCAACTCTCGATTTTGACTCAAGTCATAACCTTAGGGTCCTGGCTCTGTACTCAGTGTGGGCTCTGCTTGGGATCCTCTCTCTTCCTTTCTTTCTGCCCCTCTCCCAACTCATGTGGCTCAATAAATAAATAAATAGATAAAGAGATAAATAAATAAATAAATAAATAAATTCTTAAAGAAAAAAAAAAAAGGTAAGGTAGGGATTTATTTTTCTCCAGATGGGTAGCTTGTTGTCTCCAAACCATTTATTGAATAAACCATCATTCCTCCAATTAATTGCAATACTTTTTAAAATTACATATTAAATTCACACATACATTAAGTCATATTTCTAAAACATCTATTTTATTATATTGATTGAACTGTAATTATACATCCCACCATAATTGTTTCAATTACCATAATTTTATAATATATTTCAATAACTGGTAGGATTTTTACTTTGATACTCTTCTATGCAGATTTTTTCTAGGTATTCTCACTAGTTTATTTTCTATATTAAAATTTAAGAGAAGTTGGTCTAGTTTCTAAAAAACATTTATCTTGATATTTTTACTGGGATCATGCTAATTATAAATGACTTTGAGGAGACCTGACCTCTTTACAATATTGAGGGTTTTTTAAAATACAAAACAAGTTATATCTTTCCACTTACTCAAATCTTCCTTGGGTATTGGGAGCAGAGAGAAATGGAAATGCGAAGAAAGGGCAGTAAGATTGAAAAGCTGTAAAAGAAACATTTTGGGAACCTGAGCAGATCTATTGTTTGGAGTCAAAGGGAGAGTAAATAAGACTGGGGGTGTATAGGAGTCAAGTTGTTGAAGAATCTTGAGTGCCAAGTTAAAGAATGTGGACTTGATTCAGGTTATTTAATAAGCTTGCTTCAAGAAGATTCTTAAGAGCTGTCAGTGGTTCTCAACAAGAGGTGATTTTGCATCCAGGGGACATTTGACAACTCCTGGAGACTTTTGTATGTCAGAGTGGCATGGAAAGTACTACTGGCATCTAGAAGTATTGGCCAAGGATGCTGTTAAGCACCCTATAACACACTAAACAGCCTACCACAACAAAGAATGATCTAATGCAAAAGGTCAGTAGTGCCAAGATTGAAAATCCCTTAACTGGAAGGATTAAAAGGCAAAGAGATTCCAATTAGGAAAACAATTTAAGAGGCCGGTGCAGACACAGTGGGCTCTGACCATGCCTTAATGTAATTCCCATTGTCATCTCTCCTTCCAGCATCTACTATTCAAAAGCCATGAGGCCTAGACAGTCCTAGTAGGCCCCACCGCTGCAAAGGAATTGTTATTTAGTGATTTGCATACTTCATACTTAGCTACGTTAATTCAGACAAAGAAAAATCTCAATCCAGAAAACGTTTTGAACAATTCTTGGTGTAAAACTTTCTTTCAAAAGAAAAGCTTGTTTAGAATTTAAATGCTCCGAATTACAGAAACTACACTAGGCTAATTTTAGAAATTCAAGTAATTGTGGGTGGCTTTTCCGATCTTGAGAAAAACGAACAGCATTTCCTGCTAAGGAACCACATCCCTGAAAATGTTATACTTCCCACTGTTCAAAGTGGGCTTAGTTCCTGGGCCCCTAAAATAACAGCATAATACACGCAAATAGTAGGCACTGATAAATAAAAGTGAGTGAGTACATAGTAAGGGAAAAGTAAATAAATATATATAATTATGCTATATGGAACAATTGAATATTATAATTGACTTACAACAACTAAGTTTATTTTGCCTTTAATATGAGCAAACACTGAGTGGATTATCTCACTTCTCACAACAATGAAATGATGAGATAGGTGTCGTCATTGCACATAAGAAAATAAGGCCCAGAGGGTAAGTGGATTGCCAATGGCCACTTAGCTAATGAGTAGAGAACAGGGATATAGGAAATCTGTCACTAGAATCTATCACGTTAAGCACTAGGTTGTATTGACTTTGCTACTCCTCTTACTAATGATACACAACTCCCACCCTCTGTCTGATTTGACCTTAACAATGTCCTTGAGGGATAAGCATATGGTCGTGGAATTTGAGGATCAGAGTTGAACCTGCCTGAAGTCCTACATCCAGTGAGTCGCAGTATTACGTCTATAGCAGCCTGATGTTTTTATAAGATGTCACAGCCTATATCAGTTTTCAATTCATTGCCTCTTAGATCAAAATTCACACTTCACTGCTTTGTGAAAAGTCATTTACTGCTTTGTGTAAATGGAGCTGGATCCCATAAATATATCTCCTTTGCCAGTTGACATAATGTTAGTTTTTGTTAGTAGAAAATGTTGGAGAGACACTGCCAGAGGAGGGGGTTTTTCTCTTCTTGGTTCCAGAGTGCTTCTTTCTTGAAGTTCTGGCAAAGCATGATCTGCCCAACATCCAACTCCTGCAGTGAATGACCTCTTTAGCACCCAACTCCTACTGGGTCCAATGACTGGTACCACTCTTTGGCCACTTCTTGGGAAGTTTTGCAATGAGTTTTGAGACATGGCATTGTCTTGTAAGCAGTGTCCCTCGTAATCCAGAGGGCAGGTTTCCAGCAAGTTCAACCAGCATGTTACCTGAGCAACATCATGGCCATCCAGTGAGTTATGGCTATGCCCTCCAAGAGACCTCAATCTTAGCCTTAGGGAGAGTGACTGCTCTTTATAGCTGCAATTCTATATTCTTCAGGCCTCTCTTTCCTCCTTACCAAACAATTCCCCATAAATTCAATGTCCTGTTATAGTTAATCACTCTTTATTTTAAACTTTCTCTATTCCAATGACTGTGGAGTCTCTCTCCTGGTTGGTTAATTCCCTTCAGAACATCTTATTAAGAGTAAGACCAGAAAATTACCTGGCATTCCATAACATTAGCAATAGAATCAGGAGACAGAAGCCAAGGGAAATTTGCTTTTATCTTCTTTTCTTTGTCTGTTATTTCAGTTTCATGGAGTGCAGGAGAAAAGGATAGACCATATTACGCTTTTTATAACTGACATGTATGAAATATATAAATATTAATAGTTTAATGTTCTAAAATAATTCAAAATCCTATTTATTTCTAAACTTATGTTTCAAATACATCTCTAAGTTCAATAGCCAGCATCCAATTCTCCAATCATGGACTTGATTGTTTTCTATCATTTGTAATCTCAGTATGTCCCTTCTTGCAGGAACAAGTGCTTTTGATCACCAGCTCTCATGAGAACAATATCACCTCACATAAACATGGCAACTTTACATATGTTAGGTCATTAAGCTATCAAAGAACCTCCTGGGACATCCAAAGCAAGTTTCCCTGCGAAACCTGTCACTGGGAAAGTTAAATGACTTTCAAAAGAACGAGTGATAAACATCAAAGCTGCAAGCTAGGAATAAAATTCAGACCTTCCGAGTTTTATTGTTTTTTTTTTTTTTTTAAATCTTCCCCTTTTTAAAATCTTCCCCTGCTCCCTATCTCCCTGTTTCTTGAACAGAAGCTTTGAGGAATTTCAAAGATAAACATCTGAGAGTATATAGAGGACTATTTGAGAGGCCGCAAGGTTTTTCTAGCACCCCTCCTATCACTGTTGGGCAGAAAGTATCTCAAGTACTGGACCAGCTACACCTCCAGCCTGAAACAGAGGCAGTGACCGAGGGTAGGCAAGGGCTGGGTAGGATTGGGGCCATGAAAATAGCATTATATAATCTGAATGTAAATTTAAGATCCTTCCCCAGCAGAGGGCCAAGACTGCACAGAGAAGGAAGTAAGTGTGTATGTAGGAAGAGGGGGGTCACAGTCATTTTGCCTGTCCTGCTTAGATACTAGCAAGGCTTTGTGGAAGAAGTAGCCTGCCATCTGAAGGGGTATGTAGCCTGTCCTTACATGGTGACTTAGGACTTGTACACTAGCGGAGAACTATCATCACTTTATAGATAAGTTTAGGTATATCATGTTTGCACTAGAGCATTAATTTCTGCTAATTATTTTTAGTACCCTTTCACTCTCAAAATTAAATTACAGTCACCATGTTAGGTCTACCACAGACAGTGAACACTGAGATGCAGAACTAAAGGTTGTGCAATGATGCCCCCACTTTGAATGGGAATGTTCATTCTCTCTAAAGAAGCACTTTGAGTAGAATTGATGTTCTTTGAGGTTCCCTCATTTTGTGGAAAAATTCTCTCCTCTTTTCACGACTGATCCAGCTATTTCTCTGCTGATCAGCACCTCCATCAAGGTTTAGTAGAGTAAACTTGAATTCATTCTCTAATTCTGTATCTTGCAAAGTAGCTAAAGACAAATTTATCAATCAGTCAATCAATCAATCAATCATGTTTTCAATTTCCTAACAAATTATGATGGAGTTGGGTAAGAATCAAACTAAGAGAGAGATCTAACCGGGAAAGAAGGTATATGCAGATGTGAAAATTTCCAAGTGAGATATGTGTGTGATCAGAACACCTCTAGGTTTTACCACCTTGTAACAACGATGGCGGCAATGAAGATGACATTAGGAATGATTAGCATTTATTAAGCAATTATCATGGGCCATTGACTATTCTATGCATTTTTATGCACTATTCCACTCACTGCCAAAATAGCCATATAAACTATATGTAAATTTAAATGTTTTAATGTTTAAACTTAAATGTTTAAATTTAAATGTTTTAATATAATATAAAAGGCATAGACACTTCTACCTGTAGGACATCTTCACTCTCCCACACCCTACCAAAGACCTCCTAGCTACAATCCTCCCCCCCCCCCTATTTTTGGTACCCTGGAAAGTTTCACAAGTACTTGTGTTTTTCTTTTCTTTTTTACTTTTTCAAACTTCTCATTCTGAAATAATTTCAGACTTATATAGAGGTTGCAAAAATAGTACAAAGAATTCTAGTATACTTTCACCCATATTCCTCAAATGCTAACACATAGGCCAATGATCACAGTGAATAAATTAGCATTGCATAAATAACACTATTGTCTAGTCTATTAATAAGTCACTAATGTAACTTTTTCTTCTCCAGTATCCAATCCAGAATCACATTTTTTTTAAAGATTTTATTTATTTATTCATGATAGACACACACACACAGAGAGAGGCAGAGATAGGCAGAGGGAGAAGCAGGCTCCATGCCGGGAGCCCAACGTGGGACTCGATCCTGGGACCCCAGGATCGCGCCCTGGGCCAAAGACAGGCGCTAAACGGCTGAGCCACCCAGGGATCCCCAGAATCACATATTGTATTTCTTATTGTCACTTCTCCTTAGTAACGAATCTGATATAGTTCCCCAGTCTTTCTTTGACTATCCCCAACCCCGATACTTTGGCAGAGCACTGATTGTATATAGTGTTGTTCAATTTGGGGTTGTTTGATGAATCCTCATGATTTAAGTTCAACTTAGGCATTTCGGGCAAGATTATCACAAAAGTGATATGTATCCTTTTCAGTGCCTATCAGGACACAGATGATTTTATTTGCCCCTTTACCAGTGATGTTGATTTTGACTGCTTATTCTCATGCTGTCTATGTTTCTCTAAAGTAACTTTTTTTCTCCTATTCTGATTAGTAAGTATCATGAGGGAAGATATTTTGAGCAGATAAACACTGTATTTTCATCATGGCTTTGTCAATTAAGTTTAGTCTATTTTGATGATTCTTGACTGTAACAGTAATAATCACTGCTGTGTTTGCCAAATGGTGATGTTTTACTGTATCAATCCTTCTACATTTATTAGTTGGAATCCTACACTAAGAAAGAGTTTTCTCTTCTCCCTTATTTATTTTTAAAAAGATTTTATTTATTTATTCATGAGCGAGAGAGAGAGAAAAGGAGAGAGAGAGAGAGAGAGAGAGAGAGAGAGGCACAGACACAGGCTGAGGGAGAAGCAGGCTCCATGCAGGGAGCCTGACATGGGACTCCATCCCGGGTCTCCAGGATCACACCCTGGGCCGAAGGTGGCTCTAAACTGCTGAGCCACTTGGGCTGCCCTGTTTATTTATTTTTAAAGATTTTATTTATTTATTCATGAGAGATGCAGAGAGAGAGAGAGGCAGAGACAGAGGCAGAGGAAGAAGCAGGCTCCATGCAGGGAGCCCAATGTGGGACTCCATCCCATGACAGGATTACCCCCTGGGCCAAAGTCAGGGACTGAACTGCTGAGCCACCCAGGGATCTCCTCCCTCATTTATTTAATGATTCTTTCTATATTTATATCAGTGTGGACAAAAATAAATAAATAAATTTTTAATGCACTATTCCGCTCATCACCAAAATAGCTATATAAGCTGTATGTAAATTTGAAATGTTACATTTAATGTAATATAAGAGGCATAGATACTTATTTTATTCCATTGACTCTCTAATCACCTCAGACTTGGCCACTGGGAACTGTTTCATGTTGTGCCAATAGGACTCATGTTCTCTTGAGGCTCTTTGCTTATGGAGGTCTGTGTCTGAGAAGCCACTTTTTGCAAAAGGTGGTGTGGCACCATCACTACCTGAAAATCCTGCTTCCCTAATTCTGTATCCCACTGGGTGCTCCTGCCGCCGTTGCTTCTCTTCTGCGGTCCCTGGCTGCACTGGGTTCCAGGGCAGGAAGGAGACATTGCCCAGTTCAATGTGCAGTTGAGCAGTGACTCAGCAGTGCCTCCAGCAGCACTGCCCATATCCCAGAATCACACATCAAGTGTGTGCATTTTCAGAAAGTGATTTTCTCTAGCTTCTAACTTTTTTTTTAATCTCATGCAGAGACTTTTAGAGGAGTCCTAACAGGAAAAAAATGTGGTGAGTGTAGAGGCTTTGGAACAGCTGACTTCTACAGAAAAGAATCAAAAAGGATCATGGAAAGAAAGTTTAGTGATAAAATGTGAGGTGGAAGGATAGTCTCCAAAACCAAATGTATTAGGACCCTCCTATTGGAACAATAATCACTTTATCAATCTCTTTCTATTAGAGTAATAGTGAGCATCCCTCATATCAAATGCAAATAGTTTCTTTTTCCCCTTCAAATGGCTTTTGCATCCACTATCTGTCTCAATCTTGATGCAAAACAAAGTTGTTATTGCTTAAATCCACTTAGGGATGAGAAAACCGAGGTACTTATAAGATCATACAGGCTAAAGTGAGTATTTAGATGTCCCTGATATAAATGCCTGATTTTACAGTTCAGGTCTTTCTCAGGTCACATTGCTGACCAAGTCACTTTCCTTCTCTTGGCTGGGCTCCTCTAATACACAAAGCTGTGTTTGGATTCAGATTATGTTTATTCTGGGAGGCATATCAGAAATTGGTGGGGAGATGATATAAGACAAAAACAAAGCAGATTGTTGGTGAGAATGCAAACTTGTTTTTTTTTTTTTTTTTTTTTTTGAAGCAAACTTGTATAACCACTCTGGAGAACAGTATGGGGGTTCCTCAAAAAGGTAAAAATAGAGATACTATATAATCTAGCAGTTGCACTACTAGGTATTTACTGAAAGAAAACAAAAATACTAATTCAAAGGGATGCATGCACTCCAATGTTTATAGAAGCATTGTCAACAACAGCCAAATTATAGAAACAGCCCAAGTGTCCATTGATGGTGACTAGATAAGGAAGTTGTGTATGTTGGTGGCAATGCAAACTGGTGCAGCCACTCTGAAAAACAGTATGGAGGTTTCTCAAAAAGTTAAAAATAGAGCTATCCTATGACCCAGTGATTGCACTGGGTACATATCCAGCCCACTCACACCTTCTTCCTCCAAACTCTTGGATCCTGGGGGGATTGAGGGATTGGGATATGAATCAGCTTTCATTGATATAAATGATCCAGAAACGGTTCCAGGTATGTTTTTAGAATGTTTGTGGTTGAGAGGTAGGAGTTAAAGGATAATTTTTGCTAGAAACTAACAGCAAATTTAGCTCAGAGCTTCTCTCTTTTCCTTCTTCTCCTGCCAGGATTGGAAGGAACAGAAAATTAGGTGTTTCTTGGCTTTAATCATAAATAATCATTATCAGCTGGTTAAAAATCAGGTCAAATATGTAATATAAACAGCTATTGTAATCACTGTTTTTATAGATCATTTACTCAGAGAAGGAAATAGGTTCACATTTTAAAGAATCAGGGATGCCTGGGTGGCTCAGCGGTTGAGCGTGTCCCTTCAGCTCAGGGTGTGATCCCGGAGTTCCAGGATCAAATCCCACTTCGGGCTCCCTGCAGGGGGCCTGCTTCTCCCTCTGCCTGTGTCTCTGCCTCTCTGTGTGTCTTTCATGAATAAACAAATAAATCTTAAAAAAAATAAGATAAGGAATCATCCTTTCAGTGTTCAGAAAGTACTGTGGCCTGAAGTAAAGGAGACCTGATTTGCATTCTGAATCTGCCATCTGTTCGTTAAGTGACCTGAGCATGACACTGAACCTCGCAGAATGTCTGTGTCTCCATTTACATAGTGGAGCAAATAATGTGTTCAATCTGGATCAAGGGAGGGGATTTCTATATGTTGTAAAGTGTCACAAAAATTTAAGATGATATTATTATTATTTGCCATCAGGGACTTTCATCTGCAAAACCTATATTAATTTCCATCTCTCCCAAGACCAAAGGAGACCCTGTCTGTGGTTTTGTTTGTCCCAGACCCACAGAAAGATAGAAGGTTGCCAGAAGCTCTGTTGTTCCTCTCCTCAGAACTGAATGTGCTGTGCGGCTCAATACCTTCAACAGAGACTGCCAGAAACAGAAAGCTCTGTCTTGATCTGAACACAATTTGACATATGATAAGATATAATACAGTGTTATTGCTTCGATAGATCCAGTTTCAGGCCACGCAGTTTCTCAGCCAACTTCCTGTCCTGGGGCTCTGCAGAGCAAGGGTGATTCGACCATGGACCATACTCCAGAAACCACTGGCTTTAGTGTCAGAAATGACTACATCTTTACCACATCTAGCGCCCTGTAGCAGCAGACTTGTGGGAAAAATCAAGGCAGATACTGCTTGCCATTGGTTTGGATTTTTTTTTTTTCTTGATTTAAGATTACAGAATTGTGTGGAGAATTTGATCAGGGCCTCTTTCACCTAAAAGGATGTGTCTCTAGCTTTCTTTGCCAAGCATAATGAAATGTCTTTACCACAGCTCTCGGGGGAAAAATGGTCATATATTTTAGAAACATTTGGCTCAGCACTGTGAATTATGAAATGATTTTGAGAGAACTATCCAGTGATATCCATTTGGATAGAAAGAGAATGTGAGTTTTTTGTTGTTGTTTTGTTTTTTAGTGGAAAGGTGAATCTTACAAAATCAAGCCAATTCCCTCTGCTTTCTCTACTTCCCTTCTCCTGTATGTAGGAGAGACAATATAGAGGTTGTCTTCTGTCAGTGTCTTCATACTTCCTACTAGACAGAGAAATCATATTCCTGCCAGTGAGCACATTAATCCCATAGTGACCTCTCAGATGCAGTGTATCTCCTCAAAATTGTTTGTCTCTGGCACCTTGAGATACGTGCTTATGATCTGTTTCTCTGGACTGCCATATGCTTCTTGGCTCTCCTCATGCTGTTCTCTCATTCCTTGATCCAAACAAGATAACGATTTTGAAGAGTCCCTTGGACTTCTGCACCCTACACTAGATTGTGCCATTTTCTCAATTCCGAGAGAAAACAAAGTCAGAGATTAACAGCTATAATACGTCAACTGCAATGCAAGACCTGAAGCTCTGGTTCAGGCTCTGCCTCTCCCAGGAGGAGGCACTGCTGCAGCCTCCTTCCCAGTAGGCCTGTCTCCTACTGCCCCCTCTCGGTCTTGCATAGCCCTGCCAACATCATCTTCCTGGACCATCCTTCTCATGGAGCTCCTTTCCTATCATCAGTAAGATAAAAGCCAACTTTCCTCAACCTGGCTTTAGAGGTTTCTTATAACCCAGGGTCAGCACATTGCTCCTTTGGTTCCCATTTTACTCAACGTGAAATTTATTTCCTATCCCATTGCCTCCTTCTTCCCATTGTCACTGGTGTTTTGCTCAAAGCATCTGTGTGCTTTCCTAAGATACATTTCTGAGCATTTTTGCTCAGCTGAAAATAAGCTTCTTTTTTCTTTTTCGTTTTCTAGTTTTTATTTAAATTTCAGTTAGTTATATAGAGTTATAAACTCTGTTAGTTTCAGGAGTAGAATTTAGTGATTAATCGCTTTCATACAATGCCCAGTGCTCCTCCCAAGTGCCCTCCTTAATCCCCATCACCGGTCTATCCCAGCGCCCACCC
Organism: Canis aureus; assembly: GCF_053574225.1. Taxonomy (NCBI): domain Eukaryota; kingdom Metazoa; phylum Chordata; class Mammalia; order Carnivora; family Canidae; genus Canis; species Canis aureus. Next base: position 37,990,712 of record NC_135634.1, on the reverse strand, counting down.
ACCTCCCTCCATCAACCCTCAAATTTGTTCTCTAACATTGGGAGTCTCTTATGGCTTGCTTCCCTCTCTTCCCCTTCCCTTATGTTCATCTGTTTTGTTTCTTAAATTCCACACGAGTGAAATCATCCGGTATTTATCTTTCTCGGACTGACATTTTGCATAGCATAAAATCAGCCTCTTTTTTAAAAAAAGATTTTATTTATTTATTCATGAGAGACACAGAGAAAGAGAGAGAGAGGCAGAGAGACAAGCAGAGGGAGAAGCAGGCTCCATGCAGGGATCCTGATGCGGGACTCGATCCTGGGACTCCAGAATCCTGTCCTGGGCCGAAGGCAGGTGCCAAACCGCTGAGCCACCCAGGGATCCCCCAAAATCAGCTTCTTCTTGAGACTACAGTTCAAACTTTACAGCTTCCATAGTGCCTTCCTTCACATGAACTGATCTCTCCATCCTTTGAACTATTTCAGAAATTTTCTGTATTTTTCACTTCAGTCAACCAATCTCCCACAACTGTAATCTTCAGTAATGGCATCGACTGAATGTTTGTATTCCTCTAAAAGTCATTCGTTGTAGCCTTATTCCTCAATGTGATGATATTTAGAGAGGAGCCTTGGGGAAATAATTAGGGTTAAAAGAGGTCATGAGGGCAGATGCCCTGATGAGATTAGTGCTCTTATAAGATTATAAGACATGAGTTCTCTCTATTCTCTCTCTTCCCCTGCCCCCTGCCTCCCTTTTCTCCCTGTAGGCAGGGACTAAGGAAAGTACATATGAGGACAAGACAAGGTGGTGTCCATCAGTAATCCAGAGAGAGGGTCATCACCTAACCATGCTTGCCCTTAATCTTCACAAGGAAATTTTGTTCTTTTGTTTTATTTCTTACTTTCCCAATGGGATAAGCAGACTTGTCGGAAAAGGTCTTCAGTACCTTAACATCCCCCCCCATAGGGCTTGATATTAAAAATATTTTTTAAGATTTTATTTTTATTTATTCATGATACACGGGGGAGGGGGGGGCAGAGACACAAGGCAGAGGGAGAAGCAGGCTCCATGTAGGGAGCCCGATCCCATGATCCAGGATCATGCCCTGAGCCAAAGGCAGAAGCTAAACCGCTGAGCCACCCAAACATCCTTGATATTCAAAATATTAATTGGTAACATTTGAATTCAATTTAGCCTTTCAGGCCAATTGAAAAAAGATCTATCTATATTTATGGAAGTATGTTTTTAAAAAATAACCCAAGAGTTATTTATATCCTCAAGCTTTATATCCTCAAGATCATACCTTAAGTAGAATAATGTTTCCTAAAAATATTGCTCAAAAAAACTGTTTTTGAGTCTTTAATGTATACATAGAAATTATTTCCTGATTCCCTTAGTAACTGGATAATCATGTGTAGTCCTTACTCTTAACAAGATTTATTTTTTCACCCTTCCAACAGTTTGAAACTGACCTTCCATCTTGTTAATATGACATCTTCACAAAAGCCCTTTATAATCACAAAGGTTAATGTCAGTTTATCCTCCATCCTGAACCACTGTGACTTTTCAGGAAGCTGAATCAGAATTGGTGAGGTTTAATAACATAAGCATTTTACAAAATACGTTTTCTTTCTTTCTCAGTCCACATTTTGCAAAAGCTTTATTTTTTTCTTAGCATGCCTAGTACTATGTGGGAGAGGAAAAAAAGCCCCCCCCCCCAAAATGGCCAAAGGTTTGTTTCCCACTCCTCTCCTACAACTGAGGTGGGGTTCTGACTCTTTGAAACACGTCCTGAAAAAACTCCAAGAATAGCAGGAAGGAAAGGACTGACTTCTGGGAACTCATTGCACTTCCACTTAGAAATTCAGGAAGACCAGGTGGCCCAGAGATGTCAGCAGCTGATGAAAATAAGTGTGTGAGCATTGGACAAGTGACCTAATTCAGTGGGGCTGCTGTTCGCTCTTGGGGAAAAAGTCCACAATGCATTTTCTGTCCTTAAGTAAATGTCAGTTTGTCAGATGTTATCCATAGAAAGCATATGATTAACAGCTCAGTCTATTAACCCCAAGGACCTAGGCATGATTTAGAGTGCTCTCCAATTTCTCCTTTACTGCAGTGGCTGCTTTCTGGGGATTCTGTTTCCTGACTCTCTGACCACCGCTCTCCCTGCACTTACTGGCCCCAAGTGACTGTGCTCAGCATACTTATTCAGAAGCATTTGATGGCCTTTAAGAGTCTACAACATTAATTCTAAACAAATTCAGAACACTTTTGAAAGCCCTCCACAACATCTCTTCTCTAACCCATTCAGGCTTCTCTCATTATATCTCATACATGTTATCCATAACCCAGTGGATCTGAACATACTCTAGTGCTTCCTACCTTTGCTCAAGGTGTTCTTCTTTCACATGCCCTTTCCCTCTTTACTGACCTGGCCAGTGTTGTGCCAACTATGTTGGAGTCAAGGCAAAAGGAAGAATACACGCTCTCAGAGACACTTTTCAAAGTATGCTCTCATTTTTGGAAGCAAATGCAAAAGTCAATAAAAATTCTACAATAAAAAAACTTGACTATCTATAAAGCTCTATGTTGCCCACTCTATTTGCAGGTCATTGTCAATCCCCACCATTTATATGGTAAGGAACTAGGAACTAGGAACCTGGGAGCTGATTGAAACCAACGGTTCCCATTATACAAGAATGCACCATTATAAAACAGACAGACATCCTTTCTTTATTGAAATTTTGATGTTCTAGTCATCATGGGCTTTTTTTGTGTTCAATTTTTAAAAAAATATTTCATTAAAATTCTATTTATCTCGATAACTGAAGAGTTTTTTCCCCCTTATTTTCCACTTGTTTTTCTTGGAGTACAGTTGACACACAATACTACATTAATTTCAGGTGTGCACCTTAGTGATTTGACAAGTTTATACATTATGCTATGTTCACCACAAGTGTAGCTACCATCTTCACCATACAATGTTGTTATATTATCATGGATTGTATTCCTTGCGCTGTGCCTTTTATTCACATGATTTACTCACTTCATAATGGAGACCTATATCTCCTTCTCACCTTCACCCATTTGGCCCAACTACCCACCTCCCTCCCCTCTAGCAACCATGAGTTTGTTCTCTGTTTATAGGTCTGATTCTGCTTTTTGTTTGTTTATTCATTTGTTTTCATTTTTGTTTTTAGATCCCACTAGTGAGTGGAATCATATGGCATTTATCTTTCTCAGGCTGACTTATTTCACTTGATTGAATGCCTTCTAGGTCATCCATGTTGTCTCAAATGGCATAATCTCATCATTTTTTATGGATGCATAATATTTCTCTTTCTCTCTCTATATATATGTATACATGTGTATACATATATACATTTTCTTTATTCATTCGTCTAATAACTGAGTTTTTTAGTAGCACTCTTTTACATTTTGCACCCTAGTCAAAGTGTCTTACTTGCCTTACCTGAATCCCTGCCCTGACTCTGGCAAAACAGGGCTCTTAGATGCTATTTCCTCTAGTAAGCTTTAGCAGATCGCATTCATTGGAATCTCTCTCCATCATCATGCTTCTACAGCATGCTGCTTGGGCTGTGTCTGCTCTTTTCCAGGTTATTGGCATGTGGATCTTGCTCACTTACCAGTTGAGGGCTCTTAGAGAAGTTAGTTCACACCTTTTTCATCTCGATATTCTTTGCTGTGCTTAACACAGCACTCTGCATGTGTAACTATTCAATGAATTTTGGTTTGATTAAATAAAAAATACTAATCCTCTGACCTGAAATCCCATTCAGATATTATTTGTTGTAAAATACAACTTAGTATAAATCCTCTTATTGCAACTGAGGGGAACTTGGTTCCTGAAGTTCTGAGGATATTAGAAAGTAGTCTCATTATAGACTGGAGTGTAAATGTACGGCACAGACAAGCCTCCCAACGGCCTCCTACTCTACTCTGTTAGTGTCTCTTTCCAATGAGCCTCTTCCCATTTTTCCCTATTAGATCAGGGAGGGATTCTCCACAATGTAGGCTGCCCACATTCTTTACTCTCTTTGCTAAAGAACTATGCCTGGGCTCAGTACTTCTAGTGATTCTCATATTTGTGCTTATTCCTGATGCTTTCCACTGATCTCTTTCTTCCGGGTAATATCTCTCAATGGGATAGGCCACTGTTTCCCCAGATTGTGGGGGAAGAAGGGAGCTCCTGATCTTTCCTAGTGCAGCCCAAGGTGCAACTGTCCCTGATTTGAAAGTCTTTGGGTCTACTGGTAATTCCCCAGGAAATTTGAAAACATCTCTCCATATGTTTAATGGCATGTTTTTGCATGCTTAGATTAAGTTGCTATGAATTAAAGCAACTCAGAATAGTGGAAATAAATGTTTAAACCAAGAGAATAAATTAACAGCTGAGTAACTGTCTAGGTAAAATGGTCTCAGAGACCTCTCTACCACCCTAAAGGTGAAATATTCCTAGACTCCAGGGAAGAAAGGAAGGAAATGTGGGCCTTTTTATTTGTGGCAGCGTACAAGGTTTTATAGCCTACATCTAAAAAAATTCAATTAGGGACACAGGGGAACAAAACTGAGGATAAATTCCCCCAAGTCAAGCACTGTGACTAACCTGTTGCTTCTAGGTCCAAGAAGCATTGAAGCATCTTTTAAACTCTGTTACAGTTTGCTGTTGCCTGCTGTGGACACCTATCACAAACTCTTTTTGGCCATGTGACATAGCTTCCTGGTGGCCACTGCTGATACAGCCAAAGCATGCAGCCCAACTCACTGGGCTAAGCCTGGAAATTCCTCAAGAGAAACAAACCACAATGCCATGAAAGAGTTACAATAGCCTTTAATTTGGGTTAACACTATACTTGCTCTATTCAACCTTTGCATCAGCCAATTCTACAGATTCCCAGAGAAAGTCACCAGAATGCTCTCATTCTCAATCCCACATCTGACAGACTGCATTTACATGTCCCAAGGGAGCAAGTATGATAGGTGGTTTTTCTAGAATAAACCCTACATGGCCTCTCGAGCCAAGAACAAGCCCTGAGAAGTCTCTTTAGGAAAGATTTTCTCAATATTCTAACTCCTACTTTTCCTACATCACATCAGTGTATATGAAGTGTGAGGGACACAAGCACTCTATGAAGTTGGGCACCCCAAATTCCAAGGCTGATCGGCTTTAGACACACACTGAAGCATACATGCTAGCCTGTTTATTCACCTTGCTCTATTCCCAGTACTATGTTCCATCAGTATATCTCTTTCTCAGCCCATTTCCGTTGCTATTCCATGTTGGTCTTTGCCTCTTGAATAAATGAGTCAAATTTATTCATTCATACCCTCACATATTCACTTCTTCATCCACATGTTTTAAGTAACTTCTATATCCAAAGCACTGGGCAGGTGCTGTGAGGGACTCAGAGATGACTCCCAGGGCACCTGTGAGCCCTGCCAGCTGCCACTCTCTTTTCCCTGTCATCCCCTTTCACTGCCAACACCCTTTAGGTTCAAATAAACTATTCTCTTTCCTCTATCCATAATTCCTTGGGTGAATTAAGTTTAAGTCTCTAATAGGAAACGTTTTGGAGACATCCTTACAGGAAGAGGAAAAACAAGATTCCTGAAACCAGTAGACAGGTTTTTCAATTTGAAAATAGAAGTTTGGGTTAGCTAAATACTACTAGGCACCAGGAACTGTGTATAGGCAGAGAAATTGTCTGCAGCAGGGCCTGTGCCAGGAGAATCTGCTGCTCAGCTCCTGTGGGAGTTCAATACGGGCCAATGTACTGACTCACCAGGGAGGGCTTTCTAAGAAAGATGGCAGGACCAGTATTTTTCTAATAGCAAACATGCTGTTTTTCTTGTGGCTAGTTCATCCAACTCCCACCCTAAGCCTACTGAATAAGACAGCTCATTAGCTAGGTTTTTGAGTGCTCAACCTGCCTCACTCTATACTAAATATCCGGTACCCTGCAGTAACTAGAGGCTCCATTTCCTGGCTGAGAAGAGCCCAGACATTGATGTGTGTAGAGAAGATCTACAGGTGCATATAAATAGAAATGAGCAAACACCATCATGATTGCAGGCAACACTTGAGAAGGAAGAAATATTATTGTCAGGAACCCCTTATTAAGAATAAGTATGAAAATAAGAAGCTTAGAATTTGCTTGCCACATCTAAGAAGCTTAGAATTTGCTTGCCACGTTTCAGGTGCAATGTTGCTAAGCCTCACCACAGCCCCTGAAAAACAGATGTTAATCTCATTTTCCCACAGGAGAAAACCGAGGCACAGAGGTGACCTTGCTTGTTTCACGTGACTGTAGACAGGGATGCCAACCCAAGACTGTCTGACTCCACCTCTCTCTCAAATCTTTCCCAGAAATCAAACCCTTCATGCGATACTGTCCTCTGGGACATACAAAAGCCAGGGCTGCCCATTCAGGCAAGGAGGAGACCACATTTTTTGACACTTCCTTTTATTCCTAAATCTCCGCATTCACCCACAAAAAGTCCTATAAATTCTACTTTCTTTTACTTATTCTGTCTCCTGTGTTATTTCTACTACTGCCCCTTTTGAGTCCTTGTTTTTTCTGATAATAAAGAGACTCCCAATGGATCTTTCTGCTCATAACATATCCCCACGTTAGTGGAACCTCTACATGGCTGTCAAAGAGATTCTTCGACTGTATAAACATGGTCATATCTGTACATGAATAAAAACCTTATACAACCCTGATTCGCTATAAGATAATGTCCGAATTCCATGGATTAGCCTTGTTACAGAGTCGTTTGCTGGATGGCCTGCAACCACTTCCACCATTTACATAGCTCTCCAGACTCTCAGAAGGACTTGTCACTCCTGAAAAGCTATGCCTTTCCATTTGTGCTGCTTACCTCCCCTTTGTGACGAGCACACTCTTATCCATCCCTCAAGGTCCAATCCAAATATCACCTCTTCTGGCCAAGTCCCCCTTCTCTCCCCAAATTCCTTCCCCCAAGAATGATGGAACTGAGGTGCCCTTTGTACATCCACAGCACTTTCATCCCAGCCCCCAAGCCTTCTTTAATGAGTTGTTGGACAGGTAAGAGCCAGGTTTTGTTTAACTTTGTTTTTTCTAATACAGTAACTGATACATCATAGGAACCAAATAAATGATAATCATGATCATTAAAATACATGAGTGAATAAACTATGAATTTAAATTCTTCTTATAAGGGCTTTCAGGAAGGAGGGAAAAAGAGAGATGGAGGTAGCTAGAAGGGGAAGCAGAAGCAATGAACAGGGTAGCATACCTTAGTTTACCAGATTACCAGCTTTATTTATTTATTTATTTATTTATTTATTTATTTATATTTTACCAGCTATATTTAAATGAAAAGGCTATATTTAAATGAAATGACTTTTATATCATAGGAAGCCAGCTGGCAGTTTAGTACTAGAGGCTGCTTAGGAACCCCAGGCCAGGTAAGAATCAGTAGAGAGATGACGCCAGTCCTAAAAATGGGAATGGTTATACCCGGCCTCTGGATGCCTGTGCATTCTGAATTGAAAGAAGATAGAAAAATGATTAAAACAAACTCTTCACAACTTTTCCTTGGGCCTTTTTGTGGAGTGACAGTTTTCTATGCCCGAAGAAAACTCCCTGAAATTGAAAAAGCTGAAAGTTTTCAAGGAGAGGAGCTAGGTTTCCATAGTGTGATGAGGGCTCCTCCTGGTGGATCTCTATAAAATGAATCTTTCCTAATTTCATCCTCTTACCCATTTATTCAACATTCTCTGTCTTCATCAACTATTGTATGTATATCAATTTTACACTGCTACTGTAACAAATTATCACAAATGTAGTGACTTAAAACAATATAAATATATTATCTTATAGTTCTGTAGGGGTCAAGGGCCCAAGATGGGCCACTTTACAGAAAGATTATTTTGAGCTGAAGGCAATTGAGACTCTATAAGTTGTCGGGAAGGAGGAATACCTGTCTTCTCAAAGGTCCTTCTAGCTGCACTAAGAATCAAGTTTACATAAGACAGATTAACAGGAAAAAAAATCAAATTTAACATGCATATGTTTGGGGACTCCAAATGCACATGCAAATACCAAAGACAATCAGACAAAATAAGATTATATTCATTCTGAACTAAAGAGAAATGGATGGGGTCTGGGATTTCAGAGGAAAAGAGTACACTTGACAGGAAGAAAAGAAGTGCAGATGTTTGATAATTAGATGTTTGCCCTAATATACAGATGGACCACTCAGATAAAATTTATCTCCATGAATAACATTTATTCTGGGAAAGACTCCCAATTTAGATTATTCTGTGTGGTTAAGGGAGGGACAGAAGTTTCTTTTGAGCCCAGAGGGTCTCAAGTGACTTCAGCTCAAAATAATCCATATGCCAAAGTGGCACATTCGTGGCTAGGGGAGAGGGAAGCTGTCCTGAACCCCATCAGTCTCCCGATCTGAAACTTCCATGGGGGTATCACATATTAAAAGTTGGGCTGGTAGGTTGTTTCACTCATTGATTCAGTCTTTTTGTCCTAACAATAGATATGTTTAATTAAACTCATTTCAGGAAACAGTGGTGCAGGTGTATTCTCAAAGGTAAGCTTATGGTTCAAGTAAACAGATATTAAATGAAAGACATTTCTATGGAAATAAAAGAACACCAATAATTATTAATTGGATTAAATGTTAAGCCAGTGCCTGAGTTCTAAGGGTAGCCAGTTGAGAAGATTTCTAGATGTCAGACTTTAAGCATCTTCACATAGAGTGAGGGCAGGTTGAGGAACTCTGACAGATGTTCCTGCTTTGTAGTTCAAATATTTCTGGGGATCTTGTGAGTAGCCCATAGAGCAACAGGCACAAAGATTGTCTATGAATTTGTTATTATGGTGATTTCTTTACCTCAAGTTATTGATATTTAGAGAGCCTGGGTGGCTCAGTCAGTTAAGAGTCTGCCTTCAGCTCTGGTCATGATCTCAGGGTCCTGGGATCCAGCTCTGTATTGGGCTCCCTGCTCAATGGGGAGTCTGTTTCTCCCTCTCCCTCTTTCCCTCCTCTCTGTTCTCTTTCAAGTAAATAAATAAAATATTTTTTAAAAGTTATTGATATTGGGATCCCTGGGTGGTGCAGCGGTTTGGCACCTGCCTTTGGCCCAGGGCGTGATCCTGGAGACCTGGGATAGAATCCCACATTGGGCTCCTGGTGCATGGAGCCTGCTTCTCCCTCTGCCTATGTCTCTGCCTCTCTCTCTCTCTCTCTCTCTCTCTGTGACTATCATAAAAAAAAAAGTTATTGATATTTAGTTTGCAGGGCCTCAGAAAAATAATGGGCAATTTTAGTTCCCAAATGATTTCAAGTCAGAAAGTTCATATCAAAATGTTAGTTAGGTACTATTGGAGGACACTAGAAGAAATCAGGATCTACTCAAGTTTATAATGAATAGTATTAAAATCTAACACCTAAAAAGACTATTGTTGAAATATATTTTCTTTTTATAATCACTTTCATTTTTACCAAAGATAGCCAAATTGACACTAATGTGTTTGCAAAATAAGTCTAGTCTCAGAAAAACTTGTTTATTTACATAAGTGCAGCAAGAATAGTGGTTGACAATATACACTCTTTAAAACTTGTTTGCTGAGGGAAACAAAAGCAAAAGTAAACCTTGGGGCTTCATCAAGATAAAAGGCTTCTACACAATGAAGGGAACAACCAACAAAATAAAAGGCAACCTTGGGAATTGGGGAAGATATTTATAAATGACGTATCTGATACGGGTTTTATATCCAAAATCTATAAAGAGCTTATCAAATGCAATGCCCCCCAAAACAAATAATCCATTTAAAATAGGCAGAAGACATGAATAGATATTTTTCCAAAGAAGACAACCAGATGGCTAACAGACACATGAAAAGTGCTCAGCATGTACTCATCAAGAGGGAAATACAAACCAAAACCACAATGAGATACTACCTCACACTGATTAGAATGGCTAAAATTAACAACTCAGGAAGCCAACAGATGTTGGTCAGAATGTGGAGAAAGGGGGACCCTCTTACACTGTTGGTAGGGATGCCACTAGTGCAGCCACTCTGGAGGACTGTATAGAGGTTCCTCAAAAAAGTTAAAAATAGAGTTACCCTATGACCCAGCAATTGCACTACTAGGTATTTACCCAAAGGATACAAGAGACATGAATTCAAAGGGATATATGCACTCCAATATTTATAGCAGCATTATCAACAACAGCCAAACTATAGAAACAGCCCATGTGTCCATTGACTGATGAATGGATAAAAAAGAAGTGGTATACACACACACAGGAATATTATTCAGCCATGATAAAAGGAATCTTGCCATTTGCAACAACATGGATTGATCTAGAGAGTATAATGTTAAGAGAAATAAGCCAGTCAGAGAAAGACAAATACTGTATTATTTCACTTATATTTGGAATTTGGTCTGTTAAACCAAGTAACAGACTCTCAACTACAGAAAACAAACTGAGGATTACTGAAGGGGAGATGGGCAAAGAGATAGGTTAAATAGGTGATGAATATTAAGGAGTGCACTTGTGATGAGCACTGGGTGTTGTACATAAGTGATGAATTCTACACCTGAAAGTAATATTATACTACGTTAAATAACTTGAATTAAATTAAACCTCAGAAAGAAGAATAAAAAATTTGTTTGCTGGAACTTTTCATAAGAAAGCTCTAGATGAAACTCATAACAGCCTCCTCACGCCAGAAGCAAGCCAAACAGGCTTTGCCTGTAATACCTATAGATTTAGCGAATTATTCTCTTCTCAAGGTCCCCAAAATATCCTGAGGTTCCTACACCTAGCAAGAAGTGACATTCTTTACTTATCTGATAAAGATGTTGGGAACTCTATAAGCAAAGTACCAGGATAATATTTCCAAAGGGTCTTTATTGGCTCCATAAAGCCAACATTTGTTCCTTAAAACTGTCTGATCATATCTGAGTCTATGTAGGTCTTTCTCAAATATGACATTATGGTCAAAGCCAGGTAACGTAACCAGTGTTTCCAGTTGTATCTTGTTAGAAAGAGAACAGATTCTAATTGAACTTACGCAAATAAATATATTGCCATAAAAATATAAGAATATTTGCTGAGAGTTTCTGAGTTCTGGAGAACTCAACTAGAGAGAAACAAATAAATATTGCAATTTGTACACAAAGGTATATTGTGTAAAATTGCTGACTGGTCACTTAAGAAAAAAATGTTTTCTATTCCCCAGTATAAGCAAGAAGAAACTCTGTAGAAGAAGGACCATTGGGAAAGAGCAGCCTAAACCCAACAGCAGAGAGTATACGTGGCATACACCTGAAACAGTTCTTGAAGTTTTTATTGTTATTACTGTTGCTTTTCTGTTTTTTTTTTCTTTCTACCTTTCTTTTCTGGACACAATGACAAGACAGAGAAATTCACCCAAAAAGAAAGAGCAGTAGATAGTACTCAATGCCAGGGATTTAATCAATATGTCTGAACTAGGATTTAAAACAACAATTATAAAGATACTAGCTGGGCTTGCAAAAAACATATAAGACACTAGAGAATCCCTTACTGTAGAAGCAAAAGAACTAAAATATAATCAGGCTGAAATTAAAATGCTATTAATGAGATGTGGTCTAAAATAGAAGCTCTAACAGCGAGGATAAACAAGGTAAAAGAGAGTCAGTGATACATGAGACAAAATGATGGAAAATAAAGAAGGTGAAAAGAAGAGAAAGACAACTACTGGATCACAAAGGAAGACTTTGAGAAAATAGCGATTCCATAAAGCAAAATAAAATCCTGATAATAGGGGTCCTAGAAGATGGAGAGAGAGAGAGAGAGAGACAGACAGACAGACAGACAGACCGAAGGTTTATTTGAATAAATTATACCTGATAACTTTCTTAATCTGGGGAAGGAAATAGTCATTCAAGTCCAGGAGGCACAGAGAATCCTCCTCAAAATCAATAAAAGTAGGTCATATAATAGTGAAGTTCGCAAATTTCAGAGATAAAGAGAAAATCCTGAAAGCAGCTCAGGACAAGAGGTATTTAATCTACAAAAGTAGAAACATAAGGCTGGCAGCAGACCTACCCACAGAGACCTGGCAGGCCAGAAGGGACTGGCATGATGTGTGCTAAATGGGAAAAAATATGAAGCTAAGAATACTGTCATTCAGAATAGAAGGAGAGCTAGAGTTTCCAGATCAAACAAAAACTAAAGGAATTTGTGAACATCAAGCCAGCCCTGCAAGAAATATTAAAGGGGATCTTTTGAGCAAAGAAAGAGCCCAAAAGTACCAAAGCCCAGAAAGGAACAGAGGCCATCTACAGAAACAGTGATTTGCAGGTAATACAATGGCACTATATTCATATCTTTCCATAATTACTCTGAATGTAAATGGAATAAATGCTCCAATCAAAGGACATAGGGTATTCCGAATGGATAAAAAACAAGACATATCAATATGCTGTCTACAAGGAACATATTTTAGACCCAAAGACCCTCCAGATTGAAAGTGAGAGGGTGGAGAATTATTTACCATGCTAATGGACCTCAAAAGAAAGCTGGAGTAGAAATCCTTATCCCAGACAAACTAGACTTTAGAGCAAGGACTGTAATAAGACACGACGAAGGACACTATATCATAATAAATGGGTCTGTTCAACGAGAAGATCTAACAATTTTAAATATTTATACCCCTAACATAGGAGCAGCAAATATATAATCTGATTAATAATAGAATGAAAGAGGGGATCCCTGGGTGACTCAGCTGTTTGGTGCCTGCCTTCAGCCCAGGGCATGATCCTGGAGACCTGGGATCAAGTCCCACATCGGGGTCCCTGCATGGAGCAAAAAGACAAGAAGACAAAAACTAACTAACTAAAATAAATTACCTAAAATTTGAAACCAGAGTATAGAGTATAGTGGATTCAGGAGTGAGGAAGCAGGAAGCAAAAGATTTTGTATTTTTTTTATTATACACTTGTGGAATTGTTTATTTAGTTTTCCATTTTAAGTATCTGATATATTAAGACAGGATACATTAAGCAACACAGAGAGATGCTGATATAAAGATTACATTAATCAAGTTACTTTAATCAAAACAGGGAGATACTGGCTTAATGAGTAAAAATAGATTAATGAAATAGAACTAAATTCTCAGAAATAAATTCTGACACATGCAGTCAATTGACTTTCAAAAAGGGTTTTGAGAAAATTCAATGGTAGAAAAAATAGTATTTTCAACAGATGATGCTGGGACAACTGGATATTCATATGTAGAAGAATGAAGTCACACCATATACAAAAACAAATGCAAAATGGATATCTAAACGTAAGAGCTAAACCTAAAAACAGTTAGAAGAAAATACAGATATAAGTCTTCACGACCATAACATAGGCAGTGATTTGTTAGCTTTGATGCCAAAGTACAAGGAACAAAGAAAACATTGATACATAGACTTCATCAAAATTACAACTATTTGTGCTTCAAAGGACACTATCAAGAGCATGAAAAGACAACCCACAAAATGGGAGAAAATATTTGCTAATCATATATCTGTAAGGGATTTGAATATAGAATATGCTTCATTCTAGTTGTGTGATCTTAGGCAGCTCATTTTCCCTTATCGGACCTTTGTTTACTCTTTGAGATAAGAAAGTTGGAATAACTGATAATAGAAAGTAGCACTTGAATAGAACTTTATGGTTTATAAAATGTGTTCTTACTTATTATCTTATTTAATCTTCATTACAACTCTGTTATGAAGGCATTACTAGTATTCCAACCTTACAAATACAGAAGTTTCTATTGTGACATTGCTTTTATGTCGTGGATTTTTACCTGTGCTTCACTTTGTAAGCCTGCTTTCCCCTCCCCAGACCCGACATTCTATGATGATTCCATGGTAGATTGAGGTTGAGCACCACGCCACCTGAACATTGTCATACTTCACTTTCCTTTGTTTCTTGTGAAGATTTGCTAAGCCACCTGTTGCGTCATCCACCTTGTCTGCTGACCCACAGCACACTCAGGACACTGCAACCCTTCCTTTAGGAAATAGTTGCCAGTTACTGAACTGGGCAAGGAGTCTGAATAACCAAAACAAGAAAGATTCGATCCAACTTCACTCTTCTCCCTTGTGATTTCAGGCGACTGCATGATGACTCACTTTGGAGGATAAATGCAAATAGTCTTTGATCACTCCTCCTGCCTCTGCTAATACTGTGCTCTTCCAGAAAAAGAACAAAGACAAAAAAGGGGGAGGAGAAGGAGGAGGAAGAAGCAACACATCTTATTTCCAGTAATTTCCTGAAAGCAGAAATTCAAACCTAAAGCAACATTTGTATTTCTGGAGTGATGTGGAACATTGGACTGACCTCTCAGGTTTGACTCAGGCTCCTCCCAAGGCCCTACCCCTGGCCCTCACTGAAGGGATGCCCCCAAATGAGCCAGTGGTGGAAAGGAAACACAGAAAGATCTGCAGATGGTGATGCAAAGTCCCAGAGATATGAAATGATCTGTACCAGGTCATACAGCTAGATGAAAACATCAGAATTAGGCCTAAAATATTAGGATTAGGTCTACTGCTGGCTTTATCCTCCTATCACTTATGACCGACGATCATTCCTCTCCAAAGACCCTCAAGACAATAAGTATGGAGAGTGCTGTGTTCCAAAGCTACCTCATTCCAATCCTCCCTTGTTCGAGAAACAGTTTTTCTCCTACAGACAAGACTGTAGGGATGAGCCGTGTAACAGGGGCTCCAGTGTGCTGCCCATGAAGCTCAACCTGTGTGGGGAGAACTAACAGGTTTGTTACAGACCACAGAGGGACTTGGCCACATCCTATCCAGGGACATCCCGGAATGCTAGGTGGAGGGACTGCATTGCCCTTTCTTCGTGTCAGCCTCAGAGGACAGACTTATTCCTGCATTACAGATCTGCCTCCAGGAATAGAGTCAATTCGATTTGGGCTATATCCGGGAGTAATGAATTCTGTAAGTAAGACAAGACAGTGAGGTATAATATCCCTTAATATTAACTCTCATCTTAGCTCTCCAGTGCTTTTGGAGTGGCCCTTTGTGGGAGTGTTCTAAGACCTGATCACCAAGACTGGGAATTACTTATATATTTTAGCTATTTTAATCACATCCCCTCAGATTTGGGTCTCTCCCTATAAGAATTTCCCTGTCTCTCTCTACATCACTCTCCTTGCCACTGATTCATCAGCTCCTGTGCCTCCTCTGCATTTTCTCCACATCCAGTCACTGCCTTAATTTGTGGTGCTGTGGATTTCACCCAGTTTTGTACTTTGGAAACAGAATATCTTCTGGTTTGTTTCTAATATTCCCTCTGAGAATGCCCAGTATTTCTCTCTCTGGCCTATTGAACACAATGTCTTATCAGTCCTACTGTCTTCTCTGCTGAATCATAATTGATAATTTAGAGCCTATTATTTATTTATTTATTTATTTATTTATTTATTTATTTATTTTTATTTATGATAGTCACACACACAGAGAGAGAGAGAGAGAGAGAGAGAGGCAGAGACATAGGCAGAGGGAAAAGCAGGCTCCATGCACTGGGAACCTGACGTGGGATTTGATCCCGGGTCTCCAGGATTGCGCCCTGGGCCAAAGGCAGGCGCTAAACCGCTGCGCCACCCAGGGATCCCCCTATCATCTTTTTAAAAAAAGATTTAAAAAAATTTATGTATTCATGAAAGACGCAGAGAAAGGCAGAGACACAGGCAGAGGGAGAAGCAGGCTCCCTGCAGGGAGCCTTATTCGGGACTCGATCCCACGACCCTGGGATTATGCCCTGAGCCAAAGGCAGATGCCTAATCACTGAGCCACCCAGGTGTCCCCAGAGCCTATCACTTATAAATATGTTTATGGCCTCCTCAATTCTTCTCTTTCCAAAGGGGAAAATGCATTTCTTTATCTTTTCCACAGGGGAGGTCATCTGACATTTTATGCTACATAAAAAAAAAAAAAAAACAAAAACAACAACAAAAAAACCCCCAAACAATTTATTGTGGCTCATTTTCGCTGGATTGATATTTTCACTTTTCGAAGAACTTAGTGTCACCTGTAAATGTGGGAAGTTTTTTAACACATTCTTCTCTTCATATCATTTATAAAATCATCAATAAAAACTAATCTCATTTTCTATTTTTATGGGATTCTCCTTTTAATACTTTTCCATACCTAGACTATGTTTATGACCTATTTGTGAACTAAAATTTAAAAAATATTCTTGACTTACTTTGTAGTATGTAGTGTTAACTTTTCTATAATAAATTATAATTATACATTATACCCATTGTTTTCCTCCAAATATATGTTTTATACTGCTTAAACGGTGTTAACTGGCAAGTCAGGGATGAGTTACTCTTTTAAAAATTCTTCCTATTTTTTAAAATGTGTTAACAATTTTTGCAACAAGCCATTCTTTATTATAAATCCTCCCCCTGTAAGAGTAAGCAGTGTACCATTATCAGTACCCCTGACTCCTTGGCATCCTACCTTACCTCACTCCCACTCTTGTATGGGATCCAGTGGCCATTCACTCAGTCTACATTTGTAGTTACAGCTTACATATTTTGACGAAGGATTTTCTAATTTTACCCGCGGGTTCTTCAAATTCTGAGAAAAATATCATCTTGGCTAAATGACAACCTAAACACATCTGGTTTTGAAAATCAAGTAAGCCTTGTTAACGTTAACCCTCTAAAAACATATCCATAAATGAGATATCCATTGTCTGAGTGATAAGGATTCATTGAGGTTCAGGTTGAAAGTGTTCTGGTGATTTGATACTTGTACTGAGCCCACCAAAATTCTGCAAAGTAGTGCAATGATCAAAGCCAGATAGAATTCCAGGGTAAAGTTTGAACATCTCAATATGATATCCAGATATCCCCACAGCCTGCATTTGTGGGTCTTTCCATTCCTACCTCTGCCTCCATCTCCACCATTATTCTCCATCCAGACCATGAGCATCCCTGCCTCTTCGTTCTTGAACATACAGTGTATACTAACTTGCAGTATTGATCATATTTATGCCATGTATATCCTGATTGCTCAAGTAGATGAGTGGTTAAAAGTGGGTGCCATGTTTCCCATCTCTTTGAAACCCCACATTTAATAAATGTCCCTAAAAGGTAATAAAACATCAAAATATTCAGAGTACCTATATATTTGCCCGCATATTCTCTTTTGCTATGAGAGAGCATTTAATCGACCGTGTCTGAATCAGGTATAACTTATTCACTAACAAGTGAGAACAATTCCTCATCATAATCCCTGTTTTAGGGAATCCACTATGGGGATGGATTTCAGAGTGGTTGCTTTAAACTTCCTTCAATACATTCTTGGAGTTAATAATTTTTTTTTCTGTCCTTCTCCATTTATTTCTAAGAGTCACAGGAGTTTAGGAAAGGTATAAACCCAGCCCTCCATTTGCAGAGGGCAAAATCACTTTAACAGCTATAGGTTCAGTCACAGAAAAACTACTCAGCTTCTAAAAACCAGGCAAACAATTTCCCAAATTGGCAATCTGGCAGCAAGATAATATTGAGGATACTTTCTCAACTCAGCTGAGAAAACTCAGGAAGGACCACACGGAGGAACAGAAAACAAAAGCTTTATGGTCTGTTGGGAGTGTGCCAAAGAAAATCAAACAACAGATGAAATGAGGTTTGTCGGTCACCCCACTGGTTTCAGGGTCACATTGTACTCACTGCTGTTTCCATGGAATGAGTCACTCCTTGAAGAACCCACTAGCTCAAGTTTAATCAGCCTTACAACAGCTTAGGAAAAGTATCACTATCTCCTATAAAAGATGGGCACCGGAGGCAGCAAAGCTTAGAGGAAGAGCTATACATAGGTAAGGAGAGAATCAAGGAATGGTATTTATGGGAAGGGAGGAAAGGAGATACTCAGGGGAAAGAGAAGTGAAACCCATTGAGCAGCCCATAGTGATTTAGTGATCAGGGAAAGAGGTGGTCATTTTGGTCACTGAAGTTCAAGGCTCATGGATCCACATGTGACAAGGCTCAGAGACCACCTTCTCCTACTACTCCTCACTGCCAGGCTCCTCTTCGCTGTCCTCCCTCAGTGGAAATTTCCTTTTGGGCTTCTGCGTTGTGTACATCCGAGTCTCCATGACGCTGTCCTCGCTCAGAATTGCCTGAAGCAAGATGCAGGAAGACAAATTACTGCGTATCTTTTACAGGATACTGCGTATCCCTGTTCCCTTTCCTTGCTAGCTCATCCAAGTCTAGTGTTGCTCAGGAAAGATTCAAGAAACAAGCATAGGATTCTTTTTCTGCTTCATGTACAGGCACAGGTCTCCCAAGGCACCTAGGTGTAGCAATCCTAGTCAAGACAGATATCTGGTATATCCTTAACTGAATCCTAACAGTGGCAGTGCAAGCTATAGCAGGGAGCCGTCAGAAACTGGTACCATCCCTGTGGTACCAGCCCCTATGTCCATTGCTAAGCTACCCAAACCATTTAGGGTGCTCATGCTACAATAAAAGGAAAGTATCTTATTAAGTAAAATCACATGTTATGGATCTCTTCCCTGGGATTTTATACTTAAATGATGACCTGGTAAGGATAATGGAAAAGAATGAATGAATGAATGAATGAATGAGCCCAGTAGAGCTTTGCCTACCTTGGGGAGATAATTTGTTAACTCACATTTTGCTGGTAACTAAAATATGGCCCCTGCCCCCAACTCTTTATAAGTTTCTCATTTTTTCCCCTTATTTAGGGCCCTTCTTAACCACCCAGTATAAGAAGTGAAGTCATTATGTAGAAAAGGTAAAATAAGGAAGAGCACAAATGAAAAATAAAGGTGAAAATTGGATCAGAGAATATGGTAAAGGAAAAAGACATCCAAAGAGGGAGGAAATAGCATACAATGAAAAGCAGTGAGAAAGAGATGAAAAAACAAACAAACAGATAGATTATTATTCTTTTAACAATGATCATAGCCCCTTACAAGATTTTCCTTCTTAGCTGGGGGGCTTCTCAGGTAGTAGCAGAGAGGAGCATAGATGATGTTGATGACTCCAATGATGACCATAAGCCAGGGGAAGCCAATGGCATGCACAATGGCACCCCCAGTTGATGGGCCTGTGAGGAAAAAAACCAAATTCACAATATTTATTTACCCATGATCACACAGAAAACACCATGAAAGGGGCAATGGGTGACACAAAGGATGTCCCAAAGTCAAATATCTTTGGAACCTTGGGAGAATCAGCCTCCTGGGTTTACTTTCAGCTGGTAAACAGTAGATAAGAGAAAATGGGACACCAGGTCCTGGGTGCTCTCTCCCCTGCCAACATACCTATAGCAAAGCCCATACAAAAAGCCACATCAGCTATGGCATAGACACTCCCATATACTGAGGTGTGACGCAGATCCACCAAGTGTCCCATGATGGGCATCACAGAAGAATCAACCATGCCTGTGGCCAAAGGAAACAGAACACTGTCAGCTCTACCACCAGTCCCTTCCCTTTTTGTGGCACCCTTCCTTCCCCTCCTCCCTTTAGTCTATTCCCTTTGCCTGCTATCCTCCCATTCAGCACTAACACCTATTCTTGGTAAGAGTTAGGAGCCCACACCTTTGTCAGCCACCCTCTTCCTCCTTCTGCCTTTCCATATACCTCTTATGATCTGACCCAAAGCCAAAATTCAGGGGCTTGTTGTCGCCTTTTTTTTTTTTAAAGATTTAATTTATTTATTCATGAGAGAAAGAGAGAGAGGCAGAGACACAGGCAGACAGAGAAGCAGGCTGCATGCAAGAAGCCTGATGTGGGACTTGAACCTGGGAATCCAGGATCACACCTTGAGCCAAAGGCAGGTGCTCAACCACTGAGCCACCAAGGCATCCCTTCTTGTCTCCTTTAAAAGTACTCTTACCTATGGAAAAGCCAAGCCCTGCATTGGGGCCAATGAGACCAAATATATTGTGAGCCAGAGGAACCTGCAGCAGGAAAGGAGGAAGAGTTCATTAGGAGTCCAACTGAGTCACCACAAAAACAAAGGGTTTTCACATGATATACAATTATCAACCATGTGCTATATACCACATGTTTTATCTATCTGGATTCTCACATATCCTCATGAAGAAGAATCCTTGAGCACTGGATATCATACTATATGTTGGCAAATTGAATTTAAATTTTAAAAAATGTAAAAAAAAAAGGGCTAAAAAACCCTTCACTTCTATTTTAAAGATATGAAAGCTAGATTGGTGCCATTTGGGTTAAATGCCCCATCCAAAGTTAAAAAGCTAGTAAGTGGCAAGATGAAGTATAAATCTCAGGTTTGACTCTATTATATATATTAATGGTCCTCTTCTATTGCATGAATTCTTCTTCCCCTTCCTTAACCCGCCTCCCAGACAAACTCTGTCCTCACTCTTCCCTGAATGGAGTTTCCTCTCTTTTCTACTAGCAATGTTCAAAGGTTTTAGTTAAATCCTAATTTGGTAGCTACTGGAACAAAAAGACAAAAGACACCAACAACCATTTACCTATAGTCTAGAGGGGCAAGTGGCATGTCTTAGGGTGCTGCATCAGCTTGTGAAACTCATTCTTTTACCTTCCCAATCCTCCACTGAAAGACTTCCTTTCCTCTTTTGTGGATTCCTTACATGCCTCCCTGAGTACCTGTTACCTAAACCTGCTACCCGAACACATTTACTCCTCAGAGGCTAGAGGTTAGTGGTTAATAATTTTAGGGATTATTCCTCAAAAGGTAATTATATTTTAGTAATAGTTTGGGTTAGGATTTACAGTGGGCTTAC
This sequence comes from Canis aureus, assembly GCF_053574225.1. Taxonomy (NCBI): domain Eukaryota; kingdom Metazoa; phylum Chordata; class Mammalia; order Carnivora; family Canidae; genus Canis; species Canis aureus. The sequence goes on along the minus strand of NC_135634.1, from coordinate 37,969,859 downwards.
TGTGTGCCAGACATTGCTGCAGTTTTTATGGACAACCCTATGAGAGGCTATCAGAACCCTCTCTACACAGATGAAAATACTAAACAAAAAGAGCTGATAGATCTAGCTCAAAATCACACAGGCAGCAAGTGGTAAAGCTGGGAGTCAATGTGGAACTCATGCTCCTGATCAAGATCTCCAGCCTTTCTTGAACACTGTACTCCGTGCTTTACAGCTCTAGTCTTATCACCTTTAAGCCTAGGAGGTAAGGTGCTTATGGTCCCCATTACGGGGAGGAGAAATGAAGGCTGAGAGAGCTGGAAGGGGGTTATTGAATATAGGAAAGGACTTCTTTTTTTCTTTTTCTATGAAACATTCTGGCATTGGAGACTACCTCTCAGATGATGGTTCCCCTGGTGGCTTATGGGGTCCTGTCAGGGTGGGATAAGTAAATTATGTCATAAACAAATTTGATAGCTTCATAAATATATACCAACATGAATTGTTTCATGTGCCCATATATAGGGCCTCATACCTCTGTCTATAGCTGCTCCATTGCCCTTTCCTCCTTCCCCACCTTTTTTAATGGGATGCCTAGTGGCATCTCTCCCAGAGCTAAATTCTTACCTATGCAGAAGGTTTTTCCAACAGTCATTCATTGCCAGGTTAGCCTTCTGTTCATTTTCAAGGAAAATGGTCTTTAAATGTTTGAGTCTCTCTCCCCCGCTCCCTCTCTTTCTCTCTCCCTCACCTAGACCTTGTTATACTTACACAAAGCAAGCTGGTGCCTACTACCATCATCCCAATCAGGGAGCACAGCCACCTGGAAGAAAAGAGCCATCAGCAAATAGTGCTAAAGGGAGACATCCCTTTCACCTGCCACCCCATCTCTACCACACTAGCCAGTCCTACCACCCCTAATTCCAGGAACCCCTTAGGATGTGAGAAGATGAAGACATCTTTGCATGATCTGTTTGTAACCAGGTGAGCCCTTCCCTTGCTCTCCTCCTTGCCTGTCTCTATATCACTTTCCATAGTAGAAGCAGAGGAAGTACAGTGGGACATATTCTTTATTCCTCTAGCAAAGGAATCAGCTTGCTCAGAAGATACTTGCCCCTTGGAAGTAACCCTCAAACTTAATTCATGCTGTTTCCCAATTCAGACTATCTCTCACCTATTCGTATTTTATCTGGTCTACGAAGTGCATCTCAAACCCACAAAAAATACCAAACTTTTTCCTTTTCTTATTTCCTATTACAAGGTTTTTAAACTTATTTTAAAAATCTGTATGCTGAGCTTCAAAGATAAAATTGAGGCTGTTCTCACTGCAGTAGAACAGAATCCAGACTCATACCTTTTAGCCCTCAACCCTTTGCACTTGGTGGCTCTGATGTACCTCTTTAGAACTCTCTAGGGCTCCAGGGAGCACAGTTTCACGACACTGCCCCCAAAGTACTGAGCTTTTTCATAGCTATTCTCTGTGGGGTTATTTTAGCTCTTCAACTAGATAACAAATATTGAAAAGTAAAGGTTATCCCTCATATATTCACAACCAGCTCAGGGCTATCCTTTGTCCATATCATCCTTAACACCTACCCACTCCTATCCTCCCTTGCAGTCAGCTTTTATCCATGTGTCCTAAAGTTTCAACCTCAGAGAAGTTGTTCATTATGCTAGATGCAGAACAATTTCAAAAGCCTCTCCCATCTTACATTCCTATTACTATCCACAGATTCTCAGGCTACATACCGACCCATCTTGTTGGCCAATACACCAAAGATGTTGGTGCCTATGAGGTAGGACACACTGGCGGGCAAGAAAGCTAGACCTGTAGAAAGACACAGTCCTAAGATGAGGACAGGCCAAGTTTACTATAAAACACCTTATTTACTACAATACAGTGAAGTCAGGGCACCTGGGTGGCTCAGTTCATTAAGCATCTGCCTTTGGCTCAGGTCATGATCCCAGGGTCCTAGGATTGAGCCCTGCATCAAGCTCCTTGCTCCGTGGGGAATCTGCTTCTCCCTCTCCTTCTGCCTGCCGCTCCCTCTGCTTGTGCTTTCTCTATCAAATAAATAAATAAAATCTTAAAAAAAAAAAAAAGATAGTGAAGTCCCTCTGTCACCTTCAAGGATTCCAAACCACTTTGTTTTAGGTGTTGGAGGTCCTTGTGCAAACCCAGAACAGTTGGCATAGGGCTCTACACTTCCATTTTCCTCAGAGGCAGGGCTTTGTTTAGCTTCAATATGATGTACTCCCAGCTCTCTACTTAGACTTCCTAAAGAATGACCCTAATGAGCCATTCTCATGTATAAAATCATTATGATTATCAGCATAAGAATATCACCAGCCTTACAGAAAGAAATACATATTTCCTTGGGGGGGGGGGAGTGAAATTCCTGCCTTGCTATTCACCCTTCTTTCTATTGCCCTGGTAATGATCTTGAATAAGTTACTAAATCTTTCTGAGTTTTAATATCCATATCTGACAAACAACAAAGCTATAATTCTATCATACCAATTTACATTGAGGAGGAAATTGAATAGCGTTCATAAAAGTATTTTATAAATTGAAGCACTGGTCACATTGCTTTTTCTAAAGCAAAGGCTTTGAAGACACACAGTTCTGGATTCAAACTGTGACATGGCTACTTTTTAGCTCTGACTTTGGGTAACTTACTTTTTCTGAGTCTCATTCATTCATTCATTCATTCAGTATTTTTAATGAGCTTTTACTATGTGCCAGGTGTGCTGGGGTAAATAAACTAGACAAAATCTTAGCTTTCAGGGAGTTTATATTCCAAGGGAGGGAGCCAGACAATAAATAAGTAAACAGATGAAGGAAAAAGATAATTTTGACAAATGATGAGTTCTGTGAAAAAGAATTTAATGTTGTATTATGCAAGTATGACCAGGAATAGAACTAACTTCCATTCAGGGGCCAGGTAAGGCTTTTTTGAGAAGATGGCATTTCAACTGAGATCTAAATAACCAAAACAAAGCATTCCAAGCAGAAACAAACAAAAACATCTAATGCAAATACAAAGACCTTAAAGAACCAACTATTTGTCTGTTATAGGAATAGAAAGAAAGTCTGTGTAGCTGAAGCACAATGAACAAAGTGAAAAGTAATGGAAAGCGTAGGCCTGGAATTTAGAATTTGTAATTTATTCCAAGTGCCATGGAAAACTTTGTAGAGGAATGTCATATTTTAATTTATATATTTTTAAAGTCTTCTGGTTGTGGTTAGATGAAGGGTTCACAGGACAAGAGTAGAAGCCAGAAGACTATTTGCAGAAGCCAGGAAGAAATGTTTCATCTTAGAAGTCATGATGGAAAGAAGTAAATAAAGTAAAAGGTATTATTATGGTGGTAGAGTCAGTGGGATTTTCTGTTGAATTGGGTATGGGCATATTGGGAATGAGACAAAGAGAGAAAACAAGTATTACTCATTTTTTTCTTAACTGGGTGACTGAAGATGGAGGAAGAGCTTGGGGAAAACATGAAATGCATATTAGATATACAATTGGAGATGTCAGGCAGTGAGTGTACAAGTCTAGACTTCCAAGGACAGATCCTAAGCACAGATACAAATGATTGACTGTTGGTTTATATATGGTTCTTAAAGCCATAAGAAGAGCTGGGATCACCTCTGAAACATCAGAGAGAGAAGAATAGAGATCCAAGTTGTGAGCCTTCAGGAATTCCTACCTTTAAAAGTTAGCAAAGGAAAACAAGATAACAAAGGTGTTAAGAAGTAGCCAATGAAATAGTTGAGAGGGGATTGAATGAAGAAGAAGAAGAAGAAGAAGAAGAAGAAGAAGAAGAAGAAGAAGAAGAAGAAGAAGAAAAGAAGAAGAAGGGAGGAGGAAGGAGAAGGAGGGGGAAGAGGAGGAGGGAGAGGAAGAAGAGGGGAGGAGGAGAAAGAGAGGAAGAAGTTTGGCCTCTGAAGAAGTTGAGATGCTTCAACCATAAAAAGAAGGCAATGAATATAGGTACAAGCACAGGAAAATGAGTATACTTATTGACGGTACATGTGCATTCCCATCTCATTGCTTCTGATTTCTCAATGACTAGGAGTTGAGAATGATGAAGATAAAGGGATGAGGGTATGGAGGAGGTTTGAGTGGGCAAGTATAAAATTGTCATTTCAGAAAATACGAAGGAGAACATAATTGGAGACCTAGAGGAAGATTGTTGGGCAATGTGAAGACCTACTTTAGATTTGTAGCTATAAATATAACGTGTAACTGATAGCCCAATTGTGTGTTTTCCCACAGCCCCGATCCACCACTCATGCATAGGCAAGGAGTGGGAGATCAGATTGGCTTATTCAGAAATAATGCTCTGCCAGCTGACAACCCCAGCGGGAGAGTAGGGCAAAGGAATTAACAATGTTTTCAAAGGAGTGACATCATGATGGAATCCAAATTGAGTACATAAAGAAGAGAGGACATGAGAGGGGTTGGAAATAGAAAAAGAATTGAGGCCAATGGATTGGTGACCTCAGAGCGGCCCAAATTTGTTGATATGGGGATATTAGGATATCTGAGCAGGGAATATGTGAGTTGATAAGTGGACTGCTTGGAGTTGAAATTTAAGAGATAATACAGTTAATGTCAAGGTCAAAATTTTATAAAGGTTTGATTGGTTAAAGTGGAGAGGAGAAAAAGATCATTGTAAAAGATTATTGCAAGAAAGTAGATTAAGGGCTAGACCAAAATGTTGGTAGGGTTATCCACCTGGATATTGAAGCCACCAAAAGTGGTGACAGGAGTAAAGGAGAAAAGAATATGATCCAGGTAACTTTAATGAATGAGAAGGAGTAACTATGAGTCAATAAGTGATTGCAATGAAGAGAGGTGGGGAGGGGTACAATGTAATGGTATGATCTTCAAGGGAGTTGGGGTCTTTGAAGAAGAATTAAGAAGAGATGATTCTGGTCTGCCTGGGTGGTTCTGTCTTCAGCTCATGTCATGATCCCAGGGTCCTGAGATCAAGCCTGGAGTTGGGCTCCCCACTAAGAGGGGAATCTGCTTCTCCCTCTCCCTCTGCTCCTCCCCCTGCTTGTGCTTACTCTCTCTCACTTAAATAAATAAATAAAACCTGAAGAAGAAGAAGAAGAAGAAGAAGAAGAAGAAGAAGAAGAAGAAGAAGAAGAAGAAGAAGAAGAAGAAATGATTCAGAAGCAGCAAAAGGGAGCAAAGTCTAGAAGAACATAGATTTCCAGCAAGATGGCTGGGAAACAGTGTTTTCAGGAAACATTCGACTCTCAGGACTAAGAAGATGAAGGGAGTGTTTAGAGAAGAGGCTGAGGACATGGGGACACTTGTCAATGACAAGAGGTTCCACAAGGCCCAGGATTTTAAGGGGGGGAGATATGAAATTGGGTCAGTTTAAGAAATTTCTGAGAAAAGGGGATAATAATAATTCCTACCAGACAGGCTCGTTGTGAGCCTTAAATGAGGTAATGCATGCCAATCATTTTGCACAGTGTCTGGCACAGAATAAGTGCCCTCTGAGCATCAGCCTTAACTATTATCATCATAACCAGTGAGTAACAGGATCAGGACTTGAACCCAGGCCTTCTCCTTCCAACTTCATGTCTCCACTACCCACATCAGCAGTGTGACCACACAGATGTCTCTGACTGACGTAAGGTACTTTACAGAATCAGCAGTGTGAGTTTCTTCATCTCACCAGCCTCTCTAGGCCTTTCTGTACCTATAGGAAACAGTGCTGCCTAATAGAAACTGCCGTGATGATTACAATTAAACCTAAAGTCAACAATTCACCAGTTACTCGTTGATAGCTTGTTTGATTTTAATATTCTCTTCCATGGGGTGGAAGTTAAGCGTATCTTAGTGTATTTGTCTATTTGTACAGGGCTGCAATCTGTTTCAAACCGTACCCATTTAATTGCTTTTAAAAATTTAGAACTATAACTACTCCACTGTTTACCTGAGATCTGGAGATAGGCATCTCCAGGAAATGCACTAGCTTCTTAGATACATCTCTTTACTATCGTTTTAAATGATGGGAAATTTCCTAAATGAGATTTTCCTCAACTCTTGTTGTTTGTTCTTTAAGACCGAGATAGAGCTTGCATTTCAGTAGCATTTTGTGGAAAATAGGTATTTCAAATTATATGTCTACAAACAAACATATATTTTTCACAGCATATCTCCCAAGGAGCAAGAAATTACACATAGTTGTGACTGTCAAAATAATTTCAATAAAGGGACGTCTGGGTGGCTCAGTGGTTGAGCGTCTGCCTTTGTTTGACTCAGGGCATGATCCCGGGATCCCAGGATCGAGTCCCACATCAGGCACTCTGCGAGAAGCCTGCTTCTCCTCCCTCTTCCTATGTCTCTGCCTCTCTCTGTGTGTCTCTCATGAATAAATAAATAGAATCTTAAAAGTAAATAAAATAATTTCAATAAAAACAATGATGAAAATAGTAACAATTTTTATTTATGGAGTATATCCTGTATTCCATGCACTGTGCTAATCCCATTATGTATTTTTAAAGATTTTATTTATTTATTTGAGAGAAAGAGTGTGTGTGTGTGGGGGGGGGTGGAGCAGAGGGAGAGTGACAGACTCCACAATAAGCATGGAACCTGATGGGGGGCCTGATCTCAAGACCTTGACATCATGGCCTGAGGCATAATTAAGAGTCAGACGCTTAATGGACTAATACACTCTGGTGCTCCTGAGGATACATAGCTCAGGGGCAAGAAGGCCCCAAAATGCAGAATAAAAAAATGCTCAAGCCAAAAAAAAAAAAAAAAAAAAGAAAAGAAAAGAAAAAAGAATACATAGCTCTATTTAATCCTGAAAACAACCCTGAAAGCATCTCCATTTCTTCAGTGGAGTTTGAAGAGGTTAAATAACTCATCCACAGTCACAATCATGTGATCAGGATTGGGCACAAAATGGGTCACTTAGAAAGTACAGTCACGGATTACAAATCACTCTCAAAAGTACTGTCTCCTCTCCTTCAAACACCTGTGACAGGTTGTCTGCATTTAGTCGTATTTTTCAGTGGGGTCACAGATACCATATCAGCCTCACTGGGAAGCTTAAAAAAATGTAAATTTGATTCTATTGAAATTCTGGGTGAGGCCCAGCACTCTGAGTTTTAACAAGCTCTCCAGGTGCTGTGAGAGCTTCTTGAAGCTAGACTTAGAGATGCAGATAGCATTGAGGAAAGTTGTAAAGGATGGTGGGAGACAAAGCCTTTTCAGCGTTCTGACTTTCTCTCCTGAGGGCTTTCTACTGTAACCTCACCTGCATAAGGGACTGTGTAGAAACAGCCCAGTGAGTTTCTTTGGGTTTCACTAGCTTCTCTATGCTTTTCTGTACCTAGAAGGAACAGTGCTGCCCACTAGAAATTGTCATAACAACTATAATTAAAGCCAAAGTCAACAATTCACCAGTTACTGAAGGCTAGTTTGCTTTTAATATCCTCTCCTGAAGAAGGGCTGGGGAGGAGTTGTTCTGAGCTGTGTTTGTCCACCTGTACCAAAAGCCTGAGCTGTCAGAGCCTTGGGGCAGAGGATTCTTTTCTGCACCAAGCACCAGCTAACTCAATTAATTGTCATGGTCAGAGGCAGTTGCAGCCCAGAAAAATTCAATTTGAGGCTAGGAGTACAGCTTGGAGACTTGCTTAGAATTGTCCCCTAAAAAAAAAAATTAGATTTAATGCTTTTCATTGCATGCTGAGCCATATCAGGTCCTTATCAACTTCCCCTCTGGCCGCATAAGCCTCTTCTCTCAATAGTGACTGAATGGCTCATAGCCTTCTCTGTCCTCTTTCCTCAGGCTTCCTGGGAAGGGCCAGAGCCTTCTCTCTAAACTCAAATGAGTCACAAGGACATCTCTCCATAAAGCAGGGGAGACTGGAGGACTTTCTCTCAGAATAACATACTCCATAAGCACCTTGTTAGAGGTTAAAAAAAAAAAAGATAGCAAAAGGGCAATCTATGAAAAGAGTGGTTGAAGAGAGAAAGGCATGGATGGTAATGGTGGTACATATTAATATTCTACAGGTGCAAAGCATTTCCACATATCACGCCATTTATTTCCTCAAATGACCTTTTGAACTAGATAGTATTCTGATGTCCCTTTCAGAGATAAGAAAATTAATCCTTAGAAAATTGAACTATATCTGAAATTAATGATGTACTATATGTTGGCTAATTGAACTCAAATTTTTAAAATCCTTGAAAAAAAAGAAAATTGATATGGCTGCACAAATTTGCATGGCCAATGGAGCTGAAATGAAAACCTAGGTATTTTGACTAAAAATTTATTGATCATTCTACCACATAGTGAGGTATGTTGCCATTCCATAGCTGCTCTCAACCCCTTCCACCCTGCCTTTCTTGGGCTGCTTCTTGGAGGTATTACCTGCCCACTCAGGTTTGATTTACAGGTGTGGACAGAGAAGATAATTCTACAAAGGAAGCCCAATGTGCCTCTGTGACTCCAAAGACCCAGGTCCCACAGAGCTTCTCAATTACTTGAGAAAGGGCTCATGGTACACACCTCCGTCCACACCCAAGTTGGGGAACACGGTCACTTACCTAACTGCCATTCGGGTGAGCACATGGTCTGCATCATCCAGATGGGCAGTGTGGGCTCCAGTATGGCCACTCCCATGTTAGCAAAGCAAAGGGAGCCTAGAGAGACAGGTCTATGAGCCATCAGGGCTACCCAGAAGCCCAGACTCTCCCAGCTTACCTGCCCAGAAGCCCAGACTCTCCCAGCTTACCTGCCCAGAAGCCCAGACTCTCCCAGCTTACCTGCAGCCACCAAGATATAAGGATCTTTGAGAAGTGTAAGGAGAGGAGTCCCCCTGGCACTCTGAGAACATGGACAACAAAAAAACTTCCATTTGTACAGTTTACATCTCTCCTATTGTCAAAGAATGTGAGAATATGCAGACAGGACCTTAGAGACTATATCAACTCCTTTACTGAAGAGACCATACACCCAAATCAAAGGAGATAAAGTGACTTGCCCAATGTCACAGAGTCACCGGGCAGTGCAGCTCCTGTGTGCAAGGCAAACACCATGGTAGTCATAAAGAACAGGACAACATATTCCAGACATGCTTCCTGCTTTCAAATGATCATCAACCAGATGAGAGTAGATTGTCAGCAAGGCCAGCAATGGACAATGGCTATCTGGATTCCCAGTCTTGGGTCTCGCCACTAGATCTTGCTGGCACTAAACTTTGCCCTTGGACAACCACAGGTAGAGAGCTGAATCCCAAAGGTGAGCACAGAGGTATTAACTCAGAAGTCTCCTCAAGCATTCTGAAGGCTTTATTCTGACCATTTTGAGCTATATTGGCAAGTCTAGCAGAACATCTCGATTAGAAGGCAAGCCTAAATGTTCAGTTCTAATTTCCCTCTCCCCTCAGAAAATCTTTATTCCAGTTAAACTCAATCACTTTGCCTTCTTCCCATGCATTCCAGCAGGTTATTTTTGCCTAAACTATGTTCATGGTTAATTTTGCCTAAACTACCTTCTTTCTCTCTACAGGTCCAACTCCTACCCATTCTTCAAAGTCAGCCTTAAATGGCTCCTTCTTTTCCACTGTATTCCCTGACTCAGTAGCTGAAACTTTTCCCTCTTTCAAACTTCCTGAGGACTGTACTCTAATCTGTGGTGCTAACTACATTCTATCTGGCAATAGATTTAATAGTTTTGATATGATTACCCTCTCTGCATACTCACAGGGGTGGATTAAATATTCAGAAATATTCAAATTAAATATATAATTCAAAATAAAGAGATAGATCTAAATTACAAAATACAAATAAAGAAGTCCAATTAGCCCTTTGGCCCAACAATTCCACTTCTAGGAATTTATTCTATAGATTACCTCCAATGTTATAAAAAATGCATATACATAAGGTTATTAATTACAGCACTATTTGTAACTGCAAAAAACTGGAAACTACCTAAATGTTCAAACATAGAGGATTGAATAAAATATGGTATGGACACAGTGGTGTTTCATAGAGCCAGAAAAATAATAATTGAATTTTTTGAATACGTAGAACACTACCATCAAAGTCAAAGCTATTCAGAAAGATATTAAAGGGAAATCATTTCTCCTCTCACAACACTTTAGTACTAAATGTGGGGGGTTTTCCACCAAGAAATTCTTCAGTTCTCTGTGGCACCGAGTGTCCTATAATGTAATTCAATTCTGACACTGACTATTTAGAGTTAGCACAGACCCCACAGGTAAGAGCTCAGTCCTCCAAGGCTGCTCCCTTTCCAGATCCTAACTGCAAATAATGGGTTCCCAGGTTACCCAGACTTCTGTCTGACTTGGCTGTAAAAACAAGGTTTTTAGATCAAACTTTCCCTTATTTTCTGTATTTCCTTATCTTTCATTCTTTGTGGTTTGATACGGATTTCCCAGAGCCATCTTTGGCTTAGAGTCAGACAAATACCAACTCTGACATTTAACCATGATAGAATGATAGTCTATAAACATATTCTTGGGGGAGAGGTTATCTAAACATCCTCTAAGGTCTTCTCTAGCTCTGAGGTATTATGGCTATGAACATACAGGTCCCACTGTCATTGTCTCCTGGTTCTGAGTTTATATATATAAATTTTGTAATGTTTCCTTGATTCTTCAAAAGGCCCTTCCTCCATCTTTGTCCAACATCAAGCCAGACTTCCCCATCATCCCTGATGCTACCCTAAATATGACACTATCTGGAATTCCAAGTATGTTTTTACTTTCCTTGACTCCATTCTCTTCACTTTTCTTCTTATGCTTTGACAGGGATAATCGAGAAGTCTTAGTACATAGCCATTCTATATATTCTTTGACAATGGAGCTTAGTGTCTACTTACCTCAGGAGAGACTTTGGAAGGCTGTAGGATACACAGCTGGAGTGCTAAGAAAGGAAATGGGAGAGAATGAGACAGCTTAGTTTGTCTACTGATTAGTTGAAGGCTCCAATAACAGGCACATTGATATCACCTTATCATGCACAGGTCTAACTCCCTGAGTTTCTTCCTTCTTTCCCAGAATAAGGCAGTCCTGGATCTTTTGAGCATGTCAAGACACTCAGCATAGTGCATTCCCAACCTGACTTCAGCTATCGCTTGTCTGGTGACCTATTTTTTTAAAAATTTTATTTATTTATTCATGAGAGACACAAAGAGAGAGAGGCAGAGACATAGGCAGAGGGAGAAGCAGGCTCCACGCAGGAAGCCCAACGTGGGACTCGATCCTGGGACTCTGGGATCATGCCCCAAGCCAAAGGCAGACGCTCAACCACTAAGCCACCCAGGTGACCTCTTATGGTGACTTACCTCCATCCAGTAGTGCTAGGAAAGCCAATATGAGGAAAGGTGAAGACCTCCCAACAAACACATACATCACACTTCCAAAAGGAGCTCCCACTGGAAAAGCAAAACAGGTACAGATTTCAGGAGTAAGCACAAATTCCTAATTTGTGTGACGTGTCCCCATTTACCTAATGAACTTTCACATGAGGTTCTGAGGATTCAGAAATGAAGAAGACCTGGTTCCCCGGAGCTCACTTTCTAGTAGAGAAAATGCATGTGGTAGAATGCAAATAATTAGACCACGGTAAAAAGTAGAGTTCAACAATAAAGGTTCAACCTGCAAAGTACTGTGCAGATTACAGTGCAATGAGTTCAGATGGCCACAAGGACTTTGTCAAGTGGATACGACAGGTAGAGAAGAAGTATAAGTGAAGAGCATTGAGGAATCATAAAAGAGAGTGTGGTTGCAATATGGAGGCTCCTCAAAAAGTAAAAAATACAGCTACCCTACAACCCAGCAATTGCACTACTAGGTGTTTATCCAAAGGATACAAGCATAGTGATTCTGAGGGGCACATGTACCCCAATGTTTACAGCAGCAATGTCCACAACAGCCAAGCTATGGAAAGAGCCCAGATGCCCAATGACAGATGAATGGACAAAGGATATATATATAAATATATATATACATATATATATGTATATATATACACCTTGTCATTTGCAATGACATGGATGGAACTAGAGGATATTATGCTAAGCAAAATAAGTCAGCCAGAGAAGGACAAATACATATGATTTCACTCATATGTGGAATTTAAGAAACAAAACAGATGGACATAGTGGAAGGGAAAGAAAAATAAAATAAGAGGAAAACAGAGGGGGAGGCAAACCATAAGAGCCTCTTAGCTATAGGGAACAAACTGAGGGTTGCTGGAGGGGAGGTTGGGGGGGATGGGGTAACTGGGTGAGGGGCATTAGGAAGGGCACTTGAAGTAATGATCACTGGGTGTTGTATGCAACTGATGAATCAATGAATTCTGAAACTCTGAAACTAATAATACAGTATATGTTAATTAAATTGAATTTAAATTTAAAAATTTATAAGATAGACTGTGGTTGGATAACAAATAGGAGAAAATCAGGATTCGGTGTTCAGTCACTGAATATAAGTATTTGGGAGAGGGAGAGTAGAGGTGGGGAATGTTGAAGCCAAATAGTCAAGGCCCTGTATATCTAGATAAAGCATCTACTTGGCCTTGTGTGGGCAATGGAGAAACATGTCTTTTAGCAAGAGAGAAATACCACCAGCTCTGGGCAGAGAAACCTTCTTCTGGTGGCACCTTGAGGGAAGGAGAGAAGGCACAAGAGATCAGGCAGTAGGCTGGTTCCAACTGAGATGTGATGAGGAGCCAACCTTGAGGAAGTGGCTGTAGAGAATATACTGGGTTTACAATCTGGAAGTGAGAAGTGATAAAGGAGATGAGGACATACCAAAGTTTTAGCTTGGGTGTTTGGGAAAATGGATATTAACAAAGAGCAGGAATTTTGTTCCTTCTTCTCCCATGGTTGTGGTGGTGGTGGTGAGGGGGTGGTGGGTATGGACCGGGAAAGAGACCTTTGGTGTTTTCTCCTCCACTAGCTTGTGGAGCCCCTAGAGGGTAGGAACCATGTGTGAGGCTTTTTATCTATATCCCCTGTGTGCTAACATTGTCCTTGGCATATAATAAGTGCTTCACAAAATGCTACTTGTTGGTATAGTCAATCAATATATATGAGGGATGAACTTCAAAGAAAGTGTTATGGTTTAGAGCTTGGGGTTTGAGTCCAGAAAATCTGAGTCTATATCCTGGCTCTGACATTTTTTGGCTATGTAACCTTAGATGGCTATTTAACCTTTTTAGTCATCATCTCTGTAATAGAGACAATCATTCCTCCTTCATAGTGATGTGAGGATTAAAAAAGATTATATCAGCAATGTATTTAGCATAAAACCTGACAAAGCACTCCTCTCATTTTGAAAGCACTGACCATGTGTGGAAGTAGAGGTGAGACAGTGGCTGCTAATATGGGGCTATCTGCTCACTGGAATAGACTAGGTTTCTTCCGTTCCCAGGACCTCATGGGCTATTTGCTTCTTAAGGGGAAAGAGATTTTTTCTTTCCTGGAAAAAAATTTCAGAAGGACTCAAAACATGATTGGACAGAAAAGGAAAGAAAATACTACCTTCCATGAACCTTAGGGACACTTGCCTCCTGGAGCCATCTTCGAAGAATATGCAGTGTCTGAACCTAGATTTGCAGCCAGGTGCCACTTACCCAGCACTCCCAAAGCCAGGCCCCCCAAGGCGATTCCCATGGCACGCCCTCTCTCATAGTCATCAGTGTAGACACTTGCCAGCATCCCAAGACCTGAAAGGAGAGTATGGAGTTAGCATATAGGAGACTTCTGTCTGCCTCTCTCACTGAATCCTTGATCTGCTAGTCCTTAGTCCACCATCCCTATTATGTCTTCATGGATCATCTTAGATACAGTTGCAGTTTGAAGGATTTTGTAAAACTTAACCCATAGTATTTTACAAATACTGGACCCCCCCAACACCCATTTTTTAAAAAGATTTATTTATTTATTTATTTATTTATTTATTTATTTATTTATTTATTTATTTATTTATGAGAGACACAGACAGAGAGAGGCAGAGACACAGGCAGAGGGAGAAGCAGGCTCCATGCAAGGAGCCCGATGTGAGACTCAATCCCGGGTCTCCAGGATCACGCCCTGGGCCAAAGGTGGTGCTAAATCACTGAGCCACCCGGGCTGCCCCCACAACACCCATATTGCTCACTCCTGTTCGCAATATTGTCGGAACTGCAAAAGTCCTTGGCAAGGGTAATACAAAATACCACTGTCCATTGTTATAGCATTTCATTGTATTTCCTAGCACATTTCCCCAAATGAATGGATATGGAGTAAGTCAAAGGAAATTCTATAAACACAGAACACTATTCCATTCAATGGAGGTGCCCAATGAAGAAGAAAGTACAGAAGACATGTAGAAGACAGTATGGGCTGGGCTCTCATGTCATTTACTCATGTGTAAAATGGCATAGAATAGCTACTTTTATAGGATTACATTAAATATTGTTTTTGATGATACTTTGCAAAATGTAATAGTGTTACTGGTAGTATTAGCATTATTCTTCTTATAAAATGTTAAGGAGGAGGAAGAGAAAAGGTCATAGAAGGGCATTAAATAAAAGCTGGGCTTACTTTTTGGTTTTACCTTGGGCTTGGTTTGACCTTAGCTGGCTATATCTAAATATTATCAGAGGAAGTTATGTCAGGCTTAGGGATTTAGAACACTGATGACAACTCTATAATTATCTTGTTTTTGAATCATAATTTCTGCCTACCAGAATACTTTCCTATTTATTCATACAAATCTTAGAGGGTAGTAAGATATGGTAAGAGATGTGTGTGTGTGCACGTGTGTGTGTGTGTGTGTGTGTGCACGCAAGATGTCAGCATTACCTGCAACAGATGAAAATGAGGATCCAATGCCTTGAAGGGTTCGGGCCACAAACAGTAGGGTATAGGTACCAGAAAAAGCAAACACTGTGTATAGAGAATAGTAAGAATGCTCCAGTTAGCAAACTGTCTTTATTCCCTTTCCACCAGAAAATATGCCCATGATATTGTAGATATGAGCCACCATACATATGTTTTAATAAAGCATGATCACTGCTTCCTGTTTTTGGAGTTGTCTTTCTAATCTCTCACACCTTAATCAGGATTGCATTTTAATTGACGTGAAGACAGAGAAACCACAGAAGCATAAACCAATTCATCACTTCCAGTGGATGGAAGTCTGGATTTTCACATTTCCTGCCCAAAGCTCACAACATCCTGTCCACTGGAATCATGGCTGTCTGAAAAGTACAATGCCCTTAGACCCTACTTCTCAATTCTTCATATTCAACACTCCGATTTGACCTTTGCCATTGTTGGGCTTCATTGGGTCATCTACAGTGAGGGAACAAAAACTATATGTAATTGAAGGACCATAGGCATTGGGTAGAAAACAGTATCTTGAGATCCAATCAGATATTTCCTCTTATCTTATACTGGAAAATATTTTAGCTAAATCAGATCAGTGAGTATGTAGCAAGTAATATCAAACATGGAACTATACTAGAAGATGTGAAATAAAGAGAATATTCAGTTCATGCTCTTTAAGAGGTTCCATCTACTCTAAGACTAGCATACACAAGACTAAGTACCAAACAGGAATATGTTATCAAAAACTAAATTATAGGGCATTGGTGGTGAGCTTGGTAAATCCAGACATGTCTCATCTCCATTTCAGGACAATGCCCTTGAAAGAAAGAAGAATTCCTCCCAAAGTATCTGAATCAGCAGAATTTGAATCCCTTTGCCCTTTCATTACAGATGTATTTGGTTGTTTGATGTCTTATAATCTTCTCCCATTACTTCCTGACATGATCACACTGTCTCCCAAACATGCACATGCTTGGTCTCTCTCTGCTGAGCTTCCAGTGCTTTCTCCTAGGACTTCTGATTTCCAGTCTGTTCAAGGTTAGCTATTCCTATGTCCTTTTTTTTTTTAAATGTCTTTTAAATATTTTACTTATTTATTTGACAGAGAGAGGGAGAGAACACAAGCAGAGGGAGCAGCAGGCAGAGGGACAAGCAGATTCCTGCCTGAGCAGGGACCCCAACCCAGGACTTGATCTCAGGACCCTGGGAACATGGCCTGAGGCAAATATAGTTGCTTAACTGACTGAGCCACCTAGGTGCCCCTATTTCTATGTCCTTTGAGAATAGTGTGACCAACTGTCTCAGTTTGCCAAGGACTTTGCATTCTGGGAGGTCCCTGAATTCCAAAGTAGGATGTCTGGTCACCCTATTTAGGAAAACCAAAACAATTTCTTTTTCACTTTACCCCCTAACGTTGGTTATCATTTTGCTCTTAATTACATTACTTATGGCTCTCAGCTGGGGACCCTTAAGGGTAGTAATGGACATCAACTTCTTTTTCTTTTTTTAAATATTTAATTTATTTATTCATTAGAGACAGAGAGAGAGAAAGAGAGAGAGAGAGAGAGAGAGAGGCAGAGACACAGTCAGAGGGAGAAGCAGGCTCCAAGCAGGGAGCCCGATGTGGGACTCAATCCCGGGTCTCTAGGATCACGCCCTGGGCTGAAGGTGGCGCTAAACCGCTGAGCCACCTGAGCTGCCCCTTTTTAGTATTTTAAAAATCTTAAAGACATGCCACATAAGATTCCCTAAAGACCATACATCTGTTAGAATTAGGCCAACTCAGTATAGTGCCACTGGTTATGGTGCAGAAATAATGTAATTGCATAGACTTAAGCAAGGACTTCAAGCTAAAGAGTTTGGGATACTCTAGCATTAACTTATTTTGCAGGGTGTTTGTTATATCTCCCCTGGCAAGTATCATAAACTCCTAGGCTGGAACCAAGTCATTTCATTCTTTATCTTTCCCCAGTGACTTTTGCCATCAAGATGTATGCGTGCCTCATAAAGTTTTTTAGAGAGAATTCGAGTCTCTTTGATGAAATGGAGAATCCTATTAGTTTTTAATTTACTGTTTGGCATGCGCTGAGATTTTAGAATTTCAGTGAGCATTTCTAACTTGAATTGCCTCATTTTCTTTGATTTACCTAGAATTTTCACAAGTAAGCTGCAGTTCTCAGAACTTTACACATCGAGCTTCTGCTCTTTCCAGCCCTGAATGCAATGGATTCCTGTTAAGCATTGGTTGATAAGAGTCAAAGCTGTACACTGAAAGCAAAGAAAACTTGAGGAGGAGGAATAGAAAAAGCAGAAAAGTAATGAAAAGATAAGAAAAGCAGGAGGTATGTTATTGGGAGCAGAGTCAGCAGAGGCATCAGGGAGCCACTAATGGCTCCAGATGCGGCCTTCTCCTTCAATTAACCTCTAACCCCCACACATCATTCCCTCTTATTTTAATTCTCAGTGTCAATTTCCAAACAATATGTTTACTTACTGTTGTTATTACATCTGCGTTTTATTAGGACATTTATCTGATACTGGATAGACTGTCTTTCTCTTTCTTGTTTTTTTTTTTTTTTTAAGCAAATTTATTTCTCTATCTAAGCTATAACCTTTAATGTCCTTACTTGAAGGCAGTAGACTTTTTGGTATTATCCAGTTGCTATTGTCCAATTTAGATTCTTTGTTGGTGGCTCTTTACCTCTGTGTATCAAAATAATAAAACTTCTTCCCAAAGATGGGATGTTTGTACTAACCTCATTCAAGGGACTACTGACACACACACACACACACACACACACACACACACACACACACACACACAGAGTCATATCTATTAAGACAGCTTTTACAATTTTCCCCAGCTGAAGGAAGTAAAGTAGCTGTTCTTCTACAGCAGAATATACAAATTCCAACTAGACTGATTTGCCATTAGTGTTCTAATGCCCATATCCCAAACTGCAAACCATTTAAATCAGTGTCATAGGCCATTTAGTCAAATGTCTAATTAGCTAATTTGACCCTACTCTCTTCACTGTAGTGCATGTGATAAAATCAAAGGTAATCAGTGAGAGAAATAAAAGAGGAAGCAAATTACTTACTAACTGTGGAGAGAAAGAGGATAACAAAGCCAGCAAACATGGGGATATGATATCCAATCCTAAAAGAGAATTAAAAAGAAAAAGGATACACTCCCAATAGGCATGCATATACTGAGACTATATTTTTTTCATGTAATTCTGAGCAGAAATGCAGTTATTTGAGTACATGATAAAAACATATTTCTGAATGCAAGTGTGCAGATGGGATATGACAACATTAATGTGTATAAGTAAATAAACAAACATGCATATTTACCCATAGACCAGGGTCAAAATCCTCATTTCCAGAAAGGATGGCCTAGTCAGAGTGTATATCCCTTTGAAACATCAGGATAATCTCAAACACTGCTAATAAGCCATTGCTCTAGATTGCAGTAGTCCTGCCTTCAAGCCATGTTCCAGAGTACTGAAATAACATCAGCAGTGTACTTCTGATCACTGGTTTGTTTGTTTGGTTTTTTTTTTTTTTTTGGTGGGGTGGGGGATCCTCAATAGTCATTATACTACTAAGAAAATTTGAAGCCCATGGCATTTCATCAATATCATGTTATCTTTTGGGCAACCAGCTTTCCAAACAGCTGATTTCCCTGGAGACAATGAGTTTTCCCTTATAACTACTTTTATGATACCTTAGCCCATCATTCTCTTATTCCTGAGCCAGTATCATATAGAACATTGCACCCATTGAAATACCTGTTGGTGAGAGGTCCCACAAACGGGTTGACCAGAAGTTGCATCAGAGCCTTTGAAGCAAACAGAACACCAACCCGTACGTTCTCTTCCTCCAAGAACTTTGTGCCTTGGAAGCAGTTGTTTTGTTGTACTGGGATGGCTGCAGTGACTGGAGGGGGGATGGTGCCAGAATTGTCATCTGTCCATGTTGTGCCACTGGGTGAACTTTCTTCAACAGTCATGGTGTTGTTATCAAAGAAGGAGAAGATGGTGGAAAAGGCAGAAGTAAGGACATGCTGAGAAATTGTGGTGGGGCCAAGGTACAGAGGAGCATTGATTTCTTTGAACTCTGTGGCATATAGGAAGTTGGGTACGATGGGCACTGAAAATCAAGAAGAACAAGTGATAAGAACTAAGGATACTTTTTAACACTAATTGGTTCAGGGGGATTACTATGAGCTTTATATTCATGCTCAAGGAAAGTGTCTAAGTGACATGATTTGAAGTCTATTAAAAGACTGTGCCAATATATTAGTAAGTTGAATTTAAATAAAAAAAACACAAAAGATTGCCCAAATTCCAACCTGTATACAATTGATCCTCATTCTCCAAAATTCTGTATTGGCCAATCAGCTACTTGCTAACATTTAGTTGTAATCACAAATCAATGCTCACAGAGTTTTCATAATTTTTCTTAGACACACATACAGAATAGGGGAAATTTCAAGTCATCAGATGTTTACTTCCACAGCCGAGGGCAAAGAAGGTAGGCTCTGTCTTACTGTTTCAACTCTAATACAGAGATGACAGCATGAAAATGGTAGAAGCAAGAAAGTATAGTGCAAGAAGCTCCAGCCCTGGGGTCAGTTGGACAGGACTTGAACCCCAACTTGGCACCTAAGGCAAGTCACATAACATTTCTGAACCTCATTTTCTATTTTGAGTTTTCTAAGCATAAAAACAGAAATTCTCAAGTCCACTTACTGCTGAGTTTTAGCAAAGTGTTTGTTGCCTGCTGGGGCCCAGAGCAAATTAACCCAAATTAATTATAATTTATTAATTATGAATTGATACAAAGACACTCAAACATACCCACTACAGTTAGCAGCATGTTGTCCAGGAGCAGAGCAACAAACACCACCACCAGTACCAGCTTCCGTGACTTTCTCCCCTCCTTTAGCAAGTGCTGAGGAGTGTCCAAAAACCTCCTGAGCATGGTGACAGCTGGGGTGGGGGCGTCTTCTCCAGTTTCTTATGAAAGGTCCTGTTACAGCTATAGGTCTTCTGCAGCCTTTATAGAAGAAAGGAGAAATCCTGCTGGGACAAAAGAAACTCACTATTAAAGTGAAAGGTACAAGTAGTTGCAAATACTAGGATGGTGTTGAACCATTTCTATGCCTGTGTCTCTGCTCACTTCTTATACATCTCAATAATTCCACCTGGTTCTCAGATTGCCTTCTAAGAAAGCACTGCTTACCAGCTTTTTGTATCTGGAATTCTAAGCAGATTCTAGCCCTGTTCACCTAGCTCTGTGTCTCAAATGCCTATCATTTCAATGGTTTTTGTAGATATCTGAGGCCTACTTGTATTATTATTACTTGTTCAACCTTTCCTCTAAATCCATTCTTTTTAAAAACCAAAATACTGTTGTTTTAAAAAATAAATGTGCCATACCAAACAAATTATGGTTTGTGTGCATGCACCAACCCAAAATTATAGCCTATATGGTCTGTATCACCCCCAAACATGTCATGTGCCACAAGTGTTACTTGTGCTGCCCACAGAGAAACTTTGGGCTAGACCAACACTGTCAGTTCACAGATGAGAAATCTGAGACTCAGAATGCTAGAAGAGCTGTTTCATACAATTAGTATCAGACTGGAATGAGACTCCAAGCTTTTTAACTTGCAGGATTATGTTCCACCACCTTCTCTTGTTCCGTGGTACTTAAAACACTTCTCTGTTGTCTGAACCATAAATCCCTGCTCAGGAAGGTGTGTTACTGTGTGTAAATGAAATACTATCGTAATTAGTTCTCTACTTAGGATTTCATGTCATTAAGTCACAGTATTCTGTTAAACTTCAGGTAATGGGGATGCCTGGGTGGCTCAGCGGTTGAGTGTTTGCCTTCGGCTCAGGGCATGATCCCGGGTCCAGGGGTCAAGCCCCTGCACATCAGGTTCCCCGTGAGGAGCCTGCTTCTCCTGTCTGTGTCTCTGCCTTTCTTGTGTCTCTCATGAATAAATACATAAGGTCTTTTAAAAAAAAACCTTCAGGTAATAGTTTCAGGGAAGACTATTTCTGTTTTGGCTTCTGTTGTGGTATCAACAATACTAATCATATATATTTTAAAATATATTACTGTCATGAAATGCCTAGGTTCTAAAATTTATGTAACCTTTGATTCAATAACTCTACTTCTAAGAACATATCTTAAGGAAAAGTTCAGAAATATGGCCAAAGATTTATGTTTAAAATTATGAATTGCTGAATTATTTATATTAGTGAAAAAAAGCAAACATTTTAGTGGTGGAATATAAACAGCTCTTAAAATCAATTTTTAAAAATAATTTCAATGTCTTAGAAATACCCAATAAAATATTAAGGTAAAAAAGGGTATTAAACTGTTTTTGCAGCTTGACCTCAATCACATAAAAAAATTATGTGTATACTTTAAAAGGCTAAAAAAATATACACTCAAGTATCAGCTATTATAATCACTGACTTAAATTATTTTCTTTTTGCTTTTCTGTAATTTCTAAATATTCTTTAATTAACTATTTTAATACAAGTAGTAAATAATTTTAAATGATTATCACTGGAGTTCAATAGTGAGCCTTGTTGGGAGTGTCCTAAGCCCTGAGTTACTCTGTTCTATTCTAAGACCAGAGCTAGGAGAGAAACATCATCCACACTACAGTTGTAAGTGACCAAGTGGTCCCCACCGAACCAAAATCCCAGAGTTTTAACTTTTAACCAGAAAAATGCATGCAGTGATTTAAGATCTTTTAATTCTCTATATAAATAAGGTGTTTCTAAATGCAAATTTACCTAGGATACATAAGGAAGAAAATAAGAGATGAAAAAAAAAGGCAATAGACAACTAGAAGATGTAAAATGGGTAAGTACGATAAAGACAGATCAAAAACCACAACCAAATGAAACAAAACCAAACCAAGAATTTGCCAACCAAACTTTACCGTAGAGTCAAAATTCTCTGTTAAGAGACACAAATTATAAGGAAGGATTAAATGTGTCCAGGGAAAGAAACATCTTACCTTAGAGCCCATCTTGTGTGAGGTACTCAGATATTGGCAGCTGTTAGCGGTATAGCAGGGACTCTGTTCTCTGAGTGGTTGTGCTGATGGATTTATTGCCACCTGTTATCTGAGGATGTCATGTGTGCCCTTTGTCCACAATGATTTAATTGGAACTTCCAACAGGTTTCATTCAGAGCCTTAGTTCCCTGCGTCAGAGGCAGGAAAGCAGGACTGGAGAGGATAAAGAGAGGGGGAAATTATTCAACCAAAGATGGACTGGGCTGGGCTGTTTTTCATCTGTGCTTATCTATCATTGAATTCATTAACTCTTGCATAGGTCTGAATATAAATTGGAAGAGAGAATGAAGCCAGAGTACAGTTCCTGTCCCTTGCTATTTAGTCGAAGGGACTCCAATGTACTCCAGTTGCTTTCCCAGAAGAAACAAATCTTAAAACATCCACCAGACCAAAAGCAAGAAAAAACAAAATCAAAAATAAATCTATGCATGTTGTTCTCAAATCATAAAAATCCAAGCTCTATGTCCTCTGTAAGGCATAGATTGTGCTGCATCTTTGCATCTCAATGCTAGCTGATTGCCTGGAACATAGTAGCCTCCAGTAAATACTTCTTGTATGAATGACTGAATTAATGGCTACAGGAGAGAGTGTGGCTCATCGTTAGGTTCTTGGAGTACCACTACAGTTCTTTA
This sequence comes from Canis aureus, assembly GCF_053574225.1. Classification (NCBI taxonomy): domain Eukaryota; kingdom Metazoa; phylum Chordata; class Mammalia; order Carnivora; family Canidae; genus Canis; species Canis aureus. The sequence goes on along the minus strand of NC_135634.1, from coordinate 37,947,248 downwards.
TTTTTCTGAGATTAAGAATCATTAGTGGGGCAAAGGACATAAACAATTCACCAAAGATCAAGAGCAGCAGTAGAGGTTTCCAACTTATGGCCCCTCCTAATTGTTTTAAACAACTTGGAGACTTTTACTTTTGGCCAAAAAAGGAGTTTTAAAAGAAACCTGGAAAGAGAAATAAGGGGAAGAGGCAAGGAAATTAAGGGAGCATATGAGTTTCTTATTTCTGTGTAACAAATTTAATGGCTTAAAATAATACAAATTTATTATCTTAGAGATCTGGAGGTCAGAATCCAAAATAGGTTGTATTGGCAAAAAATCAAGGTGTTGGCAGAACTGCAATTCTTCTAGAGGCTCTAGGAGAGAATCTGTTTCCTTGCCTTTTTTTTTTTTTTAGCTTCTAGAAGAGACCTGTATTTCTTGGCTTGCAGCTCCCTTCCACCTTCGAGTCAGCAGCAAGGCGCTAACTCATTTAACACATATTCTCTAGCTCCCTCATTCTTAGCTTCCGGTCTATTTCCTTCACTTACAAGAACTCAAGTAATTGCATTGAGCCCATCCAGATAATCCAAAATCATCTCCATCTAAATATCCTGAACTTAGTCACATCCAACAAAGGCTCTTTACCACATAAGGCAACACATTCACAGGTTCCAGGATTTGAATGTAGACATCTCTGGGGGCATTGTTCTGCCTACTATAGGGAGCATAGCATACTACCCCCTCACACATGCCGTGGCCTGAGTCTTTATGAAGAGAGAGGGTTGGGGCCAAAAAATGGAGGAGACATATTTATTAAATGTCTTTATTAGACATTTACAAGACTCCAGGCATAAGGTAGTGTCCTACATGAAACCCAGGGGACACTTCTGCAACCATGATGTCTACCCTAAGTGCAATTCTGGTACACTGAGGGCTTAGGAAAGCTACCAGCAAAGCAGAGCTATGACTAATAGTGAACACCAGCAGCAGAGGGCTTGGTTGGAGCACCTCCACAGTGAAGAAAAAACTGTTCTGAGTTTTTTTCCAAAAAACTGGGGATGCCCCACGTAACTGGAAAGCCATGGCTTATGAAAGCTGAGGGCCTGAGAAAGCAGGTACAGGTTAAAAATCATCATACTTTGTGCACTAATAGAAACAACAGCAATAATAATAATAATAGTTATCATTTTTGAGCATCTGTTATGTAAGGTATGTTTCTAATACATGTATATATTTGTATTTATATTAGTACTCACAGGCTAGCCAAGTCTGGGCTGTTCTCACAAATGCTCATCACTGTTAATATTCAGAGTGTTGTCTATTAAATAGGAATGAGCTTTTATCTTCCTCTTGTTTAATTTTTTAAATATTAATTCCAGTGTAGATAACATATAGTGTTACATTAGTTTCAAGTGTACAATATAGTGATTCAACAGTTCCATATAGTACTTAGTGTTGATCGAGATAAGTGTACTCTTAATCCCCTTCACCTATTTCAACCATTCCCTTACTCACCTACCCTTTGGTAGCCATCAGTTTGTTCTCTATAGTTAAGAGTCTATTTTTTTTTGTTTGTCTCTTTTTTCCTCCCTTTGTGCATTTGTTTTACTTCTTAAATTCCACATATGAGTAAAATCATATGGCATTTGTCTTTCCCTGGCTGGCTTATTTCTCTTAGCATTTTACTCTCTAGATCCATTCATGTTGTTGCAGATGGCAAGATTTCATTTATTATGGCTGAATAATATTCAATTTCATTGCATATATATATATATACCATCTTTTCTTTGTCTATTCATCTGTCGATGAACACTTGGGCTAAACCACTTCCATGGTTTGGCTATTGTAAATAATGCTGCAATAAACATAGGGATATATATATATATATCCCTATATATAGGGGTCCATATATATAGGATTCCAGTGTCCATGTCTCCTCTTGTCATAAAAACCAAAAGAGGCTGGGCCACTCTGCTCCACCTTGGACTTCTGCAGCAGCCACTTCTCACCCCCTTCTGATGCCTGCAATGCGCCCCCACCCAAAGACGCTGGGTTGCTCCTCTTGGCTTTGCCCGTTGTGTCACAAGCCCACTTGTGGTTCTCCTTGTTGGTGAATTAGTGTTTTTGAATTAGTGTTTTCATATTCTTTGGGAAAATACCCAGCAGTGCAATTACTGAATAGCAGAGTAGGTCTATTTTTACTTTTTTAGGAAACTCCATACTGTTTTCCACAGTGGGTGCAACACTTTGTATTCCCATCAACAGTGCATGAAGGTTCATTTTTCTCTACACCAACACTTTCTTGAGGGTTTTTTTACCCATGCTGACAGGTATGAGGTGATATCTTTGTGGTTTTGATTTGCATTCCCCTGATAGTCAGTGATGTTGAGCATCTTTTCATGTGTCTGTTGGCCATCTGGCTGTCTTTTTTGGAAAAAAAAGTCTGTTCATGTCTTCTGTCCATTTTTTAATTGAATTATTTGTTTTTTTTTATAAGTTCTTTCTATATTTTGAATACTAACCCTTTATTAGATATGCCATTTGCAAATATCTTCTCTCATTCAGGCTGTTAACTTTTAGTCTTGTTGATTGTTTTATTTTACTTGGCAGAAGCTTTTTTATTTTGATGTAATCCTAATAGTGTATTTTGCTTTTGTTTCCCTTGCCTCAAGAGATATATCTAGAAGGATGTTACTATGAACAATGTCTGAAAATTTACTGTCTGGGCTCTCTTCTAGGATTTTTATGATTTCAGGTCTCACATTTAGGTCCTTAACCCATTTTTTAAAATTTATTTATTCATGAGAGACACAGAGAGAGAGAGAGAGGCAGAGACACAGACAGAGGAGAAGCAGGCTCCATGCAGGGAGCCCGATGTGGGACTCCATCCCAGAACTCCAGGATCACACCCTGGGCGGAAGGCAGGCCCCAAACCGCTGAGCCACCCAGGGATCCCCCCCTTAACCCATTTTGAGTGTATTTTTGTGTATGGTATAAGAAAATGGTCCAGTTTCATTCTTTTGCACATAGCTCTCCAGTTTTCCCACCACCATTTGTTGAAGAGACTTTTTCCCATAGCATAGTTCTTGCCTCCTTTGTCAGAGATTAATTGACCATATAATTGTGGACTTATTTATAGACACTCTTTTGTCCTATAGATCTATGCATCTACTTTTGTGCCAGTACCACACTCTTTTGATTACTACAGGTTTGTAATATAACTTGAAGTCTGGAATTGTGATACTTCCAGTTTTTTTTTTTTTTTTTCTGTTTCAAGTTTACTTTGGCTATTTGGGGTCTTTTTTCATACAAATTTTAGGATTATTTGTTCTAGCTCCGTGAAAAATGCTGTTGGTATTTTGATAGGGATTGCATTAAATGTGCAGATTGCTTAGTGTAGTATAGACATTTTAAGAATATTTGTTTTTCCAATCCTCAACTGGGGATTTCTGTTTCTTTGTGCTGCCTTCAATTTCTTCCATCAGTGTTTTACAGTTTACAAAATACAGGTCTTTCACTTCTTTGGTTGAGATTATTCCTAGACATATTATTATTTTTGGTGCAATGTAGGTAAATGGAACTATTTTCTTAATTTCTCCTTCTGCTGCTTCATTATTAGCATGTAGAAATGCAATGAATTTCTGTACATTGATTTTGTTTTTTTTAATTGTTTTTTTTAAAGATTTTATTTATTTATTCATGAGAGGCCCACAGAGAGAGGCAGAGACACAGGCAGAGGGATAAGTAGGCTCCCTCCGGGGAGCCTGATACAGAACCAATCCTAGGATCCTGGGATCACAACCTGAGCTGAAGGCAGATGCTCAGCCACTGAGCCACCCAGGTCCCCTGTACATTGATTTTGTATCGTGCAACCTTACTGAATTCATTTATCAATTTTTCATCCTCTTTTTAAATTTCTTAATGTAAAAAAAATAAAGCTGATGTATATACAATGAAATGCAAATTAATGTACTATTCATGCTAATAGTAGCTATACAAACAGATACAATTCTTTTATCAACCAATTTGGGTTTCTATCTTTTGTCTTTTAAGTCATAAAATGTTCATAACTTTTGACCCAGCAATTTCACTTCTTAGGAATCTATTCTAAGAAAATAAGCTAAAATATGCAGGGAATATTATAGGTACAAAATTCTTATCTTAGCATTTAGGGAAAAATTAAAAATATCAAACATCAAATATCCAACTATAAAAAATCGCATAAGTATGTGGGCTTGAAGAACTTTAGTTGCTGTTAAAACAGAGAAGAAAAGATTATTATGAGGACTACCTAGAAAAATTTATGCATATACATAGATATTATAATGGAAAGTGAAAGGTAGGACATAACACTTTATATATATTCATGGCAGAATTATGCACAATTGTCAAAAGGTAGAGGTAGCCCCAAATATTCATTGATGTATAAATAGGTAAACAAAAAGTAGTATATCCATATAATGGGCTATCAAAAGTGGGATATATCGATACAGTGCTTCCTTAAAAAGGAAGGCAATTCTGGGGCACTTAGTGGCCTAGCTGGTTGAGCAACCCTGTCTTGGTTTCATCTCTGTTGAAGATTTCCTGTAGGTTGGGAGACTTATCCCCAGAGTCAGACTCCACCCTCAGCTCTGAATCTACTTGAGATTTTCCCCTCCCTCTTCCTCTACCCCGCCCCCCATGCTCTTTCTCTCTCAAATAAATAAATGAATCTTAAAAAAAAAAAAAAAAAAGGAAGGAAGGCAATTCTGACACATGCTCATCTTGAGGATGAATCTTGAGGTCATTATGCTAAGTAAAATAAGCCAGTCACAAAAAGACAAATACTGTATAATTCCACTCATAGAAGAAGATATCTAGAGTAGTGACATTCATAGAAACAGAAAGTAGAATGGTGGTTTCCAGGGTCTGGGGGAGAAGAGGAAATGAGGAATTCTTATTTAATTCATAGACTAAACTAATAGAGTTGCAATTTTGCAAGATGAAAAACTGGAGGTGGTTGCACAACAATGTAAATATACTTAATACCACTGAACTGTATGCCTAAAAAATTTTAAGATAATAAACTTTATGTATATTTGACCACAACTAAAAAAGGTTCAAAACTTTATGTATACTATAAAAATATACCTATAAAAACTCCACTCAAATAGGATAAATACACTTCTATTAGTGGTTATGCTAAATGGCAAATTATGGGAGATTCTTTATTTATTATCTAAGTTATGTGGAAAATGTAAAGATAAAAAATTGCCAGTAAAAAAATAATAGCTCAGTCTATATGTTTTTGGACTAGAGAGCTCTGAGTCCCTGATATGGACTAATGATTTCTAGCCAGAGCAGCCTGTTGAGAGCAATTTGGGACTGAAATGGAAGTTTAAGGCTCTTTGATAGTGGTTCTGTTATCACTCCAGTTAAAGTGGCTGGCACACAGCATCATCAGACAGTTTTTTCTCCAGATCAAATAACATGTATAACCTAATTATACCTACCTTTGCTTATGACTGACATGGCCTGCCAGAGCAGATGGTCCTGTAGCTCAAACCTAGAGGGTGCTTTTGTTTCTCATTGTTTCCTGTTTTCCTCACTGTTGAATATTGAACAATCAGTTCAGACTTCCTCTTATATCAAGTGTATGTCAGTGTTCCAGCCTCAGACTAGAGGGGTTTGGTTCCCTGTCACAGGCTTCTGAAAAGAAGGCCAGGAAGATGTTACTTTATGGCTATGACTTACATGACATTGTAGACCCTATACGGGCGGATTTGTGTCCCAAAAGGCAGGGAATTGCTGCGCCTAGTAAATTGCTGTGCCTAGTAAAAGAGCTCATTTCAGATGAAGGAAAATGAGGTGGTTTAAAACCAAACTCAAAATAAGCTGGAACTTCATTGAATAATTGTATTGTAGGGACCCTGGTGGCAAACTGGATAATCAACGAATAAGTAGACTTGAGATTAGGAAAATTCAGCACTGCCCCATTCCCAACCGACGTCTCTTGATCCCCAGTGCTCTTGAGGACATAGCCCTGCCTATGTAGATAGCAAACTCAGAAATGTTTAAAACCAAAGAAGATATAAAATCTGCCCCCTGTGAAACTAGCTTCCTTATCCCTAGAGCCAGGTCCCTTCAAATTGCCTTGCCTTTAGCCAGGCCTACCAGGGGAGCCTGCAGCTAGCTGTCCCTTGACAATACTAGAGTGCCTTTGTAGAATTTGCCCTTAAGGGGCTTTTCTAGCTGTGGCTTTTCACCGATATCTCGATATCTCGGTTATTTCCTTTGTTTCCTCAGTATAGACCTAAGCCTCATACCCACAGGCCTGCCTATCTTGTACTTTTTACATACTTTTACCTTAATTAACCTGGTAAAGTCTCTCCTTTTCTAGTTTCTTATTGCCTTTTAGTATGTCATTTTCAAAAATCCTCCCTTCTATCAAGTCTCAGCCTGCTGTTTTCCCCCTTGATTATCAGGGTGCATCCTCTCTGCCTAGATTCATGCCCACCATGCTTAGGAAATGCAGCCCCAGCTACCTTTACCAGTCAGTGTTTTCATCTCCTTTCTTTAGTGCCCACCTTGGAGTTATGCAGGAGTTGGTTAAGAACAAGACTGGCCAAAAGCCAAAAGCAGAGATATGATATTTTATAACACTTATGGCATTTTTCTTTGATTGCAGTTATCTGCTTCTAGACTGTATACTACTTAAGGGCAAGGTTTTATCTTCTTCATCTTTGCATTCCATGTGGCACCTGGCATCTTGCTCAGTAGAAGTAACTGATAACTATTTGTTGTTATTGTTCTTATGATGATGACGATGATGATGAACTTTCTTGCCTTTTTGAGTATCACTTAAGACTGGCAAAGTATTAGATGCCTTGAAGGAGACTTGCACTTTTCAGAACCTCACTGCTTAAGAATGGAAATAAGCAAATTCCACCTTCCATATGGAATTCAGCTCCCAATCTCACTCACTTTGACTGTATGAGCAGAATTCCACAAGCAGAGTTGAGAGTTTTGACATCTATCACTGGCTCTTGGGATCTTAGCCTCAGCAATAGCTCCTTACTAGCCATAATTCTAGAGCAGGGATGGAAAATCTACCATCTCATGCACGACTGCACTGAATCAGAGTCTGTAGAAATATTCATGGATGGTATTGTCTCTTAAAAACAAGGGCCATGTTTTCTATAAATATCTTTCTATAAATACCAGGAAACAGAAAAGAAGCACCTGAATTAGCAGAGTTTGGGGCCTACTTCTGCTATTCACCAGGTATGAAACCTTGGATAAACTACTTGATTTCTTTGTGCCTCAGTTTACAAACTTATAGAATTGATGTGGAGATTCAATGAGTAGATTAACAAGGAGTACCTGTGAGACTGCCTAGCACATAGTAGTCATATAACACTAGAGTCTGTGAACTTATTTATCAGAAAAACAGTAAAACATTGACCCTGCTCCAACTGAACTCTATTTTGGAGTAGAATTTACAAACAATTAAGTTCCCTAAAATAAATTCCTCTTCTTAATGGACCATCCACCATGAACTGCTTCACTGCAGTTCTTGTTTACCATGATAATTTACATGCCTTGCTCAAGACTGTCATCAGACACTGAATTAATGTTCCTCTAATCCAAATGCTCTCCAAATTCTAACTGGAAAGATCTGCCTTTCCATGAAGACCAATGTAACCTAAGTAAATCTTAGGTGACTTTTCCCTTACCAGTTAGACAATCAGTGTGTCATTTTATGCTGTTTTGCACATTCTTTTGTCAAATCAAATGTGTTAATCTTGTCTCCACCATTTAAACTTAAGCTTCTTAGAAATAAGATTTTAGATACGTCATCTTTACTTTAATGCGACACTGGTCCAAAGAAACTGTCTGCCTGAAAGCACAAGGCTCGATTCAATGGAGTCCAGTCTGCTTACCACTTAGGAACAGAAATATGTCCTCTAATTCTCCCAAGGCTTTCCAGTGCCTAGCACCATGTTGAGTTCATTATTGGTACTCACTCAATATGCATTTGTTGATAGAAAATTTTATTCAGGCTTTAACTGCACCTCTTTAATGAGTACATTGTAAGTAAATCAGGACATAAGGCCTTCCCATTTAGGATGGTCATATTCAGACATTGAGATAGTACAGGTATGTTGCCATGACAACCAGTGGGAAAATAGGGATGGTCCAGATCAGAATAAATCCTTAGAATTTTTCCTGAGAATCCCAGATGTTCTAAGTCTAGCTTGTCCCCAAGTCATCTTTGCAGTCAAAGTAGGAGCTTCAGGCAGACATTAATTCAGGGCCTGGGCCTTGGATTCTTATTTTAGAGAATTATAATCCCCGCCTCTCTGAGGAATAATTTAGTCTTTCAAAGGACCCCTAAATAGGGATAGAATAGACCATCTACAATTACCCTTCATCAGAGGTAATTTCCCAGACTTAAAGAAATGTATACATAGGTGACAGAGCTAGAACTGAGCAGCTATGGAAGCTATGGACAAAAAAAGATTCTAAAGTTTAGGAAGGTTAGAATGTCTTCTTAGCCCTGCTACTATCTTGCTTCTGGAATTTGGGAAAATCACTGTACTTCCCTGAACTTCAGTTTCTTCACCTAAAACATGGAGAGTAAAGTCTAGTTGATTCCTAAGGTCTATTCTAAGCCAAATAATCATGAACTAATCTTAGAGGTAAAACAGTGAGTTCTCATCAAATGCTGATTCTGTGTCATGTCACTACTTTAACCCAGATTACTTCCAGGTCTCTGTAATACAGAACTTTCCACTTGCCTGATTGTATACTTATTTTACCTCCCTCTGCCTGTTAAAATAAAAACTCTACCATTTTAACCAGAAGCATCTTAACATTCTTAATTTTATTGCTGATTAAAAATGTAATGAAGGCTCATGCAAAAAAAAATATTGACGGAATACAAAACCTCCCATAACTCAGAGACTACCACTGATAATACGTGTTCATATTCCTTTCCAATATTTCCTCTGAGGGTATGTGTAGATAATAGAGATTATACTGTGTATGCCATTTCATATAGAATTTCAACTTAATACTGTATTGTGAAAAATTTCCTATGGTTAAAATATTTCTCTTTGTCTTAATGTTTGAATAGTACTCCCACACATAGACACATCAGCATTTATCCAACTGATTTCTTTTTGTTTGGAACATTTAGGATGAGAAAGGCTTTGACAAAGGGCAGAAAAAGAAAGGCTTTTTTTTTTTTTTTTTTTTTTTAAAGAAAGGCTTTGACAAAGGGCATCGAGAGTTTCAAACTTTTTCCCACTTCACACTACGAGGCATGATACAGCCACTACCTGGTAAAAGAATTTCATTTCTTTTTCTTGGATTTACATGTTTAAACATTTGTACCATTTGTTCAGTAGCCATTGTACTGATTATAGGGGGCCCTCTATTGTTCTCTCTCTTTCCAAACACATCAACGACCCTAGTGACAATGAAAACAATATAGAATAAAATTAGAGATCTATTTTCAGGAGGTCAATACAATTTTCAGCCTATAAAGCTCACTTTTCTGTCTGATAGTCAGAAACACAAAATAACCAACACATCAACAACAAAGAGAAAATGCACACACACACACACACACACACATACACACCCATACATACATGCAGGAATTAATTAACTTCCTTTCCCAGCTGCTGCCAAAAATTTTATATTGATGATTTTATACTGGTTTTTGCCATGTTACAGGGAAATGTACAGCTCTGTTTATTTAAACTGCTGTGGTTTGTCTTTTTTTTTTTTTTTTTTTTGGTTTGTCTTCATAATGCTTTCCTTGATCAAAAATTTCCAGCAAGTCAAGAGAGAAACACTGCATATGGGGAAAATTAGATCACTGGCATGAGCTTTTCTTTCACTTCCCTTCTCTGATTTTCTTCCCCCAAAATCATTTGTGATAAAAGAATAAGCTTTTGCATTTCTTTTTTGAGATATTGATTTCTAGAAACCTTCTTTTAAATCGTAGAGAACTATCACATAAAATCTTCCCAACTGACATATGGATGCTCAGAGACAGAAGGGATTGAGTCACACTGTGCATTAGAAGATAGTCCATACTGAGACTGTAGCTGGTGACTCTGAATCTCATGTTTTGACCACATTCCCTAATGCTGGGGCCGGCTGGTCTTGCATTCCTTGGGGATAAAGTAAGGGCACGATTTCAACAAATAATAAAGGAACAATAACCAGCATACAGGATGAATATACCTTAGGGGAGAAAAAAAATCCTTCCACGTGGAAGTATGAGATTGGTGAAAAGCTGCTCATCCTTAGAAAAGGAGTGACACTTTTGGTTCATCTAATAGACATTTATGAAATGCTATGTGCAATTTGCCTTGCTAGGTACTATAGATATAAGACACTGGAAAATTACAACATACAATGTCTGCTTAATACAAACTGGTTAGGGAGACATGCCATTTATAAAAACTCTTAGAAAAGAACCTGACACATAGCAATTAATATGTAAATGTTTGATCAATCAAAGTATATAATAATAATGCCAGCTGATATATATTTAGCTTTTGTTGTTTGTCAAATCAATCTCTTTTAAGGCATTACTATCTCTTAAGGCTTACAAGTTTATGAGGAAGGTAGTCTCATGTTTCTCAGTTTACAAATGAGACTTGGAAAGAATAAATAAACAAATTTTTGTCCACGATCATAGAACTAATAAAATCAGGACTTAAATTAAATCTGTCTGGCTCCAGAGCCTCTAAACCATTCCTGAGGTTACACTCCCTGTGTGAGTAAATGTGAGTTTGGATAGTTAATGTCCACTTAAAAGGGGAAAAAAAGATACCCCCTAAAAAACTGCAATTATCAATTATTTATTTCACTACACAATGTCTCCTGATTTTTATCGGGGTACAAAAGTGTTTTATGCTATTGCAATTGGTCTATATTTGTGTCTAGCTCTTTTTATTCACTATTATTTTGTACAAATAGTTCAATATACTTAAAATCTACTAGCTATATATGTATACCAGTATCCATTAAATATAGAATCCTTCTACCAAAAATCTATTAGAAGTAATAAATGAACTTACTAAAACTAAAGCACACAGAATTAATGTACAGAAATATGTTGCATTTCTATACACTAATAATGAAGTAGCAGAAAAAGAAATTAAGAAAACAATTCTACTTACAACTGCAGCCAGGAATAAACTTAATCACAGGGTCAAAGACCTATACTCTAAAAACTGTAAGACATTGATGAAAGAAATTGAAAATAACACAAATAAATGAAATGATATCCCATGCTCACAGATTGGAAGAATTAATATTGTTAAACTTTCCATACTACTCAAAGCAATCTACAGATTCAATGCAATCTCTATTAAAATACCAATAGCTCTTTTCAGAGAACTAGAACAAATAATATTAAAATTTATAGGGAACCACAAAGACCCAAATAGCCAAAGCAATCCTGAGAAAAGATAAAGATGGCAGTATTACTATCCCAGATTTTGAGATATCTTACAAAGCTATAAAATCAAAACAGCATGGTGTTGGCACAAAAACAGACATAGATCAATAGAACAGAATAGAGAGCCCAGAAATAAGACCACACTTATAAGGTCAATTAATCTACAACAACAGAAGAAGGAATATTCAGTGGGGGTAAAGACAGTCTCTTCAATAAATAGTGTTGGGAAAACTGGACAGCTACATGCAAAAGAATGAAACTGGGTTACTTTCATACACCATATAGAAAAATCGACTCAAAATAGATTAAAGACCTAAAGGTGAGATTTGAAATCATTAAACTCCTGGAAGAAAACATAGGCAGTCATCTCTGACATTAGCCATAGCAACATATTCATGGATTTGTCTCTTGAGGAATGGGAAACAAAAGCAAAAATAAACTATTGTGACTACACAAAAAAAAAAAAAAAAAAAAAAAAAAAAAAAAAGCTTTTGTACAGAAAAGGAAGCCAGCAACAACAACAACAAAAAAGACAACCTACTAAATTGGGAGAAAATATTTGCAAATGATGTATTCAAGTTAATATCCAAAATATACAAAAGCTTATAAAATTCAACACCGATCCCCCCAAGTATTTTTTCAAATAATCTCCTAGATATTTTTTCAAAGAATATATCCAGATGGTCAACAGACACATGAAAAGATACTTAACATCACTAATTACCAGAGAAATGCAAATCAAACCACAATGAAGTATCACCTCACGCCAGTCCGAATAGCTAGTATCAACAAGACAAGAAATAACAAGTGTTGGTGAGGATATGGAGAAAAACTCCATGTGCACTGTTGGTGGGAATGTAATTGTTGAAGCCTTGTGGAAAACAGTATGGAAGTTCCTCAAAAAATTAAAAATAGAAATAGTGTATGATCTTGCAATTCCATTACTGGGTGTTTACCCCCCAAAATAAAACCATTAATTCAAAAAGTTATATGCACCCCTATGTTTATTGCAGCCTTATGTAAACAGCCAAGATATGGAAGCAGGCTAAGTGTCCATCAGTAAATGAATTAAGAAGACATGATATGTATGTGTGTGTGTGTGAGAGAGACAGAATATTATTCGATCATAAAAAAGAATGAGATCCTGCCATTTGTGAAATTATGGATGGACCTAAGGGGTAATATGCTAAGTGATATGTGTGGAATATTATTTTAGATTCCACATATAAGTGAAATAATATGGGTTTTTTTTTTCAGTCTAACTTAGTAACACACAAAGCAACACACAAAGCAGAAACAGATCCAGAGGTTGCCAAAGGAGAAGGGGGTACAGGTATGATCAAAATGGATGAAAGGGAGTGAGAGGTACAGTCTTCCAGTTATGGGAAGAATAAGTCATGAGGATGAAAGGTACAGCATAGGGAACATAGTCAATTGTATTGCAATAGTATTGTAAGGTGACAGATGGTGCTACACTTTTGGTGAAAATAGCATAATCTCTATGTTATACACCTGAAACTAATGTAACTAATGTATAGTTGTGTGCCAACTATATCTCAATTAAAAAAATAAAATTGTTAATAGCCATACACAGATATAAATACAAATTCTTTGTCCAGTTCACTATTGTTAGACATTTGGGTTATTATTTCATTTTTGCTATGATGAATAATAGTATTACTGTAACAAGCTATAAACATGGTTGTATTAACTTTGTTTAATAATCACATTCTTGAGATTACTGAAACAAATTATTGGATCAAACACCATGACCAATTTTGTGATCCCTAACCCACACCAGGTTGCTCTATAGAAGGAATGGCTAATTTACAAAGCTAGGAGAAAAGTGTTGGTTACCTCTTAGTCCCTAATCCTGTCAACATTTTAAAAAATCATTTGGTTAGTTCTGATAACTTTAACAGATGCAGTGAAACCTCATGGTTGTTTCAGTTTGAATTTCTTCATTTTTAGGGAAACTAAAATTTTTCTGGATTTTCCTATCTTTATTTTTCTATATGTAAAATATTTATTTTGGCTTTTGTTTTTTTATATGAAGAAAATGTTTTTTAAAACATGAGGAAAAGTGTCTAAATATTAATACTCTAATTTTTTTTTAATTTTTTTTTATTTTTATTTATTTATGATAGTCACAGAGAGAGAGAGAGAGGCAGAGACACAGGTAGAGGGAGAAGCAGGCTCCATGCACCGGGAGCCCGATGTGGGATTCCATCCCGGGTCTCCAGGATCACGCCCTGGGCCAAAGGCAGGCGCTAAACCGCTGCGCCACCCAGGGATCCCTTAATACTCTAATTAACTGAGGAACTCTCATGTTCAATTTCAATTGACTAATATTTTTGAGTTATCTGTCAATTATATCATAAAACCTTAAGGAATTTTAAAATAAAAATAATTATAATTGTCCAAGAAGTTGGAGATGGTGCCAAGTAATACCAACTACCTGACACAATCATATAGAAATTTAACACCTGTGAATCTATAAATGGATATCTCATTTATCCAATTACTCAGTGATGCTTAATTATTTTTTTTAAGAGTTTCAGATTCCTTTGAGAATCTGATAAAAATTTATGAGTCATTTCCATGAAAAATACTCATATGCATAATGTTTATTTTGTATAAGGATTCTATTCCTAGATAATGACACCTGTTTTACAGCAATCTTAAACTTATCTCTATTATTTTTCCTTTCATAATGTTTCCCCTAAGTGTACTCTTCTCAACCCCATTGCCAATCCCCTTGCTCTGTATCTGAGATTACAGAAAGGTATAGCAGAGGAGAAAAATATAAATGGACACTTATCAGTGCTGTCATTAGAGGTCTGAGTTCTGTGACAGAGATAAAGCCAGAGTGCTGTGGAAGTGCTGCAGGAGAGCCATCAGTCTAGTTTGAATCATTCCTGATCACCCAGACCATTTCAATAGCACCCTAACTGATCTCTCAGTTTCTTTCTCGTCTTTTGTCTCAGTTCTTCACCCAGTAGAACAAGATGTTTTAAAGTCTAATTGGATAACATTATTCCTTAAAACAACTTTCTGCTAACCCTAATAAAATTCAAACCCCCATCCATATCTTCCAAGGCTTTATCTGACCTGGCCCAGCCTTCTCTCCTACTACTCTCTGTTTAGCTAAATTCTTTCTGGCTGCACTTTAATTCTACCTCAGGACTTTCTACTTACTGTTGTCTCTACGTGGTTCACACATCTTCTGGGCTTCCATGACATCCTTTCTCTTTTAATTTGGGTCTCAGATGGCTGAGACCTTGACTATACCACTTAAAATCTTCTATCCTTCACCTTGTTTTGTTATTTTTCATCATACTTGTCACTAGGCACTTTATTAATCTGTTGCTTGTTTTCTAATTTTCCCACTCTTTTATTCTTTTAAAGATTTTATTTATTTATTCATGAGAGACACACAGAGAGAGAGAGAGCCCAATGTGGGACTCGATCCCAGGATCTGGGATCACGTCCTGAGCCAAAGGCAGACGCTCAACCGCTGAGCCACCCAGGCGTCCCGACTTTCCCACTCTTATAAGTGCCATGAGGACAGAGACTTTGTTTATTTACTGGTATATGTCTAGGGCTTAGAACAGTACCCAGGACATATTTGTTCAAATATTTGTTAAATGTAAATATAAGTCAATTGTCCGAATATTTGTTAAATAGATTTTGAGGTTATATTTTTTACAGAACTAAAACAAACAATCCTAAAATTTGTATGGAACCAAAAAAGAACCCAAATAGACAAAGGTATGTTAAAAAAGAAAATCAAAGCCGGGGGCATCATAATTCCAGACCTTAAGCTATATTACAAAGCTGTAATCATCAAGACAATATTGCACTGGCACAAAAACAGACACAGAGATCAATGGAACAGAATAGAGAGCCCAGAAGTGGACCCTTAACTCTATGGCCAACTAATCTTTGACAAAGTAGGAAAGAATATCCAATGGGAAAAAAAGAAAAAAGTCTCTTCAACAAATGATGTTGAGGAAATTGGACAGCTACATGCAGAAGAATGAAACTGGACCACTGTCATACACCATATACAAAGATTAACTTGAAATGAATGGAAGACTTAAATATGAGACAGGAATCCATCAAAATCCTAGAGGAGAACAAGGCAACAACCTCTGTGACCTTGGCCACAGCACTTCTTGCTAGACAAGTCTTTGGAGATAAGAGAAACAAAAGCAAAAATGAATTATGGAGACTGCATCAAGATAAAAAGCTTTTGCATAGCAAAGGAAACAGTCAACAAAACTAAAAGACAACCTACAGAATGGGAGAAGATATTTACAAATGTTTTGTCAGATAAAGGACTAATATCTAAGATCTATAAAGAACTTATCAAACTCAACACCCAAAAAACAAGCAAAAAATTCAGTCAAGAAATGGGCAGAATACACAAACACACATTTCACCAAAGGAGACCTCCAGATAGCCAACAGACACATGAAAAAACACACAACATCACTCAGCTTCAGGAAAATACAAATCAAAACCATAATGAGATATCACCTTACACTGGTCAGAATGGCTAAAATTAACAACTCAGGAAACAACAGATGTTGGCAAGGATGCAGGGAAAGGGGAACTCTCTTATACTGTTAGTGGGAATGCAAACTCTGGAAAACAGTGTGGAGTTTCCTCAAAAAGTTAAAGATAGAACTATCCTGTGACTTAGCAATTGCACTATGAGGCATTTATCCAAGGCATACAAACAGTGATTTGAAGGGGCACATGTACCCCAATGTTTCTAGCAGCAATACCCACAATAGTCAAAACATGGAAAGAACCCAGATGTTCACCGCAGAAGAATGGATAAAGAAAGGGTATATATATATATATATATATATATATATATATATATATATCGAATGGAATATTACTCAGCCATCAAAAAGAATGAACTCTTACCATTTGCAACAATGTGGGTGGAGCTAGAGGGTATTATGCTAAGCAAAGTAAGCCAGTCAGAGAAAGACAAGTACATATGATTTCACTCATATGTGCAATTTAAGAAACAAAACAGATGAACATAGGGGAAGGGAAAGAAAAATAAAATAAAAGGAAACAGAGAGGGAGACAAACCATAAGAGACTCTTAGCTATAGGGAACAAACTGAGGGTTTCTGGAGGGTAGATGGGTGGGGGAATGGAGTAAATAGTTGATGAGTATTAAGGAGGGCACTTGAAGTAATGATCACTGGGTGTTATATGCAACTGATGAATTAATGAATTCTACCTCTGAAACTAATATATATATTATATATTAATGAATGTTAATGTTATGTAATATAATGTTAATGTTAATGAAATTGAATTTAAATTAAAAAAATTTTAAATAAATGTTGAGGTAAATACTTTAGGCCAGGTCATGATCTCAGGGTCCTAGGATTGAACCCCATGTTAAGCTTTCCATTCAGCAGGGAGTCTGCTTCTCCCTCACCCTTTGCTCCCCCTCACCCCCTCCATTTGTGCTTTCTATTTATCAAATAAAGAAATAAAATCCTGAAAAAAAAAAGTAGAGGGGCCCCTGCATGGCTCAGTCAGCTAAGCTCCTGCCTTTGGCTCAGGTTATAATCTCAGGGCCCTGCATCAGTCTTCCTGCTCCTGGGGAGCCTGCTTCTCCCTCTCCTCCCTTCTCATGCTCTCTCTCTTAAATAAAGAAAGAAAATATTTTATAAAATAAAAAAAATTAAGAGGTAGAATTCTCTCACATATATCTACATATATACTTATATATGTACATATATACATACATACTTATATGTAGATATATGTACTTTTCTACATTTGTGCTTATATAAACATGTATATACTTATAATACTACATATTTATATACTACCTAAAACGTCTACAAATTTATCTACTTTGCAGTTGCTTTTTAAAAAACTTACTAATTTAATTTGATATATATATATATTTTTTTAATTTCAACACTTAAGTCTATGCTGAATTCTTCAAAGGTTAAGGAGTACCTTTGACTCGATAGGAATGGACATCTAGATTATTTCTAGATTTTTGTAATTTTAAAATATTTCAATGAATATGTGTGTATATATCCATGTATATGTATATCAATATAGATCACATATATAATACTATGTGATGTTTATCATATATAATTGAAAATATTCATCATATATACTGATACAGATAAATAGGTGAGTCTGACACCACCAAATTGCTTTTCTAGATATCATACCAATTATACTTTTAGCAATAAATATGAAAATTCTTGTTTCCTTATGTTTTTGCCAACCTAATTGTTGTCATTCTCAGAAATTAAAGCAACATTATGTCTCATACTGTTTTCTCTTTCTTTTCTTTAGTTATTAAGACATACTAAATGATGCTCAATATCACTCAAAATTAAGGAACACTTGCTTCAGTGGTATGGTTCAAAAAGAGCTGTGGGCATTTATACCAAAGGGCATGAAAATGAGATTCACTTAAAATAGACTTTAAATAACCAAGTAATATTCACTTAATTTGTAATATACCATCATGACATATGGTTCAAATCCTAAAATTTTCGCATATGTGAAAAAGTTTATTACTCTCTTAAGCATCCATGGTCCCATCACATCACAGTGGTTTTCTAATGGCCAAATACAATGAATATTTGTAATACTTTTATGACTTGCCTTCTCTTTGGTTTTTGGCATTATACAATAATCTGTCCTAAAGCTTTTCTCTTCCTTTTGCTTCTAGGACATGTGTTCTAGGTTTTCTCCAACTCTAATATCATCCCAAATTTGATTGCAGGATACTCTACATTTGTTCATCCCCTAATCTTAGTGATCCCATATAAGTGGTCTTTAGCACTTCCCCACAGTACACCCATTCTCTGACTTATTTATTTTATTTCTATATTACCTACATGGTGATAAGTCACGAATTTTGATCTCATTCAGCCTAGGTATCTTCTCCTGAGGCATTTACCTATATAATCAAATAGAAATCTCATTCAGAATATTCCACTGGAAACTTAACAGATCCCCAATTAGCTTTTCACTTTTCCTCCACCACCACCTGCAAAGTTCTTCACTTCCTTCTCTATTCCCCACCTAAAAAAAGCACCACAATCAATTCAATCACTCAGACCCTACCTAAGCCTGGCCTGTCAACCTCCACAACCACCTAGTCATTCTTATATGAGTTCTATCTCTTAAATAGTATCGACATATGTCACACTTTGTTTCACACTGCTAACAGTACCCTACATATTTCACCCTGTTTTTTGGATAGATGCATAAATGAATTCATTGGATCAGTAAAGTGCAGGAAATGATGGCACAAAGTGCCCTATGTTAATCACTAGAACAAATTTACTCATTGTTTTTCTCTCTCTCTCTTTTAAAATATTTTCTTTATTGATTGATGAGAGACACACAGAGAGAGAGAGAGAGAAAGAGAGAGGCAGAGACACAGGTAGAGGGAAAAGCAGGCTCCATGCAGGGAGCCCCATGCGGGACTCTGATTCCAGGACCCCAGGGATCACCCCCTGCGCCAAAGGCAGATAGATGCTCAACCACTGAGCCACCCAGGTGCCCCTAGAGCATCTTTCTCTTTTACAAAGTGCTTTTTCAGATTTCGAGGTTTCGTTATTCAAGGTCATGGAAATGGACACCAGTTGACCTTTTCTTCTCTGCGCTCGCCTTTCTTCCCCCTCCGTGCCTTCATGCGCCTCCCTTTTTTCCTTCTCTTCCTCTCTTAAGTCTTGCCTTCCCGGGACCCTCTCAACGCTTCTCCCCGCCGCCCTGGCCCCGCGCCCTCCCTCGCAGCACGCTGGTCAGCTCCCCTCGCCAGTGCGCGGACTCAGCCCCGCCCACCCGGAGCCGGAGTCACGAGGCTGCAGGAGGGGAGCCGCGAGGGGGCGGGGCAATGGGCGGGGCGGGGGCGGGGCAAGGCCGAGGCTCCGCAGCGCGCATGGGCGGAGCCGGGAGCCTAGGCCACCCCGGCTATATCTGCGCCTGCGCGGCGCGGCTGCGGGGCCAGTCGGGACGGAGGAGACAAGATGGCGCTGCGGGCGATGCGGGGGATCGTGAACGGGGCCGCACCCGAGCTGCCCGTGCCCACCAGTGGGCCGGTTGCGGGATCTCGGGAGCAAGCGCTGGCGGTTAGCCGGAACTACCTTTCCCAGCCTCGCCTCAGTGAGTATCAGAGAACGAGACGAATCCTGCCTTGCTCCTTACTTGGCTCAGCCTCTCGCTCCCCATTCACTTGCTTAGCGGGGGAGGGGGTCTGCTTCTCCCCCCCCCCCGCCCACCCCGCCCCCTTAGTCTGTCTCTAGGAGGAGATCTGAGTGTACCTAGTGTTTTCGTAAACCTAGGAGGGTCGAGGGCAGGAGCCGCGGCGAGAACTTTTTCCCGGGGTTGGTGGGCTCCCGGCCCGTGCCCCGCCCTCCCCAACTTCCCTGCGCTGGAGCCTAGAGGTGGGCCCCGGCTCCTCGTCCCCGAGGGAAGGCCGCGGCTGGCCCCTTCAGTCTCGGTCTTCCCCTGACCTCATTTGGGTCTGTGGGGTCGAGGGAGCGCCCCTTCCCGTCTCCCTCCCCCGGTGTGGACCTCCAGGGATGGGCAGGAGCCCCTGCGGGGGGAGCCGGCGTCGTGCGATGGCTGATCGCTGACGGGGATGGAGGCCAGGCCCGCAGCCCGAGGGAGATGTTCCGTGGAGGGGCCGCTGCGCCCGAGCACACCTTGATAGAGAGAAGCTACAGCTGAAAAGTACCCCGCAGGTTATCTAGTCTAACCCTCTCATTTTACAACTGGGAAGCTTAAGGTTCTGGGAGGGACGGGGACTTGCCAGACTTTAAACACTTAATTATTGACAGAGCAGAAACTAAAAATCTGTTTTTTTTTTTTTTTTTTTTTTAAATCTAGACTCCACGCTGGGCGTTGAGCCCAACCCGGGGCTTCAGCCCACGACCCTGAGATCAAGGGTCACATGCTCGATGGACTGAGCCAGCAAGGGCCCCTAAAATTCCATTTAATTCTCACCTTTTTTTTTTTTTTTTTACCGTCGACTCTTCATTTACAGAGGAGTTCAACCTATCACAGTTAAATGCAAGGCTGTCTTGGGAAAGCCAAGCAGCTTTGCCGGTATTATTATATGCAAGACTTATCATATGCATGTTTAAATGTTGTGATTATTTAAAGAAAAAAAAAACCTACCTCAATAAATAAATCCAAAAAAAATTACCTTAATAAATAAATCCAAAAAAACCCTACCTTAATAAATAAGCCTTTTAAGTGGGCTCCCCAGCCGTTCTGAAAGAAATGGATTTTTATTACTAAACCATACGGTTCTCTTTGCAGCTTCCTTAAGGAATTGGGGATGAGCCCTGGAAATAGACTCTTTTCAAAACTTGGGAAAGCTGGTGTTTCCCCAGGTGGTGAGACTATGTTTGCTCTGGTTAGTTGCCAGAATGCCGGTTTGTGGGTGGCAAACTGGTTAAAAAGAATTTCAGATGAAGGGTTTCAGTCCCGGCGCGCTCTCCTGTCTGACTAATCCCATCCTGATCTGTCACTGGGTCATATGACAGCACTGCAGCTGAGGAAGAAGGGAAACACAGTTGATTCCATGGTTTGCTGAGATGTGATTTTTACACTGAGAATTATCTAAGAGAATGCCTCCTGGAGGCTTATATAAGCTGAAGTGAATGTTTCAGGAAAATGAACAGATGTTGCATTCTTACATAGATTTTGACAATAAATTTATAACTAACAATTCGTATTTGCTTTTATGAATTGCATTTGCATGCTTTGCCTTTCTTTGGGTTGAATAGATAGACGTTAGTGGTGCTTCTAGGAGATGATGATAAGGGTGCAGTAGCCACTTTATGTATAATTATTCATTCTGTGTCAATTCAGAGAGTATCAGCTGAAATAATACAATTGTTTATAAGTAGTACTCTATGATTGTTAACCCTTAAGAGAAGTGAGTTTGGTTTTTCAGCATTCTTTGCGTGTTTAGCCGGTGGCTAAAGAATTCCAGATGAGATTGCTCCTGACAGAGTTGTTGCAATACAATGTTTCATACTGAAAGTCAGGAATCCTTTTTGTATCCTCAGTGCCTAGTACAGCGCTTGACGCATAGAAGGTGTCTTGTAATTAATTGTTTTATCACTTGCCTTTAAACCCCTTGTTCTAATAATTTAGTCTATTCTTAATGTGGGATGGAATCAGAATAGGGAGTTGGGACACTTGGTTGAGTTGCCTTTCTGTATCCTGGTTATTCTAAAAAGCATAAATGATACCATACTTAGACTAACAGCTAACTACATTTGAATATCATTCTAATTTGTCACATTCTTGATTCTAGTTCCACAGTTTTCATTGTTTCTGAGTAAATATTGTTTAACCTCAATTTTTCTAAAGATTGATTATACCATCTTAGGTGGTACGTTATTGTAGTTATTTAATGTGAACTTTTGAATGAAGGAATGGGACTAATAATATTGGCAGTACCGCTGTACAAATTGGATCCTGTTTTAAAACAACTTCATGATTATAGTCTGTTAACAAGAAATGGAAAATGAGATCCACAGGCTTAAAATAATCTTGAGCACTTTAGTTGAATTTCTAAATTTACAAGGAAAGAAAACTTAATTGTGGTTTAAACTTTGAGCAAAATTCAGTAATATATAGAACTTTTAGACACTGAACAGTTTGAATTAGATAATCTTGAGACCTTAGATCAGAACTAACCTTAGGTTTTTTATTTCATGAAGCAGAGATAGCCTTAGTAAAAAGTCAAGTAAATCATAAGGCCTACTTTTTCTAGAACCTCTCCCTCATTGCCCACCTGTCAGGGTGTGGGTCTGTGCTGTTCTTGTGCAATAGAAGATGATTGCTTGGGGTTTTTGTTTTGCTAATAAGGTGGAGGCTAGAGCACTGGATCTCTTCTTGTGCAATGACTGCCTCATTTTCTCTTTGAAAATTTCACAATCATTAAGTGGGGTTTCTAGTGTTGAACAATCTCATATCCTGCAGGAGGAAGAGGATGTCATCTGATAAAACATGTGCTTCTTAAAACCTTTGTAGATTTTGGTTTTGAAATATTAGTCCATAAATATTTATTGCCTTCTTGATCAGAATCAAGATGTAACCAAAAAGATGTAACTTTTTGGTTGTAAAATGTGTTCACATGTAAAGTAAATACGTATCATTGTTGTCAGAAGTTCTGAATATTCCTTGCAGACCTAACTTCGTACTCATTTGGAAATTTTCATAATGAAGAATGGTCATTATTTTGGTAAATAGAAATGTTTGTATAATATGTGAATGGGTTTTGACTTTTTAGAAGAGCAGCTTAATGTCTTTGGCTGCCTTACTTGAAACTGTTCTCTCTGCTTTGGGCTGTTAATGGTAATGGTGAGAAAGTCCTTATCAATATTGTCGAGAGTTAAAAAGTAATGTTTGATATCATTTTCTCGTATTTTTTTAAATAGTTTTATTATCATGAAAAAGAGCTATAGTTGCTATATAAACTGTCATCTAGTACCTGTTTGTAATACAAATGTTAGGAACTGTGTCATCTATATTTTTAATTATATTGTAAACTAAGTTCAGAAATATTATAAGGTCATAGATTAGCAACCTTAGAATTGGAGGGGGGGCGGGGGGGAGAAGCCAAACAAACAACCAGTTTTAAGTCTGGTTCTCCTATTTAGTAACAGATTTCTCAGAGCCTTAGTGTAGAGTGGTGTATCAGCCTTGCCTACCTCTCAGCAGTTTGTGAAGCTGAAATGAGGTAATCTGTCTGAAGATATTCTGTGTTAAGTGTAAAGCACTCTTCAGATGTAAAGTTTGGTGATTATTTTTTATTTAGTTTGAATTATAACATTGGCTCAGTTTGTGTTTTGTCAGTTTAATTTAAATCAAGTGTGTTGCTTAAGCTCTGATTTGTATCTGAAGTAGTCTCCTTGCATTTTCCATGCTTTGCAGTGAGGGGAAGCTGCTGAAGTAAGCATCTCCATTAGGTTCTCCCTTTTCTGCTTAAAAACTTCCAGCGACTATATTACCATTAAAGAAACATTGTTTAGCAGTAGTGACAAAATGTAGACACAAGAGAAATACTGTCCAGTGCATTAGTTTTTTTTTTTTTTCATAGCTAAAGTTGCAGACTCATGAAATTAATCTTGAGTGGTATAGCTACGTAACTCTTGCAAATAATTACAAGAGTGTACCAGGCTACAAAAAACAACCAGTTCAGTTTTGGAATTTGAGCTGTAGTACAGAGTTAAAAGAACAAGTGACTTTGGAGCCAGACTATGTAAGTTTAGGTCCTTGGGCAAGTTACTTGATTTCTGGGAGTCATTTTTCTCTTCTAAAACTTGGAATATTAGTTAACTCATAGATCTGTTATGGAGATTAAGTGAGAATTCCTGACAAATACTTATTAAATATATATTAGTGGTGTAGGTATTAATCAGTTAATTTGGATGATTATTTATAGGCTTTTTAAGGGCTGTATACATTGTTGCAAATCAAACTGCTTTTGATTGAAGTAGAATCTTCTGTAATAGGAGTCAGGTTGATTCAGTGTTTCCAGCAAAGACAATGACTAGTTTCTTTCTCTTGGTCATGCTTTTGCTTGTGACTGGCAAAACTTCATAATTTAAATGAGCTTGAATTTAAACATGAGATTCTGAAGCATCTTTGTTGTAGAGGTTAAAGCTCAAAGGAGGTGCAAATCATGGTGGAAAAAGTAGAGAGAATTCTCAGAACCTGAAGGATTTTGTTGGTTAGATTTTATTCAAGACAATTGCCTCTAAATCTCAAAGGTAGATCCTCTCCCCAACCCCACCAGCCCACACCCTACTCTTATCCCTGACTGTTTAAGTGAAGGTTTTGAGATCTTGTTTCTATATTTTTAAAAACTAGGTTCTAAGAAAGTATGTTTCAAATGTAGCTCCCTTTGCATTTCTATATAGCAATTTTAGAAAGTCATTTAAAAACTGAATGCTTGAACACACTAAAAATGAGAACAACAAATAAATTTTTTTAGCGGTGGGAATTATTTTCAAGAGTATTAGATTATTTTCATGCAATGGGAAGGATTTTCATAAAAGTAAATGTAACAGCTTAGATTTTTCTATAATTTAAAGGGAACAAATGACTAATTCTTTTACAGTACCATACATTCGAGTACTTTTTAAATTTGTGACTTGCCTTTTATTATCTAGGTTAAAAAATAATTTGGGAGCCTCTGTTGAGATATTTACAATTACAGATATTCAAGCAAATATTTGGTATTAAGTTTAAATGTCCTATGAGTGTGAATAACAAGTGCGTGCCCCTATACTGCTTTCTTACTCCCCGCATTCGTACCAGGGCACTTGCTTCCTGGATGGAGAAATTGTTTTTAAGTTCGTAAGCCCCCTGAGTGGGCTATAGTAAATGGTTTCCTCATTCTCGGGAGTCTACATTTGTGCCAGAAATCTCTATCCCAAGACCTCATAAGAAATCAAACAAGTGAAAAATTCTCAATTAGTTGACAGATTTTCATCACCTATTCAAAGCCTTCTAGTAAGTTTTCTTTAGACATTTACTTTTTTTAGCGGTTCTGATTATGAAGTGTGGTTAATTCTGATGTTGTTAGATTGTCTCCTGACTGTTCTGTTTTATACCTGATCACCATTATATTTGACGTTTGTAGGTGTAGAATTGCAGGATAGCTACCTCCTTTCTAAAATGAAGGATTTGGGTAGTTCCTTATAGACTAATAGATAAGTTATTGCTAGAGAGTAATTTGCAACGAAAATAGAAGCCTCTGAACTGACGGTAACACTTTTTTTTTTTTTTTTTAAAGGATCTTGTTTGACCTCTGGTGTTTCATTCTGTTGTCACTCCCCTCTCCTAAAGCTCTGTTCCCTGTGGTTTTTATGACCTCATTTAATGAAGGCTTTTTATCTCACAGATGACATTTTCTCAGATTTCCTTTGTGAGTTCTGTCACTTACGCTTTAGGTTTTTGAGGCTTTCCTTTCCCTTACCTACTTTGCTAAGTGTCACCTCTAAAGCATCTCCTTTTCTCTTCTAGGTAAGAACTACTGCTAGGATTTTGCTCTGCTCCACAAACCCTCTATACCACTGTTAAGCAGACCTTAACTCTATCCCCCTTCTCCATATAAAACTGGGAACTCTTAAAATAACTCTGCCCCTCTGTGCCTCCTTTTTTTTGTATCCTGGGTCCTTAAGACTGACTGACGTATGGTAAGAATGCATAATGCTTTGGTTGGATGAGGGTAGACGGTGAAAAGGTGTACAGGTACAGGCATGCTTTATAAATTCAATAAAAAAATTTTGTATCTGTTTTCTCTGTTTTATAATAGGTGCGGTAGAGAGAGGAGCTTTTTGGTAATACTGCAGAGATAATTGGAGGTTGTTGTCCTGTTTGACTAAAGCTGATTCTTCTGTTTCTTTCCAGCATACAAGACAGTATCAGGAGTCAATGGTCCACTAGTGATCTTAGATCATGTTAAGGTAATACCACGATGATTATCATTTCACCATTTATCTAGTTAAAAACATGGCACTGGGATCCCTGGGTGGCGCAGCGGTTTGGCGTCTGCCTTTGGCCCAGGGCATGATCCTGGAGATCCGGGATCGAATCCCACGTCGGGCTCCCGGTGCATGGAGCCTGCTTCTCCCTCTGCCTGTGTCTCTGCCTCTCTCTCTGTGTGTGTGACTATCATAAATAAATAAAAATTAAAAAAAAAACAAAAACAAAAAACAAAACATGGCACTAAGTCCTTTAAATTTTATGTTAATGATTTTTAACCCACTCTTGAGTCTGAATGTCAGTGCTAAATAGGAGATGAGTTTTAAAAGTCAGAAGACTGTATTCCAGTAGTGGATATGCAAATTTAAAAAAATTTGAGGGGGATGTCAGTTGTACTTCATAGATTTATTGAGGAAAAACAATAATAATCTGTGAGTGTGTTTTATAACTTTTAGGTTATTATATAGCTATGTGGCATCTTATGGCTCTTGTCACAGACTGCCATGAGTTTTAATTATTTGTTAATAGTATTTGTCCTTTTTACTAAATTTTAAGGTCTTTGAATGAACAGTTACTTTTATCTTTGAGGGCGTGACACTGGTATTTAAATAACAAATAAACAAGAAGAAATTATCTCAACAGTAACTAAAAACCTAACGCAAAGAACAGTTTTTACTTAGTTTGTTGTAAGGATCTTTAGTTATATGTTGGCTTTTTAGCCTCACCTATACATAAGAATTATAAACACTATTGCTGTTATCATAGATTACAGACCATAATTGAATACCCTAGGAAAAGCCTCCTACCTGAGCTCTATGATCAAAATATCTTCAGGAAAAAATAGTTTATATAGTATGCTCTCTAGAACAGTAATTCTATACTGATTAGTGTTGGGGTGCGTTAGGGGGAAAGGCACACAATTATTAGTTTGTTGAGAAAAGTAATGATGGAAGTATGTTTGGGATGTGACTCCTCTGGAAGCAGAAAATAAATTCAAAAACATTTCTAAAAAGAAAGGGCAAAGTGCATTGTCTCTTCAGTTTTATCACTTAAGATTATATTTCTGTGTATCACAAGGTACCTATACAGGGGCACCTGTGTGGCTCAGTGGTTGAGCATCTGCCTTTGACTCAGGTTGTGATCCTGGGGTCCCAGGATCGAGTCCCCCATCAGGCTCCCCTTAGGGAACCCACCTTTCCCTCTGCCTATGTTTCTGCCTTCCTCTCTGTGCCTCTCATGAATAAATAAAATCTTTAAAACAAAACAAAACAAAAAACCCCCACGAGGTACCTATGCAAATTAACCTCAGGATTAAACAGAACAAATTTACCTCCTGACCACAGTCTCCAACTAGTCTACAATTTGATTCAGTCTTAATATAGTGCAATTTGTGCAAGATTTAGGCAGGTGTTCATTAATGTTTTGTGAAAGAAGATCCTACACTTTTAATTTTGAGGGAAAAATAGGAAGCTTTCTTTGTTTTTTTAATCCTTCTCCTTTTTTTCCTATAATCTTTATTAGATAACATTTTTGGTTCATATTTTAAAAACATGAAACTTTTTTGTTAGTATGTTATTGAAAACAAAAATATTCCCCACTTTCAACAAGTGCCCACTTTCAACATCACTGTCACCATGACTGCCAAGATGCTAGTCCTGCTGATGGGCAAAGAAGGTGTCCACGGTGGTATGATCAACAAGAAATGTTACGAAATGGCTTCCCACCTGCGGCGTTCCCAGTACTGACCTTGTCCGTCCCCGCCCCCTACCACTCCCCACTACTTTTGCACCCCTCTCCTCCCCAGACACACACGTACACCATTTTTATTTTTTGGGCCATTACCCCACACCCCTTATTGCTGCCAAAACCACATGGGCTGGGGGCTGGGGCTGGATGGACAGACACCTCCCCCTACCCAAACCCCTCCTGTGTGTGGTTGGAAAACTTTTTTGTTTTTTGGATTTTTTTTTTTTTTCTGAATAAAAAAGATTCTACTAAAAAAAACAAAACAAAACAGAACAAAAACCTCACTGGGACGACCGCCCATCACTGGGCATCAGATGCCTGAATGGCAGGTACCCGGTCAGTGTTACTGATTAAAGGTTGACTTCAAACGACGTCTAAACCATATTTCGGAGACCTCAGCTCTGGCACTTTCCTGGATGTGGGGAAGTACAGCCCTGCTTCTTCACAGCACCGGGCAGAAATCTTAAAGATTTTGTTTATTTGAGAGAGAAGAGAAAGAGCACGAGCAGGGGGATGGGCAGAGAGAGAAGGACAAGCAGACCCCCTGCTTAGTCTGACACAGGCTAAATTCCTGGATCCTGAGATCTGGATCTTAGCTGAAGTCAAACTGAGCCTCACACGTGCCCCCCAGATATTCATGTTTCAATTATGTTAAACACTTAGAATAGAAGATAATGGTGAACAATGGACTCTCCCCCAGTGGAACATCATGTAGTGGAGAAGCAAGTATAATGCAGATAAACACGTCTAATAAGCAAGTGCTATGAAGTCTAAGTGTGGGATGCTGTGAGAGTAGTGAGAAGGACTTTAGAAAACATTTTGAGGAAATAATTTTAAGAGTGCTTAAAAAGTTTCAATGAATTTTTGCTTGGAGTACAGCTCCAGCTGAGGAAAACTCACGAATAAATTACAGATAGTTGTAGGAATGGCTTTATAACACCAGATTTAGAGTGGCTTTGTTTTTGACTTAAAAGATCAAGGAGTAGATAATCTTTCACAAATTATGTCAGAGTAGAAGACCGAGTCTGCTACTGAATTCATGTTATAAAGTTGGCGTATCTTTGCTTTCCAAAGCAAAGGGTGTACTAGAAAAGAAGGACAATTATCCTCACTTAGAGACACAGATTCCAAAATTCTTAATAAAAGTACAGCCATATATTGGAGTTAAGCAAAAATAACTATGTAAAAAAAAATCACTGGAATTATGACAAATAGAATTAGTAATACAAAAATGATTTGATGTTAGGAAATATATCAGTAACTTAGCTTAATACTCAGTTCATTAAGAGCTTGTAGTCTTCTTGATAAAAATAGTGTCTGATAAAGTTACTCATTTCTTTAAAAAAGAAAAGATCTTTTGGAAATATGGAGTAGAATATACTTAACCTCTTACAAGATATCCAGCCATAACCTATAGCAAACAACATACTTAAGGAGAGACTCTGGTTAACGTTCTCCTTTAAATCAGCAATAAGATGAGGATGTCTGGTTGTCACCACCACTGTCCATCTTTGTATTTGGAACCAAATAAAGGTGTTAGGAGGGAAAAGGGCCAGCTGTCATCATATCTTGGTCTTAAAATTAATGAAAACCCAAGGCATTCAGTGGGCAAACTATTAGAAACAATGGTATAACACAGAGTTGCTGGACACAGTCAGTCTACAGAAATCAGGAGTGTTGTGTATACCGTAGCTCATTATTTATAGAAAACCATAAAACTTTGTTGAAAGGCATAAAGGAAGACTTAAAATAATTGGAGATTCCTTCATGAATGAAAAGACTGAGTGGTAAATATATTGATTCCACTAGGCAACAGAATCAGTTAGGGATAAAGTAATTAAGATTAAAGATGTGGTGCAGGTATAAGCAGTTGTATCACTGGAGCAAAATTAAGCACCCTGAAACCGGGTCTTGTCACTCTGGATATTTGACTTGGTAAATGGTAAAAGCAGCATTACAAGTCAATGGGGGGACATGTTGTGCTGCTTAGCAAATAGTATTGGGGTGATTGGCTTTCTATGTGAGAAAGAATGAAAATGAGAAAAATAAAATTGCATACCACAAACAAAGCCGATTGGATTAAAAGCCTAAACCTGAAGAACCTATTAGAAGACAAAACTGAAGACCGTTTGTATGAATTTAGATTAGAAGGTTTTCCTAAACAAGGCACAAAAGGCACAAATCATAAAGGAAGACAAGTCATTTTATTACATAAAAGGTTTTGAAACTTTTGTATGATGAGATACCATAAACAAAATTAAAAGACAAGAAACGGTGGAAGCACATGTTTTACAAAAAGGATTAATATCCAGAATCTATAAAACTCCTACACATTAAAGAAAAAGCAGATCCACTTGAAAAGTGAATAAGAGATACCAGCCAGTCGTAGGTAATGAAGTTTGAATTGTCAGTGAGCATGAAAAGCTGTTCAGTATTAGGAAAAATAGGAAAGTGCAAGTTGAATAGATGCTATTTTTTTTTATTTTATCAAAGTGGCAGAAATTAAAGTTTAATAATACAAGATTGGCATCAATGTAAGGAAAAGATGATTTTCGTATACTGCTCAGGAAACTAAATACAGTTCCTTTGCGGAGTAATTTGAAAATTTAAAGAACGGGCATAGCCTTTATGTAGCCCACCACTTGGTAACCAGATACCTTAGGGAAAACATATGGCATGAGGAGCCACATGTTAGAATGCTCTCGTAGCACATTTGTATAGTGTAAATTTGGAACAACCTTGAACTCCATTGGTAGAGAACAATTAAATAAAATGTGTCATTTGATTTCAACTACATTTGTTTTGTTTTAACATTAATTCTAAGATACCCATTTATTCACCTTAGCATCTCCACAATCAAAAGTTTCACAGTGGTGCACCATATTTTAATTGACAGGTATTTACCTTCATATCACTCAAAGTAGTGATGCACTTTTCAACAGATTATGTTGAAAAAAATGAGGTAAATATTACCATACATAACAGAATCTATAAAATGCCAAGTGAAGAAAATGAAAAGTTGCAGGATGATATATTTAGTATGTTGCCATTTATGTAAATAGAACACTAAAATCTATTTTTGAAAACCTTTTAGTATTTTAAAATACTAAAAGTGGAAGAGGAATATATATTTGGCTAGGAGAATTTGAGGGGTGAGCATTTATCTTATGATAGCAATTATTGTATTTTTAATTGACATTTTATTGCCTCCCCACAAAGTATACAGGTGAGTATACAAACGGCCCAGAAGCAAACATCAGTTCTGAGTAGTGGGAACATGGTTATTGTTAAGTTTTATGCCTTTTCTTTAGTCTCAGAGTTTAAAACATATACATGGGAGAAAAATTTAATTGCTCTATTTTTATGGAGCTTTCTCTGGACC
The DNA here is from genome assembly GCF_053574225.1 of Canis aureus. NCBI lineage: Eukaryota > Metazoa > Chordata > Mammalia > Carnivora > Canidae > Canis > Canis aureus. Next base: position 37,916,146 of record NC_135634.1, on the reverse strand, counting down.
TTATGCTGTGTTTACCATTTTATGTGCCAGTGTTTAAGTATTTTAAAGATGTTACCTGAGGATGTTATAGACTCTTAGTATATATCTGTGTGGTTTAGGGGGGGTGGGGGAGCATATAGAGTAATATGGGGAGTTTTAAAATACTGGTTATTGATCTTTTATATTTTCCTGTATAGTTTCCCAGATATGCTGAGATTGTCCACTTGACATTACCAGATGGCACAAAGAGAAGTGGGCAAGTTCTAGAAGTTAGTGGTTCCAAAGCAGTGGTTCAGGTAAGTATCACTTTCAAAACCTGGCCAGTTGAACAAAAATATAAGGAACACCTCTTGCCTTTTTTAGAGATTGTAACGTAAGTCTGTCTTTAGAGACTGATTACTGGCTGTGGGGAGAAAATATTTTTTCTCGTTGTCTTGCCTAATGTTGGCTACCTGTACCCATTCTAGCCCAACAGCTCCACTGCCACTGGCGAATAACCTTTTTTTTTTTTTTTAAATGGATAAAACAAAGCAGATAATTACATGGAAGGAGAGAGATGAAAGGCAGAATTTATAGGTTATGGGATGAAAACAAAACAAGATCTGAGTCTGTTTCCTTAAGTTGTCTCTTATAATACCTAGTTTTTAATGTTACGAATTATAGGAAATGCCAGTTTTCTCAAATACGTATTCCCCTAAAAAGTGATCTAGAGCAAGGGTCAGCAAGATTTTTGTAAAAGGCTAGATAATAAATATTTTAGGCTTTGTGAGGCCACTTAAGGTCTCTGATGCATATTCTTCTTCCTTTTCCTTTTTTGTTTTTTTAAACCCTTTAAAAATGTGAAAACATTCTTAGCTTGATGGAGGTGGACTAGAGTCATGATCCTTGGTCTATAGATAGGTTGGCAATTTGGTTCATCACCATGGACATCTCTTTGTTCATTATATTGAAAATAGTATCCCCTTATGTATTTTTATATGGGCTGTTGAACAGACAAATAATATTTAAGTACTTACAGTCTAAATTCCTTTTGCCCTTCTGATTACTTGTCTTTCTCAATAGGTATTTGAGGGAACATCAGGTATAGATGCCAAGAAAACGTCCTGTGAGTTTACTGGGGATATTCTCCGAACACCAGTGTCTGAGGATATGCTTGGTAAATGGATGTTATTATGCATTCTGAGCAGAGATCTGTTTTCTTTTAAACATAATTCCATGGGATGTTTCTTAAAAATTACACCTATTTGAGTCATAGTCCATTCTGTCCTGTCTTGTTACTGTTTCACAGGTCGGGTCTTCAATGGATCAGGAAAACCCATCGATAGAGGTCCTGTTGTACTGGCTGAAGACTTCCTTGACATCATGGGTAGGATGATAAATGGGTTTCTGTTTTTTGAAGAAAATAGCTTCTGTTTTATATCTTTGTCAAATAGTGATTTTTGTGATATTTTAAATAGATGACCAATATGGTCCATATTAATTGCTCTAATGTTTAATAAATTTGTTTTCTAGAAATCATCTTAAAATTTTATATAAAATATTTTAAGATATTATAAAGTATTGTGTATCTGAAATGTAGATAGTTTTCAAATGTAAATGGCTTCTAAATTAGGATTTTTCTCTTATTTGCATACTTTTATTTAATTTTAGGAATTTATTCTGCTACCATGTGTTTTGTGAGTCTACAAAAGACTATTGGAAAATTTCTTAAACAGTTTCAGATTTTAAAAAATAACTGATTTTCTAAGAGAAGAAAGAAAATCTTAATGTCTTAATTTTCTCTTTTGGAAATGCATTAGGCCAGCCAATCAATCCTCAGTGTCGAATCTACCCAGAGGAGATGATTCAGACTGGCATTTCAGCCATAGATGGCATGAACAGTATTGCTCGGGGGCAGAAAATTCCAATCTTCTCTGCTGCTGGCTTACCACACAATGAGGTGAGAGCTAGGTAGGCTCTGTTTGGTGTGAAATTTAACAAGGGAGAATTTCTAAATGCTTCATTTATTAGTAAGAAGCCAAATAAGAGGTTTTCAGCAATACTCACTTGTACCTAATACCCATTTCAATAATACTCAATGTTACTGTTTATATAATCAAATTAAATTGAATCTTTATCCATGCCTGATATCTATATTCTTGCTTACTCTTACAAATCTTTACAAAAATACAAAATAGCTTTTTTTGGGTAAAGTCCTTTAGAACATTATTTCATATATGTAATTGCAATTCCAAAAAGTTTGGGATAAAAGTTATTTTGATGTAGAAATGTTATTTTAGAGCTCAACTCAGTTCTTTTGTACTTTCTCATCAGATTGCAGCTCAGATCTGTCGCCAGGCTGGTTTGGTAAAGAAATCCAAAGATGTGGTGGACTACAGTGAGGAAAATTTTGCAATTGTATTTGCTGCTATGGGTGTAAGTATTTTTTTGTTTTAGTGTAACAAATAAGATTGTTTATTTTATTAGAACAGTGTAGAAAACAAAACACACATACTTGGATTTATCTCTAGGCAGAGGAGTTACAACTTGGCATTTTGGGTAAACTCAGGATTAAAATTTAACATTGACTATAAAATTTAAGAATAATTTTCTTTATGCCCAAAGCAGGCTGTTTACTCTGTTGGCTTTCGTTTTTGAAATTTTGAAATTTTGGAGGTACTTGGAATTTCAAAAGAAGGAATAGTGTAGATCCATAGATGAGCCTTCCTCAGAAATACTGAGAATTTTTCTTCTCCCAGCACTGATGAACTCATTGCTATTTAGGTAAACATGGAAACTGCCCGGTTCTTCAAATCTGACTTTGAAGAAAATGGCTCAATGGACAATGTCTGCCTCTTTTTGAACTTGGCTAATGACCCAACGTAAGTAAATAGAGCTATTTCTTTCTGTTCACTCAGGCTTCAGATAAAAAATGGTACTTAAGGCAAGGAAAGTAAAATGTTACAGTGAAAGCAACATGGGGCTAGGAGTGGGAGAGCTGTGTTTAATTAAATACAGCTCTATTTCTTGCTGGTTACTTGGCTTTTGATGAATCATGTAGGCTCTGAAGTTCAGTTTTCTCTTTCAGAAAGTATGACGAATAATACTTGTCTCATATAGTTATTGTACTTCTTAAATGAGAGAATACATGTAAGTTATCTAGTACCATAGATAATAATGGTACTTATTCAATAAATGATTCTTTTCCTTCTCTCTAGTTCTTGGCTGAGAACTAGCCACTCTTGTTTCCCCCCCCCCCCTGTTTCTCTCTCAGTTTTGAGAGGGATGTAATTTTTTTTTTTTAAAGATTTTATTTATTCATGAGAGACATGCAGAGAGAGAGAGAGAGAGAGAGGCAGAGACACAGGCAGAGGGAGAAGCAGGCTCCATGCAGGGAGCCCGATGTGAGACTAGATCCCGGGTCTCCAGGATCACTCCCTGGGCCAAAGGGCAGGCGCTAAACCGCTGAGCCACCCAGGGATCCTGAGAGGGATATAATTTGAATAATTATGGACCCATTTCTAAAATATTCTAACTTTGTAGCATTAAGTAATTCTTATGAAAATATATAATATATGATTGCTTACTTCTAAAGTAATAATTGCTTTCTTATTTATTAAAATAAATTTATTTACTTAAAACTTAAACATATTTAAGTTTCCCAGAATTTATTTAAAACTTTGAAGAGAGGGCAGCCCAGGTGACTCAGCGGTTTAGCGCCGCCTTCAGCCCAGGGTGTGATCCTGGAGACCCGGGATTGAGTCCCACATTGGGCTCCCTGCATGGAGTCTGCTTCTCCCTCTGCTTGTGTCTCTGCCTCTCTCTCTCTCTCTCTCTCTGTGTCTCTAATGAATAAATAAATAAAATCTTATAAATAAATAAAATAAAATAAAGTAAAATAAAATAAGATAAACTTTGAAGGGAGACTGTAATTTCCAGAATCATGTTATTTTGTCTTTGGCCTTTTTATTGGAATAACAAAGGACTTAATGTTTCATTTCAGTATTGAGCGAATTATCACTCCTCGCTTGGCTCTAACTACAGCTGAATTTCTGGCCTATCAATGTGAGAAACATGTATTGGTTATCCTAACAGATATGAGTTCTTATGCAGAAGCACTTCGAGAGGTAACTTTTTTCTCAAAATGGATTACTTTTCAGAGTTATCGTGTCTCTTTAGTTATCGTGTCTCTTTAGTTTTCATTTTTCTTTAATCATGTTTTTTTTTAAATTCACTCATATATTAGTAGAATACCTTAATTAATTGAGAAGGAAAACTGTCAACTTAGTTGAAATGATTATGAGATTTAAATCATTAGCCTATAAAAAAAAAAAATAAATCATTAGCCTAGTCATACTGTCACATCTCTATGCATTTAAGAATTTATTCTAAAAGGGAATGAATGATGCAAGCTATTTGTTCAGTTACTCTCCCAGGATGTTCTTTGTCCAGATTGTCAATTTTTAACCCTCTTCAGAATTTCATTTTTAATAATGTTAGTATTTGAATAAATGAAGAGCATACTCTAACAGCACCCTGTTTAGAACTTTTTTCCTTTAGAAAACTTGGTGTTTATTTAGGTGTTAAGATTCTAGCAGTTACACCCAGAAGTTTGGAGTGTTCATTATAATACAAGTTATTGAAATTTTGGTTAAGTTACTCTTTTAAACATGTGAAAAGGGGAAAAAAGACTTTGAAGAGACCTGCTACATAAATATGTAGCTTCTTAAAAGTCCCTGAGATCTATCACCATATCTTACTCTGTTGCAGTCCTTTTCCTGTAAAGGACTTTTTTTCCATCCATCACAGACCAGTAATTTTCTAAAGTACGATTAAAATGAGTTAGTAGAAAAGGGCATGTTTTAAAGAAGATATACAACTTATAAGCCTGGATTTTTTTTTTTAAACTAATTTCAACAGACAAAATTATTCTTAGATTGCCATTAGAGTTTTTCAAATGCTTACCCTACTTTCTGTGTTATCTCATTGCACATTAATAAAAGCTGGCCTGCAGACCACACTTTGAGTAACACTGCTATGGCATACTCTTGGAGGTGCCAAAGTAGCACCTAAAAGTTGGGCTTAATGCTTTTAGGGTTTGGCTGTAATGTAATGTTCATGTCTCCAGGAGAAAGACTGTTCATAACTATTATGTTGTGCAATGAATGGACTTCCTGGCTCTGTAATTTTGGGAAATTATTTAACTGACCCTTGGTTCCAACTGTAAATTGGGGTTAACAACATTTCCTTCCTCATTTTGGAAGGATTGTGAGGATTAAATTAAATATGTAAACTGCATCAAACGATTCCTGGTATATATTTCCTTCCCTTTTGACCTTTTTATTATTAGTTTACATTAATATGGCAAGATCCATGGCATGAAATAGATCTTTGAACTAAGAATGTTCTTCTAGTTCTAAAATAACTTCCTTTGATTTATAAAATTGCAAGCAGATTTTTTTCTAGCAAGTTATTGAAGATTTTCATTATGGTGATATGACTGTAGCAAAAGACTTTTGGTCCCCAGTTGTCAACGTTTTTGTTGCAGAATAATCTGAACTTGTATTGGTAAATTTTTAAATTTTCTTCTAGAGACAGTATTTAAAATTAAAAGATGATGCTTCCAACTTTGTGATTGAGCATGTTCAGGCAAACATGTTCTAAGCTTTTCTTTTCATATTCTAGTATGTGACTTTCTCCTTCTTGTGTTACTGTCAGGTTTCAGCAGCCAGGGAAGAGGTTCCTGGTCGACGAGGTTTCCCAGGTTACATGTATACAGATTTATCTACAATATATGAACGCGCTGGTCGAGTAGAAGGTAGAAATGGTTCCATTACTCAAATCCCTATTCTCACCATGCCAAATGATGGTAAGTTTTTGGTCTTTGGATTAGAGCAGACCTAATCATTGTAAAGACTTGATTCTAAGAATATCTATGTTTTTGAGTTGAAATTTTTAAATTTCTTTCCAAGTGTTTACTTAAATTCCAGCTGGTTAATTAACATCCAGTGCGATATTAGTTTCAGGTATAGAATTTAGTGATTCATCACTAACATACAATACCTGGTGCTCATCCCTAGTGCCCTTCTTAATCCCCATCACCTATTTTACCCATCCCCCTACCCACCACCCCTCCAGTAACCCTCAGTTTCTTCTCTGTAGTTAAGAGTCTGTTTCTTCGTTTGCATTTTCCCCCTATGTTCATTTGTTTTGGAGTTGAAATTCTTTGGAGGGCTTATCCTTTGAGAATTTCTTAACTAGTGATTTGTTTCTAAATGAAAATTTTCATTTGTAAACTGCCCATAATAATCTTCCTTTTATGGATGCCTGGGTGGTTCAGTGGGTAAGCATCTGCCTTCGGCTCAGGGCACGATCCTGGAGTCCCGGGATTGAGTCCCACATGGCGCTTCCTGCATGGGGCCTGCTTCTCCCTCTGCCTATGTCTCTGCCTCTCTTTCTTTGTGTGTCTCATGAATAAATAAATAAAATCTTAAAAAATAATAATAATCTTCCTTTTATGGAAGAAGAAAAACAATTTTCTTTGTAATTAGAATTTTCAGTTTTCATTTATTAGGTTACTGTTGAATGTCTGCTATTTGTGGGACACTGATCTAGATATGAGGAAATTTTTTTTTTAATTCAGTCTCTTATTTAACATAAGTTAATCTAGTTGGATATTTTTATGTACATGCACCAATAAATTAAGGTAGCTTAAGTATCAGATGAAGAGCACAAATAGTAAATGCCACCAAGACTTTAGGGACAGAGTGATCACCAGAGGCTGATTGAAAATGACTCTGTTTTATTTTGTATGTGAAAGCACACGGTGCAGTGCCTATTTGAGTGTATGCTTGGAGATGAAACCAGTCAGTATTCCTCTTCTATTCTCCTTTTTTGTCCTTATCTCAATGTTTAGAAAGCACTTTTACAAGGCATTTTCAGAAACAATAATAACTCATTATAATTGAACACTGTTTACATTGCAAGTATTAACCTCATTTGATCCTCGTAGCAACTTTCAGGTAAATGCTGTACTCTGAGGCACATGGAGGTTAAAGTAATCTATTGAGGTTAAGAAGTGATAGCTTTAGAACCCAGGCAGTCTGATTTGGTAATTCACATTACACTGTCTCTGACATGAACATTATTTGTTCCAAGAAAGTACCTAAGAAATTACTTTATGTAATTTAACCAACTTAGGAACATCTTGCTTTATAGAACTTTTTTAGTGCTGACTGCATAGTGGAATTTTGTTCATCTAACATTCCTATATTTTCCATATTGAAATGGTGTGTATCCATCTGAAATAGCTTATGAACTAAGAATGTTTTTTCAATATATATTAAATTGGCAATCCTCTGCTAGGGAACTTTGTGTTTAAAATGGAGTTCTATTTATATTTTGGGGAGAAATAACTAGGAGAAATGGTACTTTTTCTGAAAGCTGAATTACCTTATGTGCTAATACGTATCTAACTGTGCTGCAACTCTGTAAGTAATACCATCCAATATGATAACCGCTAGCTACATTTGGCTGTTTAAATTCTAAAGTTCACTAAAATTAGAGGAAATTTGAAATAAAGTTTTTTGCTTACGTTAACCACATTTCAAGTGCTCAGTAGCCACATTTGTCTGGTGGCTTAACATATTAGCACAGATACAGCACTTTTCTTTTATCACAGAAAATTATTTTAAAGAGCACCATTTTATGCAATGCTGTAGGTAATGCACACTCACTTCCTGTGAATTTGTTTGTATGCTGTGGACACTGTGACTAATGTCAGATGTCTTCTCTGGTAGATATCACTCACCCCATCCCTGACCTGACTGGATATATTACCGAGGGGCAGATCTACGTGGACAGGCAACTACACAACAGACAGGTGTGTGACATTTCAGCAGTACTATGAAGCTTAAACATTGGCTCTCCAGTCATCCTTAGGGATTAGTGACTTTGACTTCACTCCTAGGAATTATTTTTTTAGAAAATAATAACTCATTTCTCATGTAATTGCCATCTCTATCTACCAAAATCCTGTTGTGATTAAGAGTAGCAGTATTAAGAATTAAGTTTCCACTTTTCTGTACTGTGCCTTAAAATGGAGTTAGTGGTCTCAAAGAACTTTTATGGGTCTTCTCTTCCATAGTAATATCTACCAACCTTATTAATATAAAAAAATACATTTTTATTTTTTTTACTGATATATAATTAACATTATATTAGCTTTAGCTGTACAAAGTAATGACTTGATATTGATATATATTGCAAAATGATCACTGTAAGTCCAGTTAACATCCATTAGTACACATAATTACAAAGTGCATTTTCCTTACAATGAGAACTTTAGGGCAGCCCCGGTGGCGCAGCGGTTTGGCGCCGCCTGCAGCCTGGGGTGTGATCCTGCAGACCCAGGATCGAGTTCCACGTCGGGCTCCCTGCGTGGAGCCTGCTTCTCCCTCTGCCTGTGTCTCTGCCTCTCTCTCTCTCTCTCTCTCTCTCTCTCTTTCTGTGTCTATGAATAAATAAATAAAGTCTTAAAAAAAAAAAAAGAACTTTACCTAGCACTCTCAGATACATAATACAGTATTATGCATACTTATAGTCCCTATGCTCTGGATTACATCTTTATGACATTTCATTTTGTAATTGGAAATTTGTACATTTTGACCCCCTTCACCCATTTTGCCCAGCCCTTGTCTCAGGCAGCTACTTGTCTGCTCTCTCTATCCATAAGGTCACGGGTTTTTTTAGGTTCCACATATAAGTGAGATCATAATACTATTTATCTTTTTCTGTCTGACTAATATCATTTAGCATAATCCCCTCAAGGCCTATCCATGTCGTTAAATGACAAGATTTCTTTTCTTTTAATGACTGAATAATCAAAAAAAGATTGATGGTTCTGTAACAGATGCCGACTTCTATTAGCTTTTAGGTGGAATTACTTACTGCTAATCTTTTTATTTGGTATGTCATCATATGAGTTAGAGCTCAGAAGGCTGTTTAGATTTGATGCTATAGGCAAATGTTAAAAATCTAGTGAAAATCTACTGAAAAAAATATCATCTTATATTGCTTTTTGTAGACTTCATTTTTTGAGTTTGATTCTTAAAGAAATACTATGCCATAAAGTCTCACTTCATTTTCTTACTAGCAAAAGATATTAGAACCCCTCTAGGAAACATCAGTTTTTTTATAATTTAAGGGATAATAATGAGTTTCAAAATGTTTCTTTACTACTGGTAATTCTTGAGTTTGTTCTTAAATGTATTTTTTCCCGTATGTTCTATGCAAGATTTACCCACCTATTAATGTGCTGCCCTCGTTATCACGGTTAATGAAATCTGCTATTGGAGAAGGTATGACCAGAAAGGATCATGCCGATGTATCTAACCAGCTGGTAGGTATATCCTTTTAAGGATGGTGCTTAAAGAAAAGAATACCTTTCGTAGTCCATTCTTTCTGCTGTCTTATATCTCTTATCTTTCTCCCATATCACTGTACTTATTCCCCATCCAAGTAGAATTTTAGTATAGGTTACATGTAGAATATATAATCATTCATTAGAATCAAGCAAGCAGTCCTTTTTTTAATAAGGATAGATGCTGATAAGCAAGATTAAAATATGCTTGAAACCCACATCTAATGCTGTACAAGTAATTTGTAAAATAAAAAATAAAAAAAACAAACAAAAACAAGCCATAAGGCCATTTTAACCATAATAATTAGAATAGTCCTGAAAATCTTCTCTAATTTTGTACTTTAGAAATGAAGCAGTGACTAGAACACTAAGGGATACATACAGCTTTATATATTCTATGAAATCCTTGGTTTCTCTGATTGTATGAGAGTGTACACCAAGCATAAATAAAAAAGGATACTTTTGAAATGGTAAACCTTACTCATACCATGGATATTTTTCTTGACCTTCAAGAAGATTTCTCTGTGGTATGAGTTCTGACTTTCAAGTGCTCTATAAAATGGAAGCTGATTGACATATTGAGGAAGTATATTTTTTAGAGAGTGTTAGTAATGCCCATGGACTACATGCCTGAAGATTCCTTTCTCAATGAGACTACTTAATAATAAAATCTTTCTGATACTTTCATATGAACTCTATGTGAATTGTGTTTGTAAATGTGAAATTCCGTTTGTGGTCTCTTGTGAAGAAGATAGCTACAGATACTCTTAATATATAGCCTGGATTATTGTTAACATTTATAAAATCTTATCTGCATTCATATAAATATTTTTTTCTCTTTAGTATGCTTGTTATGCTATTGGTAAGGATGTACAAGCCATGAAAGCCGTAGTTGGAGAAGAAGCCCTTACCTCAGATGATCTTCTTTACTTGGAATTTTTGCAGAAGTTTGAGCGGAACTTCATTGCTCAGGGTAAGATGACTATTTTCTTACAAACACAAACAAGATCATGTATAGTTTTGAAGACTTCTTTCCCACATTTGCATTGGTTTCTACATGATTTTCTTTCTGATTAGAGAAGAGCGTTCTTCAACTCATGTCTTTTTGCACTTAGCTCTCTGGCGCCCTCCTCTCTGCCTCCAACTTCATAGTCTGTTTAGCTTCCAACTGAATTTTTCCCTTCCTTATACTTGGCTGCCTTCTCTTCCATCTCCGTTGCTGGTTCTCTTTCCTCCTTACCTCTCTGCAATGACCTCCTCTTGCTTTGGGAATTTGGGGCTTTTCAGATCAGCTTATTTTCATCTCCTTTTCTGATTTTGTATCTTCCTGCTCCTTCATTGTTTGTGTTCTCAAAGGCCTAACTCCCTGTTCTTTCTGTGCTTTCTCCTCCTCCTCTCCAGCATTGACTTTTTCTCTATGCTGGTGACTGAATTGCTGTGTGTGATACCCTCTTTCTGAAGTTCTAATCCCACATGGCCAACTAGGATACCTTTGTTCATGCTGCCATCTCTTCAGGCTCAGAGTGGTCAGAACCCAAAGTTTTTTGTTTTTGTTTTTTAAGCTGGCCACCTGGCTAGTGATTCCCTTTTCATTTTGTCTACCTCCTGCATGAACATTATCCTACCTAGCCCAAGCTCAATAATTGGGCATTATTCATAACTTTATTCTTTTAATTCCCAGTGACCAAATATTTACTGATTTCTGCTTTTCTTATTTAAAATATCCTGTTCTGGTTTCACTTCCATTACTGAACCTTAGTCCAGTGTTTCTCAAATTTTAATATGCTTTTGAATCAACTGGGGAGCTTGTTAAGTTGCAGATTCTGATTCAGTAGATCTGGATAGGGCCAGAGATCCTGTTTCTAGACAAGTTTCTCATGTGATGCGGAAAGCTGCTGATCTCTGACCACACTTTGAGTCTTAAGACCTACTCCAAACCCTTGTCCCATCATCCTGTTGTTAGTGCCAGCCTTTTCATCGTTTTTCCTGATTGAAGTTATTATTAATTCTATTGCTAGTCCCTCTAGTGAAAAGACTGTAATGATTTTCATTACATAGCACATGTATAGTTTTCAAGCTATTTTGACTGGTCTCTCCCTTCCCACTAGTTTTGACCTTACTGGTACTCAACTAGTACCAGTAGTTGTGTTAACTTTGGAATAATGCATCACACTACACTCTTATATTTATTTGATGCATGTTTTATTAACACCAAACCCCACAAAATATGTATAATTTTTTAATGGAAAACTATAATACCTTAAAAAGATAAAAATTGAAATTCTTCTGGTAGAGAAAAAACCCAGAATTTCAGGCGCTGATTCCTTGGTTAAGAAATTAAATTTATTTGCAGAATAATGATGACTCTGCTATTAAGAGTAGCTAGTAACAACTTTGAAAACAGCTGACCTATTCAAAGTGTTCAGGTGGCAGTCATCCTCTGTTCCTGGAAAACTGCCTTTTTCAATCCATAGACAAAACGCTGGGTCTAGTTTTCATTACTCCAGGTATTTAGAATCCTACCCAGGTGTCCACAGAGTTGTCCCATACACACTAGATGGCCTGCTGCCTCTAGCTTGCAGGCCTCGCCCTTTACTCTGATTTCTAATGGTACTTAACTCTTTGAACCCTCGCCTACGCATTTGGTTGCATCCAGTGTTAGGAGACCTAACTGCTTTTTATGCCTATAGTAGTCATACAGTGGAATAAATAATAACACTGATAAGTTGCAAGTAGTTTGCCTTTATTCATTCAATTTCAATTTTTTTCTAAGGTCCTTATGAAAACCGCACTGTCTATGAGACTTTGGACATTGGCTGGCAACTACTCCGAATCTTCCCCAAAGAAATGCTGAAGAGGATCCCTCAGAGCACGCTGAGTGAATTTTACCCTCGAGACTCTGCAAAGCATTAGCTGCTACTTCATCGCTGGCTCGATACACTTGTGAAATACTGGTTCTGTTTTCTTTATTCCTTTTGCACTCCCCATCCCCCCATCTTTGTGTTGGAGTTTACCTTGTTACCCTGTAATTAAAAACAAAGAATAGGTAACATATTGTGCCAGTGTTGCAATGTTTTAAACTTCTAACAGACTTTAAAATATCCCCTGTTCAGAAAACCTGGATCATCAGTGCTTTTTTAAAAGTAGCTGCAGGGATGGAGGTACAATTTTCCTATGGATGTGTGTGTTTGTACATAGTGTTGTAGTTAGTTGCCTAATAATGTCTTCATTATATGGTCTCCTCGACCTTACCTCTCAGCCCCCTCAAGAGTTATCATTGTCTGAAGTTATAATGCTTTGATCTCCAAGTTAGAGCTAGGATCAGGTCTGACAGAAGCCTCCTCTCTGTAGAGCCAAGACCTCTTCCCTGAGCATTTGAGTTTTGGATTGTTGCTGTGCCCACAGGTCTGTGCTGCTGCTCTAAGCAGATGGTTTTTACTGTCCACCTGCTCTTTCCTATTTAATGACTAGATTAGAAAAGGAGTTTCCTTTTTCTCTTTAGTCCTTATGAGTTGGGACTCCTGTGTCTTACTGTTCTCCCTCCTTCTGAGTAACACAGAATCCTGCAGCTTTTGCACAGCTGGCATTGATCTGATAGTAGTGAGATGCCTTGTCTTAATGATGCGTACTGTGTTTCCCTGCAGAGGAATCATAATTAAAATAACTAATAGAACTTGCTTCGAAAGAGTTGGGGTACAATAAAAGAAGAAAGAAAAACCCATATGCATTCTACATTCTGACATGTTAAGAGTGGTTTAAGTTTCTAAAGTGTTTACCAGATGCTGAGGGCAAGGTGGGGAGGAGAAAGCTCTTCTGTGAATGGATATTTTAAACTCTGTTAGCAGTCTTTGGAAGATCCCCTATTTGGTCCTGTTTTCTGACCCATCTCTACCTTTTCAGGGTAATCTTTGTGGCACAAGTGATAGCATTTAAAAGCTTTAGCCTTTTAATTCTCGCTCCTTGCTGTGAGCCCTGAGCTGTCTTCTATGCACTTCGGCTATGTCTACTGTTTGGTCTCTTTGTGTTCCTTGTTACTTGGTGCAATAGCAACTTCTTTGTGCATTCCATCTTTCCAGTTGTGTAAAGTTCTTCACTTTTTTCTCTGAGGGTGTAGGGGGTGGGGGGAGTCAGCATGATTATATTTTAATGTAGAAAATGTGACATCTGGATATAAAATGAAAATAAATGTTAAATTAAATGGAAGTTACCTAAAGTGACTCTGTATCTTCTAATCAGAAAAGCAGTATCAACAAATGGATATATAATATATAATAATGTACCTCTTTGATTTACAGTTTTGAACATCATGACCAGAGTTGTGAACTGCCCCCCTATGTTATAGGGACACGGCCCAATTTTTATATCCTGTCTTAGGCTGCCCTTTCTACCCTTTCACACGCTTTCCACAGTAATAGATCTTCCAGCTTAGTGTATTTTTTTTTTAAAGATTTATTTATTTATGATAGACATAGAGAGAGAGAGAGAGAGAGGCAGAGACACAGGAGGAGGGAGAAGCAGGCTCCATGCCGGGAGCCTGACGTGGGACTCGATCCCGGGACTCCAGGATCGCGCCCTGGGCCAAAGGCAGTCGCTAAACCGCTGAGCCACCCAGGGATCCCCAGTGTGGTGTATTTTGATCCAAGCTTGAGAGTTATTACTGCAGGTGTTGTATAGCATTCTTTGTTTCAAATCTATCTGCAATAAATGATAGAGGATGATAAACAGTAAATGAAATACATATTAAAGCAAGCCAAAACTTGCTTCAAATAAAATCTTAAATAGACGTCCAGAATATTAAGAAAACATGCTGGTTAAGGACCAGGGTGTGGCATCATGGAGGCCTTTCATTTTTCTCCCCTCTTCAATTCAAGGCAACTTTTAGAAGATACAGAGGAAGAGGCTCAATCAGGCAAGAACTAGGTAGACCTGTGTTCTAATTCTGGTTCTGTCGGTAACTGTAGGACCTTGTTTAGTCTTCTGACACATTTGAGTCTGTTTGCTTGTGTTTCTTTGAGGGTTATTATAAGGACCATAGATACTGTGTATAAATGACTAGACAGTGCTCGAACCATAATTGGCACTCATAGTAGGCTACTTTTATTAACAAACTTTTATTAAGGCAGATTTGACTTAATATTCTTACATAATATAACTTAGGAATAGTTGACTTGGTAGCACTCTTGTTAGTTATTTTTTAGTGGAAACTAAAAATAGTTTTTTAGTTTCTTTTTTTTTTTTTTAAGATTTTATTTATTTATTCATGAGAGACAGAGAGAGAGAGGCAGAGGGAGAAGCAGGCTCCCTGTGGGGAGTCTGATGTGGGACTCAATCCCGGGACTCCAGGATCACGACCTGAGCCAAAGGCAGACGCTTAACCGCTGAGCCACCCATGCATCCCACGTGGAAACATTTTCTTGATGTACCTTCTTATACCAGTGATAAGACCAAATGAAAGGACCAGTTAAAATGAGGCTTTAACATGGATTCTCACTGTGATTATGTCATTTAATAAAGGAAATATTTCAGTCAGCTTAAAATACCTGGGAAGAGAAAAAGTATCTTCAAATGTCAGGCTAACTAGATGACTCATTAAACATTTATTGCTTGCAGTTGACTGTCACTGCAGTTTGTGAGATTTCACGTAAGTGAAAAAATGTTTTCAGACTAATGTAATAAATACCTCACCTCACTGAGCTCTGTTTTATTTTCAGATGTCTGAGGTCAACAAAACATTGTGTGCTTTTAAAT
This sequence comes from Canis aureus, assembly GCF_053574225.1. NCBI lineage: Eukaryota > Metazoa > Chordata > Mammalia > Carnivora > Canidae > Canis > Canis aureus. The sequence goes on along the minus strand of NC_135634.1, from coordinate 37,901,019 downwards.
TTTTCTCTTTTTTTTTCTTTTAAAATTTTCTGATTGTTAACACAAGTAAGGGAAATTTCTGGGTTAGCTTAATCTAATATTAAAAACAACAGAAAATAGTTTTCTAGACTAAAATGTACCATTTGTAGACTACAAGAAAAACTTGGCAAAGCAGGTCTTGAGGGAAAATGATATTTGGGGAAAACTTAAGTACAAAGAAATGGGTTTTAAAAATAAAAATTTATAAAAGCTACCTTATTCAGCTACCAACTAGTTTTATTCCAAACCCCTTTACCAAGTTGGGGTTGAACACCTGCCTATCCTTAGCTGCCCCCTCTTCTATATGAAGCCCTGCAATGGCAACAGTGAGCAACTGACTTGATGTTTAGAAACAATGAGAAATCTCTTTCAGTGACTAATCAGTTCCAGAGCTTTGTAACCTCAGGAAGAGTGGCAAAACATGCCTGGAAAACTTAATAAATGTTTTCAACTTATCTCTCTGTAATCATTCTGATGCAGTTCCTATGGAAGGAAAAATAAGAGTCTCTGCCTACGGCTATATCTGGAATTGAAAACACAAATGAACAAGATCTACAGTTGTCTGGTTCCCTTTGTTAGAAGCCTGGGGGCCCCCTAGTCTAGAACAGAGCGTAAGGCCATTTGCTGTGATGAACAGCTGTAAGTGGTGCACATCTATTTGGCAGACCGCTTTCCCAAGGATTGCATCTCCAGACTCTAGAACATTTTATAAATGTAATTTGTGACTTGCTCAAGTTCAAATTACAGAACATGAGCTAGAACCTGGACCTTTAAAGTTAATCTAGTGTTCTTTCCATAGCATGTTAACATCTGAAGTTCACTCCATAAACTGAAAGGGCATCCACAGATTCTGAGTACTCTCTGGAAATCAGGATTTTATATTGTGACTAGAATTCCAGTACTGCATGGGACATATGCTGTGGTGAATGTGAACAAAAGGCCCTGAGGGGCTAGGGTCCGGAATTTCAGGGCTTATACTTTGGTATCAGAGTCCAGCTTTGGAAAGAAGACAAGGCTGTATGTGCTGACGATAACCTCAAGCGTGTCTTGATAACTTTTAAACAGTTGTATTCTTCATTCCACAAGAGGGCAGCAGCTCTTAACGGCCTTGCACTGGCTCAACACGGGGCTCCAGAAATGGGGACACTTCAGCTCTGGCAGCAGGACAGTCAATGATCATTGAGTCATGTGGTGGTTTTTTGGGCTATACATTAGCCTGAAGGCTACCAGGGACCATGCTGTAATAAAAATAAACCAAAAGAAACCAAAATTGGTGCCAAGAGCCCTGGACTGGACTCAGAAGTTCTGGGTTAGAGGGACTGCAGAGGTCCAGCTCTCCTGACAATTGAAGGCCCTTTTATAAACATCAGAAGTGTGGAACTCTGGTTCTGGTGAACATGGAACTGTCTCAGGAGGCAGTCTACTTAAGGAATTAACCTCTCTGATGGTTGGGGTATTCCTAAGTCAAGGTAAAATGCTCTATAACTTTACCTTTTTTTTTTTTTTTAACCTTGGCCTGTTCCCTGGGACTCTTCCGTGTGATAACCCTACACTGCTTTAAAGATAGCTGTCACTTTTAAGTCTTCTTCAGTCAAATTTTCTCAGTTAACCTGTTTATGGGTGATGGAATTTTTTACCTTCTCAGTTACTGAATAGGATTAAGACCCATATCTAACCTTCTAGAACAGGAATCTTTGTACTTCTAGTATAAGCCTTATGCTGTCCCCAGGAGGAGAAGTTCTCCATAAAAGCTCAGCTTATGAGAATCAAGTACCCTCCCAAGCATAACTCTGGAACTGAAGTCATGGAAATGCTGAACATGGTCTTCGGGACCAACTCCCACTGAGGCTAGGACTCTGAGTCAAGCCAAGGTTACTGGAAATCTCAAAATGCTCTGACCTAAGACATTCTGTTCTCTGGTTCTATTGTACTTTCCCCCAGGATTTGCTTATTCAGTAGCTCTCAGACGGAACTCAAGCACTAGGAAGTTTCATTAATGGTTTACCTAATAGATACTCATTGTACAGATGAGACTCAGAAAGTACAGGTAAGTACAAAGAAATAAGAATCCCATACCCGCCACTCAGAAACTTCACAGTTTGAACAGTCCTGGCTTTGCCAACTGTGGCTTTGCCCACTTAATCTTGTTAAGCCAAAACCCATGGCAATTATGGCTTCTTTCTCCCACAGACTATGTATATCAGATGATGTGAATCATGTCAACAAGAAATGTGTCTAAGCTACAAACTCTTAATACATACAAAACAGCAACATGTTCTAATCTGAGTGGTATCAGAGTTAAAACAACCCAGCTCACGTAACAAAAATAATTTCAAATAAAGTTCTGTTTGGGTTTCTTCAACCACCATGAAGGGATTTCTGGTTCCTTTCTAGTACTCCTTAAAAGTCCCTCCGTATTGGCCCACTCGCTACTTCTATCTCCTTCAGCTGCTTTGATCAAGGTTGCAGGCAGGTTTGAGGAAACTTTTCTTTCATGCTGCTTTCTATGCTTTTCCATCATAAGACTTCAGGAACCAGAGTGGTCAGGCTGTGAGAGGGTGAGGGAGGAGAGCAGGCTAAGGTTGAGCAAAGCGAACCTGAAGGCAGGGACAGGGTAAAGGCTGAAAGGTCTGTATGCTCTTATCTGGGCCATCTGGAGAGTGACTCGGCCCAAGAAATGTACCTCTGAGTGCTCCAACGATGCCAGACAGTTCCCCGTGTGTTTCGCCAAGGATTCTGAACGATAAACATGAACATCAAAGATGTTTTAAGCCAGGAAGGGCTGGATGGAGAAGTTTAATCACAGGTTCAGGCTGCATGCCATGGTTTACAGGAGAATCTGCTTTGGCAGATCATTATCTGGACCATTGTAGGTCATACAGGAGAATGGTTACTCGTGTGCGTGTATGCGTGCATGTGTGTGTGTGTATTTTAATAGCAGCTGTAGTGATGTAGAATTTACATGCCACACAATTCACCCACTTAGAGTATGCCAGTCAGTGTTCTTAAGTATAGTCAGAGTTGTGCAACCGTTACCACAATCAATTTTGTACATTCTGATATTTCCTCCCCCCAAAAATCCTGTACCAATTAGAAGGCACTCCCTATTTTTCCCCAACCCTATTGATCCCTATGTGTTTGCCTATTCTGGGCATTTTACATAAATGGAATTATATAATATATGGTCTTTCATAACTGCTTAACCTAATGTTTTTAAGGTCCATTCATGTCTAAGCATGCTTCCTTTCTTTTTATTACTAAGTAATGGTCCCTTGTATGGATATACTACATTTTATTTATTTATTTATGCATCAGTTGATGGACATTTGGGTTGTTTCCACTTTGTGGCTCTTCTAAATGGCACTGCTATGACCATTCATGTACAAGTTTTTATGTAGACACGTATTTCATTTCTCTTGAGTATATACCTAGAAGTAGGATTGCTGGGTCATGTGATAACTCTATGTTAATCTTTAGAGGAGCTACCAAACTGTTTTCCAAAGCAACTGCATCATTTTACATTCCTACCAGCCATGCGTGAGGGTAGGATTTTTTAATACCAAAGAATTTAGTTTGCTTGAGAAGTGAGTAACCTCTAGAACTCGTATATACGGTGTTTTTAAAAGATGTATTTAATGCCTTTTTTCAAAAAATGAGACCTTACTTCTTATGAGACCAAGTGCTTAATTACATACAGTAGGAACTAAAGAGACAGAAGTGCTACATCCTGCCTTTTTCCGTAGTTGCCTATGAAGCTGCATTTACCAAGCATTCAGACAGCTTAATGACTATATAACACTTTATCAAAAATAGACCATATTTTCTCTATTGTTAAATATTTGGGATAGTTTTAACTCTCACGCCATGATGAATTTGTTGGCATATAAATAATTGTCTGTATTCTGAGATATTAAGAGATTTCCAAAAGTATAGGAAAAAGAATATAAACACTCCTAAAGCTCTTGACATATATTGGCACACTGAGTTTAAAAGATATTTATGACAACTTATGGTCCTGCCATCGGTGTATGAGTATTCATTTCACTGTGCCCTCACCAGGATTAGGTGTTCTTTCTTGCTAAACAGCGTCAAAGACAAAACCTTAATTTTATTAAGAAAAAAATTCCATTAATATAAGATACATAGAAAATTACATAAATCATTAATATATAGCTTGATGAATTTTCGCAAAGTGAATACACCTATATAACCAGACACAATTCAATAGACTGGAAATTTCCAGTCCCTCAGAAGTTCTCATCATGCTCCCTTCTGGTGACCCAACCATTCCACACTCCCTCCCCAGGGAAACCACTATCCTAACCTCTGATACCATGGAGTGGAGGAAGCTTTGCTAACTTAATGCATTTTTAAAAATGTGTGTTGTAATAATTGAAGTAAATCAAGTTACCACAAAATTCCCAACCTTTTTAGCCATTTGTGTTACTTTTGGAAACCTAGGACCTATACTTTGCAGATATATTTCCTTACTTTAAGGTCACCAGTTGGATGGAGAACCAAGAAGACCACATGATTTCTAAATCCCATGATCAGTGAAAGGGAATAGAAGGGAAGGGAGAAGAAATGGGTAGGAAATATCCGAAAGGGAGACAGAACATGAAGACTCCTAACTCTGGGAAATGAACTAGGGGTGGTGGAAGGGGAGGGAGGCGGGGGGTGAGGTGAATGGGTGACGGGCACTGAGGGAGGCACTTGACGGGTTGAGCACTGGGTGTTATTCTGTATGTTGGCAAATTGAACACCAATAAAAAATAAATTTATTATTTAAAAATAAATAAATAAATAAATAAATAAATAAATAAATAAATCCCATGATCTTGAATTTGACCTGGGTCAGTGTGCCAGGCTTCTTGTGCCTAGATCCCCCTGAGAATCCAATGGCACTTTTTTTTTATCATCTTGCTTAGGTGATGAGGGCTTTTTCCTGCCCCCCATACGTCATCAGACAAATCTCCAAGGAATGTCACTCCAGGATTCTAAGCCAGCAACAGAATTTTCACACAATGAATGAAACATTTTACCCAAGACAAGTCTACCACTAAACTCATGGCTCTACTGATCAATTTTTCTGAAAGTGGTGAACTCCTTTCTAGAATACGATAGAATAAGTTTCTTAGGAAGTATCTCTTTACTCGACAGACCTGGGCAGAAGACTGGAAAAGGAGAACTCCTGTTTTTCCAGGTCTGGGAACCCAGGACACTTCTCTCAGAAGATCAAGCAATATTCTCTAGTCCCACCTTGTCTGCTCTGTTTCCTGGTCTTTCTCTTACACTGAAACCCAAAGGTTAACATACCAGAAGTGATGTCACCACAGATTCAAGAGACTAGAGCATGTACTTCTCTGCTGCTGCCATGTAAAGGGAAGAAATAAGGAATAGAGGCTTATATAGGCTCTCGGAAGACCCAAGTGTATTGCTGTTTTCCGCACTATCTCCCAGCCCCACTGAAGCCCACCATATCATAATAGTCTTTACAACTACCCCAAGATAGGCCAGAATAACATTATTCCCTTTTATCCAAGAAGCAGGAAAGTGAAATAATTACTTGGATTTATTGGTAGAACAGGGATTAGAACTCCGGAATCCTGAAATCTAGTTGAGTGCCCTTCTGTCGTTCTCTTTCTTTGTCAGGAGTTGTCAGACTCCGGCAGCCTTGTGTGGATTAATCTTGGGCTTTGGAGAACAACAGGCCCGCAAGAGGAAATCTATGTTCCACCACTATATTATGAGAATTTAGGCAAGTTATTTACCATCTTTGGCCCTGTTTATCATATAAATGGGGATAATACCTACTCTAAACACATTAAGTGAAAACATCACCAAATACCTAGCAGAATATCTAGGTTTGAATCTGGCTTTGCCGCTTTCTTACTGATTGAAACACTGTTTAATCTCTGGCCCTTCATTTCTATGTCTATAATAATATGCCTTTTATTAAAAAAAAAAAAAAGAAAAAAACACTTATTTTATCGATGATCAACTTGTTCACCAGTGGAGACATTCAAGGTCCACATCTCAATGACTAAATCAGTTAATTTTGATTTTCAACTTTATTTTTTTAAAGATTTTATTTATTTATTCATGAGAGACACACAGAAAGAAGCAGAGACATAGGCGGAGGGAGAAGCAGGTTCCCTGCGAGGAGCCTGATGCAGGACTCGATCCCCAGGCCACGGGATCATGACGTGAGCCAAAGGCAGATGCTCAATCACTGAGTCACCCAGGTGCCCCTGATTTTCAACTTTAAATTATTCTGAGCAGGGGTCATCCCTATAATCACCAGGAGGTAAGAGAAATCAAAAGTAAATGAAAACCACTTAATAATGCATGATCTCAAAACAAGGTAGAAATATTAAAACTTCATGTTTCTTAAGAGTTTGTAATCTTAAGCCTTAAGTGTTCAGAGGAAGCTAACATGTCTCTTGTATGGCTGGTGAGATACTTTCTATTTTATTAAGGTCCGCACTGAAGCTAAATACTGAGTAACTTGCCCATAGATAGTACACAGTTGACCCGGGTTTAACTCACAGTTTGTTCTCCAAAGACAATGTTTTTTAGGATAAGAAGACATGAACAGGACCTTAAGTCTTACTAGAGAAATGAGACCCATAGCCATAAAGGTGAGTCATAAGAGTTTCTTAGTGGGCTACCAGGCTTGTATCTTTAAACCAAACTGAGGGAAGAGGGGGTCAGGACTGACAACTTTTTTAGAAGAGCAAAAAAAAAAAAAAAAAAAAAAGGCAAAACATAGTGACTCTACTGCCTTCTCTCCCCACCCACCACCACTGCTCCCAACCAGGTTAGCAGGGACACCTCAAAAGAGCTGCCACGGGGGTGGCAGCATGGGACCTGGGAGATCCGATTATCCCACTGACCAAGAAGACCTTTCATCTTGCCATGTGATATCCACCAAGGACTAGGTCTCAGAGGACAGAGGTGGCAGTGACTAGGTTGCTCTCACAGCCTCGGGGCAAGACGGGTTCCTGTGGCTTCTGAGGCACCTAGGGAGGAAGATACAGGAACAGAGTTCAGCTCCAGGAAGCCTTTACCCTACAGGCTCGAGTTTCAGTGGCATAGCCCTGTCCCCTCCAGGAGAGGGTGCTCTTCCCCAAGGAGTTCTCAGGAAGGTAGCCTTGGCACAGCCCCAGGTGGCAGTTGGACAAGCTTGAGACAGGGAGCCCCCATCCCAGCTCTGGCTAGGTCTTTAGGCCGCAAGCCCCAGGCGCCACGGCCCATGGTTTGATCATCAAAGATCCTGCATTTCAGGAAATGCCTGGTTCGTCTTGCAGCTGGAGGCTGTGGACCTTGCCCTGTGGATCTCAGCCAAGACGGAGCAGCACCGTGGCCCTGGAAGAGGCAAGTGACCCTGGTAAGTGGTAAAGTGACCAGGGTGGAGTAGGAGCAGAAAGGGAATGGGAGGAGGAGAAGGAAGGAGGCAATTACGCCTCCTGCATGTCTGAGTACCAAGGCCGCCCTGACAGCCATACGCCTGATGTTTTCCTCACTTAGCCCACCTCCCGGGGGGGTGCTGGGACCTCAACCTTTCCCGAGGGCCCCCGAGTCCTAGCGGAGAAAGAGCCTGCCCAATACTGCTGTGCGCTCTATTGTATGTACTGTCTCCCAGCGATCCACGCAGTAAGCGCTGATGCCCATTTCACAGATGAGAAAACTGAGGCTTGCATGAGCTGCTGTGACCACAGCCCCACAGAAGCCGAGTATCAGCAACAATCACCCTACTCGTGCTTCTGCCAAACCCCGGCTTTTGGAGCAGAACCCTGCCTTGTCTGGGGTTTCAGGGCCTGGGGTTTCAGGTGGAGCCAAACAGTGTCCCTGGAGCGCCCCTTCTGCCAAAGGGACTTCTTATCATCAAGTTCACCGAGTCTTATCAGAGCCATCAAACGTCCTGTCCCCTCCTTGTAAACTAGCTCAGATGGCCCTAGGCTGCCGGGAAGTAAGCTGCCGGTTAAACAAAGAGCCACTGGTCCCCCTCCCCTCCCCCCCCCACATTCCCTGTGGGGACAGCAGGTATCTAAGCAAATGGTGAAGCGGGACCGCAGCTGCCGCCCAGCACATGAAACACTGTTTTCTTAATTCGCTCTCCCACTAAGTGGTGATTACGGGACTGCCTGGGGCCGAGCCTTCCAGCCACCTGACTTCAGCCCGTGGGGCGCCCGGAGCGCAGGCGGGAGCAGCTGGCGGGGCCCTTCCAGCGAGGGGGGCAGGATGGGGCGGGCGGCAGATGCTGGGCACTGATTATTCGGGGGGTGGGGTGGGGGTGGGGGGTGGCTGAAGGGAAGGGCCAGCATTTGCACTTCAAAGGGGGACAGGCCCCAGTTCTCCAGTCGTGGGACCTGGGTCTATTCTGGGGGGAAAATCAAGTTGCTTTGAGTGAGTTATACATTGGGGCCCACCCCTTTCCTCACTGGAGGGTGGTTTTAACTCCCCCCCGCCCCCCGCCCCCCCGGGCCAGAGCTAAGGGGCTTTCGCTAGAGGCTCCCAGGGACCCTCCTCCCCTCCTCCATCCTGCAGTTCTCCTCCAAGGAGGTCTGTTTCAGGCTGCGCTGGGCATGAGGGACTCCCCGGTTGGCCACCACTCCGTACGGATGGCCTCTGAGCTCAGTCTTCCCGACAACCCCTTGTTAATGGGCTGGCTTGTGTCCCCCAAAGAGATAGATTGGTGTCCTAACCCCCCGGTCTATGCAGGCTGTAAACACCGCCTACTGTAAGAGCTCTCAATACCCACCACCCATGGCAATGGGCGACCTAATGGATCAGAGTGATCTTACTTGGAAATAGGTGTCATCAGTTAAGGCGAGGTGACCCCTAATCCAACATGACTGATGTCCTTGAAGAAGAAGAGAGAGACCCCGAGAATGCCCCGTGCAGACACAGAAGCACAAGGAGATCAGAGGAGACGCCAGCAGAGATTGGTGATGCGGCTTCAAGCCAAGCAGCATCACCAGCAGAAGCTGGAAGAAAAGGAAGGATCCTCCCCTGGAGGCTTCAGAGGGAGCAAGGCCTTACCGACACCTTGATTTCAGCTTCCGGCCTCCAGAACTGTGAGAAACATCAGTGTTCATTGTTTTAGGACATCCAGTCTGTGGCGCTCGTTAGGCAGGCCTAGGACAAAAAGGTAGGTGACATTATCCTTATTTGACTGAAGAAGAAACAAGCTCCAGAGCTACTCTGACTTCCTGACTACCCCAGAGGCAGGAAGCTAAAGTTGGGGGGCCTCTGCTGTTCACACACCACCCCTCTTGGCATAGTTTTGCAAGGGCCTCCGTATAGGCCCAGAGCAGAGTCTGCTGTGGCTACAGGAGACCAGCCCTGGTGCCACTCCCTGCCCCCTGCCACCTGCCCCCTGCCCCCTGAACCACCCCCTCCCCATGATTAAGCCCCATGGGGATTAAGGTGTGGCCACATAATGAAATGGAAAGACTAGACTATAAGCAGCCCTCCCCACCCAGATCAATCTTCCCATCCGGGGCTCCCCTCCCAACCCCGCTGTGCTGTTGGCTAAGTTGGCCTGACGATTACTCCTGTGCGGGTCTTCTCCTCAGCCTGACAGTGGTCTTGTTGGAGCTGTGGAATATAGGTGAGGTTTGGAGGGGTGAGGTCCTGAGCCGATGACCAAGAAAGAATTCTTGAGATGTCTCTGGTGCAAAATAGTGGTTTTATTAAAGCACGGGGACAGGACCCAGGGTGGGAAGAGTGGCTGCCTCGGGCCTGTGAGGAGTGGCTGCTTATATACCTGGGAGTTGGGAGGGGTTTGAGGATAGTGTACTAAGGAATTTTGGAAGCAAGGTTTACAGGACCTTGAGGGGGCTAAGTATTGTTGGGAAAAGGTCATTTATTACTAATAAACCTGAGTCATGAGAACCTTCAGATGTATCCTGGTGGGCCGTGTGCTTGGGGGATGATTGTTGACACGAATCTTGGCGGGGGGGGGGGGGGGGGGCGGGGGGCACGGTTTAGAGATAAAGGAAATATCTAAAGAAATTTTTATACATTAAAGTAGACTCAAAGGATCCTGGGGCTTGGGCTAAGATTGCCTTTTGCCCTCAGCAAAGTATTAACATTGAGGCATCTGAGAGAAGAGGAGGGACAGTTACTGTGCCTGCCCTTTTTGGGACACAAAGCCGAAGACCCCTTCCCAGCCCCGTACTGCCCCAACTTTCTTTCCAAGATGCTGAAGCAGCCTTCGTGATTTCTACTCACCTCATTAGACTGTTGAAGGCCTCAGCCCTCCCCAGGCCAGTGTCCCCATTCTCACAGCCATTTCTCTCCAGGCCTCTTCCCTGTCTTCTGTGTAGAGCACAATAGTCTGGAAATGCCTACCTCCTCTGTCACTTACTGCCTGGATGGTTTTACCAGGCAGCCTCGGGGTAAGAGAATTGCCATGTGCCCTCCAGGTCACCTGGGCCATGTGAGTATCCAGGAATCCAGGTCCTTGGAGTTAAGGGGTTTGCTCAAGGTCATTTGGCAGCTGGCAATGGAGATCCACGGGAAATCTGACTCCCCATCCACAGCCCTCTGCCACGTACTGAACACTCCGTGTGGCTGAGGACCTGTTGGGCCAACTTCTGGGGCCACTGCTCAGTGGTTAAGTACATCTGAACTGGCAGGCTGGCTGTTAGGCAACCCGCAGAACAACACAACACAGCACGACACAGCATAACCCCCTTAGCCCTCCCTCCCTTGCCAACTGTTAACTCTGGCTGGACTAGCTGCCCTGTATGCACCTAAAATTCCGCCACTGGAGAAGAGCTGGAGACATCCAAGGATCCTTACAAGTGTGTGTCAACCAGGCACATTGGAGATAGTCAACAAATGTGCCTTGTCTCCTCTGTAATCCGTCCAAATTCATGAAGTTTGGTTCTTGGCAGTAAGCATCACCGAGCACCTATACAATGGTATTTTGGAAGCAGGAAGAGGGGACTTGTGAATGTAGCCTGTGCTTTAGCTTTGTCTGGGACTCTTGGTTTGGTCTCGGTGCCATCCATGAGGGCTTGGAGGGTAACTAGACCAGGATGGAGATCCCCCCCAACCCCATACATAGTGCTTTGGTTTATGGTGCAGTGTTAGGAGGGGGGAGTCAGTTATAAGGATATAGAGAGGAGGGGGAGAACAGAGAGTAGGGGACCTGGTGTAGGCCATGGTGGGTGGCCCAGACTCCCCCCTCTAGGAAGAGACTCATTCCCTCACTTGCTCTGCACTTCCCTCAGCTGCAACTCTCAGCTGAGTCCCTCTCTGAGGTTTGCCCTTGGCTCCAGAGAACTTCCTAGCCCATAGCCACGGGGGTCCCCAGGTGATGGCTAGGATGGGGGGACAGGTGAGAGGGTTGTGTAAAGGCCCAGCCCTTTCAGCCCACCTTGCGTGAGGATCTGCTAAACCCTCTATTGTGACTGCTTCAAAGTGAAATGTTCCCTGATGCCCGAAATTTCAATATCAACTTAAAAACATCCAGAAACTAGAGAAAGGAGCACTGTCTTTTTTTATTGGTTTACTCTGCGCGCGTGTGTGTGTGTGCGCGCGCGCACTCATGCATGGGCATGTGCAGAAGAAAAAGAAATGATCTATCTTCCTAGGTTTGTTCCTTTTCTGAAATAGTTATGCTGAACTGGTAAGTGGAAAAATACCCTAAGAAACCAAGATTTTTTTTTTTTTTTAAGATTTATTTATTTATTTGAGAGTGAGAGGGAGCAGGAGGGGGTGGGGGACAGAAGGAGAGAGAGAAGCCCAAGTAGACTCCCTGCTGAGCTTGGAGCCTGATGTAGGGCTCAATCCCAGGCCCCCGAGATCATGACCTGAGCTGAAATCTAGTCGGCCACTCAACTGACTGACCCACCCCAGTGCCCCCAAGCTAAGACATTTTAAAGATAGCAGTGTGACATTGAACCTGGGAATGTTTTGCTTTTCTTGGGCTCAGGAAGCAGGAGGAAGGGTGGTGGTAATGAGACTGGGGAAACCACTCTTTGGGGTGGAGGGTGTTACTTTGGTTTTCCTTTGGGTGTCTTTCTGCGACACCGGCTCTTGCCTGGAGCTGGCCAGTTGGCATTACTGTGGCCCCTCCCGCTTTCTAAGTACAGTTTTTGAGGCTAATCCAAATGAGAGCCAGAGCCAGAATTTCCCTGGAAAGCATTTGCTTCCACAGGGGCAGGGCCCGGGAAACTGGTGCAGGACGCTGGTGGGCCTGGTGGGTGTGCTCAGCCCCCTCCTCATTTCTTCTTTCCTGGAGTGGACGGGGTTCCCTCGGGCTCTCTATGCGTGACGGGCTTGGGTGGATTGTCCTGAGGTTCCTCCCAAGCTGCCCCTCCCATCTGGTGATAACCAAAGCTGGAGCCAGAGCAGGCCAAGTTCTAAGCTGCTCAGATTGGCATTTGCAGGGGCTGGAGGATGGGAGGCTCTAGCAAGCTTGGGCCACTCTGATGGACAGTGGGGGAGAAAAGCAAGATGACTTGAACCAATTGACATTTGTCTACTAACCCTTGCTCCCTTTTGGCACCCGCTTCCACTCCACCCCCTAGCCTGGAGCCCAGCTTTCTCCCATAACCCCATTTTTTCCCAATTTGGGAAATGCCTCAGAAACCCATTCACTTACTCAGAGGTCACCTCTCCTGGGACATGCATGCTTCTGAAAGCTCAATCCAAAGATATACATTTCTAACAGTGGAATTTCAGGATTCTGATGGAAAGGGCCTGCACTGAGGGGAGGGTTGGGCCTCTCTCAGTATGTGGGACAGTGAGACACAGGAGCTCAGAATACAACCTTCCATGGCTAGTCGGGGATGGCTGGATCCAGGGGTTAGGAGAAAGGTTAGAAGGAAGAAGCAGCCTGGCGAGAGCTTGTGCAGTAGCCATAATTAGCCCCCCCCCCACACACACACACTGGGGGCTGCAGGGTTGCTTTGAGCAATAAATGCAGATGCCAGCTTGAGAAGCCAGCCAGCCCCCAGCCCAGTAAACGTTAACTTCCCTCTTCCTGGGCATGGGCAGCACCCCGCTTGCCCTCACCATCTAGTCTGCTCTATTGCACATGTCTTCTTGCCTGGATGAACTGATCAAGTAAAGGGAAACTTGGGCCTTGGACACCCAGGCTAGGTGTGTACTGTCTGGCTCTGAGCCCCTGCAGCCCGAGAAGGTGCCAGCAGGTGATGGGTTGTGGCAGGCAGATTGTCCTGTCACTTTGGTGTGAGGACTTGAATTTGTTTCACCTGTCACTGATGGCAAACGCTGTCTAAGGCTACTTACAGCGAGCTCAATTAGCCATAACTGAGGCCGTGAGGGGTGGTGGGCACTGACGGGAGAATGTAGTGGGGACTCTGCGTGTGTGCATATGTGTGTGCTGGGGCTGGCACATGTGGCAGGGCTGAAGGGGGTCTGTTTGATAGGAAAGGCTGCACCTAGGGGAGTAGAGAATAGGATTCCAACTGGTTCCCTGTGCTCGTGGGGTTTTGGTGTCACAGGCGGGCTCCAGCCCAGACCTGCGCCACTACACCCCCTGGCAAATCCCTCTTTGCTCCTTTCTTCTGCCAGCTGTGCCCTCCCTCTCTCCCAGGGGTTTTGTCCGACAAGTCAGCCTTCTGGAGGGGAGAGCTAGGGAGAAAAGCTTGGGCGGGGGGCCAGTTGACCAGAATAAAGCCAGCTGTTCCCCAAGGGGTGGGGTTTTCCTGAAGCTGCTGGGGTCTTGGGCCCCAGTGTAGTTTAGCACAGCTGGAAGCAGTGACATTATATTAACAAATAATAATGGTAGCAATAAATTATGATAGTAGTAATACAAATAATAGCAATACTTTAGCTAACTTTCAGTGGGCAGTATAGGTCATTGAATGGTCAAAAAAATCCTCTGAAGCACAGGTTAAGTAACTTATCCACTGTCATGAGCTCAGCAGTGGTGGAGTCTGGACATGAACTCAGCTCTGATTCTGCAGATTGAGCACTTGACCCCTTGCCACACTGAATCCCATTGAGGTATCTCTAGCCAGGTCTCAGGGTTGAACAGAGGGCTGGGCAGCAGAACAGGTTTTTCTCACAAAGATTGTAACAGATGAGAGGAATGTCTTGACATTTATTGAACTTATATTGATGGTAGATGTGATGTTTCAGGAATGTGCTTTAGGTTTGTTGAGGTAGGTGCTGGAACCACGAAGTGGAGAGACTTGAAGCCAGCTAAGGGGATTTTACTTTATTTGGAGGTCAAGGGGGAGTCCCTAAAGGTTTTGAACAAAGGAGACACATGGTGGGAGAAGCACTGGGTGGGTGGGTGGGGTTTGATGGTGATAAACCTGCACCTTGTAAGTCAACAGATTTAATGGACCAGAATGGGGGCAAAGAACCCAGTGGGGTTATTAGATTGTCAAGGTGACTACCTTATCATTCACTAGCTGGGTGACATCGGAGAAGTCCTTTCTCCTCTTTGGGTCTCTCTTTTGTCATCTATAAAAGTGAGGTGGTTGGAATTCGATGTCTAAGATGTCTTGGGCACTTGGGGAGTCTTTTGGTGACCTTAGCTGGCCAGAAGATGAAGAAAAAAGGATGGAGGGGAGGGCTCTAAGGAGATCGACAGGATCTAGGATCTGATTGGATAGCGAGGATGATGCAAAGGCAATGATGGGTCAAGGATGGCTCCAAACTGCAAGGAGAGATTGGTAGAAGAGAGAGATCCTGGGAGAACAGTCTGGAACAGTCTGGATTATATAGTAGGTTGAATACATTCCTGTTTGGGGCCCCAGCAAAGCAGAGCTCTTCCATCAAAACAAACAGACATTAAAAAAATACATATATGGGTAAGTTAATTGAAACTTAACATTTAACAATCACGTCACATGGAAAGATGCTATTTTAACTTTCAGCATCCATATAAGGATTGTGTCATTTCACAAAATTTTGTTTTTAATTTTCATGTTTGGAAGGACGACGTTTGGCGTTGAAATCAAGCTTTTAGGGTTCTTCAACGAAAGGGATGAGAGCAATTGTTTCTGAGGGAGAGGAAGGTGAGGTTATAGGCTGCTCAGGGCTGCTGTGGGGGAGGTTTGGGACAGCAAAAGAGAAACTGAGGATGGAGAAGCACTGCCAATTCTCTGTTAAGGAGGTGTCTGCTGAGGCCCCCAGAAAAGGTGAGATTTCCAAGAGAGGAAACTTGGGACGTCCAAGTTAGGAAGGGATAATGACTGGCACAGTCTTCCAAAATGTTGAAATAAGAGGACATTTTGGTTCTCCAGTCTTCCCTTCCCTGTAACCAATCCCCACCCACCCACCCACCCATCTACACGCACCACCTGGGCCAGTTGGCTTATATCGTCCTGCTTATTTCAACTTCATGGCATCTATCTGACTGAATTAAAATCATCTGATTTACTTGTTTACTTCCAGAAGGTAAGCTCCATAAGGAGAAAGGCTCTTCACTATTTTTGTTCATCTCTGTATTTCTGGTATCTAGAACAGGGCTTGGCATAAAGTAGAGGCTCAATAAATATTTATTGAATGAACACACGAATGAACGAAATGGTGATATTTCAGGCCTTGGGTTGGAGAGAAAGTTGGGGGCAGCATGACCTTCTTCATGTAACTCAGAAAGCACCTGCCACGGAGGCAGCTTGGGGACGGTGGCCACTCCGCCTCCTGCCTCAGGCACAAAGTGTGCACACTCTGTTCATGGCTTGATGAGAACCCCGGGGCTGCTCCCGGTGCTGGCCAGGCTGAGGCTCAGCAGCTTGTTCTCAGGGGAGGAGGAGCCCTCTCTCTCCCTTTTTCTTTTTCTTTTTCTTTCTCTCCCACCCTCATTTCTCTTTTGTTCTTTTCTTTCTTTTTTCTTCTAAAATAGTAAGTAGGTTTAGGGGCTTAAGGAAAGCTTATGTCCTCAACAGCACTCCTGGGGAAGATGGGCAGGGAGAAGGCTTCGCTCCCTACTTTGCTGCCCTTCCTGCCACTAAAGCAGTCTTTTCCATGGCCCTATCCCTTTCCAGAAGTCCTGCCTTTCTATTACTCCAACCCAATAGACAGAGAGAGAGGCTTGTTGAAGTGGCAAGTAAGGGGGTTGCCAGGGAGTGGTTACCTATTACTGTGCCATGTAAGAAATCATCTTGAATTTGGTGGCTTAAAAACCCTGCCATCGAATGTGCTCGTGGTTCTGGGGTCAGGATTCTGGAAGGGCCGAGTTGGGGAAGCAAATCCCTACTCCATGGGTCTGCTGGATCAGCTGCACTTCGCAGGAGCCCGGCTGAGACAACAGGAGCCCCCCTACTCCATGGGGTCTCTCCAGCAGACTGGAGGGGCTTTCTGCATGGCAGCTCAGGGCCCCCAGGGATATAAAATTGGAAGCTTCCTAGCTTAGGCTGGAGCTGGTAGAGGACCACTTCTGCTGGCTTTAGCTGGTTAAAGTGGGTCCCAGGGCCTGCCAGAGCACAGGGGCGTGATTAGTGGGAGGCGTACTTCAGTGGGTGCCACCGATGCAGCAGCCTATCCGCCACGAGCCAGGTCTAGGAAAAGAACAAGAAGGGGTATTCCAAGCCTGATAGGACTCCTTTGTCTGAGTGCTGGACCCCGGAATTAGACAGATGCAGGCTCCTGTCCCGGCTTGGTCACTTCTCAGCTGCCTGACTTTCCTTGAGCTTTGGAGGTCCCCCTCACCCTGGCCTCTTGCCTCTCCGACCTCCAGTTCTGCTCCTGTCACCTGTATAGACAGGCGGGGAGCCCTAGGCTGGGGTGGATGCCTGCTCGGGAATGAGCTTCCTGTCTTTCTCTTCCTGCTCACTCTTCCTCTGTCCCAGGCTTGCCCCCCACCCCAGCCCTCCTGCCTGCCACCTTCCCCAGACACCCAGATCTGCTCCACCTCAGAGGCATTGCCGTTTACCCCTCATGTGTTCCATTTCCTTTTTTACATGTCCCTTCAGTCTCCTGCCACCTGAGTAGAAGCCATTTGAGTGTAGGATCTGAGCCCAGAGCAGTTGGGAATGCCTGTTGAGGTGAACGAGGCAGGTTGGCATGGACAAAGCCGGACAGATGGCCACTGTGGAGACCTCACCTTCCCAGCTGGGAGGCCCTGAGGTAGTGGTAACAATAGCCACTTTGGTCTCCTGCCAAAGAGGCTTCAATAGGCCAAGGAATTGGTTGGTGAGGCAAGCAGCTAGAGAGTGAGGGAGGGGAGGCCTAAGGTAGGGGCCGGGGGAGGGGTTCTCTTGGACCCTGTGCCTTGCAGACAACCATGTCCCTTGGTCTCTTTTTCTCCTTCCTCGGGGTCAGTTCAGGTCCCTTCACAGATAAAACCACAGGGTTGGAGAGTGGCACAGACCGGCTGGAAGTCCACCTGATGCCAAGGCCCATGCTTTCCCCCAGCCAGCACTGCCTTCATCAAGGCTGTCTGCACCTCCTTCACTGGCAGGAAGAGACATCACCTTTCCCGTTCCAGATGGAGGCGCCCCAAGGAACTGCCATGCCATAGCCTGGAGAAGCGGGGTAGCTTGAATAGACAAAGGTAGTTCTGGAGGGCATGAGAAATGGCATTCTTTATTCATAAATAGAAACATAAAATTATCAGAAATAGTTTACATGGCCAAAAAGGGGCATCAAAAATAAAATGAAGCTGTCAAAAGCAAATCAAACCAAACCAAACCAAACCAAGAAACAACCCAGAGAAAAATAACTATGTACATAGTCTTCCAAATGCCAGTCTATCCAAAGCCAGCCTTGGCTGGAGGTTCCAGCTTTGCCTGCACTCTCAGCACAAGAGCGACCCCATAAGAAGCTTCCACTGTACGGGGTGCACAGCCTCCTGCCATGGCAGCTCTGGCTCAGGAGAATTCAGGACCCACAGGGAAAGCCCTCTCTCAAAGCTGCTGCTCCATCAGCAAGAGGTGGCCCAGGCTTGGCTGGGACAAGAGCAGGGCAAGGAACAGAGGGGTCAGCTAGTGTTTCTCAGGGGGCAGCTAACCCTCCCCGGGCCCTATAGAGCTCAGTGCCTATGGAGGCCAGAGTGCACCCAGCAGGAGTTAACCTGAATGACACAGCAGCCAGGAGACATATCCCCAGGGGGAGCCCTGAGAGTCTGGTCCTTGCAAGGCCAGGAGGCAGAGTCCCCTTCTCGGTGAGGTGGTCCTGGATGCTGCTCTCTCTTCGTAGGCAGCCCGAGCATTTTCAGGCCAGGCATCCTTTGGAAGAGCAGAGCAGGTTCATCTGAGTGAGTGAGCAAGCATGCCAGCAGGAGCATTCAGAGCGAGGGGCAGCAGGCTCATGCTGGCTGGCCCTGGGCCAGGCCATATGCTCTGAAGCCCCTGACATCTGACTTCCCAGTCCCCGCTCAGCCTCTGTTGTTCAGAGCCTCCTTCCGGAAAGGCTGAGTTTGGCATGGTCCAGGAATAGTGAGGATGTTTTTCCATAGGGAAGGGAAGAAAAGTCACATGGCGGTAAGGTCACTAGGTTACAGGACCCTGTTGCACTCTGGTGCCACCGTGGGTCACCCTGGGGCCTTCAGTTGCCAGGCATCCGTGGGTTGGCCTTAGGCAAGGAGTCAGAGTGCTTGGTATGGTCACACCATGGTGGAGCACAGACCTTGCCCCTGAGTGTCTTCCCTTGGGCTAAGCACCCCAAGGTCTTAAGGGCAGGGCACTGGGCTTTTGGCTGCTCTTTAGGGGTGGGAGTAGTGGGGCATCTCCAGCCTGCGGAGGGAACAGCAACCCCTTTATCTCATGGCAGTCTCACTGGGAGAAAGGACTCCAACAAGGCACAGGCTGGTGGAAATAGAGGGAGTGAGGGCTGTGTGTAGGAGTGCTGACAATGCGGACTCTATCTTTGGCTCTCCATCTTGCTCGTGTTCACTCGATGACCTCCCCTGGCGCTATGTGTTCTGGGTCCCTTGGAGGTTAACGTGCATACCTCAGAAAGGCCTTCGCAGGCTGGGATTAAGGGAGGCTTGTTTTGGCCCCTCATGAATCTGTTAGAGAGAACATAGTCTTGCCTTTCCTGACACACAGGTGGTGCCACAGATCTAATTAAAGGTTAGCTGTCAACTAGGTGCAAGCAAGCCCTTTGAGGTGCACGCAAATCCTCTGATCTCACTATAGTGTCCCCTAGCCTTATAATATCTGTAGACTAAGGGTCTAGATTTTGTGGAGCATGTAGCATTGGGATCACCCTCCACCTGATTCTCCCTGTCAGTAAGTTATCCGGAATAAAACTCTGTGTAAACTGTATGGAGTCACCTGCTTTGTTCTGGTCTCAAAGTGCCTTCCCAGTGGAAGGCTCATTTACCATCCCCTCTGCCGCCTTCTAACAGCGTGGCACAGGGAATGGGACGTCTTTGACTTGAGGGTCTGCACTGTGCCCAGTGGAGGGTGCTGCCCTCCAAGCAGGAAGGGGGCTGTAGCCTATCCATTTCAGGTCTAAATCTAGCCTATAACTAAGACCAATGGCTTGAAATTCCAAAAAAACTCCTCTGTCATGGACACAGCTTGACCCCAGGGAGCAGAAGGCAGAGCCAACTGCAGGGAAGATGACCCTACCCTTAGCCCCGACTCAGGGAGAGAGACTGTGGTGGCCCTCGAGGAATATGGGGTGGGAGCAGGGCAGTGGCAGGGGGTGGAGGGTGACAAGCAGCAGCTCCCACTCCAGCTCTGGGTCCTGTAAGGACTGTGGTCAGGGAGGCAGAACCAGGGGGTTTGGCCTCAGACTGCTCAACACCCAGACTCTCTCATCCCTCCTACCTCAGTGAACCCCTCTCAGCAAGCAGGCATGAAGCTCAGGAATCCAGCAAGGCTTGGCTGTCCTAAGAAAGAACAACAGCTGTAGCTTGAGTCAAAAATAGAACATGGAACAGTTCTGGCTGCCTGCTAGATCTGGCTTGCTTCTGAAAAGACAAGAAAGAAAAAAAGAAAGAAGACCAAAAAAAAAAAAAAAATTTTTTTTTTTTTCCCTCTGAACCAAGCAACTAAGAAACTCCACCATTCTCTCTTCCTCCAGCTCGCACATCTTCAGAAGAGAAACCCCAGCCTCTCCCAAGCACTGGCCCAGCCCCCTGCAAACTGAAGCTCTCTGGATTCTTTACAGCTGGGGACTCCTGTGGGGCCCAGGCAGAGGGAGGCTAGCCAGGGGCCATGGGACGGTTCCTAAGGCTGCTCTGTGTCTCTTGTCCTCGCCTGGGGCTCTGGCCCACCACACTCCTGACCCGTAAGGAGTCTTGTGTGAGCTCAGTACTGGCAACCCCAAGGGGAAAGGGTGTGCCATGAAACTGAGCCACGGGCAAAGGAGGGAAATGTCAGATCATCCCTGAACATTTTAGTTGTATATAAATTATTCTGGATCCAGAAAAGGCTGGATTTTTGAGAAGAAAGAGAGTTCAGGGTAGCCACTGGCCCATTTAAACCAGGTGGAGAAACCCCTATCTCTAGCCCTAGGCGGAAAGATCCGGAGGCTCCCCTGGGGACACTTGTAAAGCTCCTCCCTGTGTCACAGCACCTTCAATCTTCCCCCTCCCAGGGCCTCAGTGTCTATGGCTTTAAGAAGAGTGGTCACTGAGGTCAAAGGCTACCAGCTGTCCAAGGGGTGGCCTGCCTCCAGTTAGCAGGGCCCCGCAGGGTCTGGCCATTACCACCTGACTCTGACTCCCTCTGGGCTTTGCTGAACCCAGACATGCCTGGGCTGCCCCAGATTTCCCCTCCTTTCTTGTGGCTTTCCAGGGCTGAGACAGCTCTGATGCTGCTAAGCCAGGTTCTCCACACCAGAACCGAACCCCTACAGCTCTGAGGCCAGAGAAAAATAGCTCAGGTTATGACCCCGTCAGGTTCCAAGGTTTTTGATCATAGATGGCTTCGTTCGACTCTCAAGGCATCCCAGTGTGTCCAGGGGCAAAAAAATAAAAAAGCGGTTGTGGGAAGAAGCAGAAGGGAAGCTTCTGTCCTGGGGTGGCCATCGGCCAGTACAGCAGTTACCACCATTCCTGGGAGAGGGTCTAGGGATTTTGTTTTTTTTTTAAACAAAGAGCAGGGTTTAGAGATCTCTTCAGCAAGTGACAGAGATCCCTGGACCCATCTCTTAGGACGGCCAGAGGCCTGGCGGGCTGCAGGGATGGTAAGTGCTGGAATGTGGCCAAGGGCTGGCAAGATCCTGTAGCAGTCTTTCTTCTCCTCTCCCCTCCCCTGGAGAGTCTCAGGCCTGTGCCTCGGAGAAGGCCTCTCAGAGGCCTGAGTTACTGAGCAGGGGAGTGGGGAGAGGAGCCCTCCTTGACAGGCTCGGTACCTCTGCCCCCCAACGCCAGATCGCTCACCCCCCCCCCCTCCCAGGGAGCCCCTCAGATCTCAGTGGCTATGATGTCCTCATAGGGGATGTCGGCCCCTTCAAGGTCAATTTCAAAGGCCTCCCCTGCACCGTCCTCGCGGGCCAGGTGCTGCAGAGCCTTCTCCAGGCGCTGGTTCCGCTGGTACATGGCCAGGTAGCTCTGCTGTAACTGCTTCTGGTACTGGATCACCTTCTCCTTCTCCTCCTTCCACACCAGCCGCTCGTGCTGGAAGCCCGAAGACATCTGGTCATGGCCTTGCCGCTCCTCCTTCAGCTCTGCACGCAGCCGCTCCAGCTCCCGCTGCAGGGCGGGGATGTCCTCAGAGAAGGCAGGCCCAGGCCCAGGCCCCAGCCCTGGCCCCAGAGACACGGCCTCTCGCTGTAGGGCCGCCTGGGCCCGCAGCTCCAGCAGCTCCTGCTCCAGCAGGTTCACCTTCTCTCGGAGAAGCTCAGACTCGTTTTTCTTGCGCTGTAGCTCGTTCTCGCAGACTTCCAGCTCTAGGCCCTTGGTGCGCAGGGCACTCTCCAAATCCTGCGTCTTCAGCTCCATGCCCTCCAGTTTGCCCCGGGTGTCCTTCAGCTGCGCCTTCAGACTGAGGATCTCACTAGCCTTGGTATTGATCTCTGTCTGGGACTCCTTCAACTGCTGCTTCAGGAGAGAGATTTCACCTGACTTCTGGCACACCTGCCAAGGGTTGGGGAGAGGAGAAGACAGAGTGCTAAGAGGTAAGAAGAGGTCCTTACCTGGGCCAAGTCCCATCTTAACCGCCCAAAGAACTAGGCTGGTCCTGACCCAGTATCTCAAGAGCATGATGGTCTGGGTCTGACCCATGAAGGCACAGCCCTTCTCCGGGGTTCCTTGCATTCTGCAGCCTGACTTGGTCCATCCATAGGCCTGCCTCAGTCTCAAATCAGAGTCTAAATCTCAATCTGGACCCAAACCCATGGTTATATGTCAATCAGTGATCATTACTGGTAGATCCATCGTCCACACTTAACGTAAATGATATTATTTCCATGTCTGCCAGACTTCCACCATTCATGTTTGTGCCCACATGCTCTGACCTCATCCCTGCACACACCCAGCTCCTCTCCCTCCCTACCGGGATAAAGACTATTTTTGGTCATTAACTGCTGCACTCCGATGACTAGCAACACATTCAGAGTGTCCAATTCAGATCTGCCAAATGGAGAGCTATGTTCTCCCCCGGCCTCACCCCTCCACCCTCTCGATCCTCATTTCTCTTCAAAAGTTGGCCAGACAAAACCAAAGGCACTGATTCAGATCCATGTGATCCAGATCCTGTGTCTTCAGGGTCTTGACCATTTGGGGTCACGGGTGGCTCAAAAGAAGATCAAGACCAGTCTGGCCGACTGTGTCACAAGGGTGTTTCCTGCCAGCCTGTGGGAAAGTTGGACAGAATGAAGGTCAGGGCCTGGGCCTCTATAGAATGGATTCTTGGATCAAGACCAGAAGCCACCTAATTTCTCCTCACTTCTCCACTCACAGTACTAATCCGAACCCCTTGTTCTCATAAACCACTTATGAAGCAATGTAGAGCCCCACTTACAATGCTTGTGTGGGACCAAGAAATGCCTTCCTAAGACCAAGCCTGTATTCGTTTCATGGAGGGAGCAACACAGAGTTCTGATTGACGCACGGGCCTGCCTTTGAATCCTAGCTGGACAATATATGATACGATCGGCTGGGCTGGTCCTGGTGATAAACTACATTAGTCTTGTGGCAATAAGGAGTAGTAATTAAACATGTGAACTCTGGAGCCAAACTGTTAGGATCAAATCCTGGCTCTGATGCCTATTATGTGGTGACTTCATTTAAGTAGCTATTTGCTACTATAACCTTTCTGTGCCTCAGTTTCCCTTACTAAATTATAGATTAGTAATAGCACCTACTTCATAGGGTTATTATAAGGATTAAATGGGAGAACTAAGGGCTTGAAAAATAAATTTATTATTAAAAAATAAATAAACACTCGATAAATTATTATTCTAAATGTTTATAATACATTTACGTGCTACTATAAATATTTATTTTATTTATTGTTTTGTTATATAGCCTGACTGGACAATCCGGGATGAGGTCACAGCAATGCCCGGCTTAGTTGGGGATTAGGCAGTAAGGATGGATGCTTAGTGCTGGGACTAGCCTGTGTCTCTGAGCCCTGGCTGAGAAACTATGGCTGGGGTGGGGTCTGCTGTGCCAACATCAGTGGGAAAGAGGAAAGGCACTGCTCCCATGGCCAGCATCCCCTCCTCTTTGGGAGACCTGGCAAACACAAGGGACTCTCTCCTCTCACGTGTGCAGTCCCCGGTTCATCCCTGTCATAGAGAGGATCCTTTCCCTCTACTCCTGATAACGCTTGTCACTCTAATTTCTAGAGTAAATACAGAACGCTCCAGTGCAAATAGGCAGCGGTGCTACTGAGGATGGGTCACTCGGACCTGGGGCTGGCGAGGGTCTAACCAGATACAACGCCTCCTCAGTTCCTTTCCAGGGTGGGAGTCTTCTTTTGAGCCTCCTGCAAACAGATGAAGTGGGTTGGCACTTGGATTGCCCAGTGAGGCCTCTGTTTTCCTGGTACCAGCTTCTCAGTCAATGACTCAGTCAATTCAATTCTGGAGGCCAAGAGGCCCAGAGGTAGGAGAGAGTAGGAAACTCACACTAATTGTATCCCCAACATGGTTTACCATGGAGCTCCTTCTTTGGGTTCCAAGGCTGGTGCTTTGGCTCACTTTGCCTGGGCAATTTGTGTTCGCACACCATGGCCTAGGACCTAGAGAACCAGGGACTGGCATCAGACGCCTGACCACCCCAAGCCCACCCTGTAAAGCCTCACCTCCCACTGCGTCTCTTCCAGCGCGGGGGCGAAGCTGGTCTTCTCCTTCTCATAGGACCTGAGCTTGGTCTCCAGCAGGTCCTGCTCCTTCATGAGGCTCTCAAGTTCCTGCCGGAGCTGCCGCTTTTCCTGCTGGAGCTGGAGCACCTGGAGGTGCAGCACCTGCTGCGTGCGCTGGCTCTTCTGTGAGGCTTGCTTCAACTTGCTGCACTTCTGCTCCAGGCCCTCCAGCTCCTCCTTGCAGCGCCACGGCCGCTCTTCATAGGCCTGACTGGACGCCAGCTCCTTCTCCTCAAGGCTGCGCTGCAGCTTCTGGAGCTCACCTTCTCTCTCCAGCAGCTTCTGCTCAAGCTCCTGGATGGTGCACTCGTCTGTGGAGATGGGGGAACGGACACATGAGGAACCCTTGTCTGCCTTGCTTGGGTGGGCCAGCTTGCTACCCCCATCAGAGAAAGACAGAGCCTTCAGGCTCATCATGTTGCTGTCCTGGAGGATGATGCCCTGGGTGATGTTGTGGGCTGAGCCCCCAAAACGGCTGGTGGGCCCCACCGGTGTAACCAGCGGGTCCAACTGGTAGCTGCTGCTGGTGCTGTGTGTGGGCAGGCTGGACATGGAGTTCCGGCCAGAGTCAGACAGTGCTCCAGAGCACAGGCTGGGCTTTGGCTCCTGTTCCTTGGGCTTGTCTGGAGGGGCAGGGTGCAGCTGGTGGCTGGCGCTCTCAGGGGATGAGTGGAGGATGGCTCCTGACCGTGGCAGCACAGGCTTGAATGCCGTGGGCCTCACTGCACCCTTCTCTGAGCCCTGGTGAAGAAAACAGCCATATTGATCCCATATCTCCCTTCAACTCCCCTTTCACCTTCCCTTCCCTTGTCTGGGTATTTGTGCCTGCCAAAGGGCATCGTTCTTGGCCATAGTGATAGGCAGCCTCACCTGAAGCAGCCAAATATTCGGAGTCCCTCTTAAGAAGGAAACATTCCTTTGTGGCTAGGGGATATCCTAAAGGATCCCTGAGGCACTTTGTTTTATAAACTACCAACCAGTCACGAGCTTGTCCTGGCCCTCCTGAGATGATGAACAGCATTTTTAGGTTCAGTGGCTGAGATGAACCATGGCTGGGCCAGGGCTCTGACTCTGGGTCTCTGTGTGCTGTAGGGTAAGGACATTAGACTGGAAGAGCATGATGTCCTCATAGAGGTCAATCCCTTCTTCACTTTCACTGTCCCTTCTAGTAGGCCACGAGCAAGAAAACTGGCTGTGACTAGTATTGAAGGGTTGTAAGGATCCCTTGGAATAACAATCCTTTTCTGAAAACTGTCATTTCACAGGGAGAGTACACTACAGTCTACAAGCCCTTTAATTTGAAAAACTTAAAGTTCTATGCAAACTAAGGGAGTCATTTCCTAGTATCAAAAGCCATGGATTCATCTCCCCATGTGGGGGGAGAGGATTAACTAGGAAAATTGTTTTCAGGTCCACTCGTGGGACCCCTGAGAGCCTGAGGTGGCACAAGGGCTGGATTTCTTAGTCTGTAGGGCTCTTTTAACCTCATCCCTGCTAAATTGATGATAATAAACTCAGTTCTTATCCAGCCAAAGACATTTCCAAGGCCTGGCTTGTGAGTGAGGGAAAAACCCACCTCTAGGAGACGGCTAGCAGAGAAACTGCTCGCTCTCTCCAAGTGGACCCTCCATCTCTGGCTTTTCCAGAGATAACAGAGCTCCTTCCCCTTGCCATGCACGTGAAAATGCTGCTCTTGGTCCCGTTTTGACAATTCAGAGTTACATTCCAGTAGAGCTCAGAAAGGCTTTCGTTGCCCCTTTGCTCTTTGCTTGGGGCTCACCCAAGGCTTCCAGATTAGGGGACTGACCAACACTTCAATTTCCTCATCCAGCCTTAGATCTCTGTAGTGTAACTACAGTAGTATAGGGTAGTGCCCTCACCACCACTGCTCTGGCTTCTTGGAGGTTTGCATTTTAGTATCATTGCCTCTATTCCCCTCCCTGCCTCCATTCTCTTCACCCCCATTTTGCTCTTCCTTGGTTTTCCAACCCACCCGCCCTTACCAGAGACCCTTTGCTTACCATTTCTAGCTGATTGGAGAAGGGCATAAGCGTGGGCGGGGTGGACGGGCCAAAGTCCACCCCAGCCTGGCCGCCTATGTCCCCACTAGACAGTGCAGTATAATCTGGGTGGTGGGAGCCCCGGGCTTTCTGGCTGACCTTGATGTAGAAGAAGTCTTCACTCTTTCCCATTTTGGAGCTGGACTTGCCATGGCCCGAGTCCTGGGAGAAGCCAAATCTCAGCAGCCCATCTGAATACCGATTGAGTTTCTTGAGATGGGAGGACTTGCCCAACTTGTACCGCGAAGCCCGGCAGTGCTTGCCGTGGAAGCTGTGGCCAGAGATGAGGCTACTGACGCTACCCATGCTGACTTGGGGCCAAGGACAGACAGGGCAGAGGAAGGACCTGATGTGGCTGTGGCAGCAAGGGGCAGTCCTGGTACCACGAAGAAACTGCTGTCATAGCAGAAGCCTCACAGAGCCTGGGAGAGCTGTACACCTGGAAGGGGACAGAAGGAAGAAGTCAGCCTGAGATGGGCCAATCACTGCATAGTCCTCGATGGTGACTTGGAGAGCAGTTGGTTCTGACTGCTAGATCTGAGCAGTAGAGAAGTATATGCTTCTCCTAATGAGAGCTCTGCCCTGTTACCGGACTCTTTGTTCATTCTTCCTTTGTCTATGAATTCAACAAACATTCACTGAGACTCTCCTTTAGAAGGGCCCTCTTCTGAGTCTTGGGTTACAGTAGTACTAATAATGCTACAGCCCCTGCCCTTGTGGGGTTTGTGTTCAGTGCAGTGTGGACAGGCCATCAGCAAATCAATGTCTACTATCCTTAGTGATAAATGTGCTATGGAGGAAAATAAAGCAGAGTGAGTAGCATAGAATTCTGGGAGGTGGCTATTTTATACACGCAGCACAAGAGAGGCCTCTCTGTTGTGGTATCATTTGAAGAAGCCTCAAGAAAATGAGCGAGCAAGCCATGTGGAGATCTCGGGGGGAGAGAGAAGAAGCTCAGAAGCCCCTGAGCAAAAACCCTAAGTCCCAAGAGCAAAAGCCCTAAGTCTCTGTGGTGGAGTGTGCTTGGCATATGTGAGACCAGCCAAGAGACCAGCCTGGCTGGAGAATAGTTAGCAATGGGGATTGGGGGGTGGGTGGGCAGAAATCAGGATAGGCAGAAATCAATCTAACAGGTACCGGGAAACATAGAGCCTGATTGGCCATAGGGCTGGAATTTAACTCTGATTGAGATGAGGAGCCCCTATATGGCTTTACCCAGCTGATTACTTGATCTGACTTAGGCTGCAGAGAGTCACTCTGGCTGCAGGGTGGAAAAGTGGCGCTGATGGGCCTGGAAACGGTGGGCCAATTACATTAGGTGAATGACTAACATGACTAAAATTATATTTTAGATGTAATTTTAAAGTCAAGCTCATAGAATTTGCTATAGGACTGGATGCAGGGAATGAGAGGAAGAGAGGAGTCAAGGATGACTTCAATATTTTTATCCAAGCAAGTAGAGGACATAAGTTGCCATTTATTGAGCTATAAAGAAAGATATAAAGAAACCACAAAAAGAACCAGTTTAGGATGAGGTAGGGGTAGAAAATAGGAGTTTGGTTTAAGACATTGTTTGCAGAGCTTATTAGACATCCAAGGAGTGCTGTAAGGTAGGCAGCAGGATGGGTGCGGAGCTGCATGTAAAAGCTGTTTATTATAGAAGCCAGCTATTCGACTAGGTGATGTAACTACAGAAGTGAAGGCAAGAAGATAAGAAAAGTTCGAGGACTGGTTCGTGGAGGTCAGAAGGTGAGGAGGAACGAGGAAGAGAAACTGAGAAGGCTCTGACAGAGAAGACCTAAGAAAGAAAATGCTTCATAAGGATGGTGTCAAGTGCTGCTGCTGCTGCTGCTGAGAGGTGATCAATGGACCTGGTCCTGTGGAGGTGGATTGTCATTGACCTTGAGGAGAGTAGTTTGGATAGAGGGATGGAAACAAAGGCCTGGCTGGGGAGGGTTCAGGAGAGTAAGAAGAGGCAAATAATTGTATCCTTGAATGTTGAGAAGTACCTTCAGTTTCACAAAGTAATTCTAAAATACACTTAAACTGTGTTTAAAAGTAATAGGAATGCACAATCCAAGAATTACACGACTGGGTATTTACACTAAAAATACAACAATAGGGATTCCTGGGTGGCTCAGGAGTTTAGCACCTGCCTTTGGCCCAGGGTGTGATCCTGGAATCTCAGGATCGAGTCCCACATCAGGCTCCCTGCATGGAGCCTGCTTCTCCCTCTGTCTCTGTCTCTGCTTCTCTCTCTCGCTCTCTCTCTCTCTCTGTGTCTCTCATGAATAAATAAATAAAATCTTTAAAAAAATTAAAAAATTAAAAAAATAAAAATACAAAATACAACAATACTAGTTTAAAGGGATACATGCACCCAAAGTTTAATGCAGCATTATCTACAATAGCCAAACTATGGAAGCAGCCCAAGTGGGATGGATAGATCCATCTTTATGGATGGATAAAGAAGATGTGATACACACACACACACACACACACACATATATGAGAGAAAAAGGCAAAACAAAAACCAGACTCTTAACTATAGATAACAAAATGATGGTCACCAGAGGGAGGTGGGTACAGGGATGGGTAAAATAGGTGACGGGATTAAGGAGGGAACTTCTCAGTGATGAGCACCGGGTGATGTATGGAAGTGTTGAATCACTACTGTATGTTAAGTATACTGGAATTAAAATACAAAACTTAAAAAAAAAAGTAATAGGAATGCATTTTGTAACTAATGCTGAAAATAACAACAACCTTGCCAGTCACCACACAGAGGAATACATTGGGATGTCAACACTGGCACATTTGCAAATTTGGATAAATCTCTAAGCGTAGGTCACATGACTTTCAAAGCTGGAAAAAACTACGTGGTTGTCATGCACTGTGAAGGAGTATTGCTTAGTCAAAAGATAGATGATAGAGAACTCTGAGTTTAATAAAATAGGAAATGCAGAAGAAATCCTATATTCTTTATTCTGCTCTAAATTACACTGTCAATCCTAAAGGTGTGAAAGAAGTCCCAGGTGGGTTATAGAGCATGTACATGCATAGTGGAAGAGAACACTCTTCAGACTCTGAATATGAAGGCTGGAGTTCAAACTTGCATTGCTTGCCTGAACTATGAAGTAGTGATGTTACGAATAAACACATTCTATATTCCACTCATAGAGACGCAACACAACAAAACATCAGGGTGTAAGTGTAATGTATGGTTTCTTTGAAAAGCTATTATTATATTGATGGCCTCTTAGACTCAAGAAAACACAGTTATGTCTACCTCATAAGATTGTCAACAGAACTTTATGAGACACCAAAATGAGCTAACAGTTCTGGTACGTTTACTGAAGGCCGAGTACCTAGTTGACACCCCAAAATTTCCAAGTATTTTCCTGGGTATCCATCATTGTTCTTCTGTAGCATTCATCATCCCTATGCTATCTTCAATGCCTCACCTCATTTTCCAGAACTACTGCTCTCCATTCCATTGGCATGCAACTTTCCTGCATCCCAATCCCCAACGAAGTCACTTAGAAGCACAGAGTTCTTCTGTTAATTTACCAGTTGATGATGACAAAGATGTGTTTTTCACTCCCTCCCCACATTATCCATTTCTTGCTTAGCTGGGCCTTCAGATCCTAAGAAGCAAAAATCCTACTGTTCTCCATATGTAGGGAAGTTATTTTTGGCCAGAAGCCTCTCCTGCACTCTGCACATTGCACCACTTGGGCAACGGGTGACTTACTTTTTGCCTATTTGCTACACATTTATGAATTTATATATACAATGATGTAGAGGTAAGACAGTTGGCTCTGGCATCAGACAGATATTTCAAAATTAACCTGACTGATGTTCCTTTGCTTATGAAATGGAAATAATAGCTATTTCACAGGACCAATATGAGTATGAAGCAAACTAACAAGTCAAGGGCTGTGCTGGGCACATGGTAAGTGTTCTACAGATGTGTGTGTGTGTGTGTGTGTGTGTGTGTGTGATCAACAGAAGGCCAAGATGGGGGTATTGCCCTCAAGAAGCATATCATATAATTGGAGTATAACTGTAGTATCTGGCAGACAGGCTGCATGAATCCGTTCATGGCTCTCCTGTTCCAGTACCATCTCCCCTCACGTGGTCCCTGAGACCACCTCCAAATATGTCTTTCCCCAGTCTGTTCTTCCTAAGCACCTAAAGTGTCAGTGTCATTTCAGGCACTCCTTCAAAGCTTCTGTTCTAGAATAAGACCCTGGACAGGCCTTGGTTTCTGCCTACTGCTCCAATCTTATCTCACCCCATTCCTTCCTTGCTCACATCCACAAGTATAGCCAGACTCCTCTCTCCTTTGTTGGTGAATACACCAAGGTTTTACCCACTGAGGAGCTTTCCTACCTGCTGCTGCCGCTGCTGACAACTGTCTTTCCTCAGTTCTTCACCTATCTTTCTCATCCTTTAGTTCTCGACTCAAATATTACCCCTGCAAAATGACTTTCTAGGGTTACTCTTGAAAAAAAATCCATGCCTCCCATTACCCTCTATTATACCAACCTATTTATTTCCTTTATAACAATTTCTTTTTTTTTCCTTTATAACAATTTCTTAACCTGAAACAATCTTATTTTTTGTTTATTGTGTGCATCTCTACCAGAATATAAGTTCTATGGAAGCAAAGGCTTCAAATCTATAGCTCCTAGAACAAAAATGAAGAAGTAAGGCATGAGGTTACATGACGTGGTCTCTGTTATTTAACTGGCCAGTGGCTAAGCTGGGACTTGAACTTAGAACCAAATTCTAGGACCTCCATGCTATAGCACAAGGCTGGGGACTATAGGTAAGGCTCAGAGCCTTAACAAGGCTCATGTCCTGAATAGCCAAGTTATGTTTCCAGGGATGGGGAAGAGAAACCCTGGAGGAAAAGTAGGGTCCATGGCCTCAAGCCATAGCTTCATTTCTCTTTTGGGCAGATGACAGGGTTTTAGGGACAGGTAAGTTTCTTGGTTCACCTGAGCAGCAGCCTGGATGACCTGTGACACATGAACACTGTGTTAGGCTCTAGAGGATTGAGAGGAGGAAGACAAATGATGCCAGGGAGCACAGGAGAGGAGTGGGTGCAGGATAGGGCCTCTGGGCCTCTGAGTGCATTCCTGTCCTGTAGCCCCAGATCCTCTGTTCTCTGCTTCCTAGATCCTGACACACAGAGGAGCTTTGAAGTTTGAGATTATCCCCAGATCCACTTGAAGCTGAATTAATTACCTTTAAGTGTCTAGACTTGTTCTGCTTTCAACTTGGAGAGAGCATCACAGAAAATGTGGCTATGATCCCACTGAGTTCCCAAACCCTAGGTCTTCCCATCTACCCACCCCTGCCAGGCTTGCTATCTATACACTCAGGAAGGACAAAGTAAAGGGGCACATTTATATTCCTGGGAACAAATCCCTACTGGCCCAGACTATTATACATACTTGGGGTGAAAATAAGTAATCACGCAGATCCTGGAGATTCAAGAAGGGAAAAAAAAAAAGAGAAGAGGACAAGAGAGGAAAAATGAAAGAGCCACAGAACCTCTCACTGTGTCATAATGACCTTCTCTCCTGCATGTTCTCCTACTGACTTTCCAGAAAGAGTCAAGCGAGAATTAGACTCCAGGCTTAAGAGAAGGGAAGAAAAGAAAAGAATAACCAAAAACATCTGGTAGAAAAGGGGACACCCTAGCCTATACGTCTCAAAATTTGGCCCCAGAGAATTCAGGAGACTTCCCCCCCCCCAGTACCAGGCCAGATCTCTCCATCCTCTACTTGACCCCACCCCCTGCCTGCCCTCAATCTAGCTGCTATGTACAACAAGACCAGAAAGACCTTGGAATCCTGGGAAGCTCTCCCTTTTGAGCTACTTCTACTCCCTAAACAGTTGCCCCTCCCTCACTCCATTTTGCACTCTCCTTCCCAAAGGAAACCAGGGCTCATGCCAAAGTAGCAAATCTCTCCCATCCCCTTTATGGAATATGGAGGTCGAGACATGGAGTTGTAAAGCGGTCTCTCTGGTGACAAGGAATACTACTCACCCTCCTATCCCAAACCCCGAGGAGAAACATCTCTGGCGTTGCCTACACAAATCCAGACTTCTGGCCTGGGAAGAGAGAGGATCTACACCCTCCTTCCCCTGTCCCCTCACCCTGTCTGGAGAAGTCACTCACAAGATCAGTGTGCTCAGCCTCCAGAAGGGTTATTTTCCCTCCTTCTCCCACCTTCTCTCCCTCCTTCACCCCTGCCTGTCTCTCCTCCCCTCCCAGTCACTGTCCAGGGAGTGGTCCTGCAGGAAGGCCCAGCAGGAACCCACTGCCCTGCTCTGGGGCATCTCCACATGCTGCCTGGCACCCCCTGCTGAGATGCCAAAGCCCAGAGCTCACTGAAGACTGGGAAGGAACAAATAGTTTGGTCTTAAATTCCTGACTTAACTAATGACTCCTTGCTTCCAGGGATGGGGAGGAGAAACCCTGGAGGAAAAGTAGGGTCCTACTTTTCTGGGAGGGTCTGGGGAGATGGGAGCAAGGAAAGGAAGTGAAACTATAGAAATTCTGTTATATCACCTCAGTGTACCCACCCTCCTCCACCTACCCTCCCACGCTCAGACTCTAGGGTCCTGCAACCCTGTTTCCTAAAACTTGAACAGTTCCTTCTTTGGAATTGCTTCGAAGAAGGTCATAAGGTGAAGGGCAGCAGGCACTGGAGAGGGCAGCCACCTGGATTGTGATGAACAAGGTTCCCCCCAGGCAAGGTTTCTCACCAGTGCTTGCTTGGGGACCTGACATGCGGTTCTTAGAGTCTTCTTCGTCTATCTAACTTTAATTTCAATCCGTTTGTAAAATACTGAAATACTATAAAAATAATCTAAGTAATGTGTTCAGAATTGACAATTGTTAAAATGCTACTTGCTTTAATAAAACATCTCAAAGTTAAAATCCCCATTACCTCTTCCTTTCTCCTCTCTCTCTCTCATCTCTCTCTCCCCAGGGGATTCCCTATCATGGATTTCATGTGTACATTTTTTAATCATTAAACATTCTTAACATATAATAATACTATATATGTACTGCTTTGCTTTTTCACTTTATATAAATAGCATCCTGCTGTATGTATCATTCTGCGAGCTTGATTATTTTATTTAACATGTTATATTTGGGACCAGTTCATGTTCCTTCTTTTACCTGCTGTGTGGTAGACTCTCACTGTATTTCATTCATTGCTCCCTACTCAGATGCTCCCATTTTGTTGATAAATCCTCTTGTATAGAACTACTTCTCCACATGGGTGGGAATTTTTCTAGGATTTCTTTTCTCTTAGATGTCTTGTTTTTAGGAGAGCTGACATCTGAGACACTTATTGGCCAATACATCACAAGAGGGTAGTAAGCGAGACACAGAGACCCTAAATCACACCTCACCATATTACCCTTGGGTGGGGGAGGGTGCATTGCTGTTATTTTTTTTTTAAGATTTTATTTATTTGTTTGTGAAAAACAGTGTGTGCACACTCGTGCATGAGTGGGGGTGGGGCGGAGGGCAGAGGGAGAGGGAGAAGCAGGCTCCCCATTGAACAGGGAGCCCCATGCAGGGCCCAATCCCAGGACCCTGGGATCGTGACCTGAGCTGAAGGCAGATGCTTACTGACTGAGCCACCCAGGTGCCCCACGTACTGCTGTTATTAATAAGAGGGTGCCACTGGCAGAGCAGAGGTAAGAGGCAGCAGCCCTGTGGCAGGGTAGGGTAAAGGAGTTTTGACCAAACAGAGAGATCATCCTGCTGCAGGTGATGAAGGGCCTCCCTGCTCTGAGGCAGTCTGATCAATAAGGGCAGCATCTTCCTTGGTCAAAATTCCATAATGCTGGAGATAGCAGGAGCTCAGAGATCCTCTACCCTAACTCCTTTACTACAGAGAGGCTACCCAGAAGCCCAGAGCAGGAAAGGGACTTGCCTAGGTCACATCACGAGTCCTGGACTCAAAACTAGTATCCTTTGCATTTTACGAATTGAATAGGGCCAACTGGGTTCCATTTTCCAGATTGGGGGTGGGGCTCTATTGGGGCCACATGTGTAAAGAGGGGCTGTGGAGAGTGTATGTGTGTGTGCAAGGCTGCCTGAATCAAATGGGATTCCCACAGGACGGAATTACACAGGTTGGCAGTGGTGCACCATTCAAAGATGATCATTCAGTGGGTACAGTGACTGAGAAGGCAGAGGAAACCACTCTAGGCTCCACCTGGGCCCCAGCCACACATGAGAGAGCTGACCTACCTCCAGGAATGGCTGCTGGCTGATGATCTGGGGCCCGAGCTCTGCTTGTATCTGCTTCCTTCCTTTTGATGGGGTGTCACCAGTCTAGGATAAGTTTGAACCATGGTCTGCATCCTCATGTTCAGTTCCATCTGTGGAAGTTGCAGAACTTCACACTACTATTCATTTACATTGTCCCTCAAGGTGGACCACGTGCCAAGCATCGTGTTGGGTGCTGAGAAGAGGAGAGACAAGGCCTCTCACAAGGAAACTGACCTGGTAGTCAAACCACAGCTTCCTTTCGAAGGAACACCATGGCCCTCTTTCAGGCCTGACTGGTATGGCCCCACAGGAAGACTTGCAGACCACAAGCAGCCTCTCTACTGGGCCCACGGTTGCTACTCAGTGCTTAGCTCACTAGGCACTCGGCCTTCAAGGGCCAGTGACGGCTCCTGCATTATTTAATCTTTCAGAGATGAACAGTTATCTTTAAACTTGCTTGAAGGCAGGTTGGACTGAAGCTTCTTTGTATCCCACACGGTATTGAGCAGATTGCTAAGAATACAGTAGGTGCTCAATACATGTTTTTAATTAAAATCAGCTCACAGGGAACACAAGGATTTGCTGAGTGAGCCTGTGGAGGGGAAGGTGAAGCGCAGGGAAGGTATGTGACTTAATCTGAGGTCCCACAACAGGTAGTAAAGTAGGAAGCCAAGTCTATAAAAACAGAATCCAAATCTGGTTTCAATCCAAATTTCCACCTCTTAGACTTTAAGTCAACCAGTCAGTTGGGGCAAAGCAAATTTACCCTATCCTTCACGTTCCTGTCCTGTTCAAAGTTTCTGGCCAAGACAAAGAACTATAAGGCAGTGCCTGTTTTTATGGATCCGGTTGAGAGACAAGACAGGTACACCTAAATAAAAAGAATATAAAAAGCAGCACCGGTTTAACTGAAAACACAGGAGGGACTGGCAGGAGTTTGCTGAATTGGAACCAGCTCTCTCTACCCCTAGCACATGAGTGCTTTTTCTTTTTTTCGTTTTTCTTTTGTATAGAAGTGAGGTAAAAGTTCTCAACTCTATCGTCTGCCTGTTACAGACTGAAGCTTTGTGTCCCCCATAAAAATCATGTTGAAGCCCTAACCCCCGATGTGACTGATGGTATTAGGAAGTAATTAGGTTTTGATGAGCATGAGGATAGGGCCCGTATGATGGGATTGGTGCCCTCACAAGAAAAGACCAGAGAGCTTGCTCTGTGCATTTGTTCTCTCTCTCTCTCTCACTGCCAAGTGAGGATACAACAAGAAGGCAGCCATCTGCGAGCCAGAAAGAGAGCTCTCACCAGAGACCTAATCTGCCAGCACCTTGATCCTGGACTTCCCAGTCTCCAGAACTGTGGGAAATAAACATCTGTTGTTAGCCCCCCAGTGTGTGGTATTTCGTTATAGCAGCCTGAGCTAAGACACCCCCCTACACACGCACACACCAGACACCTTGGCCGAAGATGCTGACTGGGCTGTCAGGTTACCCTGTTACTGGCATTGTCTGCATAGTCTTCCCTCCTGCTTCTCTGTCTGCATGGTGTTGACAGTCCCAAAGTGTACAGAACTGCTGTTCTCGGGGAGAGTCCTATAATGGAAAGATGCTTGGTGGGAAGCCAGGAAAGCTTTCTACTTCTAGTTCTCCCTCACCCCAGCTCTGAGATATACAAACAGTTCACTTTCTGGACTTACCTGCTAGGACTTCTTTGCT
Source organism: Canis aureus (assembly GCF_053574225.1). NCBI lineage: Eukaryota > Metazoa > Chordata > Mammalia > Carnivora > Canidae > Canis > Canis aureus. Next base: position 37,864,712 of record NC_135634.1, on the reverse strand, counting down.
CCTTTAAGCAAAGTCCTCAAAGACAGGACCTGTGCCTTCACAGTCATGGGTTCATAGGAGAAACCATCAGATAGCACTCATTAGGCCCCCTACATGGTGTATGTTCTACTGGCATTATTGCATTAGGCCCTCAACAAAGGATCACAGATCAATGGGTCTGTTCCATCATCCAGCAGGAGACTTAACCTTTTGGCATCTCTATTTCCTTAGGTGTCAGATGAGCACAGTTGATACCTAACTCACAGAGCAGGTATTCACAGGATAAATGAAATTACATAGTTGATAATGCTTGGCCCCAGTAAGAAAAATGGTATATATGGGATGGATTTTTAAAGCAAGTGCTTGTGAAATTATAAGTCAGTATAGAAAGATGCTAGAACTAGAGCTCACATGTCTTGAAGTTAAGAGAGCAAGTCTTAAAAAAAAAAAAAAAGAACAAGTCTTTACCTATAAATACAGAGAACTAAGGGTTGCCAGAGGGGAGAGGGGGATGGGCAAAATGGGCGAAGACACGGGCTTCCAGTTATGGAATGAATTAAGTCATGGGAATAAAAGGCACATCAGAAGGAATATAGTCAATGATATTATAATCGCAGTGTTTGGTGACAGATGGTAGCTATACTTGTGGTGAGTATAGATAAACTTGTCAAGTCGCTATATTGCACACCTGAAACTAATGTAACATTGTGTGTGAGCTACATTCAAATAAAAAAAAAATTAAAAAGCAGGTCTTTAGGGAAAGATTACCACCCCCCACTCCCACCCGCATCACCCTGTGGCAGGCACGGCTGGCTTCAGAGGGACTTGCGGCAGCCAGACCTGCCTCCGGCCTCCAGGAAGGCAGCTGGGCCTTGCAGAGATGTGAGAGCAGCCCTGTGGCATCTGTCAGCTGGGGCTGGAGGGGGCGGAGGGGGGCGGGGGCTCCACCGGGCTGGTGGGTGGGCCCCTAGCCAGCATCCAGGCAGAGGTCTCTCTGGGGCTAAATGGGCCACGTGCCCAGAGTTAATTGACTCCCCTTTCAAGATGACTCTCCCCCTGACCCTCTGTTCCTCCCCCTAGTACACTGCCTGATTCAGCCTTTCTTATCTAGAATTCCAGTGTTTGTATTCCTGTCCTTGACCTCTCCTCCCATTTGCTGCTCCAGGTGAGGGGCAGGGGCAGGGGCTGGGGCTGGGGCAAGTGCTGGGGCAGGTTAATCAGCTCAGCTCAGCTTGCAACCCACCCCCCCAAGTTTGGTTGGCTGATGCCTGGAGGGCTCCATGTGCAAAGCTCAGTACATATTTTCGGAGTGAAGGGGTGAATGAAAAGGAGGCGAGAATGGAGGAGGAAGAGGGTGGGGGAGTGTGGGCAGTGAGGAGTGGCTGAGGTCTGAGGGGGAGCATGTGGCCCGAGGGTTGGGAGCAGAGGCCCACGCAGCTCTCAATTAAGTGCACTTGGGTCTGTGAAAAGGCAGAAAGTGAAAGGGAAATCACTGGCGGGCTGAGTCATTCCATCGGGGTGAACAATCGGAAGCAATTCTGCTTCCCACTGCTCTGGAGGAATCAAAAGCCTTTCTCCCTGGCAGCCTTTTGTGTGCAGGTCGTCAGCTTTCAGCTGTGGCGGAGCCATCCTCCATCCCGGTGGGCAGCTTGTGTCTTAGCGCTGATGATTGACATTTCTCCTCAGGAACACGATTACCCACGGATCCCAACCTGCCCTTCTCTCTTCCAAAAATAAAGCCACAGTTACATGCAAAGCTCATGCAAATGTAACCCCACTGCTTTCAGTGCAGCAGCTGCTCCTCCGTGAGAAAGCAGAAGGCAGGCCTCATCCACATTCATGACTCAGGTGCCACTGGGCCCAAGGGCTTTTGTGAGCTGGGCAGCACCCAGGGAAGAGAGCCACTTCTCCTCCTGGTGAAGGGGGCAGCATCCAAAGGACAGTGACTCAGATCTTAAAGGAGAGAGTGGGTGGGATATCCAGAGGAGGTCTGGGAGACTTCCCAGGCTCTTTCCCAACTCACCTGGTCAGACAGAAGGAACCCAGGACCACTTAGGACTTTGGAGACTAGAAAGCAGGAGTCAGGCAGCACCCCTTCCTGCCAAACCCTTACCACCCTAGAATGTACACTTGAGCTGGGCACCTCCCAGAAAGGTGGATTTGAAGATAGGCCTGGGGCAGCCCTGGTGGGTCCACGGTTTAGCCCTGCCTTTGGCCCAGGACGTGATCTTGGAGACCTGGGATCGAGTCCCACATCGGGCTCCCTGCATGGAGCCTGCCTCTCTCTCTGCCTGTGTCTCTGCCTCCCTCTGTCTCTCATAAATAAATAAAATGCTTAAAAAAAAATAAAGCACTGAGAAAAAAAACGAAGATAGATCTGCATCTAAGGGACTGATGGGCAGAACCAATAGGGTCTTGGACAGTGATTTAAACAGGTTTTGCCTATTTGTCATCTTTGTGGTTGTCTAAAGGTCAAGTTCAGGTTCAATAGGGAAGAATCTGTAATAAATTAGCAATGCGGGCCATGGTTTAAGAAAGGGGGTGTGTGGCAGCACTGTTAGCTACATGACTTCCCTGGTCCAGGTACCAAAGTTGGCACCTGGTTAGCCTTGGGCAAATCAGACAATCTTGCATCTTGAATTGAATAGGAGAGGTTTCAAGTTCCCTCAGGATTTTGACTCTGTGGAATGCCTTTGTGGCTCCACCTCACCAAATATCTGACTCTTCCTATCCTCAGCTCCTTCCTGTGGTTCTCTTCATTCTCCAGATCAAGTTCCTTGGTCAGAGGAAAATAAGACAAGGCGAGCTACCTCTATTTCATCCCAGGAGCCAGGGGGAGGGAAAGGGCCACCTGAACAATGAGAGGGCTTTAAGGGTCACAGAGACAATTACTCAATTCTAATTACTCTACCTATTCATGAAACCCATCCTAAGGGGGCAGGAGTTCCAGGGCAATCAGGATGAGAAACAAGTTGGTATCAGACCATAGGTGGAAGAGCGGAAGGGAAAAAAATGTTAAAGCCCTGGGGTGCTGCATCATTGTTCCACAGTAAGAGGCTACGGATGCCCAAAGAGGTTGGGTTATTTGTTCAAAGCCACACAGTAAGGCTGGGGCTAGACACTTGGCTTCCTGGCTCCCTAGCTGGTATTTTTCCCACTTATATCTTTGTTAAATAGGAGAAAAGAAAGGGTTGGAGTGGAATTATTCTATGGTGAGAGAAACTCCTTCAAAATGCTCAGATCAAAAGAGTCAGACCAAAGATGAAATCAAATCCTCCACCCCATATACCAGCAACCTGTGACTTCATGTAGCATCACCAGCCATAAACAGGAACTGAGGTCAGGTGATAAGCAGTATCTTTCCACAGAAAATCAGTAGAAAATTGTACTTCATGAGTTTGGTTGGTGTGAGGGTGTGACAAGAAACAGTGGGTAGCAAGACGGAGTAGAAAGAAGCAGTAAGTAGGAAGCCTGTTTCATATACAAGACCCCTGGGAGAGAGCACCATTTGGGGAATAGAACAGGAAGATTTTATAACAGAAGGCAATGACTCTTCCAGAAGGTAGGGAAGTATGAGAGAAGGATAGAGGGTGGATAAGGTGGGGGGAGCACGTGGTGAGTGCTTGTCCTAAAGAAGCTCCCCTTCCCCCCTCCCCTTTCCCCTCATCCTCACCACAGACTGGCTTTTATACCCAATGAGTATATCATATATGTATATATGAGCATGTAGTAGGGGGCAGGGAAGATACCTGGAAGGTTTTGGTACTCAGAAAGGGATTGGAATTGGGGAAGCCCTGGCAGAGGGTCAAGCTCAGTTTCCTGACTCTGGATGCTAGAAATGACCTTGAGTGGCTTGATGAGTTCAACCTGGTCCTTTAACAACTGTGGCTTTGGGGATTTGGAGTTGCCCATGTGCACTTGAATGTGTTTGTATGTGCTCAGCTGTCTGCCTGTTAGGATCTGTGTGCACAACATGGGAATCCTGTAACCATTCCCAAGTTAATGTTCTCCCAGTACTACTGGATGTGTCTGGCTGGGGAATTTTGACTTCTGTGTCACCTCTGCCCTGACTTCTCACCCTCCCCACTTCCTGTTCCAGGGTGTGTTCCTGTCAGTGAACTTGAAGCCTCACATCTTGCAAAGAAGGCTCTAGTGAGCATCAGGCAATCTCTCTGCCCTCCTGTCGCCTGCTGTCCCCTCGGATCCTGAAAGTAAGATAATTAACCTCTCTCCAAAGCCTAGGGATTCTATAGGGTTGGCCCATGGCTGCCCCTAAGTCCCTCATTACTGTCCTCATCTACTATCTCTGAGGATTAAGAGAAAAATGCAAGTAGAGCACTTAGACTCAGCACCCAGCTTATCATAAGCACTCAATAACTATCAGCTATCATCATTTAATGTCTTAAACCCTATTTATCTTTCAAGGCCCACCTCAAATGTTGCCTCCTCTGTAGAGCTTCCCACATAAATTGGAGGTATGCAAATCTCTAGATCTTCTTTGGCAATGGTTCTCAAAGTGTGGCCCCCATATCACTAGCAACAGCTTTATCAGGAACCTTGTCAGAAATGCACATTCTCAGGCCATTGCAATCTTGATGTCTGGGGACCAAAGATCTGTGTTTTAATGGCCTTCCAGAGGAAACTGAATTTTGAGAACTGCTGTTGTGGTATTCTCTTTGTATTCTATCATTGTATTAATCATAGCCTGACCTGAATTATCACTGTAAGCTCCTTGAGGGTAGGAACCGTTTTCTATTCTGAAATGCTGGATAAGTCCTTGTGAATTTGAGTAGGTGAGCATTTTAATTAAATTTCATCTGAATAATTTCTAATCTCCCATTTTTCCCGAACCCTGTCTCCTGATCCCGTCAATCTTCCTATCTACCCAAGGGCCTTAGGAAAATCTTACCTGCCTTCAGTAAGAGAAAACCATCTTCCTGCCTTCATTCCTGCTCCCTCCTTTGCTTCCTCCTCGACTTCCATCTTCCCAACTTAGGGCTTATGAAATTAATGGTGAGTGTAGAGCAAGGGTAGAGGGCACTTCTGGAGTGTCAGAAAGTGCCAGATATTAAAAGGTTTGGGTCCAGAGTATAAAATGTTGTCTCTGCCCCAGTAATGTTGCAAAGACATTAAAAACCTTTTAGGTGCTTCTCAGGTTGAGCTGATCTCTCAAAATGCAAAACCAGAGCAAAGAAGACTAGCCCCAACCCCCTTATACACAGCATCCTTCAAGGACGCTCCTGAGCAGCCTGCTTACTATAAACCATCACATTATAGCCCATGGAAAAGAGCAGAAGGTATTAGAACTCCCTTTGATACCTACTCATCCTGCCATACTGGCTATAGGGCTCCTTTTCCCTGCCCTGTGGGTAGTATAACTAGAAGATGGAATGATTGTGGCCAGTGAGATACATATGTTGCATAAACATGTTATTTAGCCAACCTGCCACACAGATTTGGTTCTGTCTGTATCTAGCTAAAGCCACACAAGCTTTCCAGGGAACACAGAAACTGTGAACATAGTATAGGTTATAGTAGGGTGACCATATAACTTGGACACTTTTGAAAGTGAAAGGAGGTGTTAGTATCAATAATACCAGAACAGGAGACATACACTGAGGCATATGGTCACCCTATGTATCAGTCATTATTTCTTCCCACGAGGGCCAGGTTGTGGATGAGGATGTCAGAAAGGAAGTTTTGGTATCTCTTGGCCCCCATCCCCTCCTTCCAGCCACTTAGTGTTCATTAACTATAAGAAACAAGGAACAGGAAGCAACCAGGAAGTCCAGCTAAATGGACCACATACCAGGTGCTTTACCTACAGTGATACATGGGTGCTATGAGACCTTACATGTCCATCACCTTTGCATTGGATTCTTATCTCATCTGTGCTTAAAAAAAACCCTGGACAGGTATTATAATCAGAGTTTTGGGGAGTTACAGCCAGAAAAAATGATTCTTGAACCCAGGACTCGGGTTTAAAGGTCAGAGCTCATCTATTGCCTCATATAGCTTAGTCATGGGCTGGCATAGTGAAAGCAGGATTGAAATGCCTGATGGGGCAGGCTTGGCTAACTGTTACCTCCCAGTACACGTGTCAGCAGTAACTTTGACAAGTAGAGAGATCTGCCACTGTGGAGGTGAGCTGCTGGAAGTACCTGTGCCCCTGTCTGACATTCACAAGTATTTGGTGAGCATTTACTATGTGCAGTCACTATCAGGGCTCTCTGGACACAGCAGTGAGCAGAACAGACATGTAATACAGAAATACAGAAGACATGTAATACAGAAAATGACAGGTCTGGCTTGCATTCAAGGTCCTGTGCAATGTAACCTCAATCTGCCTCTCACCTCACCTCCCACTATCACAAGCTTCACCAGCTAAGCACTCTCCCCAACTGGCCCCAGTACCCAGCGTCATGGACACTCAGGGTTGCATCTGACATCTAGAGTGACCTCCTTGCTAGCACCCCTGCCAGCTCTTAGGGGTCCATCTAGTTCTTCCCCTTCCCCATGCCTTTGCTTGTGCTGCTTCCTCTCTCCCTTTCCTGGATCCAGCCCTCCCCGTCTTCTTCTGCTTACTACTGTGTATTGCTGAGTAGTGATTTTTGTCAACTAAATGGATGACAAACTCCTTCTGAGCCTGGATTCTAATGTCCACACTAAAGAATCAAGATCTCCCAGCAAACTGGGGCTTTTTATTGGTGTCTTTTGTTTTTCTCAAGTCTAATCTGTTAAACCTTCTCCAATGTGTAAGCCCTGTACCACCTCTGCATCTTACTCCCTGAAGGCAACTTCATCTCTATAATAGAGAGAAAAGTAGAAGCACTGGGAGCAAACTCCCTCAATTCCCTGAACTCATAAGCTTACCTGCAAGTGAAGTGATTTTTGCCTCTTTTGAGCCTGTCACAGGCTGGAATATTTTCACATCAGGCTAATCCTTCTAGCCATGGCATGATTCCATCAACTCCAACCTTTTCCAGTTCCGATTCCAGAATTGGTTTCTCACTAAGAATTATGTTCTAACCCTTCTATTTCTCCAAGTTTTGATTTTCCATAATTCCCTCTCATGAGCATTTAAACACACACAAGTCTGCCAACTCAAAAGCAATACACACAGCAGCCCCTGAACTCCATTTTCTCTCTAGGAATTACTGCCTTTCCCCCAGTTCACAGATAGCTTCTTGAAAGAGAAAGCCATACTCACTCTTGCCACGTGCTCATTTCCCACTTGTCCATGGTCTACAGAAGCCTGGCAACTGCCCCTGATAATACACTAGAGATGCTCTCCAGGGATGTTGGTAAATCCAACCCACACTTTTTAACAGTTTCAAACTTGACCCCTCAGTCACTCCATATTTGTTTCAAATATTTGTTCATTTTTCTCCACTCCATTCTTTTTGAAATACTTTTTCCTCAGCTTACATGATACTATGATCTCCTAGCTTTCCTCCTATCCCCTTGGCCTTTCCCTCCATCACCTTTTCCTCTTTCAATCTGAAATATTGGTGTTCTTCAGGTTCCATCCTGGACCCTATGCTCTGTTCCTGGTTGGCCCATCCTTTCTCATGGCTATAGCTGTATCCACATGGTAATGATTTTTGGATTTGTGTCCATAGCCAAACCTTTTTCCTGAGCTCTTAACCTCAAAATCCAACTGCCTGCTGGCCATCTTCACTGGGATGGGCCACCACATCTCAAAATCAACATATTCAAAATGGAATTCACCATTCTCTCTTCCTTGTCTTTACCCACCTTCCCCTAGCATGTCATGTCCCTCCTTCTAGGTTCCTAGTCTTGGAGAATAGTGCAACTGTGACCAAGCCAGAAATCTGACCCTAAGAAATTTGATCAAGTCTGGAACCCTTTATTTCTTCTTCTCACCTCTATACCTGACCAATCACCAGGTCCTGTCTTATTATTGATTTTGCTTAAAACCAGCATTTCCCTCCACTGCTATTGTCTTAGTCTAAGTTTCTGTCATAGTTCCCTTGGGATACTAGTAGGCCTGTTATTTGCTCTTTTCCAACCTTTCCCAAGGCTTCTATATTGCCCAAAGAATAAAATCAGAATTTCTCAAATGGCAGAGAAGGACTTCATGAGAATGGTCTATCTTTGGGACACCTGGGTGGCTCAGTCAGTTAAGTGTCTGCCTTCAGCTCTGGTCATGATTCCAGAATCAAGCCCTGGGTGGGGCTCCCTGCTCAGTGGAGAGCCTGCTTCTCCCTCTCCCTTTGCCTTACCTCTTACTCATGCTAGCTTGTTTGCTCTCTCTCTCAAATAAATAAAAGTCTTTTTTTAAATAATCATTTATCTTTGTATCTCCATATTATATAGCACTGCTGTCTTCCTTCCCCTTCCCCTTCCCCTCTCCCTTTCGCCTGACTTGAGATCTGTAAATGTGTAATATTTTTCCACGTACTGCTCCCTAGGCCTAAGTCCCTGAGACTTTCCTCAGACAGGGCTTCCACTAGGAGGCCTTCCTATGTCTTTAATGCATCCTCTACTTGTTCTTAAAACAGAGTTAATCACACTGTAGTACAGGTCCTCTGTATTCATACCCCTTTCTCAACAGTTTACAAGACTATTTTATATACTGTTCTCTCGGCCCAGAGCTCAATAAATGCTTGTTGAATAAACGGATAAGCATGTGTTTAAAAATCATATCCTAAAAAAAGAAAATAAAAATCGTATTCTATTTTATGATTCACGAGCTCCATGAGCTACCCTTTTCTAGCTGGGACACCATAAAACACTACAAAGTGGTAAAGTTTTTCATCCCCAATCTATCCCCCAGGAGGCTTCATAGAGCACACAAGGTAGCCTGAAACACAGCTGTGACAATTTTGGCTCCATCATGCTTTAGAGAAGGCTTCTCTGTGTGGCACTTGTGCCTCGGTGTTCCCCTAATTTGGCCCAGGGCTCTGGGTGTGTTGGAATTAGTAAGCTTGTGTGTTAGACCTTCCCAACGGGGTAAGAGTACAGCTGAATGACAAAACCTGCTGGGGCCAAGAATATGCACTGGATTCGACATCTTTATTGGTGCTGTGTTTTTCTAAGTCATCTGCACTCTGAGTTCCATTCTGTGAAGAGAATTCTGTGAAGAGACCAATTGTGCTAATTTGACTGGGGCTGTGGAAATTCCTGGGACAGCAGACTTAATATAATAACAGGGAGTCTCAGTAAAACCCAGATGACTCGGTGGCCTTATCTAGTCAGGAAATTGGGATTAGCACAAAAGAAAATTGAATTAGTCCTTAGTAACACCTTGACTTGGCCTTTGGCTCCTCATTGGGCAGCTCCCTGGGCTGACATTGACAGAAAACAAAGAATGGCTGCATATGTGGGTCTCCAATGGTTTGCCACTCAGGGGTGTGATCTTGGGCTTGTGGAGGGAAGTGTTTGGTGGGCTACAGTGGAGTGCAAAGAACATGATGTGTAGAGGAGATGGTGAGTTAATTTGTGGGGTGGAGGTGGAAGAAATGAAAGAATTGAGAATATCGGTTAGCTCCTATCTTTACTCCTCAATTCCCTGCTCTCCTGCAGACCCCAAAAAAGAGGTGAGCAGGGAGTGAGGCAAGGGCCTTAGCAGGAGGAGGAGGTCTAAGAGGACGTGGGAGGGGAGGGGTCCATGGGGGTGAAAAGAAACCTGGAGGGAAGGGAAGAGAATGGACGAGTTAGGAAGGAGGAGGAAAGATGGAGAGTGGATTGCTGCCAGAGGAGGGGAAAGGGCTTTCATTGTGATGAAAATGCAGTGATTGGGAAGTGGGGCGGGAACAGCGTGAGGGAGGAGGAGGGTACTGTGTAGAAACTCAAGTGGAGATGAAGGCAAAGATTATATCATAGCTGTTGGTCATGGAGATCTGATTTCTTTTGTGCAGGCGTCACATGCCGAGTGAGCTGTTATTAACTAAAAGAAGTCAGTGCTTAGTAGCAAGGAGGTTTGTGGTTGAGTGCATTCTAGCATGGTAGAAGAAATCATGGACTGGAGCACATTTTAAGGGAAGAATAGTTTTTACAGCTACTAGCCACCTATACCTTACCCCATGACCATGATCCAAAACAAAACAGCGTAAGATGCCTGCCGGCTATCAAGAATTAATATAATCCTGGGATAGATTTGCTTTGTTTTATACATTTTTACACACAATGAAGGTGTCCCCAGAATCAGGTATGAGGATTGAAGGTGATTTTAAGGCTGGTATTTATTTTAACAGAACAAAACAAACAAAAAAAAAAGTGTTTTAAAAGCTGGGCTTTTATCTGGGGATTTTCACTCTGAAGGTCCCACTCTGGAGGATTTTCACTCAGAGAGCCGAAGGATGGAGGGAGAATGATAGAAAACTCCAGCAACCCCAGATGGGAAAACTGTCCAAAAAGCACCCTTTTCTCCATTTCTACCCACCACAGAGGTTAGAATTTTGTGCAAGATCCAAAACAACAGGACCTGTCAGCATCCTGGAAATTTCCCAGGAGGTTTTGCAGTCTATTGCCAATTCTGGCTTGATGAAAAGTTGGGGAATTCTGGGACTTCTGGGACCAGAGGGAAGCTGGCAACAGGAGAATATGTGTGAAAACCCCTCCATGCAACCAGGAGTGACCTGGTGTGCCTTTGGAAGAAGTGTAGAAATAGTATCATCAACTGTGTGTCCCTTGCCACTCTATCAGTTGACACGGTACCAGGTACACAGTTGGGACTCAGTAAATGCTTGCTGAATGAATGAATGAATGAATGAGTGAACTTCCTGCCTTAGGTTTTCCTCTAGCTCAAATTGGTCTTCTACACTGCAGCAGCTAGACATTACCTTAAAATATAGACCTGATCAGTTCATGTTGAAGTCCTTTTCAGCTTCTGCCCTTGGGAAAATTCTCTCAGAGAAATATACTCCCATTAATGATTATATGACCTGAGCCCCAGCCCCCATTTCCAGTTCTATTCCCCACTTCTCCTCCACTGGTTCCTCGCCATTTCCTCCAAATATCTCTAAATACATAATGCCCTCAGAGCCTTGCTTGGCTCCACTTAGAATTTCCTTTACAACTTGCACCTATGACCCAAGCCTTCAGCTTGTTGATAACCCACTTTTCAGGGTCCCACACAAATATCACTTCCTCCATGAAGCCTTCCTGTCTTTCTTGCTTCTTTGCCTGTGGTTTCACAAGAGAAGCCCTGAAGCTATGGCAGCACTGATTTCATGTTATCTCTTATCACTTGTTCTTTACCTGTCTACCACCCCACTAGGCTCTGGGCTTCTCAAAGACTCACACTTTGATTTGTCTCCACATATTCAGCTAAATGACTGTTAAATAAAGGAGTGAGGGAAGCCAGAGAGACTCAAAGAGGTTGGAAGAAGAAATATTAGTGAGATAATACTGGGAAAATATAAAATTGCAGATACCTAGCTATTTGCCTCAGAAACTATGTAATCAGCCCTGAGCTTCCTGTTTCCCAGCTTCCATCCCAAGGAGTAGTAGAACTTCTATGACCACAGGAGGAGAAGGAAAGGCCCTTTGGCCAGGGAAGATGTTCTCGTTCCCTTAGGCACACCATACCCCACCAAATGTCGTCACAGTAAAGATAGGCTGAAGTCCCCTACTTTTCTCAGTCCTTTCCTTCTATGATCTTCTTAGGGCATCTCACACTAAGGGTGTGCCCTCCCTCCTGCTTTAATCTGCCTGGTAATAGTGCTAATTGAAGGGACTTCAGCTCCTTCTGCAGCCTTGTTTTGTCAGGCATAAAAGTCCTCTCTAATTTTCTGGATGTGGATACCATTCCCGTTGGCACCCTTCCTTTGGAGTTCAATTGTCACTCGGGCCTCATGAAAGGCCCCTTACAACTCACTCATTCACTGTACCTCATTGTCCCTGTTCATTCATTGACATTCACTAGGATAATTCCTCCTGCTGCCACATGCACAGAGACGCGTGCACATGTGTTCAGACCCCACATCCCATTAACGGTGAGGGCACTTGAAATAAAGAGCAGCACTGCCTGAATGTGGGACTGCCCTCCCCCTCTATTAGCTGGGGAGTCTACCGCGCTAATGTTGTTTTAAGAAGTATCAGGAGAACTGACGACCTCTGCAGAGCAGGAAGGGAGGAAGGGTGGGGGTGTTCCTGGCAGCTCCTGTCATTAAACACCATCAGCTACATCACTCCAGACAGATACTGCTCCCCACCTCTCTCCCCCTGCTTTCATTCTTCCCAGAGCCAGCTAGTTCCAGAGATCCAGTCTCTGCCTTCCTCTTAGGCATTAGTCTGTCCTTCAAGGCTCTCCAGAAGACAAGCACCTTCCACCTGGCTTATGTGCTATGTCCTTGAATTGAATTCTACCTCTATCAACGAGGTCTGCTCCTATGATCTTTAGCTCATGCTTTGCTTATATATTCTCATCACTGCTTAGGGGCCAGCTGCTTTCAATGGCATGAAGAGTCCATTATTCTACCTCAGAAACTCAGCAAAAACAGGGTCTTTTCAACATTTTTTAAGCTAATGGTTAATAAGATGGTTATTAGGACTATGAAGAAAGCCATAGAGGAAGCAGAGCAAAAGTAAGACTATGAAGTAAGAGACACAAAAGAAGAGAGTCAGTGGAATGGTGGTCTTTTGTTATGGTCTACAGCCTACCCACCAAAACACAGCGCCCCACCCAGCCTGGCCTCAGAACAGGCTCATTGCTCCCTGGTGTTAGGATCCCAGTTCTCCCCTTAGTACTGATATCCAACTACCAGGCCTTCCAAGACCTACTCTAGCCCTGCCCTTCTATGAGGGAGATATTCCTTGATCCCCACCAGGGCCCACAGTTCTTCTGATGCCCATGAGCTTCTTGGTAATACCGTGAACTGGCACCCGAAAGGCTTCTGCATCTGCATATGCCATACCTACTCGAATGAGATCCTAGATTTCTGGTCTCATACCTCTGTAACCCCCCAGATCAATCTGGGAGGCGGGGAGTCTGCACTTTAACAATTTCTCCCTAAGCTCACTGGGCTTCTAGGCAGGCAGATGCAAATTGCTTGCCTAGTCAGAGACAGTGATTTGTTCTTTCCCAGGACAGAAAGGACCTGGTGGGCAGATGCTTTAGAAAGGGGGAATTTTGTAACTAAGAGGACAGATGTGGACTACAGCAGAGCTCAGCCACTGACTACCCATGAGACCCTTGGGGATGCTACCTCGCTACTTTGACCCCAGATTTTCTTTTTGCATTTGAAAATTTAGGTTGGGCTTCTCATCCATAGTGTTACTGACAGATTGGACTAGACAATTCTGTATTGTATATATGTGTGTGTGAGGGGGGTGGATAGATCGATTGATAGATAGATATCAGATACCAATTAAACCCACTCTCTGCCCCCCTCCTCTGGCCAACTGTGACAATTAAAAATGTCATAGACATTGCTGAATGTTAAAATCGGGGTGGGGGGGTTACAGAGGTATGTAAGGGGGTGGGTAAAATCATTCCCAGTTGAAAACCACTGAAAAATACCTTGGGATTATTCTAAAGATTAATGTGATAGCATATGTAAAGCATCTGACAGCATCTAGCATATAATAAGGACTCAATAAATGTTAGTTTCATCAGATATTTTAGGTAGAATTTGGCAGTTGCCTTTCTATCTTCACCCACCATGAAGTGTCCCTGGGGCCTCAAAAGGTGGGTGGTGTGGGGATGACTCTAGAAAGAAAGTTCGATAGAAGGTGATCTCTCCAGTATGTTCAGTGGCCTCAGAGGAGACATTTCTTGGATATTCATGTATGTCTTAGAAGTGTCTCAGGGTAAAGGGGTGATGTAGTTGGAGGCCCAGAGAGACATGGTTCAATAGTCTCCACAGAGAGCCTTTCGTAAGCATGTTGCCCATTTGTGCTTCAGTTCCACCTCCCTATCTGGTTGTTCTGGGGAGATATATGGCCTATTCCAGATGAGGGATATGGCTTCTGTAGAGAAGCAGTTTGTATCAGCAAAGAGAGGATGTGGGAGATATTGCTGAGACACTAGCTGGGCTGGGGCACAGGAAGGAAGGACTCAGAGGAAGCTGGCTATAACTGTAGACCCCAGAGGATAGCCTTCCTGCCCACCTTGCCCTTGTGCATCTGGTCTTTGCAGCTGCCACACTCTGCTGCCCAGATCTAGGCTTCTCTACTGGGGTGGGAAGACAGAGGAAGGAGAGAAGTCTCCAGAGGTAGTATTTCATTCAGGCCTAGGATATATGGAAATCTTCCAAGTCCACAACTGGCTTCTGTGAGAGGCAAAACTGACCCACTATAAGGAATTTCAGAGTTGTCCAAGCTATAGACACCTCGACTAATTTTTTTTTTTTTTTTAATGATAGAATAGAAAGGACAATGGACTAGGGCCTTGAATTGCTCCTCTGGGCCACTGGCTGGTTGTGTGGTCTTGAGTGAGTCATTCTCTCTGGGCTCCCCTTCATCATCTGCTTTTGGGCAGCACTGCAACTGTTCCAGCGCAGACACTTTAAGAGGCTCTGGTGAGGTCAGCAACTAAACATGCTTTGAGAAGAGAGAAAGAATTATTGGTGCACGCCCACCACCAACTTCAGCCTCAGTGTGAGAGAGAGCAGGCTGCACCAAGGCCATTTCAAAGGGAGTCACTGGCTGAAAGGACTGAGCTCCCAGCATGAGGACAAACCAAGGTAGACCACCTCTGGGGGGCCAGGGTGGAGCTATCCCCTGGAGGTTACTAAGGTCAGTGTGTAATAGGAGCTGGCAAAGGGGGTCTAGCAGAACAGGTGAGGAAGAAATAATTCATTGTTTGTTTTGATTTGATTTTGGTTTTAATCATGAGATTAGCCAAGAAAGGGTAAACACATGCCATGTGTCACTCTTTTTTAAGTGGGGAGTTGAGATCCAAAAGCCCCAAAGGAGCATTCCTCACCTGTATGTGTTGCTCATGGGGAGCTGTGACCTGACACAGTGGGTACATGGCACACTGTGGTTATTTCCTCTGCATTTGCTCTCCCTTCCCTCCCTGAGGGCCTACATCATCTCATGCCTAACATGTGGTGACAAACTTCAAGATGGCCTGCCTCCTCTTCCCATTAAGCCATCCTGCACAAAGGTCTTCTAAACACAGATTTCAACACTTGCCTCACTTATCTTCCTGATAACCTTTTCCTGCTCCCAAGGCCTAGCTCATCAGGACCAAGGCTACCATGTGATAGTGTTAGAAACCTCCACACTAAGTCATAATATCAAAAAAGGCATGTGCTTGAAACCTATCTTACCTGGACTTCCTCAGGGAGGGAACTTGGTCAAGCCCTTAACTCTTTGAGCCCCCTTCCTTATCTCTGAAAATGGCATAAAGACCTGACATGTGGTGATTTCATAGGAGTGCAATGATAGTCAATGACACAGTGGATATAGAAAGGCTTTGCAAACTAAAAAGTGCAGCACTAACATTAGAATCCATTCAGAGCTCTTGAATATCTCTCAAAGTTCATTCAAGATGGTTTTCTTGTTCTCCTGTTGTTTCTCTCCATAGGGATCTTCCCTCCTTTAATTGGCCAGGTAAATCCTTTCCTCCAGAGCTCAATAACCTTCCTATTCTGATGTTTTCCTTCACTATGAACACCCTTAGTACTGAGTTGCTGACCTGCCTCAGTTCTTCTGCACACAGATCAGAGTTAGTGAGCCCCCACCAACAAATGTACGTAGGGTTTACTCATGATCTCATTTAATCCTTGCAATAAATTTAGCAAAGTCTCTGGATACGATGTCAGTATACAAAAACCAATTGCACTCCTCCATAGTAGCAACAAATAAATAGAAAAAGAAATGTTAAAAACATACCATTTTAAAAATGTACGTTTTAAAAATAACTGAAGTTATATTATGCATGAAATGCATTGAAAGTACATTGAAAACTGGAAAGTATTATTTAAATTGTTATTTTATTAAATTATATATTACATTAAATTATTATTTAAAGTACGGTGATAAAGACAATCTAAACAAATGCAGACATATAGCAGATTTATGCATTAGAAGACTCAATATTCTAAGGATTTGAATCGTCTTCAAATCAATCAATATAGTCAATACACTATCAATCAAAATCCCAGCAGCTTATACATTGAAATGCAAACGTCCAATAATAAACAAAACCACCTCGAGAAAAACAAAGCTGGAAGGCATATGTTACTAGATTTAAAGACATAAGAAGTAGCACTAATCAAGACAATGTGCTATTGACATAAAGGTAGACAGACTGACCAGTGGAAGAGAATAGAGCCCAGAATAGAGTCCCACACATACATAATCACTCGATTTGTGACAAAGGGAACAGTGCAGAGCTATAAGAAAATAAGAGCTATTTTTATTAATTGCTGCTGGGTCCACTGGTATCCATTTATAAAAAAGTTATCTTGACTACAACTTCACACTACATACAAATAATTTCTGATGAATTGCAGCTATAAATGCAAAAGGTTAAACAGTAAAGCTTCCATCTAGAAGAAAACAAAGGAGAACGACTTCTTGGTCTTTGAATAGGCAGAAATTTCTCAATCAGGACATTAAAAAGCACTAATCATAAAGGAAAAATACTGAAAAGTTAGGAATTTCTCTTCATCAAATGTCTCCACTGAGAGTAAAAAGACAAGCCAGAGAATGGAAGAAGATATTTATACATATCTGACAAAAGACGCTCAACAGAATACATAAAAGAACTTTTGTAAATCTCTAATAGAAAGACAGAAACCAAATTAAAAATGAACAAAAGATTTTAATTAGTCACTTCATAAAATAAAATATGCAAATCGCCAAAATATATAAACAGGTGTTCATGATGATTGGTCATCAGGGAAATGCATATTAAAACCATAATTAGGGACACTTGGGTGGCTCAGTGGTTGAGTGTCTATCTTTGGGTCAGGTTGTGCATAGTACTGGGGTCCTGGGATCCAGTCCCGCACCAGGGTCCTCAGAGGGAGCCTGCTTCTCCCTCTGCCTGTGTCTCTGCCTCTCTGGGTCTCTCATGAATAAATAAATAAAATCTTTAAAAACAACAACAAAAAAACCCATAATTAAATACAACCACAACAATGACAAAATGAAAAAGCCAGATAACCAAGTGCTGGTGAGGATGTGAAGTATCCACTGAGCAGATATGCTCAGCCACACTAGGAAAATGGCAGTATCTACTCAAGTTGGACATATACACATCATTTGACCCAGCAATTCAGTCGTAGATGCACACCCAGTAGAAATGTTCCCATGTATTTTAAAAACCTAGCAGCATTATGCGTAAGAGTCCCAAAGTGGAAATGCCTGGAAACCTAAGTCCTATCCACAGTAGAATGAGCCACGGTATATTTATATAGTAGAAGATTATGGGGTAAAGAGATCCATGGAGCTACTGTTACACATAGCAGCATAGCCCAGTCTCTCACAGAAGGATGCATGCTATATGGTCCTATTAATAAGATGTTGATAAAGAGGGCAAAGTTATAGTGTCAGGATGAGGGACAGAATTATGGAGGATAGGGGAACCAGAGGGGTTTCAGGGGTACTTTTAATGCTCTGTCTTTTGCCTTGGGTTCTATTTATATAAAAAATTTTGAAAATTCATCAGTTTGGTCATCCATGCTTTGTGCACATTTCTGTATTATACTATATATTTGAATAAAATTTTCACTTAAAATAGTTCTCACAATGACCCAGGAAGTGATTCTTTCTCCCAATTTTCCAATGGCTAAGAGGCTCAGTGGGAACAAAGAAGTGGTCAGATGGGGATGGGTATTCAAACCCACCCTGTGTGGGTTCCTCACTGGGGCTTTGTGCCTTCAGAAGCAGAGACTCTGAGTCCTACCTTGTATTCCCTTTGCTGCCTGCCCATGGCTGGACATGGCAACCCAACAGATGTTCAGTTATGGATTGAAAGTTTTTGTCTCCCAAAATCTACATATTGAAGCCCCAACCCCCAATGTGATGGTATTTGGAGGTAGGGTCTTTGGGAGACAACTAAGTTTAGATGCGGTCATAAGTGTAGGGCCCCTACAATGTGATTAGTATCCTTTTTTTTTTTTAAAGATTTTATTTGTTTATTCATGAGAGACAGAGAGAGAGAAAGAGAAAGATCGGGCTCCCTGTAAGGAGCCTGATGTGGGACTCGATCCCAGACCCCGGGATCGTGCCCTGGGCCAAAGGCAGACGCTCAACCACTGAGCCACTCAGGCGTCCCTAGTATCCTTGTAAGAAGAATAACAGGCCCAGAACCCTTTCTCTACCACCTGACGACACAGCAAGAAGGTAGCTGTCTGCAAGCCAGGAAGTGGCCTCCACCAGACACCAAATCTTCCAGCACCTCAGTCTTAGATTTCCCAGCCCTCAGAACTATGAGAAATGAATGGTTATTAATTCAAGCTACCAGGTACTTTGTTATAGTAGCTCAAGCTAAGACATTCAGTAGGAAGAAGAAGGCCAGAAGCTAAATCTACAAACTCGCCCACCTACCCTTTTCCTCTCCCTGCCTACCTTCTACTCTCTTTTCCTTCCTAGCTCTAAAGAGTGTTCCTGAGCTTGCCTGGCTCTTGACTCTGTCCCCCTACTTGGCAGAGTGCTGCTACCTTTAGGATGGGGATAACAGGGTGGTTTCAGCAAAGTGGCTTCAGCGGTGCTCCCAGAATGTGGTGCAGAGGTGGAACAGGAGAGGTGTCCTGATGCCCTCCTCTCCCTTAGGCTACCTGCACTGGGCCACCACCACCCAGAACAGTGGGGTTTCTTCAACTCAGCTACTCCTAGAAAGATCCTCAGGAGTGAGGGGGGAACCAGACTGGTGTGGAACCAGACTGGTATGGCTCAGCTCCTAACTCTCTCTGCCACCAGGGCTTGGTCTTGACTCCACTTCCACTTCAGCCTTGAAGTTCTTTTCTCCTCCTGCAGAGGAGGGAATGAAATGGTCCCTGTTGGCAGATCCCTGACCAGAGCTTCCTCCCCAACACAATGGGGGACTCTTCAGTCTCTACATCATTGAAGAATAGGATCTGGATGCTGTCAGAAGCCTCCTCTGGAAGGCTGAGGGCCAGCCTCCCATGGCTAAATAAGGAGGTCACCACTGCCCAGGAAAGGCTGGGAGAGACAGTTTACCAACTTTCTCATTGCCTCTGGCCAGAAGTATATGCCCAAGCTGAAATAGCAGAATCCAGTCCCCTTGGATGTCAATCTGGGAGACACAGTCCCTCTTAAGCTCCCATCTGCTGAGTGTTTCCTTAGGTTTGGATGAAGGACTATACATACATGATCTGGAGCAAGCTACACCCCAACACTGAGGGGGAACACCATCATTATTCTCATACAACAGATGCAGAAAATGAGATCCCAGGTTTTACATCTAACAAGGGGCAATGCCGAGCTTTGAATCTAGGCTGTAGTCAACAGTGCTTTAGCCATACACACCACCTGTTTACCTTTAGTGGTATCAGGTGCTCTGCAGACCTCACACCAGCCAGTGCTCCCCCACCCATTGTCCAACCCTCTCCCCACAGGCTTGGCTGCTCCTCTAGAACTCCCCCTAACTGTCTCCCATGCCCCCCACCCTGCACTCCGGCTCCAGTCCATAATCCTTTTTAGTCCTTTGCACCTCTAGTCTTGGGCCACCACTGCAGCCTCTGCAAACCTCCAATCGTATCTATAAAGTGGAGCTAACAGTAGTACCTACTTCACAGGTTTCTGTATGTATTGAGTGAAGTTTTATTTGTAAAGGAACTGCGATATAATTAAGAGCTTAGTAAATGGCAGTTAGGTTTTATCTTTGTTTTTATTTATTTATTTATTTATTTATTTATTTATTTATTTATTTATGATAGTCATACAGAGAGAGAGAGAGAGAGAGGCAGAGACACAGGCAGAGGGAGAAGCAGGCTCCATGCACCAGGAGCCCGATGTGGGACTCGATCCCGGGTCTCCAGGATCGTGCCCTGGGCCAAAGGCAGGCGCTAAACAGCTGCGCCACCCAGGGATCCCTATCTTTGTTTTTTTAACATATGGAACTTGGTGACTCAAAGCATCTCTGGGCTCTAATCCTGATATATTTTTCTTCAACTTTGCTGGTCTCTGGGCTCTACTTTCCTTTCATTATCTAAAGAATTGGGGACATTTCCATTTGGGGGCTTTAGAGATTAGATTTCTAAAAAAAATATCAGTAATCATCTATCCATTTTTTTTTTTTTTTTTTAGAAATTGCTCTTAAAGTATTTAGAAATCACTAGTCTAACAAATAGTAAACTCCCTGAGGATGCCAAATACCCTTGGGGTCTAGCACAGAGCTGGGCCCAGCAGAACTCAGTACATTCAAAGGAACAGACAGTCAGCAGCACAAGTTTGAATAGTGGGGAACAGTCCTGG
Organism: Canis aureus; assembly: GCF_053574225.1. Taxonomy (NCBI): domain Eukaryota; kingdom Metazoa; phylum Chordata; class Mammalia; order Carnivora; family Canidae; genus Canis; species Canis aureus. The sequence goes on along the minus strand of NC_135634.1, from coordinate 37,844,369 downwards.
CCTCTTAAGCTAGTAGTCCCCATCCTTTAGAGGGCTAGAGGATGGGTGTTTTTAGCTAGAGACAGCTCCTCATTCCCCCTGCATGTGCTCTGAGTCATGGCCAGCTAATAACAGGTCAGCCCCAGGGTGTAGATGAGATCAGACACCTCTGTCTTCCCCAGAGGCATTTCTGTGGGTCTCTGGCCCTACAGTCCCCTTGGGCTGAGGCAGGCGATGTTGGACTACCCCTGTCTCTTGCTGCTAATGTTCAGCCCACATTCTCTGCCACCACCTCCTTGAGGAAAACTAAGCAGGAGCATAGGTAAGAAGTCCTTTTCACCTGAGTCACGGAGGGCAGGGTTGGGTAGAGTGAGGGAACCCAAGAGATCATGTCACTTCAGTGGCTTGGAGCAGAGGGAAACAGCCCAGGGGCTGGTTTGCACCAAGCAATGCCAGGTCTTGCACCGGATCTGGTACATACTGAACACCCCGTGGTGTTCTGGCAAGAGAAACCTTCACAGTCACCAGTCTTAGAAACCAGACTCTTCCTTCTGCTGGCACCCTCTTGTGCTTCAATGTGGAAACATATTTGTCTGCAAAGAATGAGATCCTAAAAGCCTCTTCTGGTCCAAAGGAGAAGTGGCGGATCCCTGAGGTCCTCCCACCACCGTGCCCCTGCAGACACGTCCTGGCTGCCTTAGAAGTGCTGTGCAGCCAGCACAAGTCTGGGCAAGGCTGGGAGACACTGCTGCAATTAGACCGGATCCCAGAAACCCCACCTGCCTCCCTGTCCCCGTGCCTGAGCTGCTCCAGGGCCAGGCAATGGAGCAGGGTTCTCAGTCGCTGACAGAAAAGGTGTGAGGAGGGAAGAAAGAAGAGACGAGCCCTTGGTTTGTGTTCAGTCCCTTCATCCTGTTTTCCTGTCCTGGGACACAGCTCTCTAGAGCCTTACTGGGTTGGAGGCATCTTAAGCAAGGGCCTCAACATAGCACCGTAGTTTCTGATCCTCGGCAGGCTTCCCTGAAACCACTTTATGCTGATGAAAGTAAGGCCTAATTCTGGGCTGCCTTGTGTTTCCCTCACAGGTTCCACATCTCCCATCAGCCTCCGAATCCATGAAGTGCAGTCAAATGGGAGTTTATAGCTGCTGTCCCAGGGACTGTGCAGAGGGCAGTCCTTTGAACTCTGTCTTCCTCTGCTGGTGGGAGGTTCCCACCATTACCTAATGGGGGAGGGCAGAGGCTGCTGGAGGGAAGTCCCATGGCTGCCTCTGTTCCCCGACAGCTCTTTAAGATCTCTGCAAGCTGTCCTGGCTCTAAAATCAGCCCTGAAACTGAACTAACATCCCCTCTCACAGATGTTCCTAAAAGCCATGAGGGCCTCGTGTTGCTGGAGGCACTGTCTTCTCCCCGACAGATACCAACATGCTAGAATCGAGAAACTGCCGGACTCTGAAGATGCAGGTTCTAATGTCACATCAGAGACTAACAGCTGTGTGCTGTGTGCCATGGAAGACACCGCCTCAGCTCTCTAGGCCATGCCATTAACGTGGAAAAGTTTCCTTCACTAAAAAAAAAAAAAAAAAAAAAAAAAAGGCACAGAGGGAGGTGAGAAGGCAGGTGGACGGTGCATGACTGATGCCAGACTGCTCATTTCACGTGGGAGGATTCGTGTATGTGTCCCTGTCCCTGGTATAGAATGTGCATCAAAACAGGAGCAACTTCTCCTCGGTCCACCCAGGCTGCCTGGCCCCATCTTGTTTAATGCCACTTAGGCAGAATAATATTCCCCTAATTTCCCAAGGCAGAAGTCGACTCTTCAGCCTTCTTCATTCTCCTCCGTGAGACTCAACCAGATGTGGGCCTTCTTGCGTCTATGCATCTCTCATAAGCTAAGTGCAGAGAGAAGTTTCATTTTATTTTTTCCTACACCTTATGTGTTACATAATCCAGAAAATGATACAGATGAGAAAGGCATTGGCAGGAGGGGGAAAAAAAAAAAAAGAAAGAGGTGCAGTGTGAAACACCTTGTATCCAGGTGTTCACCTTGGGGAGAAATCTTCCTCCCCTTACTCCGTTCCACACATGTTCCAGATGGCCTTGTGGGGTTTTCCTGAGGCTAGACCTGCAGGGTCTCTGAGCCCTCCCCTCTCCTGCATTCTGTCCTCCACACATTTGGTGAAAGACAATGTGAGCAAGAGATCTACTTTCAACATCGAGTCTCCACCTCATCTGTCCTTCAGTGATGGACATTCAATGATGCCACACTCATCTGTCCTACGTAATTTTATCAGTCCATTTTAATTTAGTCAAATTGACAATGTAGATGGGGATCCAGAGTGACAAAGGTGGAAGTGTTTCCTCCCATATTATTTTCAGTTACAACTGTTTCCCTCTGCCAGAGTAAGCAGATAAGAGAGTAGTTGTCGGGCAATAATGCCTGACCCCAAAATTTCCCTTCCCTGATACTCTGGACATGTCCTACACCAAGGGCTCATGACCTTCCTACACAGACATCTTAATCTCATGCCTGCTTTCCTTCCATTGGAGCTGATGGGAAGGGGATGAGGGTAACATGAAAATAGAGCTCCTATTACATTTCACACACCTTTACTTATATTGGGTCATGTAATGTTCATAAAAATTTTCCCTGGGACACAATGCATTTTATAGATGAGAAAACAGGCTCAGAGATGCTAAGTGACTTGCCGTACAGCTATTAGGTAGCAGAGCCAGACACCGATCTATCTGATGCCAAAAATCCTATTCTTTCTGTTCTCCACTCCCAAACTTGCCTGGAAGGGTTGACAAGCATGAAAAAGCCCAGGCCTCACCTTTACGGCTCACCTGTTCTCTCTACCAGGGCTGTAGGCTGCTGTCCAGGTGAGGATGAACTTCTCTGGGAGACTGAGGGAGCATGGCCTGAGCTGAAATGTTTCCTGAGCAAAGCCTTGTCTCCAGGGGTCACCTCACTGGAGATGTCACAGGACACTGCCATGGCCTTGCCCTCGGCTACTCAGGTTTTTAGCAAACACAAGGGAAGTTCCTAGGCAGGTAGAGGAAGATGATGTTCTAAGATCTTTTTAGATTCTGTGGGCAGGAGGACCCCTGGCACCCTGTTCTTCCGAGATCGAAGGAAGTCCCTATTTGACTGGACCTGCCTCTCCTGGGATGCACACTTGCCTCCTGGCTGGGAATCTTTCCCAATGTGGCATCAGCTCTCTAAGTGGTTAGCATAGCTCACTGGCACCTACAACCTTTCCATTTTGTTCAGGTTTGGTTTAAATGGAGCACATATGAGACAGAGGCAGTAAACTTGATTTTCATTTTGGAAAGGTGATAATTGGTCACAACTGTGACTGTGATAGTAAACCTTCACTATCACATTAGATGGGAGCTTCTCAGAACTCTGAGAACAAAGCAGAGGGCAGAGGAAAGGAAGGAAATCCAACATCTGAAGATTCCAGAGAAACAAGAAGGAAGGCAGGACAGAAAAATGGAGGCTGTGAGTATCACCTGTCACCAAAGTCCAGGGACTCCCTTGCCCTGGGGGGAGAGATCCACAAAGACTGCGAACTTTCCATTATTGACTAGTTCTCCTATGTCCTCTCAGGCAAATCTGTCTGACACTAAAGGTGAGAGGATCTGATGAGTTCCACTGGCCCTTGCTGTCTTTGTCCACAAATAGCAGTGGGCTAGTAAGGGTCTGAAGTGGTAACACCAATCCTGGTACTGCCACTAATCAGCTGTGGGGGGGGACACTGAGCAAGTTCCTCCCCAGTGTGAGCTTCTGTGTCTTCATCTGTTAAAAAAAAAAAAAAAAAAGCCCCCTGTGATTCCATCCAGGTCCAAAGTGGTGCAAAGCAAGGTGTTACCCGAGTATCCTATTATAAATAAGTCTCTAAACCCCACACATTGTCAATGTGACACCTGACCTTGGATGATAGACAAGGAACTTTCCTCTCCTTGAAGCTTTGGCTACCCTATGTTTCCAGGCTATGCGAGATCTCCCAGACCATGTGCTATCAACCAGGAGACAGGAAAGGGGATAGAAAGTCATTCTAATAAATAATCTTATTTGGAGAACGGAGTCTCTACAGCCTCAAATCTATTCTATTCACCATTGCTAGATTAACTTCCTAAAACCAAGGACTACTATAAACCACTCCTCGACCTATCACATCGGTCACTTCCCACTGCCTGCCAAATAACAAGCAAAGTCCCAAGGGATGTACTAAGCCCTTCTCAATCTGATTCACCTTGCTTTTGTTTCCACCACCGATTGTGCCCTCTCTTTGCCACCCTTCCCTCTAACTCTTAAAAGTCGCACCCAGACCACAGCTTGCTTATCATGTTCTATATCTCCCATGAAGACTTTTTCGACCAATTCAGCTTTGTAGAGTGATATTTTCTAATGCATCTGCTGTCTCCCCCAATACCAAGCCTGTCTGGAACAGTGTCTGTCTCATCTTTTTTTTTTTTTTTTTTTTGCTCCTCTCAGGTTCTGGTAGAGTGCTTGATACGGACCTGGCATTCCCTGACTTGAAAAAGAATGTAACTAAGATAGAAAGAACTAGGTACCAGGGGTCCAGAGCAAGAGTACTTGGAAGTGAGTAAAGACAACAAGTTGGAGAAGAAGAGTTTTGGGGGATGTGGGAGGAATGCATAAAATAGAATTTAAGGGTCCTTTCAACTCTGAGATTTTCTGTTTCTATGCTGAGTACTGGACATTTCTTCAACACAGGCTCCTTAGTTTCCTAATAAGTCTTGGAACCCTGGACTTGGAGGTCCTGTGTGTAGCTCCAGCATAGAAGTGACTCCAGTCAAGAGGAGTTTTTAAATCCTGGGGGACGCTGAATGCCTGGTGGTCCTGGTAGATGAGGAAATGTCTCAGGAAAGACCAAACATCCTGCCCATGGTCACTCCCTGCTAGTGCGTGTCTCTGAGCAGGGCCGCTGCAGGCCCACGGAGGGGAGGAGCGGGCGGCTGTGAGCACTCCTTCAGTGCAGCGCTGCCTTTTTAGTGCAGGTGGAGGCTGGGGCTCTGCCTCCTGGCTCTTGCTTTCCCCACCTGCCTGCAGTTCAGTTTCCCTGCTGGTGCCACCACTGAGGCACTGGGGCCGGGGAGGGTTGTCTTCTCAGGATGTGAGCACATTCTAATCCTTCCTAGCCTCCTCTGCATGTGCACCGTTGAGATACCCTTCAATGGGAAGGAGGAGAGAGCCAAAGCTGGAGTGTCTGAAGGTTGCAATAAGTAAGGGAGGTGCTCTGAGTGCTTAAAGTGTCCTTCTGAAACCCTGCCATCCCTGACCTGGCTGCTGAGGTGACGAGGGCAGACTCAGCACAGGCATCCTCCAGACACACTGGTCAGACTGCCTCTTAACAGTTAGCAGAAGGTCAAGAGCAACCTCAGGGCTCATTCCCCTAGACTTCTATCCCTTGCCATGCTCTGCGAATTCCCCATTGTCCCTAGCTGCGTGGTGGCTTCTATTCTCAGGGTTTTCTCATTATATTCCTTGAGAAGAGGGTCAGAGGACAGGAACCTGGGTTGGGGAGTCCATTGGGTTCCAGGCCAGGTTGTGTTGGTACTGTTTTCCCCTTCCAACCCTTTCTTGGGAGACCAAGCAAAAGTTATCAGTGGTTCAGAGAACCTCCTGTCAAGGTCACCCTGTTCCATCTGATGCTGTCTGACATGAGAACCAACTGTGTTCTTCACCTCCTACCAGCCCTAGTGCAATCCTGGGTGCTAGATGAGCTAGGAAAGAGTACCCCATCTGTTGGCTGGAGATTACTTGCAGCCTCTATACCACAACAGAAAGTCTCTAAGTTTCTACCTCCCTAGCTGGCCTGTTCCTGTGTGGCATAACCCTTCCCTCCCTAAAGCTTCCTCACTGAGATAATAGACCCAGCCTCGAATGTTCCCCTGTTATTCCTTTTCTTCTTGCCTGCCTGGGTTCCCAAACCCTGTGGCCCTTGGACAGCACAGGGAGATCTGAAATGGCTGAGAAGGAAGGGCCACCATAGGCCTCATCACCATTACCTTCAGCACTTTGGGGCTGAGCCCTGTGTCCAGAGCCTGTGTCACCTGAAACATGACACATTTTCCTTTCAAGAGATTTATAATCTAGGCAGGGAGGAAGGATAGAGAAGCTAAATGCTAATACATGGGAATAGATGCTCAATGGGTATGACAGTACATGTTGCAGAATTTAAGCAACAGGGAGCTGATGGGTGGGGGGGTGTTTCTCTCCTCACAGAGGATGTCCTTTCTTCCTCCCAGGTAGGTGCAGCCCCACTGTAGTGAGTGTACCTCTCTCACCCTAGAATCCTGTGTCTCCTCCTATTGAGCCAGGACACTCACCTATTGCCCACCACCCAACTGTCCAGAATTATTGGAGTTAGTAGGGAAAGGTGCTGGCAGATCCAAGCTTTGTTTCCCTGCCTCCTTAGCTTTCCCTTACCTCCTTCCCTTGCATGCCTATACTCAATTCTCTCTTCAGCAGGAATATAATGTTCAGCTGCTTTACACCCACTCTGTGAATGCTGCCAGCGAATAATGACTAAGGTAGTGGGTGGAAGTACAGCAAGTTGAGACCAATTTAGCAGTCCAGGGTGCCAGGAGGAGGGTGATTTAGCAGCAAATGGCTTTGCAACAGCAAGGAGGGTGAAGATGCCCCCAAAGCCAACAGGCCAGTGAGCCAAGTGTACAGCCCTGCCCTGGTGCCTCAGGCAGGGATTGCCTCAGCCACCTGGCAGTCTATGCATTGCAGTTATATTCATGCACAGGGCAGGGTTCATCCCTAAACAGCAACTGATTTTCAAAGCAATGCCTACCCTCACCCCTGATCTCAGCTCTACTTTGGCACTTTTGAGGGCCTGTGTCCTTGGGTATGCCTTAGCTTGAGAGTCTTACCTAGATTGGGCTCTCTTCTTCTAGTAGATGCTGTGGCCTGGGAGCTTCTGAAGCTCTGAAGAACTAATGGTAATTCAAAAGACTGCTCTGGGCATGGCAGAAATTGAGGTTCTGTGCCATTGAGGAGGGGGGCAATCCAAGCACACTTTAGATCATGCCACAGAAAGACCAACCCAAGTAGGCATAGGGTGTGGATCTTCCAGGTCCTGCCATCTGGCAATGTCTAAGGATTCACGTTATGGGATATGACTGCGAGTGTGGATATCAGAGGAGAGCATGCCTCAGTGAAAGAGATGAATGAATGAATTCGGGTGTGCATGTGTGTGTGTGTGTGTCTGCTGGCTGTCATTCTGAAGGCAGTTATCCTCTCCCACAGTGATTAACTGACATGGAAGCTAATCTATGGGTGATCTGGATAGGGCAACTTTTTACTGCCTTTGTTCCAGGTACTGGACAAACCCATATCACATCTATTTAGACACCAATTTGGCCTATCACTTAGCAAGAAAAATCACCAGTCTACTGGATTGATTAGAACAATTAATTTTAGCTTTTAGCTAACACATACACACGCTCATATTCTATTTGCTAATTAATGAGGCCTGCCAATTGGGTGATAATAGCAATGAATTGGGAGTCAGGACAGCTGGGTTCAAATCCCAGCATTCCACTTAAAATCTGGGGTGAACCCCTTCACCCCCAATAGGTTCCTTCAGTTTTCTCATATGCCAAATTGTGGAAGATACTTTCTCACAGGGTTGATAATGATACTAACAATAACAACAATAGCAGCAACAATAATAATATCCTTTTTAACGTGTAAAGTCCTGTGCAAATAAAAAAGGCTATTAAAATTATTATTACAGGCAGCCTAGAGATGGTGGTAGACTGTCAGGTGGAAGTCGATGTCTGGCAGGAAGCAGGATGGAGACTGCAGATACAGAGGCAGCCCTGCCAATCGGCAGCTAGCCCGAAGCCCAACGCAACCATGCCTGATTTTGACACATCTCCACCCACTTCTCTAAATCCTTGGAGAAGGGGATCCAGAGCCAATCTGCACACTCATTTTGCTGGAGGCAGTTGTTAGAGGTGAGTTACTTCACATCCTTCATTTCCCAGCTCTGTCTGGTCTGGGTGCCTTGCTGAGCTACATGGAAGGAGGAAACATTTCCTACCTGGGTTCCCTTTGGAAGAAAAAGCTCCATTTCCTCAGGTCTCAGCTTGCATCTTGGAACTATGACCTCGCTGCTGCTATGTCTACTTTTTATACTTTCCTGAGGTTTAACTTCAAGGTTTAGTTCATGACCACTTCCTCCCTGGTGTCTTTGAGCTCACCTCCCTCATGCTGAGCAGCTGCTGTGTTCAAAGTTAGTACAATCCAATTTTCAATGTACTTGTCATTGATTTACGTATGCTGCTTCCTCTTCTCAATTCCCATCACAAATTTTAGTCTCAAGCCATTATTGAACAATTTTTTTAAAAAATCCCCCACCTCCGTGGCACCTTGAAAACCTTCAATAAATAGTGATGTACAGTTCTAGGGAAACTAAAATAATCACAAACCCCTGAGAAGGCACGTGGCAAACCTGCTATGAGAAATAATAGGGTGGTGTAAACGGCATGAGACAGGAGTCACCAAACTGTAACCACGTGACCTTGGGGAAATCATGGCCAGATTGCCTCCCTAAACATGGTAGCAATTCACACTCCCAACAACAGCGTAAGTGTCTATTTTAGATCAGCAATTTTCAGACTGCAGCAGCATAAAGATCTATTCAAAAGGAAACTCAAAGAACTACCACTTAAAGTGCCTAAAGATCCCCCAGACAGCTGGCTACTTTTTTGTTAGCAAACCCCTAGAAACACCTCATCACTGCCTTGGAACCAGTGCCTTCCTGCGGTTCCAACTGCACAATTTTTAAAACCTTAATTCTAGATCACACCTAGCACTTCCCACTAGTATATATCCATTGGTTGACTGACCCCGAGATAGAGTGCCTAGGTTGGCAGGGTGGGTAGGAGCTAGGTTTTCCTTGTGTTCCCAAACTGGAGTTAGAAACTGAGACGAAGGAACCCTGTCTAGGCAGAGGCCCTGAAAGAGATGACCCAATAACAGGGGCAGGAAAGCCAGAGGCCATGCAGGAATCTGTGCTGGGAAAATGTTCCTTGCCAACAGTCCCCGATATCTCTTTTTCCCATTGCTTTATTAAGCAACCATTTACTAAGGGCCTACTCATAGTAGCCAAATAGTATACTATGAGCTGGGCATTCATGACATCATCTCTGCCTCTAAGAACCATTTGGGCTCTTCAGGATCAGTGGGTAAATGTCAGAATAGTGTGGAATGATGGTAGGAACTCAGAGAAAGGCATGTAACCCAGACATAGGGAAAGAAGAGGGGAAGATTTCTTGGATGGGTTGATTCTCATGGTTAAGACCAGAAGCGCAAGTGGGAGCTTGTTAGGTGGAGGTAGAGAGACGGGGTAAGAATATTTGACAGAGCGGAAACGTGTATTTCTCTTTTCAAAGTTAGTAGAAGAACATGGAAAGAGCCAGAGCTGAGCTGAGTGGAGTTCAAACCCCTACTCCTCCATCCTCTATCCTAACTACATTATTTAACTCTCCTCATCTAATAATCATACACACCCGCAGGCCTGTGCTGAGAATTAAATGAGATAATGAATAACAAGTACTGGGCACATAGTGTACTTAGTGAACAGTATTAGGTGTTGCTAAGTATTACCCATGACACCAGTCTATAAGCTGATCAACCACAGGTTTGCCCTCATTACCTTATGCATCTTCATAGTTTAATGAGGCTATGCCTGGCCCAGAGCTTTGCATTTTGTAGGTACCCAATGAATATTTATTAAGTGAATGTTGAATAAGTGCAAAGGCATATACATAACTTTTTAGAATTAGGAAGCCATTTTTATATGGTTGGAACCCATCTACCTCCTTGCCCACACAGGCACAAAAGTGGCTTCTCAAAACTGCATGGCGGATCTTTCCCTCATGCACTCCCAAAGCATTGGCTCTCCCTGACAACACACTGCACAGCGGCACACTTTAGACGGCAGCCACCTCAACACACATCTACTGGGATGCACATGGCAAGACAGGAGGCTCCTCGACAGACACACAAATGTACAAGCTGAATTGTTAAAGCAGGTTTTACTTTGTGAGGTAGGTGCACAGAGGCTGCCATAAATGGTTAAGTAACAACCATCTCGAACGTCCCATCCTCCTTCTCGCTTACACATACACACTCCTGAAAGACTATCCTTTTTCTCCACCTGTTTTTTTTTTTCTCACTTCATGAAGAGTGAATGTCCACACACCCATCTGCTCAGCTGAGACCTCGTACTTGAACTTCCACTTGCTAAACTTAACTTTGCTCCTATTAGCTGTGGACCTTAGGGAAAGCCCGGCCCCCGTTCTTCACTGGTAGAACACAGAGAATGAACCATGCTTCATGCCAACCTGGTAGTTACATTGTGAGGATAAAGGAGATAACAAATGAGATAACGTCTGTGATGTGGAGAAAGCACCTCAGAAGAAAGGCACTGGATAAATATAAGGTGTAAATGCCAGACCTGATTAGTGTGTATGCCCCTGCCCACAGATTTCCACCCACACACTCTGCTCTTCTCACCCTTGAACACAAACACCCTTCCTGCCTATAAAAGCTGTCTCTAATACCCATTTTCGTGTGTGTGTGTGTGTGTGTGTGTGTGTGCTTTAGCACCTATATGTTCCCCAGTATACCCACAGAAAATTGTTTTTGGACTTAGAGGAAGCTCAGGTTACAAGCACTGTCTAGTCCCTACCCACAGAGTCTTCTCAAGGGTCGTTGGTTCTGGAAGACTTGCCAAGCACACACACAGCTCATCTCTCTCTGGCTAGACTTCTCTGCTCCTCTGATTGCCACTAGGCTGTACTTCCAGCAGAGCAGGAGATCCTTTATCTGGCACAGCTCCTGCCAAGAGCTCTCCAGAACTCAGTCCCTCCATGCTAGTCTGCCCAGCACCTAAGACGGAAGACCAGGGTTGATGGTTGCAGGAGGGTGTGGATAGAATGGGAGGGGGGGGGCGATCCAGGAAATCTAGATGCTCAGATCCCTAAGCACTCTTTTTGTTCCCAGGGAACCGAGGGCTCTGAAGCTAACAAGTCCCAAGCACTTTCCTAGGCCTGACATACCTGTGGGCAAGCAGAACATTCATTTGCTCCAGAGTTCACTCCTTTCCATTTCGAGCAAGAAGGAGAAAGATCACCTGGCCTGTGGTGTTTCGATGCCTGTTGCTGCTGAGTTTTATGCTCTGAAAGCGGGAGTTCAGCATGTTGAAGAGTGTGTGTGTGTGTGTGTGTGTGTGTGTGTGTGTAGGGGTGGGGAGGGAGTCGGGGGCTGGCTACCTTTGGCCTGTGAGAGAAAGAAGTGAACGTGGTGTGTGTGTAGGTGTGGGACTGTGTGTGTGTTAATCTGGCTGAATGGCAAGTCTACGACTGATCCTTGTTGACCCACAACTCCAGGGGGCCACTTTCCACGTTCATGGAGCCCCTCTCTATCCAACTCAGCCCCCGTGACACATTCCTTCAGTGAGACGTCCCAAAGCTCTAACTGCACCAGTGTCCCTGCCACCCCGTGAGCACGGCCACGGCCCATCTCCAGAGTTCGGACGGCCAAGTGCAGTGTCCAGAGCCCAGCTGTCACACCCTCCGTCTGGGGCCAGGGACCCTCTGGGCTCACGCACACTTCCCCTTTGGCTCATCTCAGACATCAGTGTCACCCAACACTTCGTGTCCAGCAAGATCAGATTCGGGGCTGGAAGCAGATGAAGCCAGGGTGCAGGAGACGGAGACAAAGCCGTAAGGACGGGCGCAGCATCCCTTTCTCCAGGCTGGGTCCCGAGCAGCAGCACCCACCCTGGCGCAGGGGGTAAAGAAAGACCCTGACAGTTACGTGCAGAGACAAAGACACCCGGACGGACGCCGACACAGACAAAGACCGACGGACGCCCGGACGCCCGGTACGCGGCGGGGAGCGCGGTCGCCCCCGAGCCCGAGCGCCCGGGGCGCGGCGGAGGAGGACCCCGCGCGCAGCGCACCTTACCTGCCCCCTGCGCCTCCGGCTGGCTTGGGCATGGTTTTTTTTGGGGGGGGGTCGGGGGGCTGCAGTGGGGTCCCGGCCGTCTCCGCAGGGCTGCGGGCTCGCGGCTCCGGCTCGGCGGACCCGGCGGCGGGAGAAAGTTTCGGCCTCCGCGCGCGTCCGCAGCTCGCCCGCCCGCTCCCGGCGCGCCGGCCTCCGCGCGGGGTCCGGGAGCCGAGGGCGGGGCGGGGCGGGGCGGGGCGGGGCGGGGCGGGGCGGGGCGGGGCGCGGGGCGGGGCGGGGCGCGGGGCGGGGCGGGGCGGGGCGAGCGCCGGCGCCGCTCATTGGCCGGGCGCGGCTCGCAGCCTCTCGCTTGCTGCTCGGCGGCCTTTGTTCCCGGCTGACAGCTGGGGCTGCCCCGCACTTGGGGTCGGCGGCGGCCGCGGGCCCCGGCTCTCCGCTGCCACCGCCCGCAGACCCCTTCGGGCGGCCCTGAGCCTCTCTCCCTCCACCCGCCGGCCCTGCCCCTCCTGCGACTCTTCCCTTCTTGCTCTTGTCCCTGCCTCCTCGGTAACGCGCGCTCCGTCCTTCCTCCTTCGCGTTTCCTAGATTCATTCCTTGGCTTTCTCCTCTTCCCCTGGATCCTTCTCTTCCTTCATCCCCCCCCCTGCTCCCCGCCCCATCTTCTTACTCACCAGTTTGCTTTCCCCAGCCCCAGCCCTGCAGCCCCTGGGTCCCGGGGAAAGGCTGGATTTCCAGGTGAAAGACGGGACCAGCAGCCTAGTGATGGGCATTGCCTCACGTGCTGGGATTAAAGGCAGGAGCCCGGAACACTGGCACCCCCACTCCCAAGACATTTCTTGTTCTTTTTCTTTTTTGAGATTTTATTTATTTATTCATGAGAAACACGGAGAAAGCGAGGCAGAGACACAGGCAGAGGGAGAAGCAGGCTCCATGCAGGGAGCCCGATGTGGGACTCGACCCCCGGGTCTCCAGGATCACGCCCTGAGCCGAAGGCAGACGCTTAACTGCTGAGCCACCCAAGCGTTCCAAGACATTTCAAAGGCAAACTTTTCCAGCTCCCTCCGGGGGACTAGGTTTCGGGTGAAAGAATGAGTGGGAAATATCAGAAAGGGAGACAGAACATGAGAGACTCCTAACTCTGGGAAAGGAACTAGGGGTGAGGGAAGGGGAGGAGGGCGGGGGGTGGGGGTGACTGGGGGACGGGCACTGACGGGGGCACTTGATGGGATGAGCACTGGGTGTTATGCTGTATGTTGGCAAATTGAACACCAATAAAAAATAAATTTATATATAAAAAAAAGGAAAGCTGAGTCGTGTTCCAAGTTTATAGCTATAAATCTCACCCAGTACCTTTTTAACGCTATCATTTTCTCCACCACCCTCATTTTTAACTTCTAGCAGTTGGGCTAGGAAGGAAACCAAGTTTACAGGCTTTGGGAGGACAAAAGGCCAGTTAAATGGGGTGCTGGGTGTGGCATGAGGCTCTGGTCCTGGGTTCACCCAGGTTAATTAATTCACTAAAACCAGGCACGGCTCTACCCAGGGAATGCCAGCCTCAGCCAAGTGGAGGAGGGAACACTGAGGTGGCTGATCTCTGACTAAAAGTGGAATGAGGGATCCCTGGGTGGCGCAGTGGTTTGGCGCCTGCCTTTGGCCCAGGGCGCGATCCTGGAGACCCGGGATCGAGTGCCACGTCGGGCTCCTGGTGCGTGGAGCCTGCTTCTCCCTCTGCCTATGTCTCTGCCCCTCTCTCTCTCTCTCTCTCTCTGTGTGTGACTATCATAAATAAATAAAAATTAAAAAAAAAAAGTGGAATGAGGGAAGACAGCCCAAACAGAAGCAACACCATGTTGTTACAGCCACCCTGTTGCTCTCAATCTTGTAAAATATCTTTCCCATTTCCAGATCTGGACTCTGAAAACTTCAACTCTCAATTCTAAGCTTCCTGGAAGGAAACACAACAGACTTCCAGAGCAGAGACAGGCTCTGCTAATTATCATCTGTGTGACCCTCAGCCAAGGCCATAACCTCCTTATATCTCAGGGTTTTTGTTTTTTGTTTGTTTGGTTTTTTTTTTGGTGGTGATATTGTCGTTTATATATATTTTTCCCCTTTATGAAATGGGGAAACAACTCCTGGAATGTAAACTTCCTGAGAGCAAGGACTTGTTCGGTTTTGTTCATAGCGGAGGGACTTGATCTGTTCTGTTCACAGATGTACCCTCAGCACCTAGAACCTGGCTGGTATATCATAGTCATTCTATAACTACTTGTAAATGAAGCAATCCCTACTTTATAGGTTTGCTATGAGGATTAAATAAGAATCCTTGGCATGTGGTAAGTACATACACATGGTAGCTATTACAAGGAACATTACAACTTCTCTGTATCAACTCCAAAGGCCAGTTCAGCCTTCTCTGAAGATCACCTCTTCTTTTCCACCTTTGCATATATTTGTCCCTCAGTTTGAAAGGCTTTTCTCTACCTGTCAAAATTTGAGACCTAAAATGCTTTCCTTATTCACACCATCTTTGATCATCTCAGCCAAAACGACAATTCCTTTTTCTAGAGCTCCACGTCTCTTGTCCCATTCATATGTATGCTTGCTTGCATGGTGACTGTGACTGCAGGTCTGTCTTTCCCTAGACTATGAGCTATCTACAGTCAGACACTGGACTCTACATCCCCAGAGACAGATGTGGTGCCTCACAGGTGGGAATTTCTCAGAAACACTTGCAGAATGGATTAATATAAATCTAACATCTTAGCACTTAAAAAAAAAAAGTAGAATCTTGGAAGGTAGAATAAAGAATTATGGGATGCTGGGTGGCTCAGCGGTTGAGCATCTGCCTTTAGCTCAGGACGTGATCCTGGGATCCGGGGATTGAGTCCCGTATCAGGATCCTCATGGGGAGCTTGCTTCTCCTTCTGCTTATGTCTCCGCCTCTCTCTCTCTCTGTATGTCTCTCATGAATAAACAAATAAAATCTTAAAAAAAATAATCAGGTGGACTTCTGATTTCAGTCAAACTCATTTTTCTGTTTTTAGATGTGGAATTCCATGGAAGGAGAAAAATACTAATCCTGAAAACCTGTTCCTCATTTTGGCCCTACCACTACTACTTAAATGCTCTTGGATAAGCCATGTCCCTGACTAGGCCTCAGTTTCTATATCTGCAAAGTGGGTAGTTTGAGTGAGACTCTTTAAGGGGACGCATCCAGCACTGACATATTACGGTTCTCTGTCAGAAGCATTCTAGGTAGCATATAAAGCATGACATGTAGCTCTCTTATAATGACTGAGTTAGGCAAAGGATGCGGGCAATGCATTGGTGTGTATGCAAGGAGTGGAACCAAGATACAGTATGAAACAACAGAAGCACCCTGTGCAAGGGATGCTTCAGAGATAAAGTGGGGTGCATTGAAAATGGGGGTGGAAGTAAGGAAGCAGAATAAGGGGAGAAGAGCTGCCATGGTACAGCGTGGTGTGTGTGTGCGTGTGCGCGTGTGTGTGTGCATGAAATCCTCAGGAATGTGGACTCCAGAAGTAGAAAGCCATAATTAGCTCCCTGATTCAGCTGTTGAGTATGGTAATGCAATGACTGGGTGTGTCTGCTCCTAACACCCCTGGTGGGATTCTCAATGTGGCTCCTCTTCCTTTGTCTGTTTAAGGAGTGCTGCCCTGACGGGGCCCTGGGTATCCCATAGGAATCTCTGCCAGACTTTCCCTTGCCTGAGCTGAGTCTGGAAAGCTGGGTTAAAAGCATGTTTTTGTAAAAAAATTCCCTGCCTTCCTCATCTGTTCACCAACAAAGATTCAAGTAGTTAACCATTCGGGCTTATCATTTTGTCCTTCATCTCTAGGGCCTTAGATTGGCCACATAGGACCAGGCCCATGGACCAGTTAACCTAACACTTTCTCTGGATTAGAAGCGCCTCTGCCTTTCTCAGTGTGCTTTCACCTATTACAATGTAAATAATTGCCCATCTTCTTGTTTGTGTGTTCAACTTTTCTGTAACCTTCTTACTCGGAGACCACATCTTTCTTGTTCAACACTGAATGTCCAGCACATAGTTGATATACAGAAAGCACTCAAACAATGTTTGAAAGAATTATATTGAGAAGAGAAAGATGATGTTTTAGAGAGAGATATGAACTCAAATACAGAAGATTCACATTTCTTCTCACTTCAAATTTGTGGTCTTGTCACAATATTTCTGAGACTCCATTTGCTCATTGTAAAATGGGCCTATTAACATTTGCTCTACCTGTCTTATGGCAATGATGCAAAGATGAAGAAAATCAAGTTGAAGACGGTAAGAAAAGTAAAAAATGTCAAATAATTGTTTAACATTATTTCAAGTCTAAAAAAATGCAGATGCTTTTGTTAGATGATAATAAAACTTGACTATAGGGGTGTGCCTGGCTGGCTCATTGGTGAAACATGTGACTCTCGATCTCAGGGTTATGAATTCAAGCCCATGTTGGGTGTGGAGATTACTTTAAAAAAAATTAAAAATCTTAAAAAAATAAAAAAGCTGACTATATTTAACTGAGGCTGTTTAATCTCCAAAAGTAGGTAAGAAAATACAGTGATAGATCACTTAACTGCTACTCCGTCTCCAAGCTACCCTAGGAAAGTATAAAAAGGCTGATTTTCCTGAAGGTCAACCTAATGCCTCTTGACCTTAAAGGATGCCCCACCAGTGTCCTGTCTCCCTCCAGGATAAACAAAAACAAAAACAATCAAACAAACAACAACAACAACAACAACAAAACAGTTCTCCTGGAGTTTCCCCGGATGTGCAGTTTTTATAACCAGAATTTACATTGCTTACCTGAATGCAGCTCTTATCTCTGAAGTTTACTAAACTCTTCTTTACATTGGGAGGAACATCTCTTCTTTGACTTCTCTGAGCACTAGGAAGACAAATAGGATAAAATGCAAGTAATGTTTTTCTTTCCTAGAAAGTACTAACTGACTCCAAGGAATTGTTAATCATTATCATCAGGAGGATTATCATCCGGAACTTCATTTAGAGTACTTAATCTATATTCAGGAAACTAGAGGGCAGTTGTAGAGGAAACAAAACACCTTTAGGAGCTCTAGAGAGAACTTGCTGACATCAGAATTCCTATTCAATGATGACTCATTCACACTAACATGCTCAAGTTGCCTTAAGAAGTATATCCACTCCACTCTTTCGTTTAAAGGAAAACTGAGTCAAAGAGCGAGGTGAGAAATTTGCCCAGGTTTACTGGAGTTGGCACCCCAGGGTTTTGAGGCATGTACCCTCTAACTGCCTCAGAAACCTTGAGACTGATACAGTGCTTAAATGTGGTTTAGTTTGGTTAGTGTAGACCACTGGCAGGCGGCCTTCCTCTGAGCAGAGAGCAGTGAAGCAGCCACCTTGGCAATACAAAACCAGGGCTCAAATGGCACTCATTGGCTTCTAGTCTGAATAGGCTTTGTTCAGCCATCAGCTGACAAGGGTCATGTGATAACCGTTTAGCAAACTCTTCAATGTAAATGCAGGGTTGAACTAGATTACAGAGAAATAAGGAGGAAGTATTGTGATTTGACATGTCTTGCTCCACCCCAAATACCATTTTCAGTAGGATACAATAGGCTATTTCTAATTCAACATCCTAGCTGTGAATGGGCCTGGCCTTTCATCTGTTCTGGAATCTATCTCTTCTGTTGTTTTAACTAGTTTGCATCAAACTGTGAATTAGGAGGATGTTTCTACTTACAAGAAACAAACAAACAAAAAAAACCTGAATTAAATTGGCTTAAACAATAGGTAACAAAAATCTCATGAATTAATACATTAATAAATCAGCTTCCAGGTTAGTTCATACCATGGCCTCATAATGTCATCACAGATCAAGCCTTTGCATCTCTCTTTCTGCCATTCTTGAACTATGGGCTTTGCCCTCATGGTGCTTGCTCCATGACTTTGGTTGGATCTGCCAGTCGAGTTGTCACACCCAGAACCAATGATGGGCTAAGAAATAAAAGACCTTTGTTCCTGCATCTCTTTCTTAAGATCAAGGAAACTTTTCCTGAAAAGCTCTCAGTTGACACTAGACAGGACTAGAGGCATCATCTAACAATCATTGGCAAATTGAAGGAGACTATCATCACTGGCTTTGACCGATTGGTTGGATAGTGGGACATACCCACACATTTCACCTTTTTCTTCAAGGGTGAATAGGGAAGCCATGGAGAAAAACAGTCATTGCTTGCCTATTATGTACCTCATCTTTGCTGGACATTTTATCTAGAGTATTTTACTTAATAACCATAGAAATCATTATCTGAGCAGAGATAAAGAAATCTCAGCTCAACGTGATTAAGTAATGTACCCCAAATCCACCACTAGTAAGGGGAGGATAAAGGACTGGAATGCAGGTTCATCCAAAGCCTTTTCTCTCTCTACTGTTCCAAGCTGTCTTATTAGACTTGACTCTTCTCAGGTCTACCCAAAGCTAGAGATGCCCCAAATGAATTGAAACCTTCCAGGAACCACTGTATGCACAAGAGATAAATAGCTTTGTAGTGTCTCCAGCACCTCCATAGTGTTGCCCCCTTCCTTAGCTATTCACCTCAGTTTCTCCTTCTTCCCTCAGTTCTATACTGCCTCTTCACCTTCACCAAGGCCACATTCACTTCTCAGCTCTTGGTCTTCTTCAAACCATAATAGAAGTCTTTCAAGGATCTCCCTAAGTCCTGACCTAGTCCTCCTGAATCCCCCCTTCACACTCCACTGAAGTCCTATCAAATAGGGCATCCATATCCTGCTATTCTTTGATCCCTTGTGCACTTTGTAACTTGTGTTCTATTGTTTCACAGGAATGCATCTCATTTTCCTAGTACATGTTTCAGTGCTCAGCCCAATGCTTGGCACATGATAGGCATTCAACGAATATTTAATGACTAAATGATAGCAGAGACCACCTCTTATTTTTCTATATCTCTAATAACATTCAGCCTGCTGCTGAGCACATAGGTGGTAACTAATAGACTTTGGGCTAATTTCTCCCCAGGGCTGAGGAATGGCATACAGATGAAGAAGTTGACATGACCTTTGTCAGTTCTGAGGGAGGTCTTTGGCAAATGGACCCTGTCAAGCTCACATTTACTTGTAGCCCTGAACTCATTTAAACAAATAGAACATATGAGACCATGACTTCTGGGAAATCATTTAGTTCCCCTAAGGGGAATGCTGGCATGATCATTTCCTTTCCTCCAGGGTGGAGAAAAAAATATCAGAGGCTTTTGAGATCCTGTGTGCTGAAATTTAATTTACGACGCATTTACTCAGTCATTTCTCAGGAAGCTGCTGGGTGAAAGGGATCCTAGACAGAAAGGCCGATGCTATGCCCTAAGAATTGGTAGGATCAAGAACTAGTCTTCTGGGGTGAGAGGTTACCCTGGGCTTGGACTCCTACTGACCTGCCTGAATTTCTGTTTGAATCTTCCAGGTCACTACATGTCTCAACAAGCATTGCCATTCTCCCCTGAGGTCTTCTGGAGTTAACCTCACTCCCTGTACTTTGTGCGTCAAACTGTCTACGTGTTGACTACATATTTTGCTTTATTCCCATTACTGACTCTAGTCACCATGAGAAAGCTTCAATCTTATTGCCTCCAAAAAGAGAGGAGCTAGAGAAAGGGACAGAGGAGTGGAAGTGGTGGATGGCTGTCTCAGGTATTCTCTGAGGTTTATTTCAGCATTCTTTGACTCTTTTTAGCTAAGTTTGCTGGAAACAACAAAGAAGGACTGTTGCAGCAGTGAGGTGAGCATTCCATCCAGAAGAGGCTTTTGGTAAACTTTGAGGGGTTTTGCCTTCATGAAATAATCATGGCAAAATGCCAAATAGCATCAGTTTCTTGGATGTTTTCTAGTACTAGTGCCTACTCCATTGTGCTTATCACAGCACCTGTCATACAGGAAACCCCTTTAATTATTATTTTCTTTGCCACCCCCCGCCCCCCAATCAGAAACCCAGCTAGGTGACCTTGGCCAAGTCTTCTGCCCATATCCTCAGTTTCTGGCACTTGTGAGTGGTATTGACAATATAATTCCACAGGGAGGGACACACACACACACACAAATATAGAGCAGATTCAAATGCATTTACTAAAGTTTTAGGGGATACTGTAATTGCTATAAAATGGAACACGGACACTAACAGCTTTCTATTGCTTCCTTCCCAGCTCCACTTCCCACTCTCTTTCCAAAAGTCTTTGAATTTTATCAAAGAATATAATCTAATGAATGAGGCAAGAGTAAACTTTCTAGCACTATCAGTGGATAGAGGAGGTACTTGGGAAGGCAATAAGACTTCATCTATCCTTGAGTTTCCAAGGTTAGGTTCCCAGCAAAGCTGGAATGTTGAGAACGAAAGAGCTAGCTGGAGGTTAAGGGGGAGGCAGCCAGAGGACCCTGTCCAAAATGGCAGCTTGAGAGGAAGTAGCCGGCAGCCTGTTCTGGAACCTCTCAGAGCAGTGTTTAGAATGTTCTCTCTCATTAATCCTATTTAAAGCTGAGAGGGGAGGCGGGAGTCCTGTTTCAACTTGCAGTGGTGAGGTTCCCTGCTGCCACTGCTGCAGGGCTAAAGCCCAGTGCTGGGAGGGGGAAGGGACTTTCTGGGGACACCTCGGCTGGCTCACAGCTTCTTAAAGAGTTTCTTAGATTCCCCCCACCCGTAGACCTGATTTTACTGGCCTGCCCCTGGCCCTAATCTGTGTTGAGGAAGAGGATGCTTGGTGAGAAGGCGGAAGGTGTAGGCTGGCAGGCTGGCTGGCTGGCTGTTCTGGTAATGAAGGAGTGTTGGGAGAAAGGTGAGGAACTCTCCATTGAGGTGTAGGTGGGGGAGGGAGTAACAAAAAAGAAGGGGCTCTTGTGCAAGAGTGTTTTCTGGGAAAGTGCCTCTCCCTCTGGGCATGGGGAGATCTCTAGCTGGTTTAAAAACACATTCTGTCTTTGGGGTTCTTATAAAAAAGCCAGGTCTAGGGAAAGGGGGCCTCCTTGGTCTTGACAAGGGAAGATGTGAATGAACTTACCCTTAATAATGTAAGGTCAGCATTATGCAGAGGGAGAATAGTGGACAGTGCTTTCCTCTATAGTATTATTTCTGGGAGACCAAAAGAGACTTCTTTTCCTAAATATATTCATGTAAGTGAGAATCAATACTTGCGATTCTATTATAGGTGAGACAAAATCTTCTAGTGTTGTCTGAAGATCAGAATTCATGGGTAGCTCTAATGTTTACTAGCTACATGATCATGGATGTCATTTAAGTTGATTATTTGTGAGGTGCAGAGAGCACCCTCCCACCCCACACACATCTGTCATATATATCTCACTGGACTGTCACCAAAACCAAAGCAGGTGACAATATCTAAGTTATTTTAAACCTCATGTTGGGCAGCCCAGGTGGCTCAGCAGTTTAGTGCCGCCTTCGGCCCAGGGTGTGATCCTGGAGACCCGGGATCGAGTCCCACATTGGGCTCCCTGCATGGAGCCTGCTTCTCCCTCTGCCTGTGTCTTTGCCTCTCTCTCTCTCTCTCTCTCTCTCTCTGTGTCTCTCATGAATAAATAAATAAAATCTTAAAAAAAAAACTCATGTCACTGTATACATATGGCAGATGCATGCCTTTTATTCAGCCCCTCCCACTAATGTAGTTTTTAAGCCTCTATTATTTACTTATTCCTCAAAATTCTGACAAACTTTAAGGGCCAAACACTAAAATTTCACAGGGACAAGCTTTCTCTCCTAGTTATTTCCTCTTGTCCTGAGGATCCTTTCTTAGCCTGGGCCTCTCTTAGGTTGTCTAGAAACATGCCATGATAAAAGTCAGAGCCTTTCCTAGCAAGACCAGCCAATGGTTGAAAGATCTTCATGCCATGACATGAGTGAATTGGAAGTACAATCAACCCAAGGGAAACGCAGGATCATCTAATGTCTAATGGTTTCTAAAGGCTTGGTAGTAAGACTAATGCACCAATAGGAATCCAAATTTTTAAGCTCAGGTCTAGCATCAGCCACATGACTTTATAAAAGCACTTCATTGTTTTGTATTTTCGTTTTTCCTCTCAGTAAAATGGGGATAATAAAACCCATCTTGTATTTCCCTTTGGCTTGCATGAAGGTGATGGGGGATTGTGAAGGAAAGGCTGCAAATGTGAGGTAATTTAGACTCCTGGGGCTGTCAGGCATCCTTGATAAACGCCCATTTGGCAGTGCTCTTGTTATCTTGAAGCACAGCCAACTTAACTATGATTTGCGTTAAACTCCCACAATGCCAGGCACCATCATTATTGCCTTGAAAGCAGTAAAGCAGTAGGGTTGAATATGCTATTTTAGGACTTAAAACTGAAAAGCAAAAAAAAAAAAAAATCAATGTGAGCATAAAGAGATAATTTAACAGAATTGTACTCATGAGGAAAGGGAAGACATTATATATTAACTTCTAGTCAAGTGGAACTTGACATTTAAGTAGCAAGTGAACTCACCACAACTAAAAAACAAGTTAGCAGCCCTATTATTCCCAGGCAGGGAGAGAGTGAGAGAGAGCGAGAGAGAGAGGGAGAGAGTGAGAGAGAGAGAGAGAGAGAGAGAGATGAAAACTATCTCTAGGATGTCTAGAGGGATTTGAGGAAAAACAGTCTTGCTTTAGAACGACAGAATCTTGGCCTGGACATCAGAAGACATGGTCCTTCATGATTTCTTTTTCTTCCTCCAGAGAAGAGATTTAATATATTTGTAGAGCACTTTATACTTTTGAAGTGCAAACATTATCTCATTTGATCTTTACCAATCTGTTAAAGTAGGAAGAGCAGGTATTATTAACCCCACTTAACAGATGAGAAAATTGAGGCTTGGCAAGACTAAGTTGTATACTTAACAAACCACAGAATAAAAACAGAAGCCACTTCTTTCTTTGGTTCACATTCTTGACATCAAAACTGAAAAACACCCTGTAATTAGAATTTCATAGAATTTGATGGGGATAAAAATTATCCTGTCCAACTTCTCACCCAATGTAAGACTCATAACTACAACACACAAAGTACGTAGTTAATGAAATCTGCTTGTTGATTTATTTTATCAGAAAGCTCACAGATCATTCTATTTTTGATAAGCCATTCTATTTTTGACACTAAATGTTGGGGGAATTTGGTGAAATTAAAATAAAAATCTCTCTCCCGGAATTTCTGCCTATCATTTAATGGTTCATTAAATGTTGAAGCTTGAACAGAGCTTAGAAATGATGAAATGAGGGATGCCTGGGTGGCTCAGTCGATTGAGCATCTCACTCCTGATTTCAGCTCAGGTAGTGATCATAGGGTTGTGAGATCAAGCTTCACATAGGACTCCATGCTCAGCACAGAGTCTACTTGAGATTCTCTCTCCTTTGCCCTCTGCCCTCCGCTCACCCTTCACTCATGTTCTCTATCTAAGTAAATAAGAATATTTTTTTAAAAAGAAGAAGAAGAAGAAATGATGGAATGATGGCTCCAATGTAAGCAGCAAGTCTACCATGAGTTGGAGAGTGAGCTCTGGCTCTGATTGCTAGTCTGGTTTACTTATCACCAACACCATGCTAATTCTGCTCACTTGAGGCCTTAATAATCCTATTCCCTCTTCCACATGAAAATCTTGCAGGTATTTGAAAACCACAATCTAGTGTAAGGAGTCCACAATCTAATGGAAAGGAGTTTCTTCCTTTCCAAATTTAAGGTTCCCATTTTACTTTACCATTGCTCATACAATGTGATTTTCTGATTTATTCAAGAAACATTTCAAAAATATTTCAAGTATTTCTTTTTTTAAAGATTTATTTCTTAAGGAGAGAGGGTGTGGGGGGAGGGTCAGAGGGAGAGAATCTCAAGTAGACTCCCCAGTGAGTATGGAGCTCCACACATGGGTCTCATGACCCATGAGATTATGAACTGACTGAGCCACCCAGGTGCCCTTTAAGTATTTCAACCATTCTCATCACTGTGCTAGGTACTAGGGACAGAGCATTGGACAAGACAGATATGTTCTTGTCTTCTAAAGCTTCAAGTTCAGTGGGAACTATGATCCTTGAACAAATAAAATAAGATGTAGCAAGGTGCTATAGGAGGTACATGGATGTCTAGGAACTATGTTGAGAAGGACACCTAACCTGTGCTGCTGCTAGCCATCCTTGTTGCTGTGTGCCCACATGTCTAGGTAAGATCTCTATAAACTGCAGAGCCCTGGAGAGCCACATTAATCCAAGAATTTATTCAAGGCAGAGTGCAGTAATTCTCCTCTCTCTCTCTCTCTCTCTCTCTCTCTGTGTGTGTGAATGTACTAAACATCTGTTAAAGAAGGTAAGATTGAGTTTGCTTTTACCAGATGCACTGAATTGAGGTCTCTTCAAGTCTATATGATCTACTGTCTAGTCAGATCTGGTTAATTTTTTAAATTGAAGCAAAGCAATTCACAATTTGCTTGTATTACATTTCATCTTCGTAGTTTGAGTCCAGGATCATAATCTATAATAGTCTCTTCTTGTCTCTATTTCTATTAACAAAGATATGTTTGCGAGAGCTAGAAACTTGTTCAGGTTATCCTAGTTTATGAGAGTTTATTGTAAGGATAAGAATAGCTTCTGCAGACTCCCAGCAAGGGCTTTCAGAGGAGGGAAGAGGAGGTGACCAGAGCAGCCACAAACGGAGAACAACCCTGGGGACCCATCTGCCACATAAGTATTCTCACTCCCCTACCTCTTCTTCCTATTCTACTCTCTATTCTTTTCCTTCTTATTTCTGCCTATGGTTTATTTTTATTTTTGATTTCTTCCTGATGCCTTTTCTCTGTGTCTTTCCACTTCTACCCTATTTGTCAACTACATTTGCTGCTTTTGGACACCCAGAAGATCTGATTGAGGCAGTCATCCCTCTCAAGAATCAAGTGTCCATATGGCCCCGGTTATTTAGATCAGGTTCTGTCCCTGACCTAATCATCTTTAGGCAGGATTGTGGCATTGTGTAGGAACAAGCACTCTTAGCTACACATAAGCAATCTCTCAGAAGAGGGATGTAGATATGCAGACCCCAGAGCACAGTCTCTTAAAGGCACTAAAGGTGTCTGAGTGCCTCACAATTATTTCCTTACCTATACAAGGAATTAATTCTCTAAAATATTTGTTTTCTGTTTTCTGAGTTTTATCCATTCATGTCTCAATTTCAGACCTGGTACCTCCTTTACAAAATGAGCAATTTCACTTTTCCTCTTCACGTGTGTGTTGAAACCCCAACCACCTGTCACTTGAACCAGAAGAGATTTATTATTTTTAATCTAAATGATGCTTGTTATGACAGGAATGTCTTATGCATCAACAAAGATACCATCCGAACTTATGGGAGAACTGGCAGGCATTTGGTTTCTCTTCTTGTCACTGAATCCAGCCTTTGAAGGACAACTGGGAAGGGATACTCAGAGGCTGGCTCTCTGAAGAGATGGAGACATGTACAACTTTCATCTCTGTGGTTAGCTATTCCAACACTCTGTTTGGGAGAGCTTTATAGTTTCTGCAAAACTTGAAGACTGCCATTAAAAATGGTAGTTGGCCAAGTGTTCATTGGCTGCCTACTTTGAATGTGGAATACAATTACTCTTCCAGTTGCTAGCAAGGAAAGAATGAAGTTCTTCATAAAATCTGAATGTGGTTATATACATTATGATATATGTTTAGGTCAATAGGGCAAGAGAAGTCCTTCAGATATGAAATTAAAATATCCAAAGATAAGTGTGTCTGCAGAGTATCAATATACTCCTATTGTGTGTCCTACCATCTTCAACATGTGAGAATTTCCTAGGAATGCAAATTCCCAGGCTGGTGCCATCTATTGAAGGAGGTCACACTTACTGAATCAGAAACTCTGCTCTGGAGGCCACAAATTTATGTTTTATTTATTTATTTTTAAAGATCTTATTTATTTATTCATGAGAGATACACAGAGAGAGAGAGAGAGAAAAAAAGAGAGAAAGGCAGAGACACAGGCAGAGGGAGAAGCAGGCTCCACGCAGGGAGCCCGACGTGGGACTCGATCCCGGGTCTCTAGGATCATGCCCTGGGCTGATCATGCCCCAGGCGCCCAACAGCTGAGCCACCCAGGGATCCCCCCAATTTATGTTTAACAGGTGGTTTTCATGCATGCTCGGTCTGAGAATCACTGCTTTTAATTTGAGAATCAGGGCCCCTTTTATTTTTGCAAATATTGCTAACCAGGGCAAAAGTCAAATAGATGTACATTCGAGATGTTTACAATGGCAAATGACAAAACTGTGTGTGTGTGTATATATGTATGGTATGTGTATATATATGTTAATACAGTATATTTATATGTAGATATTTCACATATAATTCTTTTTTTAAAAGATTTATTTTTATTTATTCATGAGAGACACAGAGAGAGAGGCAGAGACATAGGCAGAGGGAAAAGCAGGCTCTCTGTGGGGAGCCTGATGTGGGACTCGATCCTGGGACCCTGGGATCACGCCCTGAGCTGAAGTAGGCACTCAACCACTGAGCCATCCAGATGTCCCTATATTTCATATATAATTCTTATGTATATTTCATATACAGTTGACCTTTGAACAACATGAGAGTTAGAGGTGCCAACCCCTGAGCAGTTGAAAATCCATGTGTAACTTTGACTCCCCAGAACTTAACTACTAATAGACAACTGTTGACCAGAAGCCTTACTGATAACATAAATAGTCGAATAACATATATTTTGTATGTTATACATATTAATTATATACTGTATTCTTACAATAATACCTAACTTTAATTTTTTTCCAGTATTTCTAGGCTATGCAGTTTATGTGCAGGTTTTTTTCAAATTGTTGCAAATCCCCCCCAAATTTTTCTACTATGCTTATTGAAAAAAAATTGTGTATAAGTGGACCCAGGTAATTCAAACCCACTTTATTCAAGGGACAACTGTATACATTTCATTATGAAATTATTTTTCATAATATGTGGAAATATAAAATATAAAATGTATTTTCCCTTATAATATTTATAAAATTATATTTTGTATATCACACACACATGTGATATATGGATATGTGAAATAAGCTTTGTAAACTACCGTGCAATTTGAAGATGATATTCTTTGGGGGTTTGAATAGCACCATTCTTTTCTACTCTGCATCATACCCAGTTGTCAATAAGACAAAAAAAGAGTAGCTGTGGCTGAAAAATTGACACACCACCTTTATTACTAACAAAAACCAGATTGGAGAATGTGGATTGGGTCAGTGGTCAAATGTAATTCTTAATATACAAAGAAGCCCTTCTGTGGGGACATGAAAATCAAGAATGCCACACTTCACATTAAAAGAAACACCAAGAATGAGGATGAAGCATTTCTCCCCAACAACTCTAGATGTTCAGCCATTAAGTTGAGTCAACAAAGAATATGGCCCTCTTTGAGGCTGGAGATCAGCACTAAAGCAGGGCAGTTGTGTTGTCCCCTCAATCCCCACTTCCCAGGGACCAGCTAAGGCTTCTTTGAGGATCTTCCTGGGAACCTCTTCAGGTTAGTTTAGTTGATCCCTGAAGGCTCTGAAATGGGTGAAAACAGCCTCCTTGTTAAATAAAGCCAAGACTACTTGGTACTCACAGTTGAAAACTGACTCCCTTTCTTATTCCAAATTATATCTAACCACGTTTTCCAACATAGTATATCAGGTTTTTCAATGAAATTAAATGACTCACTAAGATCTTCCAATTACAAACTGTATAAAGACAATTCAATAATAAAATGTCAGCTATTTAGGAATGTCTCAGATTTGAATATAAATATCCCTTATTATCAAATTCCCAGAGGGAATTTAAAGTTCAAAGACTAAATTTCCTTGCCAAGTCAAAGTTCAAAGAAACTAATCTCCATAATCAAATTTACTTGCTTTTATGGGTTAAAGTTCAAGGAAATAAAAGTCTAAAATTCATCAACTTCAATTTCTTATTGTGCTTTGACTCAGAGAACTTCCTGATGGTTGGATCAAACTAAGATTCCTTAAGCAGCTATACCCTCACTACAATTCCTTCAGGGCCTCAGGAGTTTTCTTAATCCAGCGTCAAGCCTCACATACCTCACTTTTAAAGAGCTTGATTGTTTGATAGAACAATTAATTATTACAATACAGACTTTCTGTATCGCCAAGCTCCAGACAAATATTCTCTCCTTGACCAATCTCTGTTCAGGGTCCTCTGAGCTCTTTTCAACTAAGCTTGGTCCTTGGGCATGTTCTCAAGAGTTCAGATTTAGCAAGAATCCTGCTAGTCAGTTTATCCAGAATCCCTCAACCTTGATTTCTGATCTCTCACTCCTGATATTTATTCAGATTTTCATCCTATATTACCATCAGGTGACATCTGATCATCCTGGCCAGACTTCAGCAAGAATCCTGTTAGGATGATTTACAAAATCTCCTCTTATCCCTGATGTTTCCTGTTAGTAACTTTCCAACTGTTGGCCTCTATTCTGCTCCTTGGCTATTATTAATCCCCACTTTTTCTTGTATTTAGAATTGAGCCCAATCTCTCTCTCCTATGGCAAAACCCCATTGTAGTAATCCCTGAACCTGTAATAAACTTCTTTAATAAAGTTCCCTACCATTCTTTGACAAGTACCAGAATGAATTTTTTTTTCCCTCAATACCTTGGCCCCACCACAAGACTTCGTACATGCCATTTTGTTCTGAAAACTCAATGTCTTGCCCTATGCACCAAATAATGAAGTCCCTCGTTGGACTCAATCAATGGTACCACTCCTGACGCAGATAAGGGCAAAGTCATAAGAACGGCTCACATTTGTGGGCAAGTGAGTTTTCTAATTTCCTGAATTATGAACACATACCCAACTAGTAACAGAAAACGTCAGTCTGAGTGAGGACTCCTCACCACTCTCCTCTTTCTCTCCAAGACATAAAACCTAGCATGGAGTAGAAGAGAACTGCAATTCCCCGTAGGCAGCTGATTCTTGAGAGGACAAAAGGAAGAAATGAGCTGAGCTGAGCATTCTTAGTTTACTATCTTTAATTTCACTAACACAATTAAATTATACCTCTTCCCCTGGGAAGTGAAAGGTAGAGAGAGAGTAGGAGTATCACACTTCTCTGTGGAAGAAGCATCTAAAGTGAGGAGGAATTATCCACTATCCATGTGAGAGAAGTTATATTACATAGGATTATAGGAGTGGTGTTTGATAAATCTACTATGCAATCTAGTACCTAAACAGAGTCCATTCCTTCTTTCTTTAGCTTTTGCTCTAGGAATATATTAAAAATGAACAAATCAACAAACCCTTTACATTGTTATGCTTGCTTTTTATAAGCTATCCAGTTTATTCTACCTCTAAACCTTCTGCCATTCCTACCACTGCATAATTCATCTCTGAAATAGTTAACCATCAGAATGTTTTCCCTTAAATCTAACAATACCTACGGCTACCTCACATCTCATAGAGTATCTTGTCCTTTTCAGTTATGCAACCTGCTTCTCAAACAAGATGGTAAACTGGGCAATTGATTTTCCACATGGTGCCAAAGCATTAAGTGAGAGAAAGAATAGTGTTTTCAACAAGTGTTGCTGGAACAATTGGATATCCACATGCAAAAAAATGAATTTGGACCCCTATCTCATATCATACCAAGAAAAGGAACTCAAAAGTGATGATAAATTTAAATGTAAAAAATGCAGGAGGTGCCTGGGTGGCTCAGTTGGTTAAACCTCTGCGTTCAGATCAGGTCATGATCTCAGGGTCCCGGACTGAGCTGTATGCGGGGTTCCCTGCTCAGCAGGGAGCCTGCTTCTCTGTCTCCCTCTATTCCTCCCTCCAGCTTGTGCTCTCTCTCTCAAGTAAATAAATAAAAACTTTAAATAAATAAATAAATAAATGTACAAAATATAGTGATCTGAAGGGGAACCTGCACCCCAATGCTTAGAGCACCAATGTCCACAATAGCCAAACTGTGGAAAGAGCCCAGATGTTCATCAATAGATGATCTTGCCATTTACAATGGTATGGATGGATCTAGAGGGTATTATGCTAAGTAAAATAAGCCAATCAGAGAAAGATAATTATCACATGATTTCAGTCATGTGGAGTTTAAGAAATAAAACAGAGGATCATTGGGGAAGGGAGGGAAAAATAAAACAAGATGAAATCAAAGAGAGAGACAAACCATAAGAGACTTTTAATCATAGGAAACAAACTGAGGGTTGTTGCTAGGGAAGGGTTTGGGAGAAATGGGTAACTGGGTGGTGGGTATTAAGGAAGGCACATGATGTAACAAGCTGGGTGTTATATACAACTGATGAATCACCGAACTCTACATCTGAAACTAATTATATACCATGTGTTCATTAACTGAATTTAAATAAAAAAATAAAAAATTAAAAAAAATTAAATGTACAAGATAAAGACATAAAACTCTTAGAAGAAAATATAGTTATAAGTTTTGTCTAATTTATAACTTAACTATAAATTAGTTAAAATTAACCATAAATATAGTTAAATATAGTTATAAATCTTTCTGACCTTGGATTAGGTAATGATTTCTCAGATACAACACTAAATACTGTAAATGCCTGATTGACAAAATAAAAGTAAATAGATAAATTAAAATTACTGTATTGTAAGTGATACCATAGTGAAATGACAAACCACAGAATGGGAGAAATGTTTCCAATCATATATCTGATAAGGAACATCGGATATGCAGAATATATAAAGAAGTCTTATAACTAAGTAATAAAAGAAAACCCAGTTTGAAAATGGGTAAAGGATCTGAATAGTTCTCCATGGAAGACGCAGAAATGCTTCATAAAGATAAAAAGTTACTCAAATTAGTCATGAAGGAAATCTTATCAAAATACAATGAGATACCACATGTATTAGAATGGCTATAATCAAAAATAGATCATGATACGTACTGGTGAAGATGTAGAGAAATTGGAGTCCCATACATTGCTAATGGAAAAGAAAAATGGTACAACTGTTTTGGAAACCAATCTGGTAGTTCCTCAAGAAGTTCTACATAGAGTTACCATATTACCTAGCAATTCCATCTCTAGTTATAAACCCAAGAGAAATTAACATTTATATCCATCCAAAAGCCTGTACATGAATATTCATAACCAAAAAGTGGAAACAACTCAGCTGTCTATCAACTGATAAATGAATAAATAAAATGTGCTGTCTTCATTTTATGGGATATTATTCACCATAAAAAGGTATGAAGTACTGAACAGGCAAATCCATGGAATCAGAAAAAAAAAAAATTGGTGGTTGCCCAGGGCTGGAGGTAAAGTGTTAAAGGAAAATAAAGAGTGCCTACACATAGCAAATGGGTTTCTTTTGGAAAGATGAAATGCTCTAAAATTGATTGTGATGATGGCTTTACAACTGACTATACTAAGAACCACTAAATGGTATACACTTTAACTGAGTGAATGGTATGATACACGAATTCTATCTCAATAAAGTTCTTAAGAAAACAAAACAAATAAATTTGTGTATTTCACGAAGGCAGAGGTCATTTTCCATGCTTCTTTGTGGAATGTGTGTGAGTGTGTAAAGGACTGGGCTTCATTGATTTTGCCCTGGGTTGACTTCCCACCTAAAAAGACTTGACACCATTGAAAACAATGAAAAGAGCATTTCTTAATGATATTTCTGAAGACTTCATCAGGAAGAGGTAGTGTTCACTTCCCCATGCTCATCTCCTTCCTTTGCTGTTTTTTTAAGGAATGTGGAGAGAGCTGGATCCAGAAATACCAGAACAGCAGGCACTAGAAAACCAGACATATCCCCTTCATGCCTATACCTGATGTACTGTCCATCACAGTTGAATTGCACCATGGATCTAGCCCTGTCCCTGTTGGTCCCCTCTCATTGTCATCATCCCTCACAAAAGTGCAGGGGCAAGTATGTCATGCCTCCATGTACACTACTGCCTAGACGAGTTAGAGATCCTCCATGCATCTCCAAAGTGTGAGCTCTTACAGGTCCCACTGTGGGCTCTCCATTCCGTTAGTCTCTGCCTAAGACTTTGTTCTACAGATATTCCTCCTGTCGCTTTGTACTGAGCTTGGACCCAAATGCCACCTCCAGGAAACCAAACCCGAGCTCTTACCATGTTGAACCAGGGGATCATTTCTTCTCTGTCCACCGCTGGTTCTTTCTGTCATCGCCCTCTCCCCACCATCCTCTTCCTGGAGTTTCCAGCTTATTTTCTGGCAAGCCATGTCAGATACTGAGGAACACAGAATTCAAATTCTGACAAATCTGCATTAACATCTTCACTTTTCTTACTTGCATGAACTCAGAGGGGTTACTTAGCCCCTCTGAGACTTTATTCCTCTCATTCCTAAGTAGAGATAATTATAACTTGCTGAGAGGGGCAGGGTGGAGAGCAGTGGCGGTGTAAAGATTAAATGAGATAATGCAACTGAAGCATTTAGCATAGAGTCTGGCCCCTGGAATGTGGTCTGGAATTGGTAGCAACTTTTATTCTTTCTGGCTTAGACTGGGCCAAAACTCACTGGAGACAATGTGGTAAGGAGATGCCCTAGTGCTGAGCCTCACAGCTTCTGGCTTGCTCTCTTCTTAGGGGACAAGATTTACATCTCCCTTCCCTCTCTCTGTGAATCCAGCTACACTCAATGCTTTGATAGGGGAAAGGCAACTGGCTTAGTCCCTAAAACATCCAAATAGTGACTGCAGTCTTCCTAAGTTTGAGACTTCTCGGTTGGTCGTGGAGTCAGGGCCAGAGGAGAGCGTAAGAGCCACAGAGCTGCCTTCACTACATTTCTGCTGCCCTGTCTCAGGACATCCACCATCCTCTTCAATTCATCATATTTGTAGAGAATTTTGTCCTCTCCTGGGGACATGTTTATTTTTTTTTTTAAAAGATTCTATTTATTTATTCATGAGAGACACAGGCAGAGGGAGTAGAAGCAGGCTTCATGCAGGGAGCCTGATGTGGGACTCGATCCCAGGTCTCCATGATCACACCCCGGGCCAAAGACTAAACTAAACCACTGAGCCACCCAGGCTGCCCAATAGGGGACATGTTTAAATGAATTAATGCACTGAGGCCCTTAGGTCCTAAGCACTTTCCAGCAACCTCCTATCCTGGACCCCTCCTTAGCTCCACACACTCCAAGGACCAAAGCGTTCTTTCTCAGGGCTAGTGGCCTTGTTTAAGGTGGTCAGGACAGGGATTCTCATAAACCTGGGAGCAGCTCTGAAGCCCTGGGCTTGAGATGTGGCTTCATGTCTCCTCACAATGCGAAGTACTTGGATAGTGCTCAGTAAATATTTCTGGACTGATTGGTCAGCGTGGGCTGCTTTCCTTCCCTTTCCATCCCTGAGAGCCCAGCTGAGTATGGAATGAAAGGGAAATGAAATAAACATCTCAGGCCCTGTAGCCCACCAGGGTCAGGATATTCACAGTGCTGTTGTGAGTCAGAGCTGACCCTTTTTGGTCATCAACCAAGGCACCGGAACTAAGAGCATAAACAGAGGCAGAAGAGGAGGAGGGTTTTTAGAACAGACAAGTTTTTAGACTTGTCCTTGGATAACACTTTATTAAAGCCCACAGCTTTCAACAATAAGCTTTTGGTAGAAATGCTTTATAGGCCAGATTAGTTTGTGAGCTCTTTGTGCACAGAATTACATTACATTCTCACAATCCCTTTGTAAGGGATGGTTTTCAACAAGTTAAAGAAAGATTCAGTCAGAGCTGTGATCATGTCCCCTAAATGATTTTCTCCTTTAGCTTATTTTCAAAGAGTTTCACTGCATCAGAGAGGGGAGGCACTTGGTCTGTCTCATCAGGTATGTAGTTGGGGTTGGAAAAGGGGAATAGGGCAGTCCAGGTGACTCAGCAGTTTAGCGCTGCCTTCGGCCCAGGGTGTGATCCTGGGGACTCGGGATCAAGTCCCACATTGGGTTCCCAGCATGGAACCTGCTTCTCCTTCTGCCTGTGTCTCTGCCTCTCCCTCTCTCTGTGCTTCTCATGAATAAATAAATAAAATCTTAAAAAAAAAAAAGAAAAGTGGAACAGATGTTTTACCATTAATTGTTATTAGGCAGTCTGGAGGTCTGTGATTTGAAATTAGGTTTTCAATTTTGTCCAGAAGCATTTAACAGAAATATTTTAGGGAAATTCCTTGGGGGTTCATAATAAATGTTGTTGAATTTAAAACTTTTCCTACCCCGCCCCCCTTGGTTTATAGATGGGCCAATATAGGTCATAGGGAAGTTAAGAGACTTGTTCTAAGCATGACAGTAAATAGGGATCAATGGTAAGACCAGAACCAAGTTTTCTGGTTCTTAGTTCATGACTCTTTTCAACTCCTCAGGTTGCTTCTTCCCCCTATCTGTGTCTCATTTCCCCTTCAAAGGCTATGTACAAAGACCATGGAATGCTTGCTGGTTTCTCCTGGGTAGGAAGGGAATGGTGAGGTAGTTCAAACCTTAGACCCAACTCACTGTTGTTCAGCATTGAGAGTGGGATAGGTATAAAATAATGGAAATTAAATCACTTTTCAAGGTAAGCTTTGAAGAACACTATTTCCAGATTTTGGCAGATGACTCAGAAATGCAGGGTTCAGTAGACCTGGTTACTGCCAATTTTCTGTAACAAATAATCCCATACAATTAATGATTCTTTTGGTTCATGTCTATGCAACATTTTGCAATGAAATAATGTATGTTAGCACTTGCATCTGAAGAGACACATTTATACCCTTAGTCACTAAACTTGCATTGTTATTAACTTTGCCTGTGAGTTTCCTAATCGGATCATAACTTTCTTGACTGCAGGGACTATTGCTTATATTCCTTTGTATTTCTCACAGTATTTGCGAATGTTGGATATTATGATTTTTCAAGTGCTAAATTTTTTTGCAGAGTAGATGCTAAACAAATATTAATTAAATGGATTATAAATAGAGCTGAGATGAGTCTCTTAGGTCCCACTATCAACTTGTGTCAGTAATTCAACTTCTCTTATCTCTTGCCACTCAGACATCCCAAACAGCAGACTAGTCATTTACAGATGAACTTGATAGCAATGAGCTCAGTTGGAGGAGGAAAGAGAAAATGTTTGGCTACATGTGAAGATTTATTGACTGAGAAAGTGTTAAGAGTTTGAAAATACCATAGAGATGGTCTAGCTTGAAGATTTTCAAACTTTTCTCCAGAAGGTAAAGCAGAAGACACATCTCCCCCAGAATGGTATATAACAAATGTCTTTGAATTTGTATGCATTTTATTTTCAAAATCATATATATATGCCCACTGCCCCTCTCCACAT